>NC_052151.1:93814141-94504377 GCF_902713615.1 Scyliorhinus canicula | reverse complement strand
AAATAATACCCGCAGTCATCCTTTTCAAATTGGAATCTTTGCATGACACAAACCGTACCACCATAAAAAGCACAGGCATGTGCAAGGCAACTTAACCCCATCCCAATCCTCACCTGCTTGTCTTGTGGTGTGGATTTATATTGTGACCCAAATGATTAAAATACCTGGGAAGTACTGGGTAACACATATGTCAATGATAACAATATTTCAATAATAAGTGCAAGGGGCTTGTAACTTTTACAAAATGGGTGTTTTTAAAATAAAGGTTGAAAAAAGGTCAAATCACCATTTGAGGAGGAGAGCTGACTGGTGGTGATTTAATCTGATGATCACCACACCTTAGGTGAGGGGCAATGCTATGAAGATGCAGCCTTTATGGATAACCTCAGTCGGTATGGGAATTGAATGTGCACTGTTGGCCTTGCTCTGCATCACGAACCAGCTGTCCAGCCAAGTAAGCTAAACTGGCCCCCGGTGTTTAAAATAAATGCAGCAGTAATGGCAGCCTGAGCCAGGCCACCCCGATCACGAGGGGGACACCCTGAATCCACGGCGCTTTCAACAACTAGTTCCGGTCATGGCAGCCATCCCCTAGCAAACGCTACAATTTTTAATCGTTTTTCAGAGGGATGGAATTTAAGACTAGGGAGGTTATGTTTCAATTGTATAAGGTGTTAGTGAGGCCACACCTTGAGTATTGTGTTCAGTTTTGGTCTCCTTACTTGAGAAAGGACATACTGGCACTGGAGGGTGTGCAGAGGAGATTCACTAGGTTAATCCCAGAGCTGAAGGGGTTGGATTATGAGGAGAGGTTGAGTAGACTGGGACTGTACTCGTTGGAATTTAGAAGGATGAGGGGGGATCTTATAGAAACATTTAAAATTATGAAGGGAATAGATAGGATAGAGGCGGGCAGGTTGTTTCCACTGGCGGGTGAAAGCAGAACTAGGGGACATAGCCTCAAAATAAGGGGAAGTAGATTTAGGACTGAGTTTAGGAGGAACTTCTTCATCCAAAGGGTTGTGAATCTATGGAATTCCTTGCCCAGTGAAGCAGTTGAGGCTCCTTCATTACATGTTTTTAAGGTAAAGATAGATAGTTTTTTGAAGAATAAAGGGATTAAGGGTTATGGTGTTCGGGCCGGAAAGTGGAGCTGAGTCCACAAAAGATCAGCCATGATCTCATTGAATGGCGGAGCAGACTCGAGGGGTCAGATGGCCTACTCCTGCTCCTAGTTCTTATGTTCTTATGATTTTCTGGCAGGGCGGAATCTGGCAGAACGATCAGTAACCAAAGGATCCTGAGTTAAAGAACCAGTGGTTTTATGACAAAAATGTTTTTGATGCAATGAGTTGTTACGTTGTGGGAAGGACTATCTGAAAGGGCGATGAAACAGATGCCATAATAATTTTCAATGGAAATTGGTTAAATATATGATAGGGAAAGAAAATGCAGGGCTATGCAGGAGGAGTAGAGTACTGGGGCTAACAGGATAGATCTTTCAAAGAGCTAGCACAAGCAGAATGGAGCAAATGGCCTGATCTGTGCCATATCATTTAAAGATTCTCCATAGCTGCTTTTGCTTTAAGCAGAAGTTATTGTCCTCAAGCTGTTGCTCTTTATGATATGATGTTGTGTCCCAACAGCGTCGCCAATACTGTGGGTATTTCTATTTATCTCGGTGAACCACAAGTCTTTACTTATATCGGTCAAATGACCAAACAACTAGTTAGTCAGTTCAAAAGATGGTTTATTTAAACACACAAGGATTACTTCGACATGCAAACACAATATCTACTATGAGTTAAACTACACCTATCAGCTGCAATAACCTACACTTAACTTCAGAATGACTGGCACTGTGCACATGGATAAGGTCTTTATCTTGATCTCATGTGGCTGGTTCGAAGAATGTGGCTCTGTCTCTGCTGGGCTCATCCATCAGGGAGAAATCGTTGGTTTTGAACTTGGCTGACTGTTCTTGCTATAGTTGGCTGGCACAGGCTGGATTCAAAGGAGGCTGGCACAGGCCAGATCCAAAAGAGGCAGAACAGATGGCTATGTCTTCTTTTATCCCTCTGGGATTTTGCGCTCTTTGGGGCTGTCCTTGATCTTGGACCCAATAATTTGACAGGGCTCTGATCACTGCCTTTGATTTCGGCCAATAAAGGGGCGAGTGCCTTGGTGGCTGGGCAGGTCCTTAGCGGCCATTGACCTTGGCAGTTGGGCTCTCTGAGTAAAGGGAGTGGCGCCGATCAGTCTGTGGCTGTATCGGTTTCTTGATTGGAGTCCTATTGTCCTGGGAAACGTACCATGAAGAATGCAAATGAGCAGGGGTTTCGATCAGGTCTAGATACCTGTGTTTCAGATACACATAAGCTCTGTATCTGTCTGAGTCCTGGGTTGGCCATAATTCCCATGGTCCTTTGCAGGTGGCCATCATAGATGGCTACAAAGCCACACACAAACACCTATGTCTATTTGTAACTGAGAGAGGGAAACATAAAGATAGGGTAACAGAACACAATGTGGGTTATCCAAATGTAACCAGCCAAATCCTAACAGGAAGTATAATTCCTTTCCTCCACTCATGTAAGGCATACTTGTTAAAACATCTTTGCTACACCTTTTTCTGAAGTTTGTTTGGATGGTTTGATTTTATTTAATTCACTGCTGTTTTGCACATTTACAATTGTACTGTACCTCAAAGTACAATCCAAATATATGGCATTCATAAAATGGTCCACAAAACAGGTGTGTCTGCAACTATAAAAATAGATTTTGTTTCTGAGCACAACAATGCACAGTCTTCGGCATTGTATGACTAAGATTAGCATCAGTTTGCACAACAAGGAAATATGGGACCCCAGTAATTCCCTGATGCCTTTGCTTCTGTTTGAGATTTTCACTTTTCATTTTTCAGTTTATATTTTGTGTTATATTAAAACTGCTATATTAATGAGGGTGAAGTGTATGCAAGATGTAGATAGAGTATTATGTATGCAATGGAATTGGTTGCAGAGCTATTGCATGCGATATTTGCAAATGGCTTTCCCTAATCTTTTACAATCAAGGGCAACATTCAAGATAACCTTCAGTGTGTTGCGTTTCCAGGCAGTGATGAAAAGGTTCTCAACTATCACACTGTCAGAGGTGCTGTATTTCCGATTGAACGTTAAACCAAGGCTCCATCTGTCCTTGCAGGCGGATTTAAACATGTCATGGTAGTACTGAATTATGTCACCACAGTCCTAGATGACCATTGGACACTCTTCCCTTTGAGAGAGAGCTGACTGGTGGTGATTTTTCCTGAGGGTCACCACATCTCAGCCGAGGGGCAAGGTTGGGAAAGCTGAGATGTGGTGGCCCGCAGGAAAAATCTCAGTTGGTATGGGAATTGAACCCGCGCTGTTGGTGTTGCTCCACATTACAAACTAGTTTAGCTTAGTTGGCTAGATGTGTGGTTCATGATGTACAGTGAGGCCAATGGCGAGGTTTCAGTTCCTGAACCAGCTGAGTTTATTCATGAAGGCCCTGCTGTCTCAAACTTGCCCCTCACCTGAGGTGTGGTGATCCTCAGGTTAAAGCACCACTTGTCAGCTCTCCCCCTCAAATTATCGCATTTCAAATCTACCACAATCCCTCTGGCCTCGACTCAGATTCTGTACAATAATTAAAGGCTGTAAACAGAAATGAATGGCTGGGTTCGGTTGAGCATAGTGTTAATAATTACTTGCCAAAAGTATTCCCTTGGCTGGGAATAAACGTTTCTTTCCTTCATTCCTTTAAAAATCTCATCCAGCTCAATTGAAAATAATCACAGTCTTAAAAAAGACAGTTAATTATATCGAAGGAAAGCTAATTAATCATAGTGCAAAAAACTTACTTTGAACAATACAGTCGTCCTGGTTGAGTCCGGTTTTCCAAATGTTCCAACTTCCTGTGGACTGGAAAGAGTCCTCCGATGATGATGTCTCCTGGAGCTCTGGCTGATACAATATCATCAGGGATATTGCAAAGACTGGCTGCGTGGATAAATGAAACCCAGCAAGAAATTGTGAACGTGACAAGTATGGGAAACATATTCACCAATTCATGAACACATCAAGCTGGATGTGAACTGCGTACCGACAATAAACTGAATTCTAATGTAGCACCACCCTCATTTGCTTTTACTATCATTCAGTGGGGAGGAGCTACTTGTATCAAATTCCTCTCACCACTGTTTTAAAATACATTTCAACTTCCTTTTTAAAATTGGTTAAGGCTCTTTTTAATTATGACTCACGGTAGCATGGTGGTTAGCATCAATGCTTCACAGCTCCAGGGTCCCAGGTTCGATTCCCGGCTGGGTCACTGTCTGTGCGGAGTCTGCACGTCCTCCCCCTGTGTGCGTGGGTTTCCTCCGGGTGCTCCGGTTTCCTCCCACAGTCCAAAGATGTGCGGGTTAGGTGGATTGGCCATGCTAAATTGCCCGTAGTGTAAGGTTAATGGGGGGATTGTTGGGTTACGGGTATACGGGTTACGTGGGTTTAAGTAGGGTGATCATTGCTCGGCACAACATCGAGGGCCGAAGGGCCTGTTCTGTGCTGTACTGTTCTATGTTCTATGACTGATGAATTTAACACAGCACATTAAACAGTTGTAGGATCATACCACTAGCAGTAATTTCTAGCCTTCAAGGAAGGTAGTTAAAGAACTAATTGTTTTTTAATTTCCATCAATGTCAATTGTACTTTTAATGATAACTTGAATATAAGGCATGAGAAACAGGAGCAGACGTAGGCCCTTCAGCTCCGGAATCCGCTCCACCTTTCAATAGGATGCTGGATGACCACCATAAATTTGCTCACTGTTATTCCTTTGGTTTTCCTTGGTATTCAAAGATCTGTTGATCTCTGTCTTGAATACATACTGAGCATCCAAAATCCTCTGGCGTAGAGAATGCCAACGGTTTACAAACCTCCGAGTGAAGAAGTTTAGTCTCGTCTCAGCGCTAAATGGTTTACCCCTTAATCTAAGACTGACCCCTAGTTCTAGACATCACAGCATCCACCCTGTTAAAGTCCATAAGAATTTTACAATGTTTCAGCGACATCACCTCTCATTCTTTCAAGATCGATGGAATGTTGGCCTCAATTACACAATTTCTCCTCACAGGACAGTCTCCTCATCCCAGGAATTAGTCTAGTAAAATGCGCTGAGATCAAGGTCTCTACACATTCCTCGAGGTGCGGTCTCGTCAAGCCCCTGTACAATTGCAGCAACATTTATTTACTCATATACTCTATAAATTGGCTGACAGCTAGTTTGTGATGCATAGCAAGGCCAACAGTCTGGCTACTAAATCCCTTACCAGCTGAGGTTATTCATGAAGGCCTGCTCTCTCAACCTTGCCCCTCACCTGAGGGGTGGTGATCCTCAGGGTAAATCAGCACCAGTCAGCTCTCCCCTCTCAAAGGGGAAAGCAGCAAATGGTCATCTTGGACTTTGATTACTTTACTTTACCTTTTATTCTGATTTTCTCACAAATCGATTCTAGCATTTTCCCTACCAATAGTGTCAGATTTACCACCTTATGGTTACCTATTTTCTCACCTTCCGTTCTTGAAAACAGGGGTTGTTTGTTACCTTAAAATCCACAAGGACCATTCAGGAGTCTAGGGAATTCTGGAAGATCAAAACCTATGCATTTAACATCTCTGTAACCACCATTTTTAAAACCCTAGGACGGGATTCTCTAATCCTGCAGCAGAGTGTCCACGCCGTCGTAAATGCAGTCGCATTTTACGAAGGTGTGAACAGGCCGAGCTGAGGACTAATTCTGGCCCCTACAGGGGGCCAGCACGGCAGAGTGGTTCAAGTCACTCCAGCTGCCGATCCCAGCGCAAACTGGGCGCCGTGGGATCCGCACATGCGCAGTGGCGCCGGTGCCAACACGTACATGCGCTGTGGCCTCCTTCAGTGCGCCGGCCCTAATGCAACATGGAGCAGGGGTACAGGGGCCGGCGCGTAGGGAAGGAGGCCTCAGCCAGAGAGACCGGCCTGCCAATCGGTGGGCACGATCGCGGGCCAGGCCACATTGGAGGCCCCCCCAGGTGTCGGACCCCCCTCCCCCGCCACAGGCCACCCCTGACCCTTCAACGCCGAGTTCATCCACACCTGTTCTCAGCCGGCGGGACTCGGCGTTTTCACGATGGCCGCTCGGCCCATCCTGCGATTTGCGCCGGTTGCGGGGATTCTCCAGCCCGGCCCCAGGCTGAGAGAATCCCGCCCCTAGTGTGTTTCAGGTCCAGGGGATTTGTCTTTTTCCAGTGCCATTTCCCATCTATTCCCATTTGGAAGAAAATGGGCTTATCAGTGATAGGCAACATGGTTTTGTGCAGGGAAGGTCATGTCTTACCAACTTAATAGAGTACTTTGAGGAAGTGACAAAGTTGATTGATGAGGGAAGGGCTGTAGATGTTGTGGTAGTCTGTGTAGAGGTATTACAGTACCTAGTAATGCTGGAACACCATTGGTAGATAATGTATTGGTCGAGCCTGTATGGTAGCTCCGCCCTGCAAGGCAGGGTATAAGAACCCATTCCGCCCCAGCAGCTTCCTTTCTGTACCTGAGCTGCTGGGGGAAAATCTAGCTTATTAAAGCCTTCAGTTGTACTACAACCTCGCTTTAGTAGTCATTGATTGTGCATCAATTTAATAAGCTAGATTTAAAGAATGGAGCTCTGAATCAAGCCGGAGTGTCTACAACTCAGCTCCCATGCAGTAAACGCGGCGGTGACTTTCAAGCACTGGCTAACGTGCTTCAACGGCTACCTCGGAACGGCAGGAACCACACCCACAAGAGAATAGAAACTGCAGATCCTGCACTCGAGGGTGAGCCCAGAAGTCTACACCCTCATCGAGGACGCGGACGACTTCGATGCCATGATGGAGTTGCTGAAAGGACATTACATTCGCCCTGTGAATCAGGTCTACGCCCGGCATCTACTAGCAATGAGGTGACAAATTCCTGGTGAGTCACTAGAAGAATTCTACCGTGCGCTCCTAGTGTTGGGGAGAAACTGCAACTGCTCGCAAGTTTCAGCAAACGACCACACTGAACTGTTGATTCGGGACGCTTCCGTTGCGGGTATGCTGTCATCTCAAATCTGCCAGCGGTTGCTGGAGAAAGAAACTCTAGGCCTCAAGGAGGCACAGGCCCTTGCCGGCTCCCTGGACATGGCCTCCCGAAACACCCGCGCCAATGCCCCCGACTGTGCGGCAGCCCCCTGGGCAGCGTGGAATCCCTCTGCAGCCGACTCAGAAGCAATGCCCCATACTTCCCCACAAGCTTGCGCTGCAAGACGGCCCAGCAACCCCGGAGGGCCCCGCTGCTATTTTTGCGGGCAAGCCAAACACCCCCGACAGCGCTGCCCAGCCCATTCGTCCACCTGTAAAGGGTGCGGCAAAAAGGGCCATTTTGTGGCGGTATGCCAGGCCCGGGCGGTCGCTGCGGTCTCCGGAAGTGAATGCGGACCGCCACTACAACCCTCTCCACGGGCCCCATGCGGCCAGTGAACGCCGCCATCTTCCTCCTCCAGGGCCACGTGTGGCCTCCGGGCACCGCCATCTTGTTCCGCGGACGCCACGTCGATGGATGGGCGCCGCCATTTTGTGCACCCACAGCCACATGCGACCAGTGGGCACCGCCATCTTGGATGGACTCCAAGGACCTCAGTGCAGATGACCACACACTGCCCGAACACCCAGCTGTTGCCACGATTAGCCTCGGTGACCCTGGACCAGTCTCGGCCTCGATCACTCTCAATTGCTACTACAATGGTGCTAATCAACGGACACGAGACGTCCTGCTTAATCGACTCTGGGAGCACGGAAAGCTTCATACATCTCGACACGGTAAGGCGCTGTTCTCTCCCCGTCCACCCAGTTAATCAAAAAATCTCCCTGGCCTCCGGTTTCCACTCAGTAGAGATAAAGGGGTTCTGTTTAGCAAATCCCACGGTCCAGGGAAGGGAGTTCAAAAATTACCGGCTCTTTGTCCTTCCCCACCTCTGCGCAGCCACACTCCTAGGGTTAGACTTCCAGTGCAACCTCCAAAGTTTAACTTTCTAATTCGGCGGCCCTATACCCCCTCTCACTCTCTGCAGCCTCGCGACCCTCAAGGTCGATCCGCCTTCCCTGTTTGCGAACCTCACCCCGGATTGCTAACCTGTCGCCACCAGGAGCAGACAGTACAGTGTCCAGGACCGGATCTTTATTAGGTCAGAGGTCCAGCAGCTACTGAGGGAAGGAGTCATTGAAGCTAGCAACAGTCCCTGGAGAGCTCAAGTAGTGGTGGTAAAGACCGGGGAGAAGAATAGGATGGTCATCGACTACAGTCAGACCATCAACAGGTTTACGCAGCTGGACGCATACCCTCTCCGCCGCATATCCGACCTGGTAAACAGGATCGCGCAATACAAGGTCTTCTCCACGGTGGACTTTAAGTCCGCCTACCACCAGCTCCCCATCCGCATGAGTGACCGCACGTACACTGCCTTCGAGGCAGATGGGCGGCTCTACGACTTTTTAAGGGTTCCTTTTGGTGTCACTAACGGGGTCTCGGTCTTCCAGCAAGAGATGGACCGAATGGTTGATCGATATGGTTTAGGGGCAACATTCCCGTATCTCGATAATGTCACCATCTGCAGCCACGACCAGCAGGACCACGACACCAACCTCTGAAAATTCCTCCAGACCGCGAAAATCCTTAATCTTACGTATAACAAGGATAAATGCGTGTTTAGCACCGACCGCCTAGCCATCCTCGGCTACGTAGTGCGAAATGGAGTTATAGGCCCTGACCCTGAACGCATGCGCCCCCTGATGGAGCTCCCCTTCCCTCACTGCTCCAAGGTCCTGAAGCGCTGCCTAGGTTTTTTTTCATACTACGCCCAGTGGGTCCCCAAATATGCAGACAAGGCCCGTCCTCTGATCCAATTCACAGTCTTTCCCCTGTCGATAGAGGCCGGCCAGGCCTTCAGCCGCACCAAAGCAGATATTGCAAAGGCCACAATGCACTCCATTGACGAGTCCCTCCCCTTACAGGTCGAGAGTGACGCGTCCGACGTAGCTCTGGCGGCCACCCTCAACCAAGCGGGCAGACCCATGGCCTTCTTCTCATGTACCCTCCATGCTTCCGAAATCCGCCACTCCTCAGTCGAAAAGGAGGCCCAGGCCATAGTAGAAGCTGTGCGACATTGGAGGCATTACCTGGCCAGCAGGAGATTCACTCTCCTCACTGACTAACGGTCGGTCGCCTTCATGTTTGATAATGCACATCGGAGCAAGATAAAAATCGATAAGATCTTGCGGTGGAGGATTGAACTCTCTACCTATAACTACGAGATCTTGTATCGTCCCGGGAAGCTAAACGAGCCTCCTGATGCCCTGTCCCGCGGCACATGTGCCAAAGCACATGTGGACTGCCTCCGAGCCCTCCACGAGGACCTCTGCCAGCTGGAGGGTCACTCACTTATTCCATTTTGTCAAGACCCGCAACCTGCCCTACTCCATCGAGGAGGTCAGGACAGCCACCAGGAATTGCCAAATCTGTGCGGAGTGCAAGCCGCACTTCTACCGGCCAGAGAAAGTGCACCTGATAAAGGCTTCCCGTCCCTTTGAACGCCTCAGCATGGACTTCAAAGATCCCCTCCCCTCCACGTACTTCCTGAACGTGATTGATGAGTACTCCCAATTCCCATTCGCCATCCCCTGCCCCGACATGACCGCAACCACTGTCATCAAAGCCCTCCATAGCATCTTTACACTGTTCGGGTTCCCCGCTTACATACATAGTGATAGGGGGTCCTTCTTTATGAGCAACGAACTGCGTCAATTCCTGCTCAGAAAAGGCATTGCCTCGAGCAGGATGACCAGTTACAACCCCAGGGGTAACGGAGAGGTAGAGAGGGAGAACAGAAGGGTCTGGAAGACCGTCCTACTGGCCCTATGGTCCAGACATCTCCCAGTCTCCCGCTGGCAGGAAGTCCTCCCAGATGCCCTCCACTCCATCCAGTCCCTGCTCTGCACCACGACCAACCAAACACCTCACAAACGTTTCCTTGTTTTCCCCAGGAAGTCGTCCACTGGGACCTCGCTCCCGGCCTGGCTGGCAGCCCCCGGACCCATCCTGCTCCGAAAACACGTGGGGGCGCACAAGTCGGACCCGTTGGTCGAGAGGGTCCATCTTCTCCACGCTAACCCCCAGTACGCCTACGTGGCGTACCCCGACTGCCGACAAGACATGGTCTCCCTACGAGACCTGGCGCCCGCGGGATACCCGCGCACACCCTCGCCACCAGTCCCACCCACCATCCCACCGGTGCACCTTACAGCTGCCCCCTTCCCAGGAGCATCAGTACTTCCGCCGGCCCCGTCTATGCCCCCCCGCCCACCGACGCACCCCACAGATGCTCCCTTCCCAGGTCAATCAGCTCCCCCACCAGCACCGTCTAGGGGTGTTGAAGCTGCCACAGAGATCGAAACCACGCTCCCCGAGTCACAGACGCCCGAACCTCCACCGGCCTCACCACTGAAGCTTCGACGATCACAGAGGACGACCAGGGCCCCCGATCGACTGATTGCTTCATTTTAACGTGTATATAGTTAATTGTAAAATTGTAAAATTGTAAATAGTTACGATAATAAGGCAAAATGCTGTATGGAGGCATTACTGTGCCTCCATAACCATAAATTCTACCATGTTGTAATACCAAGCCACCACCTCCACCGGACTCTTTTTTTTAACAGGGGGTGAATGTGGTAATCTGTGTAGAGGTATTATGGTACCTAGTAATGCTGGAACACCATTGGTAAATAATGTATGCTTTCTATTGGTCGAGCCTGTATGGTAGCCCCGCCCTGCAAGGCGGGGTATAAGAACCTGTGCCGCCCCAGCAGCTTCCTTTCTGTACCTGAGAGGCTGGGGGAAACATCTAGCTTATTAAAGCCTTCAGTTGTACTACAACCTCGCTTTAGTAGTCATTGATTGTGCATCAGATGTCATATACATGGACTTCAGTAAGGCATTTGATAAGTTTCTCCATGGTAGGCTGATGGAGAAAGTGAAGTCTCATGGGGTCCAGGGTGTACTAGCTAGATGGATAAAGAACGGGCTGGGCAACAGGAGACAGAGAGGAGTAGTGGAAGTGAGTTTCTCAAAATGGAGAACTGTGACCAGTGGTGTTCCACAGGAATCCGTGCTGGGACCAATGTTGTTTGTGATATACATAAATGATCTGGAGGAAGGTATAGGTGGTCTGATTAGCAAGTTTCCAGATGACATTAAGATTGGTGACGTAGAAGATAGTGCAGGGGACTGTCAGAGAATACAGCAGAATATAGATAGGTGGAGAGTTGGGCGGAGAAATGGCAGATGGAGTTCAATCCGGGCAAATGTGACATGATGCATTTTGGAAGATCCACTCAAGAGCAAACTATACAGTAAATAAAAAAGCCCTGGGAAAAAATTATGTACAGAGAGATCTGGGTGTTCAGGTCCATTGTACCCTGAAGGTGGTTGCGCAGGTCGATAGAGTGGTCAAGAAAGCATACGGCATGCTTTCATTCATCGGAAGGGGTATTGGGAGTACAAGAGTTGGCCGGTCATGTTACAGTTGTATAAGACTTTAGTTTGGCCACATTTAGAATACTGTGTACAGTTCTAGTCGCCACATTATCAAAAGGATGTGGATGCTTTGGAGAGGGTGCAGAGGAGGTTCACCAGGATGTTGCCTGTTATGGAGGGTGCTAGCTATGAAGAGAGGTTGAGTAGATTAGGATTATTTTCATTAGAAAGACGGAGGTTGAGGGGGGACCTCATTGAGGTCTGCAAAATCATGAGAGGTATAGACAGGATGGATAGCAAGAAACTTTTTCCTAGAGTGGGGGACTCAATTACTAGGCGTCACGAGTTTAAAGTGAGAGGGGAAAAGTTTAAGAGAGATATGCGTGGAAAGTTCTTTACGCTGTGGGTGGTGGGTGCCTGGAACGCATTGCCGGCGGAGGTGGTAGAGGCGGGCACAATAGCGTCATTTAAGATGTATCTAGACAGATACATGAATGGGCAGGGAGCAGAGGGATACAGATCCTTAGAAAATAGACGCCAGTTTTAGATAGAGGATTCTGGATCGGCGCGGGGTTGGAGGCCGAAGATCCTGTTCCTGTGCTGTAATTTTTCTTTGTTCTTTGTTCTTTGTTCATTTCTTCACGAATAACAATACCCTCCCTTTTTTCACGAGACCCTTGGGCTTCATTTTCCTGCCCCTGTCTGAATCAGAATGGAATTGGGTGGGACCCTATTCTGGGATTCCCAACTCAATTCCCATCATGTGGCAGGTTTAAGGACATGGGATAAAGGTTACAGCAAGCCTGCATACAGCAATCCCATCCTTGCCTATTCCATTTACGGCAAGGGCTCTTTAGGGCCTCACTATTTTCATGGAGCCATGTCTATTTGATGGGTGATGTCGTTCACAGCACCTCAGAGGAATCGTGAATCATGGGGAAACCTAGTCTGGAGTTAGCTACAGTTCGACAAATAAATTCAAAATATATTGCCATGTCATAATTGTCACAATAATTAAAGGTTGTACAATAACTTATGTATATTTAAATACAATGATTGATGCTAGAACTTTCTTCTTTTGTGTAGGTGACCAATAAATTTACCAAAATTGTGAAAGGGGCTGGTTTAGCACACTGGTCTAAATAGCTGGCTTTTAAAGCAGGCCAGCAGCACAGTTCAATTCCCATACCAGCCTCCCTGAACAGGTGCCGGAATGTGGTGACTAGGGGCTTTTCACAGTAACTTCATTTGAAGCCTACTTGTGACAATAAGCGATTTTCATTTTTTTCACTTCATTTCAAGTGTACATTAGAGTACTTTGCCAGTAGATAAAATTATCTTCTACATTTAATAGAATTGAGGTTCAGATTTTAATGTGTCAATTGGACCCTGAACTTTTATTTTTATATTAATTGACACCCTAGACATTTGTTAGGCTTTTAAATAGCTGAACAGATGGCTGACTTCTTTGAGTAGCAGACAAGCCATCGTTAGGGTCTTTGAAGTAGTGAAAGATATCATAATCTGTTGAAATACCTCATAGATTTTATTCTATTCAACGTTTGGAGGATTATGTGATTGAGTTGTACAATGTAATTTATTATGACTGCTTGGCTGTGATCCAAGTCTTACTAATGGATTGAGCTCAGCAGGGCATGACAATACAGCTGTCAAGGGGACTATGAACTTTGTTTTGATTGATAGTTTTCCAACCATTTAATTTAAGGGTCAGTGCTTGAGCTTAAGCTATTTACAATCTGATAATACAAAGTTAGATGCGAATGTAAGCTGTGAGGTGAATGCAAAGAGGCTACAAAAAGGATTTAAGGAGTATGTTCTCTTTCAAGTGGAGTTTGAATGAGGGGGTGGTGAGCTGTAAGGGATATGGTGCCGAACATTCATTAAAACATTGTGCCACCAGACAAAGGTAGGCCTTCTGAACTGACCACCTCTGCATGCTGCTACCCCATTGGGCAGCAACCCAACTCCAGCCAGTCCCCACCATGAAAATAATATGGATGGGCACTGCAGTCAGCAAGCAGGATCACAATGTCAGGAAATTGCCTGGCTTGTGATTACCATCTAAAAGCTGAAAATGGGAGGCAATGGTGTAGTGGTAATGTCACTGGACTAGTAACCCAGATCTAGGGACCCGGGTTTGAATCCCACCATGACAGATGTTGAAATTTGAATTCAGTAAAAATATGAAATTACTGAAACTGTTATTTATGCCATAAAAACCCATCTGGTTCACTAATGCCCTTTCGGGAAGGAGATCTGCCATCCTTACCTGAGCTGGCTTATATGTGACTCCATACTAACAGCATTGTGGTTGTCTCTTAAATATAATCTGAAATGGCTTAGCAAGCCATCAGGATGGGCAATATAAGCTGGCTAAGCCAGCCATGCCACATTGCATGAACAAATTTTAAAAAAAAATCTAGGTCTTGGTTCCTCATTCCAGAAATCCAATTTGGGAATAAGTGCCTTAAATGGTTGAGCTTTCATTCAAGGATTTGTGGGTGGTGCTGGTGGTTGGGAGAGGTGGTAACTGGAGTCAGGCCCAACATCCCCAGAAAACGTTCAGAGGCAGACACAGGTGTTGCCAGGTACCAAGATAGACCGGTTAAAAGGCCTGTCTCGATAAAAAAAGTAAAATCAGAAACAGGCTTCATGCCTTCACCCCTCAAATCCCCTCGCCCCCATAAAATCTTCATATCACATTCTTGCCACCTCATGCTCACCACCCACTCCCATGGCCCCTCACACCCTCCATGCCAATCAAGTGCCAACTTATACCAACCCATGTCCCCATATTCACCCTGTGGTCTTTTATAGCTCATATACCATTTTCAGGCCAATTCATGCATCCCACCCACCATCCTTTGCCCTTACATGCTTCATGCCAACTCACCCGGTGTCCATGATGGGTAGACCTAGACCTCAGGAGTCACAGTATGATTTAATAAAATACAGTTCAAACTATCTGAACTGGACAGAACTTGGGCAGCACGGTTGCCCAAGTGATTAGCCCTGGGCTTCACAGTGCCAGGGTCCCAGGTTCGATTCCCTGCTGGGTCACTGTCTGTGCAGAGTCTGCATGTACTGCCCCTGTCTGCATGGGCTTCCTCCGGGTGCACCGGTTTCCTCCCACAGTCCAAAGACCTGCAGGTTAGGTGGATTGGTCATGATAAATTGCCCTTAGTGACCTAAAAAGGTCAGGAGCACATTTTCCTCGTGTTTGCGTGGGTTTCACCCCACAACCCAAAGATGTGTAAGGTAGGTGGATTGAACACACTAAATTGCCCCTTAATTGGAAAAAAATTAATTGGGTACAGTAAATTAATATAAAAGAAATAGGTCAGGAAGGGTTATTGGGTTACGGGGATAGGGTGGAGGTGAGGGCTTAAGTGGGTCGATGCAGACTCGATGGGCCTAATGGCCTCCTTCTGCACTGTATGTTCAATGTTTTATCTAATACAGATGTGACTATATTAGAAACAAAATCAATCTCATTGAATAAAGCCCATTCAATACATTTAAATCCCTTCAAGTACTTAATACATTATTAAAATAATAATTTCCTCCAAGTGCAAAAAGGTACTTGGTCTCTTGCAAAGGCATACCTTAACTCTCCAAAAGGGTAACCTGACTCTCTAAAAGGTTAATTTATTTCTCCAAGTAACTCTATTCGGGTCAGATATTTTCCTCCAATGCCTAAAGTCATGATTGAGAAGTTTGGGTGACCAAATTTCCTCTGTTTTAACTATGTGAACAGCCGGTGCGCAAATATTTCCTGCTCCAGTCCCCCCACCCCTTCCGGCAAAATAGTGGTTGGCGGATTTGGGGATGGGTCTTCTGGATTTCAGGATTTCGCGCCATTTTGGCTGAGCCAAAGGAACCCTCCGACGTTATGAAAATTCAAGTTAACGTATTTATTTAATATTTGCCTCATGTTCGTATCCCACATTGTAATTTATCCTGTCTTTGTCTTGAAGGGATCCATGTTAACTCTTGCAAGTTTCTTCCTTTTTACATTCCTACAGAATGTTTTTCAATATGTTTGTGTGTTCCTGGCTAGTTTACTCATATTTTTTCTATGTCTTTGTCAATTCCTATGTTATGGTTTGCTGAATTTGAAAGTTCTTCTCGCCCTCAGGCTTACAACTCTTTTTGTCAATGTTATTAGCCTCTTTCTTTAATAAAAATACTGGACTGGATTCTCCATTCCTGAGACTAAGTGTTGATGTTGGGGTAGAATTTGTGGACTTTCACGACAGCAAAACTGGCGCTAAACCTGAACCGATCCAGCGATTGTGGAGGGGGTAACACCAGTGCCATGTGGCATACATTTGATTCTAATGTGGGGGTCGTGCTGGTGGTTGGGAGAGGTGGTAACTGGAGTCAGTCCCAACATCCCCAGAAAATGTTCAGAGGATTTGCCGGCTCCGTGATTGACATTCGGGAGGCTGACAAGCTGCAGCCGCATATACATATTACAATCTCCACACACACTCATCCCAGCCAACATGAGCTGGGCGCCCACACAGCTGGAGAGTCAGCTTGGGCCAGAGGGCACCTGGGGGGGTGGCCAGGCGGACGCCTTACATCTCATGGCCTGAAGTTCACAGTGAGCTGTCAGCAGCATGCGTAGCTGCATGGCTGCCTTTCCAGCTGCGGCAATGGTGTTCCATGCCCGTCCACCCCAACCCCACAGCCCACCTCCTGGCCACCCCCCCACTATTCCCTCAGCCCTGGCAGAGACCCAAGGCCAGCGACACAAATGTCAGCAAACTATGGCGATGTTGGACATTTTCCGTACCCCCTCTCTCTCCCTCAGCAGCCACGACGTTTGTTTCACGATTTTAAAAAGCACAAGTGAACTGTGTGGACGGGAACTCGGTCCATCGGAGGCGGAGAATCGCGAAGGCATCAACACAGAGAATACCAGGTCAGGATTGTGTCAGGCCAACTAATGAAATGCAAACGATGTTTGCTGTAGTGCGTTCCAGACTGCATTGGCGCTACTGTCGAGGTGATGGAGAATTGAGATTTGGTGTCAAATCGGCGGCCGCTGCAATTTTGACGTTGAAACCTATTCTCCGCCCAATCACCTTTCCTGATTTTGGCATCAGCCAACGGAGATTCCCGCCCACTATCTTTAACTCCTCTTGAATGTCATGGTTAGACTTCTTTTCCAATTAGGTTATCTTTCATTATATGCATGCTGCCACATGTAGGTGAAGGTGTAAAGGAATCAGCAGGAGTCAGTAGTCAATGAATAGCACTTGTCAGCCAGAAGCAAATTCTGGTTTCTCATTAAAACATTATGACTGCCAGGATATCAGGCACTGATCCACATGATCTATTGAGAATGATCACACACCAGCTGGATGTTGAAGGAGTGGAATCCCTTCCAGTACATCTAGAATTCTCATGATACTCCTGAAAAGTGACATATCTGCAGTCAGTGGCATGCTGCACAAGTGGGAATCCTTTCAAAACTCAAGTACTCTCTGCCTGTTTGCCTCCGACGAGAGACAATGAATTATAGTCAGCTCTTTCGTATACAGAGCCTCACAGACCATCGTGTCCTCCCCACACCCCACCCTATTTACACAACGGTAGATAACCAACTGGAAAATGTTGCAAACATCTGCTCCAGCCTGGAAAAAACCTGACTCATAAAGGTTCATGGTCATGGTCATAAACTTTCTGGGGTCAGAGAAGTTTTCCAATATTTGTGCAAATAGCAGGATCCTGCCCCCAGGACACTTAGGAGGCATTTGTAACCCCAACTGAAAGGCGTTTTTACTATGGAAAGGAAATTCTTCCCTCAGCTGTGGCAAACCTTTTGAATTCTCTACCCCAGAGGGCTGTGGAAGCTCAGTTCTGGAGCACATTCAAAGCAAAAATGATAGATTTCTGGATACCAATGACAGTGTTATGGGACTCGTGGGAAAAATGGGGTGAAGGGTAAATGATCAGCCATGATCTGCTTTGAATGGCAGAGCAGGCTCAATGGGCCAAATGGTCAACACCTGTTCCTACTTCCTCTGTTTCGATGTTTCTATGACAGACATTAACAATGTCACAAGAGACTGTTTAATTTGAAAGAAAGAAATTTTCAAATCTTCAGATCAGATTTTCAGCTAGACCTCCGCTTTGGGTTGGCTGTTACACCAGGGGCGGGATTCTAAAGGAATCGGCGGGGCGGGTAACTCCGGCGGGAAGGAGTGGCGTGAACCACTCTGGCGTCAGGCCACCCCAAAGGTGCAAAATCCTCCGCACCTTCAGGGTAAGGCCAGCCCCGGAGTGGTTCACGCTGGCCGGCAGGGAAGGGGCTTGGCGCCACGCCAACCGGCGCCGAAGAGCCTCCACCGGCCGGCGCGAGTTGGCGCATGCGCAGGAGTGCCAGCGTGTGCACAGGGGGGGGGATTCATCTCCGCATCAGCCATCGCGGAGGAATAGCAGCCGATGCGGAGGAATAGAGTGCCCCCACGGCGCAGGCCCGCCCGAGGATCGGTGGGCCAAATCGCAGGCCAGGCCCAGCGGGGGGTCAGAGAATCCCGCCCGAGATCTCACTCAGTATTAGTGAAAGCTGAGGCTAAATGAAGACCAGGGTGGAAGGAGACTACATTGAGCTTTGACAAAGAGTCATGAGACATGAAACGTTAGCTCTTTTCTCTCCCTGCAGATGCTGCCAGACTTGCTGAGATTTTCCAGCATTTTATCTTTCGTTTCAGATTCCAGCATCCGCAGAAATGTGCTTTTATCCAGGAGACAACATTCCCTGGCATCTGTTCTATGCGCCGGATGGATAGAGCTATGGGCGGCATGCTTGGCCATCCACTTTTCCACTGGTGCAACAGGTTTCACTGGGTTTTCCAACTTTATACAAATGAGTCCTTACTTTGATATTTGAATCAGATGCCAGAATTGTCAGAACATGAAATGAACACATCAAGCTGAAGAGATAAATTAATCATAAGAAATTAAAATAATTGATAATATCTCATGGCTAAGTGGGATTTCTCAATAATTTCGCAAATCATTTAATCCTTCCATATCTTTACATTCACTGTTTTTAGCTGCCTCCTCCATCAGCTTTACTAATGAACATTCAAATATATGCATAGACTGCTAGTGAATTTGTTATTCAATTTTATAAACAATAATGTAACCAAGCCAAATTAATTGCTGCAAATTTTTGACATTTTGACATGCACTCTGCAGACAACAAACCAAGCCTCATTGGTCAGGGGTACAGACAAGCTTTGCCAACCAGGCAGATAGTTACTGCCCTTCACAATTCCACTACGGCCATGAGGATATTTTGAAAATTCATTTACAGGATGTGGGCATCACTGGTTAGGTCAGCATTTATTACCCATCCCAAATTGCCACTGAAGGGGGTGGTGAACTGCCTTCTTGAACCACTGTGGTTTATGTGGTACGGCTACACCCACAGTGCTATTAGGGAGGGAATTCTAGGATTTTGACCCAGTGACAGTGAAGGAACAGTGATACATTTCTAAGTCAGGATGGGTGGTGTTATGTTCTTGCACAGAGACAGTTACTGAGTCGGAGTACTAAAGAACATCTAGTTCAAGACTAGTTAATTTTATTATAGCATAATAAACTGTGTGTAGGAAACTAATGCTATAAAACTGGCCCAGGAGACTTGTCGACCCTCAGGTTTTTCAAAATTGCAAATACATCCTTTGGGGAGGCCCGATGCCGGAGTGGTTGGCGCCACTCCGCTATGCCGGAACCCCCCCCCCCCCCCCCCCCCCCCGCCCCGCCGGGTAGGGGAGAATACCGCCCATGTTCTGAGGAAGGATGTAATTGCAATTTTGAAAAAGCTGAGGGTCGACAAGTCCCCTGCGCCAGATGGGATATATCCAAGGATTCTTTGGGAGGCAAGGGATGAGATTGCAGAGCCTTTGGTTTTGATCTTTGGGTCCTCACTGTCCACAGGGATAGTGCCTGAGGACTGGAGAGTGGTGAATGAATTCTCTGCACCTTTAGGGGCTAGGCCCGCGCCGGAGTGGCTCCCGCTCCGCCGACTGGCGCCAACAACCTTTGGCACCATGCCGACCGGCGTCGCGGCTGGCCGAAAGACCTTCGCCAGTCGGCGTGAGTCCGCGCATTCGCCGGAGCGTCAGCGTCCGCTGACGTCACCACCGGTGCATGCGCGGTGGAGGGAGTCTCTTCCGCCTCCCCCATGGTGGAGGCTGTGGCGGCAGCGGAAGAAAAAGAGTGACCCCACGGCACAGGCCCGCCCACTGATCGGTGGGCCCTGATCGTGGGCCAGGCCACCGTAGGGGCACCCCCTGAGGCCCGATCGCCCTGCGCCCCTCCCCCGGAACCCCAGTGCCCGCTCGTGCCACCTGCTCCTGCCAGCACCAGAGGTGGTTTAAACCACGGGAGAGGCCTGACAGCGGCATGACTTCGGCCCATCGCGGGCCGGAGAATCGCCGCGGGGGGCCCGCCGACCGGGGTGGCCTGCCGACCAGCGGGTTGTGATTCCTGCCCCCGCCGAATCCCGGGTGGCGGAGAATTCCGGCCACGGCGGGGGTGGGATTTACGAAGGCCCCGGGCGATTCCCCGACACTGTGGGGGGTCGGAGAATTCTGCCCATCTGCCTTCTCCAGCTCATCCTTAAAACATGGCCGCTCTCCTTGGTGAACACTGAAGAAAAGTATTCATTCAACACCTCTCCTATTTCTTCTGACTCCATGCACAAGTTCCCATTACTGTCCTTGACTGGCCCTACCCTCACCCTGGTCATTCTTTTATTTGTCACATAAGAGTAAAAAGCCTTGGGGTTTTCCTTGATCCGACCCGCCAAGGATTTCTCATGCCCCCTCCTAGCTCTCCTAAGCCCTTTTTTTTAGATCATTCCTTGCTACCTGTAACCCTCAAGCGACCCAACTGAACGTTGTTTTCTCATTCTTACATACTCTTCCTTTTTCCTCTTGACAAGACATTCAACCTCTTTTGTGAACCATGGTTCCCCCACACGGCCATTTCCTCCCCGCCTGACAGGGACATACCTATCAAAGACACGCAGTACTTGTTCCTTGAACAAGCTCCACTTTTCATTTGTGCCTTTCCCTGACAATTTCTGTTCCCATCTTATGCTCCCTAATTCTTGCCTAATTGCATCATAATTACCCCTCCCCCAATTATAAACCTTGCCCTGCCGTATGGCCCTATCCCTCTCCATTGCAAAATGAAAGACACCGAATTGTGGTCACTATCTCCAAAGTGCTCTCCCACAAACAAATCTAACTCTTGGCCCGGTTCATTACCCAGTACCAAATGCAACGTGGCCCCCCCCTCTTGTCGGCCATCCACATATTGTGTCAGGAAACCCTCCTGCACACACTGTACAAAAACTGCCCCATCCGAACTGTTCGACCCATAGAGGTTCCAATCAATGTTTGGAAAGTTAAAGTCACCCATGACAACTACCCTGGGACCTCCACACCTATCCATAATCTGTTTTGCAATTTCTTCCACCGCATCTGTATTACTATTTGGGGGCCTATAGAAAACTCCTAACAGTGTGACCGCTCCTTTTCTTTTTCTAACTTCGGCCCATATTACCTCAGTAGGCAGATCCCCTTCGAACTGCCTTTCTGCAGCCGTTAAACTATCCTTGATTAACAATGCTACTCCTCCACCTCTTTTGCCACCTTCCCTACTCTTACTGAAACATCTATACCCCGGAACTTCCAACAACCATTCCTGTCCCTGTTCTAACTGTCTCCGTAATGGCCACAACATCGTAGTCCCAAGTATCAATCCACGCTCCAAGTTCACCTACCTTATTCCGGATGCTCCTTGCATTGAAGTAGACACACTTCAACCCACCTTTCTGTCTCCTGCGACTTTGATACCCTCCTCAGTACCTCACTACTCTCAACACTGGCTTTTGGACTACAGCTCGTTTTCCCAGCCCCCTGACAAATTAGTTTAAACCCCCCCCCCGAAGAGCCTTCAATATCCACGGTCGATTTTCCCTCCTTCTACCGTCCTTCCTTTTTGTTGGTAGAAACCTTTGCTGAGCACTGTGAAAAATCACTTGGAAGGTTCTCCACTGTTCCTCAACTGTTTCACCATAAAGTCTTTCCTCCCAGTCTACCTTAGCTAGCTATTCTCTCATCCCTTTGTAATCTCCTTTGTTTAAGCACAAAACACTAGAGTTTAATTTTACCTGCTTACCCTCCATCTGTATTTTAAATTCCACCATATTGTGATCGCTCCTTCTGAGAGGATCCCTAACTAAGGAACCTTGGTGAGTTTCTGCAGCGCATCTTCCAAATGGTACACATGCTTGCCAGTGTTCATTGGTGCAGGTCAGAGTGAATGTTTGTGGACGGGGTGCCAATCAAGCGTGTTGCTTTTTCCTAGATGGTGCCAAGCTTCTTGAGTATTGTTGGAGATGCACTCACCGAGGCAAGCAGAGTATTCCATCACACTCCTGACTTGTGTCTTGTCTATGATGGACAGGCTTTGGGGAGTCAGGGGAGTCAGGAAGTGAGTTACTTGCCGCAGAATTCCGAGCCTTTGACCTGCTTTAAAACTATTGTATTAATATGGCTAGTCCAGTTCCGTTTCTGGTCAATTGTCACCCCAGGATGTTGATCGTGGGGGATTTGGCGATGATAATGCCGTTGAATATCAAGGGAAGATGGCTAGATTCTCTCTTGTTGGAGATGGTCATTTTCTGACACTTGTGTAGTGTGAATGTGACTTTCCACTTGTCAGACTAAGCCCGAACGTTGTCCAGGTCTTGCTGCATTTTGACATGGGCGCTTGAACTCCCTCAACTCAGCAGGCAGTATGACATGGAGGGCAGGAGCAGATGTCACCGAGACCTATTAATGAACGATGTTGTTAATTCCCCACATTGCTATGCACTTGGAAATATATTGCCATTCCTTCACTATCTCTGGGACAACATCTTGGAATACCCACCCTAACAGCACAGTGAATGCACCTATACTGCAAGGACTGCAGCAGTTCAAGAAGGCAACTCAACACCATCTTCTGAAGGGCAACTAGTGATAGGCAATAAATGCTGACCTAACCAACGATGCCCACATCCCGTAAATGAATTTAAAAATAATTCACAGCAGACAGCCTCCACCGCTATCCCCTCTCATTCTCCCACTACCAGTAGCATAATTTCCCCAGATTCGATAGCTCAGGAACCTGAACACATGCTCAAAGTTACTACATTCAGCTGGCCCACCTAAAGGGGGCCTTTCTCACAGTGAGCAAGAGGTGCTTTGGTTCCATCAGCTTATCAATAACACTTGTCTGCTGTCCTTCTTGCATACTGCCACAGGATTTCTGCCAGAAATAAGCACAGGTTTAGCCAAATGAATACAACACAGGAACAGGAAGTACGATGTGAACAGGCACAATTGATTGGTTTAACATCCAGAAAAACCTCGACAACAATCAATCTTGGCTGAAGTAACATTCACATCACACAAACGCCAGGGAATTATGGTGTCCAATAAGAACAAGTTTAAATGTGTCACCACCTGACATCCAACAGCATTACCATCACTGTATCCCGAACCATCAATTTCCTGGGAGTCATCTCTGACTGGAAACTTAACTGCAGCAGGCAAATAAATGCAGCATGCATATAATATGCATAGTTATAAGAGCAAGCAAGAGGCCAATGATGAATAACTCACTCCCTGACTCCCCAAAACCTGTCCACCATCTACAAGCCACAGTTAAATCAGGAGCGCAATGGAATACTATCCACTTGCTTGGAAGCTTCAACAACATCACTTCCCCAGATTCGATAGCTCAGGAACCAGAACAAATGCGCAAGATCACTACATCAAGCTGGCCCACCTCATGGGGGCATAGCTAACACAGAACAAAAGGTCCTTTGAAGCTCCATGCCATCCAATACATATCCGCTTGAATAGCACCCAATACACTGTCGTAATTGTTCCTTCCACCACTGGCACACCATGGCTGCAGAAGATATATGTTGCAAGATACATTGCAGCACTTGGTAAGGCTTTTTCGGCAGCACCTCCCAAACCCATGACACCAACCTCTAGGATTAAGGCAACAGGCACATGGGAAGATAGTCATCTACGAATTCGCTTTCAGCAGAAAAGGGGCTGAGACAGGGCAAAATGTTAAGGAGTTGGAAATAGGCAGCGTTACAGATGGAATGGATATGCGGTCAGAATTTCATCTCAGTGTCAAATAAGGCACCAAGATTGCAAATGGTCTCATGTAGCAAATGGATCAAGACTTCTTTGCATTCATATTGCACTTTTCATGACCACCAGATATCTCAAAGCATATTCAAGCCAATAAAGTACTGTTGAAGCATAGTAACCGTTGTAATTTAGGAAATGTGGTGGCTAATTTGAACTGAGCGATCTCCGATGGAGATGTGAACAAGATAATTAGATTTTTTTGTGATGTTGATTTGGGGATAAATATTGGCCAAAATAGCTACTCTTTGAAATAGTGTCAAAGCATCTTTTACATCTATCTGATACCTCATAGAGCAGATAACATGAGCAAGGAAATGTCTTGCTGATTTCCCCCAGTACTCTTCCATGTTGAGTACCATTTGGAGGAAGCACTGAGAGTGGCAAGCACACAGAATATACTCTGTTTTGATGACTTCAATGTCCATCAGCAAGAGTGGCTCGGTAGTGCTACCACAGAACAAGCTGGCTGGATCCTAAAGGATATGTATGCTGGACTGGGACTGCAGCAGGTGGTAAGAGAACCAACAAGAAGAAAAAAACGTACTTGACCTCATCCTCACCAATCTGCCTGCTGCAGATGCATCTGTCCAGACAGTATCGGTAGGGGTGACCACCACAGAATCACTGTGGAGACAAAGTCCCGTCTTTATATTGAGGATACTCTCCACTGTATTGTGAGGTACTACCTAAATGGGATAGACTTTGATCAGATCTAGCAGCTCAAGACTGGACATCCAGGAAACAAACAACGGCAAGGGAGATTGGTAGAGTATGGGTCGAGAGGGTTAGGTGGTGATGGACATGAAGCGGTTGAATCGGGCATTTGACACGTTTATAGGAGGCTGGATGAGTCGAAGCCCAAAATGAAGGAGGAAGGGATGAGATGGTTCCTGGATGGGTTAGAGTTTCCTTGGGTGGAAGAGGGGTGGGTTCAGGGCCTGGATTCCCCGATTGGGATAGCCCGATATCGTGAATGAATGTTGGCGTCAAACTGTTGGCAAAGGTGCTTGCATCACGGATTAAGGACTGTGTGTCGGAGATTGAAGGGGAGGACCAGATGGGTTTTATGAAGGGAAGGCAGTTGTCGGCGATTGTCCGGAGGTTACTTAACGTGGTAAATAACCTCCATTTAGTTTTCCCATTTAGGAAAATATCAAGTTCGCACTGCCGGTCAAAAGAGGGGTTCGCCTGGACGTGGAAACCATTCATCGATTTTTTTCAAGGAGAATTGAGGGGTCAGCAAGGAGGAGGGGTGGTAAGGGGGTTAAAATGGGGAAGGGGGGACATGGCAGGGTGTTGGTGTCAGGGGTGTTGGAGTGTTGTGGTTGTTTATTGGGTTGATGTTTGTTCTTCTGATATTCTGTATTCTGTGTATATATGTTAAATCTCTTGAATAAAAATATTTAAAAACTAAAGTAAAATCCCATGGGATACAGGTTAATGTGACGAATTAGATCCAAAGTTGGCTTAGTAACAGAAACAAAGGGTAATGGTCGATGGTTGCCCTTGCGAATGGAAAGCTGTTTCAAGTGGTGTTCCGTAGGGCTCAGTGTTGGAACTCCTGCTGTTTGTTTTATATATTTATAGATTTGGACTTGAATCTGAGGGGCACAATTAGGAAATTTGCAGACGACACAATTGGCCAAGTAGTGGATAGCGGAGAGGATAGCTGTGAGCTCCAAAATTAAATAGATGAATTGGCGGAGTGGACAGGAAAGTGACATACGGAGTTCAACTCTGAAAAGTGTGAGGTAATGCATTTAGGGAGGTTAAACAATAAAAGGGAATACACAATAAATGGGAATATGCTGAGAGGGACAAATGAAATGAAGGATCTTGGCGTGCAAGTGCATAGGTCCCTAAAGGTAACAGTACAGGTAGAGAAGGTTGTAAAGAAGGCATACGGAATGCTCTTCTTCATTGGCAGAGGTATAGAATACAAAAGTAGGGATATAATGTTGGAGTTGTATAAAACACTGGCGAGGCCACAACTGGAGTATTGCGTGCAGTTCTCATCACCACATTACAGGAAGGATGTAATTGCTGTGGAGAGAGTCAGAGAAGATTAAATTAAATGTTGTCAAGGCAGGAGAATTATAGCAAGGAGGAGAGATTGAAGAGGCTGGGGTTGTTTTCCTTGGAACAGGTAAAGCTGAGAGACAACATCATTGAGGAATACAAAACTGTGAGGGTAGAGATAGATTAGACAGGAGGAATCTGTTTCCCTTGAAATGAAAAAAAATGAAATGAAAATTGCTTATTTTCACGATTAGGCTTCAATGAAGTTACTGTGAAAAACCCCTAGTCGCCACATTCCGGCGCCTGTTCGGCGAGGCTGGTACGGGAATTGAACTGTGCTGCTGGCCTGCTTGGTCTGCTTTAAAAGCCAACGATTTAGCCCAGTGAGCTAAACCAGCCCCTTGAGCTAAACCAGCCCCTTAAAAGCCCCTAGTCGCCACATTCCGGTGCCTGTTCGGGGAGGCTGGTGCGGGAATTGAACCGTGCTGCTGGCCTGCCTTGGTCTGCTTTCAAAGCCAGTGATTTAGCTGTGTGCTAAACCAGACCCTTGCCAGAGAGTTCAAAAACCAGGGGTGCGATTCTCCGCTCCCACGTTGGGTGGGAGAATCGCGGGAGGGCCGCTCTGGCACCCCCGCGATTCTCCCACCCCCTCCAAAATGGCGTGTCGCGTTTTGCGACACGCCGCTCGGAGAATCGCGGGCCGCCGTTTTTCATGTCGGCCCGCGATTTTCTGACCCGGCTGGGCCGAGCAGCCTGCCGTTCCTGACCGGTTCACGCCGGCGGCAACCACACCTGGTCGCTGCTGGCGTGAACATGGCACCAATACCTGGTTTGTGGCTTGTGGGGGGCGGAGAGGGGAGTGAGCACCACGACCGTGCTCGGGAGGGGACTGGCCCGCGATCGGTGCCCACCGAACGTCGGGCCGGCGTCTCAAAGGGGCGCACTCTTTCCCCTCCGCCGCCCCGCAAGATCAAGCCGCCACATCTCGCGGGGCAGCGGAGGGGAAGACGGCAACCGCGCATGCGCGGATTTGAGTCGTCATCCGTCAGCTGGGGCATTCGCGGGTTGGAGCCGACCAAACTGCGCATGCGCGGCTGACGTCATTAAGTGCGCCGGCCGTGTCATTCTCGGCGCGCCGGGCCTTGACGCCAGCAACAAGGCCCCGTGGCCGTGATTTACGGCACGCCCCTCCTAGCCCCCCGGGGGGGGGGGGTAGAATAGGAGGCAAGGAGAGGCCTCCGACCCCGTCGTGAACCTCTCCGGGTTTCACGACGGCGTCGGGCCTTGCGGAGAATTCCGCCCCAGGGGTCATAGATTCAAGCTAAGTCGCAGAAGGATTAGATGGGTCATGAGGAAAAACTTATTTATACAGAGGATGGTAGGTGTTTGAAATGTGTTGCCTGATTTGGTTGTAGTGGCAGAGACCCTAAACTATTTTAAAAAGTACTTGCATCTACACCTTAGGTGCTGTAAGCTGCAGTGCTATGGGCCGTGTGCAGGAAGGACATCTGGGTGTTTTTGGATCAGCATGGACAAGATGGGCTGAATGGCCCCCTTCTGTGCTGTATCATTGCTATGTTCTATGTTTTAATGAAGAGTGCAGGAAGGCATGTCAGGAGCAACCCAGGCATACAAATATGAGGTGTCAACCTGGTGAAGCTACAACACAGGACCACTTGTGTGTCAAACAACATAAGCAGCAAGTAGTAGACTAGCTAAGCAATTCCACAACAGATGGATCAGCTTTGCCACATCCAGCCATGAATGGTGGTAGACAATTGAATAACTCATTTGAGGAGGAGGCTCTGCAAATATCCCTATCCTCAATGATGGAAGAGCCCAGCACATCTGTGCAAAAGACAAGGCTGAAGCATTCACAATAATATTCAGCCAGAAGTGTTGAGCTGATGATCCATCTCAGCCTACTCTGGAGGTCCCCAACATCACAGATGTTAGCCTTCACCCAATTAAATTGACTCCATCTGATATCAAGGAATGGCTGAAGGCAACTATGGTCTCTGACAATATTTCACAATAGTCCTGAAGACATGTATTCCAGAACTTGTTGCGCCCCTAGCCAAGCTGTTCCAGTACAGCTACAACACTGGTATCTACCCAGTGTTATGTTTTGGAGGTGTGTTACTAGGGAGCATGGAGGTTTAAAACAATGAAGCTTATTTACAGTGATCTCTTACATGGCTGTTCATCTCTCTCTGCTTCCTTCATTAGGATTTATTTGTTTTATTTAATTTTTTTAATTTTATAGTGTCCAATTCAGTTTTTCCAATTAAGGGGCAATTTAGCGTGGCCAATCCACCTACCCTGCACACCTTTTTGGTTGTGGGGGTGAAACCAATGCAAAGACGGGGAGAATGTGCAAACTCCACATGGACAGTGACTCAGAGCCGGGATCGAACCTGGGACCTTGGTGCCTTGAGGCAGCAGTGCTAATCACTGTGCCACCATGCTGCCCCTTCAGTAGGATTTATGATGTTAATTCCGGCGAATATATTGAAACAACAGAGCTTCGCTAGAGTTAATATGAATTAATGTAAATACATAACATTTCCTCCCCTCTTAAAGTGACTCTTCCCAACAAGTTCAAAACAAGTTTAACATGAACAATAGTCAATAAGTCAGATAGTCTGGAAGTCCCCGCTTTTGGAATGTTTGATGACGAACCCCTGGCATCTTCTTCACACTGGTGGTAACCTTTGCCATTTTGATCTTTGCACTAATGTCACCGGTGTCTGGTTTAATGTGGGGTGTTCCTATGACCGATCAGAAGGTGAGGCATTGCTTTCCTCAGCAGTGTCTGTTAGTGTTGGTGTTCTGGAAGGGTCAAGCCATGACATTTCAGGGTTGAGCCTGGATTTTCAGCAGGCTCAATTCCATTCTTCCAGCCAACAACTGATCATGTCTCCTCCAGATAACACCATCTCTGGTCTGGAATAGTATAAGTATAAGAGACAGGTCCAGTCTGTGCAAGGATTGCGGCAGAAACTAATTTCTCCCCTGTGGCAGAGTTCCTAGCCAAAGCTCCTTATCCTTGGTGGAATACCTTAAGCCTTGCCTTGCTTTCTCCTATGTCATTTGTACTTGCTGTTGTGCAATCTCTTTAGTTTTGGAGATTTAACATATTGAACATGGAACAAAGTTGTCTTTTCATCATTAATAGTGCAGGACAGGTTTTGGTCGTGGAACTTGTTAAGATGTTTGATTAGCAAATCTTGTTCCCTGGTTTCTCTCAAGGTAGGTTTCATTGTTTGGACGAAACGTTCTGCTAGTTCATTACTAGCAGGGTGGTACAGTGCAGACTTTATGGGCGCGATTCTCCGCACTCACGACGGGGCGGAGAATAGCGGGCGGCGCAAATTTTTACGGCGACGCTGGTCCGACGCCCTCCCACTATTCTCCCCCCCCCCCCCCCACGCCCGCCCCCCGACACGAATCGCTGCTCGTCATTTTTTTACGGCAAGCAGCGATTCTCCCCTGGCCGATGGGCCGATTTCCAAGGCCTTTACGGCCGTTTTCACGAATTTTAATACACCTGCTATACAAGTTCGTGAAAACGGCGGCAAAGTGCTGTTCTGCACAACCATGCCACTGATTGGCACGGCCGCACCATGGCCGTGCCAAGGGTGGCATGGGCCCGCGATCGGTGCCCACCGATAGCGGGCAGCGGGTCCGATTCCCGCGCACTCTTTCTCCCTCCGCCGCCCCGCAGGATAAGTCCACGGGGCGGCTGAGGGGCATTACGGACCGCGCATGCGAGGGTCTGATGCATATGCGCGGATTACGTCATCTGATCCGCGCATGCGCGGCTGACGTCATCATATGCGTCAGCCGTCGCTAACTTTGGCGTGCGGGCTTTGCGAAATTCGTTAAGCCCGCGATGCCGTAGTTCACGGGGCCGCGATGCTAGCCCCGACCGGGGAGCAGAATCGGGTCCCGGGAGGGGGCGCGGAGGCTGCCATGAAACACGGCCGTTTTCGCGGCAGCCTTCACGACTCTCCGCCTTTGCGGAGAATCGCGCCCATATATGTCAAATACCATTCTCTTGGAAGAAACTTACAAATTCTTCTGAGACAAATTGAGGTCTGTTGTCGCTTACCAGTTGTTCAGGGAATCCAAAATGACTGAACACTTCTAGCTTCTCAATAGTCTTCTCCAATGAGGTAGTTTTTATCACAGCGCCCTCTGATCACTTCGTGTGAGCATCGACTGTTACCAAGAATATATGACCTTCAAAAGATCCTGCAAAATCCACATCTAGACACTGTCAAACTTCTCCAGACTATTCCCATGGATGCAGCGGTGCTAAGGGTGGCAGGCATCTTACCTTCGCACAGGAGGAACAATTTCTAGATTTCTCTTCATTTTCAACGTCCAGTCCGGGCCACCAGAAATAACTTCTTGATATTTTCTTTGTGCGTACGATTCTGTAATGGTTCTCATGTAATTTCTCTAATACCCATTTCCTCAATGATGGCAGAATGATCACTCTAAGCCCCCATAGAAGACATCCTGACTGTACTGACAGCTCCAGTCTGCTGGAGTATTAGGGTTTCAGGTTAGGTGTAATTTTGAAGTCTTCCCTCGTAATACTACATTCATCACTTCTGAGAGTACTGTATTGCTCCGAATGTTTCTTCACTTGTGTTGTCTATTGTTCAAAGTAGAAGATATTCCCATTTGAGCAGTCTGGCAAACTATCTGGCAGTTGTTATCTTGAAAGTCCATCTGCATTACCGTGTAGATTTGACACCGTGTGGACTCGGTACTTAATGGTATAAGTATGTGCAGACAAAAGCAATGCCCATCTTTGCATTCTACTTGCAGCAAGTGATGGAATTTCCATGTGTAATCCAAAACTGATAGTTAATGGATGATGGTTCACCAACAATGTGAACTTTCTCCCGTTCAAGAATTGATTGAATTTTGTTACTAAAATTTATCCCGAATGCTTCCCTTTCAATCTGGGCAGAGCTACTTTCAGCTTTACTCAAAGTTTGAGAAGCAAAAGCAATGGTTCTTCCTTCACCTGATGGCATGATGTGAGAGAGCACTGATCCTACACCATAAGGAGATCATCTGTAAGGGTAACGTAGGATCAAAGTATGTAAGAACTTCAGATTTATGTAACCATTCTTTGGCTTTCATGAAAGTGTTACTGCATTGATCCAGCCATTTCCACTTCTTGTTCTGGCATAAGAGGTTATGCAATAGTTTCAGAATTATTGCAAAGTTTGGGACAAATCTTCTATAGTAGTTCAACAATCTCAGGAAGGATTAATATTCTGAAGTGCTGGCGCCTGTCATGGGCTGAAATATTGGGCTTCTGCCAATCCTGTAATCAAGCCATCGATGTGAGGTAGTGGGTACTGTTCAACACATAACACTGGATTTATGGTGACCTTGAAGTCCCCACAAATCCTTATGGATCTATATTTCTTGATGACTGGAACTATTGGTGTGGTCCATTCACTGACGCTGACAGGTTCCAAAACTCTGGACTTCACAAATCACTTTGGTCTAATAGCATGTGGATCAGACCTTGCCTTTAAGCATTTTGCTTGGATTCCTTATTTTATTTTCAGTCTAATTCTAATATTTTTCATGCTCCCTGCTTCACCATCGATCAAAACAGTGTGATTCTTTAAAATTTTCACGAGGCCGGATTCTCCATTGGTCATCATGTTGACTTTGTTCATCGAACCATCTCCAGTCAGGTTCGACCCATCAACGCTGGATAGTTCCCCTTTACTACATGTAGAGACAAATCTGCTGTTTTCCCATTCAGTTGCATAGCGGCCCTTCAGTGAAATCACTTCTCCTGTATATCTAGTTTTTTTTTACTAATTATGGCTTTGAATCTAGCAATTCAGCATCTTGGGCACAATAGAACAAAACATTGTAACAATAGTCACAGTTGTTTTTAATAGAGCACTTCTGAAGTAGTTATAAAGTGTTTATGTTCATCTATATGTTGCATTATTCATAAACAGCATTTACATTTCTTTCTAAAAATACAGGCCTGAATATGCTAATATTCTGGCCAGATTTGACTTTACAATGGTTTTAAATAGTGTATGGAACATATTTTAATTAGTGTGTAGATTAACACATGATTTATTATTCTCGGTTTACCAAAGAAATTGATCTAATCAGTGACATAATTAATGTCATTGCAAGTGCCTCTAGTTTTGAAAATAAATCCAATTCAGCAACAGAATGATTTACTCAATTGTCTAGCTACAATCTGTTTACAAATGATGCACTTGCATGTCTACATCACGTAGTATTTCTTTTTTAATTGGTAGATAAAACATAGCATACATCATTTCCAAATTAATTTTTCAAATAAAGCACTACATCAAGTTAGTAGAAAATTAAACGAGAATGTGCAGAGGCTGTTATGGAAAAGAGTAAAATAGAGAATTGCTTGCATCCTGTGTGTCATTGGCTGGTATCATAGCAACAGCAGTATCAGGATAACATTAGACACATCAAGCTGCCTTCAGCATCAAGTAACCTTATTGAGTCAACAAATAGAGATCACGCAATGCTAAAATAACAAGATGCGCTCGAATCCTCCTGACAACAGTTCAAAATCTCATGACTAGGGAAATTTGTCTAGCACCTATTGTACTTCTGAATTATTTATTTTTGCCCACCTAACATAGGAAACCTGCCGTACTTGATCAATCTCTGACTCAGCTCTCCGAGGCAAAGGACTCTGACACACACGGGCAATGCTGAAAGGGTTACATCTTATTTTATGCAGCTTTAACAGATATTTTTCTCAATTTCACTAACCTGGTCCATGGTCTGTGAGCCCCAGGGTCAACCCAAGCTTTTCTAGGTAAGTGGAAATGATTCTATTTTTGTCTACAAGTGCTCCCATTTTGGGCAATCATTTGAGTGACACCATTCTCTTCAAAGTTCAATCAACATTCTTTTGTTTTATTCTGGATGAAGTGATTTGGATGCACATATCAAAGGTTAAACCTTTACAGTGGACTGCATAGAATGAGATCCAAAGGCTTTTATAATAGGATACTCTATTTATTTGCACCAAAGATTACATGTATTAAAATTTGGCATTCTGACATTTACAATCCTCAAATAAATGTATCTGTCTTCAGCAAGATTATTTATAAAAATATTATAACATTTCATTATAAGGGAATTATTGATTACAGGGAGGATTACCTCGGCACTGTGTAACAATATCATAAATCCATTATTTATAAACAGGATTCTGATTTTGTTGTGCACAGAGAAAGCCAACAATGTCTCTGAAACCATGTTGAATAACCTGCCATTCAATATGTGTTGTAAAAATTTACCATAATGTAATTGATAGCAATAGGAGTATATTTATATTTGGGTATCTCACAGTCAATAGAATCATAGAATCCCTACGGTGCAAAAGGAGACCATTTAGCCCATCGAGTCTGCACCAACCCTCTGAAAGAGTACCCTACCCATTCCCCACCCCCACCCCGCCCCCATCCCATCCCCGTAACCCCATCTAAGCTCTGGACATGAAGGAAAAATTTAGCATGGCCAGTCAGCATAAGGGACAGGCTATTTCGGACGGGAGAGGAGAAACGTCTTCACTCAGAGGGTGGTGAACCTGGAAGTCTCTGAATATGTTTAAGAAGGAAATAGATTGATTTCTAGACTTTAAAGGCATGGGAGCTGGCGGCGCGGGCGGGCTCCGGGGATCTTGGGGGGGTCATGGGGGGGATCTGGCACCAGAAGGTGCCCCCATGGTGGCCTGGCCAGCGGTCGGGCCCACTGATCCGTGGGTGGGCCTGAGCCGTGGGGGCACTCTATTCCTACGCGCAGGCCGTGTAAGCCTCCGCGAAGGTGAAACCCCCCTGCGCATGCGTGGGGGTGACGTCAGCAGACGCTGATGCTCCCGCGCATGCGTGGACCCTCGCCATTTCTGCCCGCCCCGCCGATTCCCGGAGAATCCCGCCCCCCCATATCCAATGGTCTCATGCCATTCAGCTACCTCCCCAGAAAGTGCTCACGCTGGTGCTGATTAGTACTCCTTTTGAAAAATGTGAACCTGGTGGAAGGGCTTCATGAGGGGAGCCAAGATTGTGAGCAGCCATCTTTGCTCACAAGCAAATAGCCGGTGGTGCTGGGCTTGCCACCTCAGTGCTTGATGGGGAGTGTAGGACCCTCAGCTGGGGGTGGGGGACCCTCTGCAGGGATGGGCCGCCATCGGGGAGGGTGGGGGATGCACTGGGAGGGACAAGTGCCCGTGGGTACACCTTGCCTACCCCTGGATTGTTTACCCATTCTGGGGGCAACTGTTGTCCCTACGCTTGTGCCCCAATGACCAGCCATAACCGTGACCGATTGCCGAGGCCTCTGGCTGCACGGCTGAAGGCTATTGCTAATAGGGACTAGGCAATCATGGTTAAGTGAGCACTTCACAGATGCCAGGTAGATTTCCATGGGTGGGAGTCATTGTCTAGCATCCAAATCACATCTTGATGCCTGGACACTATGCTTGAACACTGCAGGAGGCAACACCACACACGCAACATGTGAACACCCGGGGGATTGGACACAGCTCCAGGGACCTGTCCATGGCCGGAGGGTGGGTGAGCGCCGCGGGGAGGGGCGTGGATGCTTGGAGAGATATGCAAAGGGTCCAGGGGAACAGGACATCCCTCTTGGCCTCCACTGTATCCAGGATATTCCCCAGGTCAGCATCTTCAAATCTTGGGGCCGGTCTCCTCGGCTCTATTGTTGCGAGCTGGCTGGGATTGGATGAGCAAGTACAACCGACGTGCTGCTTGATCTTGTTAGCGAGAGCTGGCAAGAACTGGGCCTTTTGAAAAACTTGAGGATAGACAAGTCCCCCGGGCCTGACGGAATATATCCAAGGATTCTATGGGAAGCAAGAGATGAAATTGCAGAGCCATTGGCAATAATCTTTTCGTCCTCACTGTCAACAGGGGTGGTACCAGGAGATTGGAGAGTGGCAAATGTCGTGCCCCTGTTCAAAAAAGGGAATAGGGATAACCCTGGGAATTACAGGCCAGTTAGTCTTACTTCGGTGGTAGGCAAAGTAATGGAAAGGGTACTGAGGGATAGGATTTCTGAGCATCTGGAAAGACACTGCTTGATTAGGGATAGTCAGCACGGATTTGTGAGGGGTAGGTCTTGCCTTACAAGTCTTATTGAATTCATTGAGGAGGTGACCAAGCATATGGATGAAGGTAAAGCAGTGGATGTAGTGTACATGGATTTTAGTAAGGCATTTGATCAGGCTCCCCATGGTAGGCTTATGCAGAAAGTAAGGAGGCATGGGATAGTGGGACATTTGGCCAGTTGGATAACGAACTGGCTAACTAATAGAAGTCAGAGAGTGGTGGTGGGTGGCAAATATTCAGCCTGGAGCCCAGTTATCAGTGGCGTACTGCAGGGATCAGTTCTGGGTTCTCTGCTGTTTGTGATTTTCATTAATGACTTGGATGAGGGAGTTGAAGGGTGGGTCAGTAAATTTGCAGACGATACGAAGATTGGTGGAGTTGTCGATTGTGAGGAGGGCTGTTGTCGGCTGCAAAGAGACATAGATAGGATGTAGAGCTGGGTTGAGAAGTGGCAGATGGAGTTTAACCCTGAAAAGTGTGAGGTTGTCCATTTTGGAAGGACAAATATGAATGCGAATACAGGGTTAACGGTAGGGTTCTTGGCAATGTGGAGGAGCAGAGAGATCTTGGGGTCTATGTTCATAGATCTTTGAAAGTTGCCACTCAAGTGGATAGAGCTGTGAATAAGGCCTATGGCGTGCTAGCGTTCATTAGCAGAGGGATTGAATTTAAGAGCTGTGAGGTGATGTGCAGCTGTACAAAACCTAGGTAAGGTCACATTTGGAGTACTGTGTGCAGATCTGGTCACCTTATTTTAGGAAAGATGTGGAAGCTTTGGAAAAGGTGCAAAGATTTACCAGGATGTTGCCTGGAATGGAGAGTAGGTCTGACGAGGAAAGGTTGAGGGTGCTAGGCCTTTTCTCATTAGAACGGAGAAGGATGAGGGGCGATTTGATAGAGGTTTATAAGATGATTAGGGGAATAGATAGAGTAGACAGTCAGAGACTTTTTCCCCGGGTGCAACAAACCATTACAAGGGGACATAAATTTAAGGTGAATGCTGGAAGATATAGGGGGGATATCAGAAGTAGGTCTTTTACCCAGAGAGTAGTGGGGCATGGAATGCACTGCCTGTGGAAGTAGTTGGGTCGGAAACATTAGGGACCTTCAAGCGGCTATTGGATAGGTACATGGATTACGGTAGAATAATGGAGTGTAGATTAATTTGTTCTTAAGGGCAGCACGGTAGCATTGTGGATAGCACAATTGCTTCACAGCTCCAGGGTCCCAGGCTCGATTCCGGCTTGGGTCACTCTCTGTGCGGAGTCTGCACATCCTCCCCGTGTGTGCGTGGGTTTCCTCCGGGTGCTCCGGTTTCCTCCCACAGCCCAAAGATGTGCAGGTTAGGTGGATTGGCCATGATAAATTGCCCTTTGTGTCCAAAATTGCCCTTAGTGTTGGGTGGGGTTACTGGGTTATGGGGATAGGGTGGAGGTGTTGACCTTGGGTAGGGTGCTCTTTCCAAGAACCGGTGCAGACTCGATGGACCGAGTGGCCTCCTTCTGCACTGTAAATTCTATGATAATCTATGATTAATCTAGGACAAAGGTTCGGCACAATGTCGTGGGCCGAAAGGCCTGTTCTGTGCTGTATTTTTCTATGTTCTATGTTCTAAGCATGGTCCCGGCCAATCAGCTGGCGAGCCTTCATTGCGGTCAGTGGCCCGTGAGGCCTCATTAATTGGACCAATTAACATTGAATTGAGTTGCCGGACTCGCAGTGCTGAGCGTTGGGAAACTCGCGACAATTCCCACTCGCTGCCGCACTCAGAAATGTTTCTGGAGAATTGGGCCCCTGGACTGTTTATCAGTGACACTTAAGAACAGGAGGCAAAGTCCATCAGTAATGCTTCCACTGAATCCTGCTGATTCAATGGGAGTACCGTCAAATAGACTCTAATGTCCTTCTTGAAGCCAGATCCATTAGCATTCAGGCAAAGCTCCTGCAAAATCAACTTTGATAGACTAAACATTGTATCTGGATGGCAAAAAGCATCTTCCCCATCAGGTCCTGTTTTCTAAAATTTCAAATGGCCAACGTTCCAGTGGAAGGCAAAGAAAATGCTTCAAAGACACTCTGGATCTCTTCTTAAAGTGTGACAGTATTGACTTTAATGACTGAGAGGAGCTTCAATCAATTGTTCAGAATGATGGCAACATGATGGCAGAGTCACAGCATCTTAATGGCAGAGCAGAAGAGGTGGAAAGAAAAGAAAGCCAATCTTGAACCCACTACCTTGAGAGACATTCTGGCATTTGAGGGATGACAATTGGCCAGCTTAGCCAATCGCAGAAATTCACAAACCTTAATTGATGTCATCCTTGCATGGAGGGTCATTCAAAAATTATTGATGTCTGCTTATCCTGTTAAAGCCACCACTTGCAAAGATTTTCTTGTTAATCAAATACATTAATGTCCATTTTCTTTGACAAGCCAGTCGCAACTAGTAAACAACTAAAAATAGTCAAATACGATGTCAGAGCTACCAATTAACCACTGAAAAGACACATGATGTCTTTAACAGAAATCATAGAATCATAGAATACTTATCGCACAGAAGAAAGCCATTCAGTTAATTGTGTCTGTGCTGGCTCACTGCAAGTGCAACTCACGTGGTGCCGTTCCTCTGTTATTTCTCCATTGACATGCAATTTCTTACTCTTCAGATAATTGTCCATTTTTTTTTTAAAAGTCTTAATTGAATCTTCCTCCGCCATGCTCCAGATCCTAACCACTTGCTACACATTCTTCCTCATGTCACCATTGCTTCTCCTGCCAATCACTTTATATCTGCTCCCTCTGATTTTTGATCCTTCTGTCAATGGGAACAGTTTCTCCCGATCTACTCTGTCCAGATATCATGACCGGGATTCTCGGAGCCTCCACGCCAAAATGGCGCTCGGCATGGGGGCGGAGAATGGGGCCTCAGACCCCATTCAGAACCTCCGGCGACCAGAGAATCAGTGCCAGTCGCACGGCTGCGGTCGACGCGGTGTTGGTCGGGGGCCGTTGAAAGTGGCTCCCGTGGCGATTCTCCGTGACCGACTGGCCGAGTTCCTGTCGCCGTGGTTCACATATAGTTCCATCCGGCGGTAGCTCGGCGTAGCGGCTGCGATGGCCGTCCAGTTGGGAGACAAGGGGGATCAGTCTCCGGTGGGGGGGCGGGGGGGAGACAAGGGCGATCGGGGGGTAGGCCTATCTTCTTCTATGCCAGCCCACTGTGTGGCTCCACCATGTTTGCAGCGCTGGCACACAAGCGCCGTACGGCAGCTGGTGCAGCGCGAAGCACTCCAGCGCCGTGCCGGCTCCCTGTGGGCTACAGAATCGCTGGGCCAAAGGGCCTGTTGACGCCGGCGTGAAACACTCCGGTGTTTAAGACGGCATCAACACTTAGCCACGTTTTTAGATAATCCCGACCCATGATTTCAAATATCTCCATCAAATATTGTCTTCTCCCAAGAGAACAGCTCCAGCTTCTCCAATCCATCCAGGTACCTGATGTTCATCATCTCAGTGAACTTTTTTTAAAACTCTTTTTAATGTCTTCACATCCTTCCTAAAGTAGGATGCCCAGAACTGACACAATACTAGTGTTGAGGCTGGACAAGTGTTTTATAGTTTTATCATAGCTTCCTTAATTTTATACTCTGTGTTTTATAACTATTACTTATAAAGTCCAGGATTCTGTCGACCTTAATAACTACATTCTCAACCTGCCCTGCCGCCTTCAATGATTTGTGCCTGTATACCCCAGGTTCCTCTGCTCCTACACCATCTTTAGAATTGTAACCTATATATATTGTACTTATTTATGTCTTTTGTCATTATTGCTACCAAAACAAATAACTTCACACTTCCCTGCATTAAATTTTTATTGGTATTTTCCAGTTTTTACAGAGTAACGTCTCAAGTGTGTCAGATATTTACAAATAAAGTCATTTCTTATTTACACAGCTTTTTACATGTGGTTTGCCCCGGCTCCCTCCTCCAACCTCCCCCCTTCCTTTGTTGGTGACTTAGTAGCCCTCTTAGTTATGCCTTTTGCCTTTGGCACGGCACACTGTATTCTGTTTCTTTCTGCTGAGGTCATTAGTTTTTTGTCATTGGTGGTGGTGGTGGGGGGGGGGGGGGGGGGAGAGGGGGAAAGAGAGCTGCGTGGCCCCTCCCCTCCTCTCCTTTTACCCCCTGTTTTCCACACTGTGGCCCCCTTGTGTTCCCTTCTCCCCTTCCCATCCTCTGCCTCTTTCTCTTGTCTTCCTCCCTTCCTTCCCCCTCCTCTTTCCCAAGTTGCTGTTGGCCTCGAAAAGGTCTTGGAACAGGCTGATGAATGGGCCCCACGCTTTGAGGAAGCCCGCCCATTCCACTTGCCTGTTTATGTTCTCTGCAAGTATTTCACTGTTCTCCTCACCATTCACCATACTTCAAAGTTTTGTGCTATACCAAAGGAATCTAGAAGAAACAACCAGACTATATAAGGGCTCTTCTGAACAAATAATTGTTTTTTTTTTACAAAATGTCATGGCTATTTTACTACTCCTCAATGTGTATTCTACTATACAATTAAAGGAAGAAAGACTTGCCTCTATATATACCTTTAATAACCTCAGGACATCTCAAAGTTCTTAATGGCCAATTAAGTACTTTTTGGAGTATATTCAATGTCAGAAATGTGGTAGCTCGATTGCACACAAACAGCTTCCATAAACAGTGATTTGACAGTGTTTAGATAATCTGTTTTAATAACGTTGGCTAACAAATTTTAAAATGACCATGACACCAGAGGAAAAACATTGTCATGCAATCTTTAATACCTACCTGCCGTGGAAAAATAGGGCCTTGCTTTGATATCTCAGCTGAAAGGCAGTATTCCCTTCTTATTGTGCTGCAGGGTGAGCTTTATTTTGCATTCAAGTCTCTGGAGTGGGACCTGGTGATTCAGAGACGAGGGTTCTATCCACTGAACTACAGTCGAGCAAAAATATAATCAAAGCTTTTTTACATGTCGAAATGTGATGATTAGGAGAGCAGAGGTCTCTTATTATGTCTTGTGCAACTGTCTTTCCGATCCTTTTACAGCCTGTGCATTATTAATACATTAATTACCATTTTCTTTTCTTTCAGATCAAGCTGTTAAGTGGATCGATCATGATTGCAACAGGAGGTCTCCTGGGTATTTCGGCCAGGACAAATGATTCCTTCCAACCTAGTGAGCGGCCAAATAAACACAGAAGGAAAGTGTTCAACAAAAGGAAGAATGACTTGGTAATGGTGAAAGCCAAATTGGAGTTGTGTTCTATTTCAGGATTGATTACCGCCTTTGGTATCTTGGTGATGTTAGGAGGGATTGCCATGGTAGTAATAGGCTACTGGCCCATGACCTACAAGGGTCCTGAAACAAATGTAGTGTCTCGCAACACCACCAGCAATTGTACAACAGCAGCAGACACCACATCTTTGGAGATTGTGTCTGAATTTGTAGCCAGCTATATACATTCTGATAAGCTGAAGATCTTAGGACCACTGGTGCTGGGAATTGGTATATTTCTCTTTATCTGTGCGAATGCAGTTCTTCATGAAAACAGAGACAAGAAAACTAAGGTGATTAATATGCAAGATATTTATTCCACAGTGATAGATATTCACAGAATAAAGAAAAAGGAATCTGGTCCTTTTAATGGATTTGTGAATTATGTACAGTGCAAAAGCATTGACAGTCTCAAGTTTCCAGCAGTAATATTTGCTAAAAGTTCCTCTCAGACACCGGCTGCGGATGGCATTAAAAAAGTTTGATCCAATAAAAAGCCCAAGAGGAAAGTAACAATTATTTTGTAAACCAGCAGAAACTTGACCCAAAGAACAAAACCTAATCTGTTCAGTATCTCCAGAGACAGCATCAGTGCCACTGAAAGAAAATAATGTGTGGACTAAATGGCACCAAATCACCTGCTGCTTCTTGCGTTGATGCACTCATACTCCCCATAATTGAAACAAATAATTGCATTCACACTGAGGGAGATGTCAGATCAGCCAAAGATGATAATGAAACACAGATGTAAAAAAAAATGAGCAAATTCAACAAGAATTGCACTATAATGTATCTTATCTGTATTTCCCTGAGTGCTGTGGTCTCCTTCATTTGGATCTGCAACTTCACCTCCTCCACTTCCTCTCCACCACATCCAGCCTCTTCTCTTCCGCTCCTCCACCTCCACCTCCTCAGCAACACCAAGATTGGCCATGCAGGCATCTTGTGGATCCAGGCACCTGTGGTCTCAGCCAAATCCCTCCCTAGTTCGTGGGTTTTTGTGTACGGTTCAACATGTGGAAATTTTCTATATATTGTCATGTTACCTTTGCTGTAATTTCACTGTGCGCAAAAGAAAATCAGAGAAAAAAATTAATGAACATGCATATAATGGATTTTCATAGTATTTTTCTCAGATTGCAGATTAAACACCAGCCGCATTTTCAAAGAAGTGAGGCTGATGAATGTTCAGCTGCCCAAAACTCACATTTAAATCAGACGGATAGGGACACATTGGAAACCCAGTGTGGCCCAACCGGGGCACGGAGCATGCTCGACTTCAGCCCGTCTCCAGTTGTAAACCAAACCGGACATAGCTTAAGTTCGGCTGACAAACTTTGAGCCAAAATGCTTTCTGACTGGTTTCTGGCTGGCTTCTGGTTGCTCCGGTTGACCTCAGGTACACATCAGTTATTCCAGCTGCGATATACTACAATTACAGCTGTTTTCTTCCATGTGCAATACCCTGGTTCAGCCTCAACTGGAGTATTGTGTCTTCAGAGAAAAGATGCAGAAAAGATTTGGTGGAATGATTCCAGGGAGGAAGGATTTCAGTTATGAGAATAGATTGGTGAAGCTGTGGCTGCTTTCTTTAGAGAAGAAAAGGCTGAGAGGAGATTGAGTGAGGCTTTCTAACAAGACAATTAAAAAAAAAATCCAAATAAAAGGCAATTTAGCATGGCCAATTCACCTACCCAGCACATCTTTGGGTTGTGTGGGCGAGACACACGCAGACACGGGGAGAATATGCAAATTTCACATGGACAGTGACGGGGTCAGGATCGAACCTGGGTCCTCGAACCATGAGGCAACAGTGCTAACCACTGCACCACCGAGCCATCCCTAAGCTTTTCAAATCATGAGATGTCTGGACAGAGTGGAGAGGAAGAGATTGCTCCCATTGGCAGAAGGATTGAGAAACAGCAAGAACCAATTTAAGGTGATGAGTGAACCAGAGACAATGCAGCAAAAGGTTTTTTATGGCGCTAAATAGTGAGGGTCAGGAATGCACTACTATGTGAGTGTGCTGGAGGTAGATTCAAACCTGGCTATCAAAAGAAAATTGGATAATTATCTGAAGAGAAAAAAATGCAGGGTCATTGTGAAAGGGCACGAGAGTGGGACTGACTGAGTCGCTCTTATACAGAGCTGGCATGGACTTGACAGGCCAAATGGCCTCTTTCTGATTTCTTACTCTTCTATGATTCAATGGTTCTAGTTCAAAAGAATAACATTGTGGATTCTGAAACTATGAAATAAAAATAATAAATTCTGAAAATAGTCAGCAGGTAGATCTGTAGAGAGAGAAACAGAGTTAATAACATTGAAGTCAATGACATTTCATCAGAACCGGGAAAAATTAAGAACGTAATTGATTTAAACCAGTAAAAGGTGGAGTGTAGGAAAAAGAACAAAAGGGAAAGTATATGATAGGATAAAAGGCAGGAGCGATTAAATGACAAAAGGGTTAATGGTGCAAGGTCAAAGAGACTAGTAATGGAACAAGTAATGAAACAAAAGATGTGTTGTGAGGAAGAGCAAATGGCAGAATCATAAACTGCTGTCAGAAAGCAAAATCAAGGGAAAAACAAGACAGTAAAACTAAAACTGGCATAGGAAAGGAAAACAAAGTGGGGATATAATTATGGCCTGAAATTGTTGAACTCGGTGCATCCAGAAGGCTGGGAAGTGCCTAATCAAAAGATGAGGTGTTGTTACTCGAATTTGTATTGAGCTTCACTGGAACACTGCAGGAGGCCAAGGTCAGAGAGGTGAGAATGGGAGCAATGTGGAGAATTAAAATGACAGGCCACCAAAAGCTCAGGGTCTTCCTTGTGGACTTAAAAGGGGTGTTCTGCAATGCAGTTGTCCAATCTGCGTTTGATATTCTCAGTGTAGAGCAGACCACACTGTGAGTAGTGAAAACAGTAAAACACATGTAAATATATAAATCACTGGAAGGAATGTTTAAGATCTTTGGATGGTGAAGAGGTGCTAAAATGGAAGATGTTCCATGCTTGCATGAAAAGGTGCTGTGGAAAATTAAGGGGTTTCGGGAATGATTAATAATTGGACCGGGGTGTTATGGAGGGAATGGTCCATTTGAAATGAGGAAAGGGAATGGTGAGGAAGATGGGTTTGGTGGAGGTGTCATGCTGGAGTTGACAGAAATGGCAGAGGATGATTCATTGAATATGGAAGCTGGTGGGGTGGAAAGTCAGGGCAAGGGAAACTGTATAACAGTTCTGGGAGGAACGTGTGAAGGGGTGAGAAGAGAAATACGTGAAATAATAGAACGGACATGGTGAAGGGACTTGGCCAATCACAGTGGGGGCTGGAAGGGTATATGCTTGGTTGAGGACAATGGGAGACATATCAGAAGGGTGGCAATGTGGCACAGTGGTTAGCACTGCTGCCTCACAGCACCAGGGATCCGGGTTCGATCCTGGCCTTGGTTGACTGTCTGTCTTGAGTTTGCACATTCTTCCCAAGCCTGCGTGGGTTTCCTCCGGCTGCTCCGGTTTTAACTCACAAGTCCCGAAAGACGTGCTGTTAGGTAATTTGACATTCTTAAATTTCCCCTTAGTGTACAGAAGGTTAGCGGGGGTGACTGGGTTATGGGGAAAGGGTGAGGATGTGCTCTTTCTGAGGGTTGGTGCAGACTTGATGAACTGAATGGCCTCCATCTGCACTGTAGTAATTCTATAATTAGATGTGCTTGGCTGGAAGTTTTTAAGCTTCTTTAAAAGCAAAATACCGTGGATGCTGGAAATGCCAGTTTGTTAGTGCTGTTGGGAGGGGTTTAAACTAATTCAGCAGGGGGAGAGACACAGACTGTTGGCAGAATAGGGACAGAGCATAATACAGTAAAGCTATCAAGTCAGAGGGAGTACAGCTGTGTTAAGAGGCTGGATGGCCTCTACTTTAATGCCAGGGGTATTACAGGTGAAACGGAATTGACATGTGGAATTGTGATAGCGTAGCCATCATATAGACGTGATTGAGGGAGGGGGGAGGGGCAGGACTGGAGGCTCAACATTCCGAGATATGGGGCTGTATTATTCAGCCGCACCTGCCGCAAGATCGCCACGGACGGGACGGGGACCGTGTAAAGGTCCGCTGACCTCGGGTGGGAATTTCCGATCGCTGGGCAGGCTCAGCCAAAAAACCTGCCCCCCAGAATCTTCAGGTGAGACAGGGGATAGGGTAAAAGAGGAGAAGCATTGCATTATTAGTTAAGGAGGTAATTACTCCAGGAAGGAGAGATGATGGACGCGAATCAGCTGAAAACATTCCACGTCCAGTTTCAGGCTTGTTTGGCAGAGAGTTTCTCGGTGGCCGCAGTGCCAAGATTAGCACCGCTATTTATCCACTTTTCCCAGGGTAGAGGGGTCAATTACTAGGGGGAATAGGTTTAAGGTGCGAGGGGCAAGGTTTAGAGGAGATGTACGAGGCACGTTTTTTTACACAGAGGGTAGTGGGTGTCTGGAACTCGCTGCTGGAGGAGGTGGTGGAAGCAGGGACGACAGTGACATTTAAGGGGCATCTTGACAAGTACATGAATAGGATGGGAATAGAGGGATACGGTGCCTGGAAGTGGAGAAGATTTTAGTTTGGACGGGCAGCATGGTCGGCGCTGGCTTGGAGGGCGGTAGGGCCTGTTCCTGTGCTGTACTTTTCTTTCTTCTTTGTACTGCCCTGCTCTGTCCCGACCACCCAGGGAGGGGGGCTCTAATGGCCTGCGAGAACCCACCCTCCCCTCCCCTAATTTGGGGCTCCCCCTGATTCACCCATTATGCCCGGTTCCGCACTGGGCGAAATGCAGTGGCTGAATCTTGCCCGATATCTTGGAGGGGGCATCGAATGAATCTTTGTGGGTAGAGCTTAGGAATAAAAAGGGGGCAGCTACATTGCTTGGCATCTTTTATAGACTCACAGATTCAGGAGCAAATATGTGCACAATATATGGTACAATTTAAGCTTGTTATAGACAAAGAAATAAACAATTTGCTAAATAATGTTTTGGATTGGGAGAAAGCAGATTTTAGTACAATAAAACAGGATCTGGTCACGGTAGACTGGGAACAGTTACTTGTGGGGAAATCGACAGAAGAGCAGTGGGGGTGGGGCATTCAGATAGGAAATGTGGAGGGCACGGGGCCAATATGTTCCCCGTAGGTGAACGGAAGGCGTAACAAGCCCAGAGAACCATGGATTACCAGTGACATTAAAGATATGATGAGAAGGACAAGAGCAGCAAATCAGTAGAGGCATTAGTGGAGTATAGAAAGTGCACTGAGGAGCTTAAGAAAGCAATTAGGAGAAAAGAAGCAATTTGAGAAAGTTCTGGCTGGCAAAAATAGGGAAAATCCCAAGATATTCTCTAAGTATATCAAGGGGAAGAGGATAACCAGGAAACAATTGGACCTGTTCGGGCCCAATCTGTGGGTGGAGCCAGAAGACATCCACCTTCACCCAAGAGAATGAGGATATAGGTGTGGAACTCGGGGAGAGAAACTGTGAGGTTCTTGAGCAAATTGACATAGGAAATGATAAAAGATTTGAGGTGCTGGCAGATTTAAAAGTCAGCAAGTTTCCAGTTCCAAATGAATTATGTCCCAGGCTGCTGTGGGAAGTGAGGGAGGAGATTACAGGGGCTCTGACCCAAATTTCTAATTCCTTTCCGGCCGTGGGGAGCTGCCAGAGAATTGGAAAACAGCTAATGTGGTCCCACTATTTAAGAAAAGCCAGGGAACTACAGACCAGTGAGTCTCACATCAGTGGCAGGGAAACTACTGGAGAAAATTCTGAAGGAGAGAATCTATCTCCACTTGGAGAGGCAAGGTTTGATCAGGAATAGTCAGCATGGCTTTGTCAGAGGGAGGTCGTTGCCTAACAAATTTGATTGAATTTTTTGAGAAGGTGACAATGGCCGGGATTCTCCCCTACCCAGCGGGGGGGGGGGTCCCGGCATTGTGGAGTGGCGAGAACCACTCCGGCGTCGGGCCTCCCCAAAGGTGCGGAGAATTCCGCACTTTAGGGGCTAGGCCCGCGCCGGAGTGGTTTCCGCTCCGTCGGCTGGCGCAAATGGCCTTTGACGCCCCGCCAGCCGGAGACGAAAGGCCTTCGCCGGCTGGCGGAAGTGCGCGCATGCGCTGGAGTCAGCGGCTGCTGACATCATCCCGGCGCATGCGCGGGGGAGGGGGTCTCTTCCACCTCCGCCATGGTGGAGACCATGGCGGAGGCGGAAGAAAAAGAGTGCCCCCACGGCACAGGCCCGCCCGCCGATCGGTGGGCCCCGATCGCAGGCCAGGCCACCGTGGGGGCACTCCCCGGGGGCCAGATCGCCCCGCGCCCCCCCAGGACCCTGTTGCCCACCCGCACTGCCAATCACGCCGGCACCAGATGTGCTTTGATTCCCGCTGGCGGGAAAGGCCTGTCAGCGGCGGGACTTCGGCCCATCGTGGGTCGGAGAATCGCCGCGGGGGGCCCGCCGTCCTGCGCGGCGTGATTCCCGCCCCCGCCGATTCTTGGGTGGCGGAGAATTCAGGCCACGGCGGGGGCGGGATTGACACCGGCCCCGGGCGATTCTCCGACCCTGCGGGGATCGGAGAATTCCACCCCAGGTGTGTAAATGAGAGCAGTGCAGTTGATGTAGTTTACATGGATTTCAGCAAAGCTTTGACAAGGTCCCACATGAGAGACTTATGGAATAGAGGATAACTTGATAAGGGGGATTCAAAATTGGCTTAGTTACAGGAGACAGAAGGTGAGGTGGAGAGGATGTTTTCACTTGTAGGAAAAACTAGAAGCAGTGGACACAATAAAGGGACGACCTTTTAAAACAGAAGAAAGGGAATTTCTTCAGCCAGAGGGTGGTGATACTGTGGAACTCTTTACTGCAGAAGGCTGTGGAGGACAAGTCACCAAGTGTCTTTAAGACAGAGGTAGATAGGCTTTTGATCAATAAGGGGATCAGGGGTTATGGGGAGAAGGCAGGAGAATGGGGATGAGAAAAATATCAGCCATGATTGAATGGCGGAGCAGACCGATGGGCCTAGTGGCCTAACTTTGCTCCAATGTCTTATGGTCGTATGTCAGAAGGTTGCTTTAGTGACTGGACGCCAATGTCTCGTACCACAGGGATCTGTGTTGGGTTCCCTATGATTTGTCAGATGACTATGTGGGGGTAGGATCAATAAATTTGCAGATGACTCAAAGATTTGCCGGGTGGTTAACAGTGAGGTTGACTGTCTTGGGTTATAGGGAGAGAAAGACGGGATGGTCAAATGGGTAGATAAGTGGCAGATGGAATTTAACTCTGAAATGTGGGAGGTGATGCACTTTGGAAGGAGTAATTTGACAAGGAAGTTTTCAATGAACTGCATGACACTATGTAGTTCTGAGGAACAAAGGGACCTTAGCGTGTTTGTCCATAGATCTCTGAAGGGAGAAAGTTAATAGGGCGTAAAAGGCTTATGGGACACTTGCTTTTATCAATCGAGGCATAGATTACAAAAGCAGGGAGGTTATGCTGTAGTTATACAGATGTTTGGTGAGGCCACAGCTGGAGTACTGTGTGCAATGCTGATCGCCACATTAGAGGAAGGATGTGATTGCACTGAAGGGGGTTGCACAGGCGATTCATCTGGATGTTGCCTGGGATGGAACATTTAAGTTATGAAGCGAGGTTGAATAGATTTGGGTTGTTTTTGTTGGAGCAGAGAAGATTGAGACGCGACCTGATTGAGGTGCACAAGATTATGAGGGGGCATGGACAGCTGTTCTCCTTCTTTGAAGCGTCACTCTCGAGGGGACACAAGTTCAAAGTGAGAGGCAGGAAGTTTTGGAGGGGATGTGAGGGAAACTTTTTTTGCCCAGAGGGTGGTAACAGTCTGGAATGCACTGCCCGGGAGGGTGGCAGAAGCAGCTTTCCTCTCAAGTCCTTTAAAAAGTACTCGGGTGAGCACTTGGCACATCATAACATTCAAGGCAGCGGGCCAAGTGCTGGGACATGGGATTAGATGGGCAGGTCAGGTGGTTTTCACGTGTCGGGGCAGGGTTGGTGAGCCGAAGGGCCTCTTCTGCACTGCGAGATTCTGGAAATCTGAAATTAAAAACAGAAAATTCTGGAAAAGCTCAGCAGATCTGGCAGCTTCTGTGGAGAGAGAAAGAGAGTTAGTATTCCAGCTCTGAAGAAGGGCTTGAAACGTTAACTCTGTTACATGGGAACATAGGAGCAGGAGTAGGCCACTCAGCCCCTGCTGCCAGCTCTGCCATTCAATGAGATCATGGCTAATCTGTGGCCTAACTCCACATACCTGCCTTTTCCCTACATCTCCTAATACCTATGCTTAACAAAAATGTTTCTATCTCAGATTTAAAATGAACAACTGATTTAGCATCAATTGCCATTTATGGGAGTGAGTTCCAAACCGCGACCACCCTTTGTGTGTAGAAGTGCTTCCTAACATCTCTCCTGAATAGTCTGGCCATAATTTTTAGACTTTGCCCCCTGGTTTTAGAATCTCCAGTGGAAACAGCTGATCTTATTATTATTTATTTACCTTATCACCTCCTGTTCATTTCCTCTCTTCGCAGATGCTACCAAACCTGCTGAGGTTTTCCAGCATTTTCTGTATTTATTTAAACTTCCTCAGTAGCTGTCAAGTGCGAAAATAGGGTTGACATTGTTCATTCAGGAAATCAGTAGGAAAGGGCTCAATTTAATTTGGTCAGTCGGAGTGGGAAGCATGGTGGCTGGGCCCACTTCATTGCGGAGAGGCCTATTGTCTGGACAACCTCCCCTGATTAAGCTGGAGGTGGAAGGGGCTGAAGCAGGATTCCCAACTGCATGTGGCAGTGTCAGTGTCAATTAGGCGCATTATTGAGCCAATTGACATCTGTTACCCCTGAACCTTCTGCAATGCAGTGGTATGGGAGGGATTTAACGGGAGCTGTGTGGCTTTGCTGTGCCCTCACAAGGCTGCCCAGCAAACCTTATTGGGACTGTCAATAACCACCTGGGTAGATTCCTCATTACCAGGCACCCTGTGCCTGATCAATGGACACAGTATCAGAAATGTGTGGGCAGCTGAAAACCACCTCTCTGCCTTTGCACCCAACACCTCTTCCACTCCATCTTGTGAGCGCTATTCCACGAGCCCCATACCACCCTCACACACCGTTGGCGTGGTGTCGCTCCTCAATTGCGGGGCAGGTCCAGCAGCTGCCACCTAACTGCCTGCAGGGTATTTGACCCCTTCAGGCTTCCCCCATGGGACTGATGGGGGTTATCCGCCAGTTCGCCAACACGTGGGTGAGTCCCCTGTCAGACGGGCTAATTCCAGCCCAAAAAGTTTGAATATCTCTAATTAGGATCATTAGCTGTTCTAAGTTTGTGAACTTTCCCAATTTGGCTGTACACATCCTGTTGTAATATCAGGCCCTACAAATGGGAAGAAGGAACAAACAGAGGAACGTTTAAACTTCCTACAAAATTCTGGCAGTTCTTCCTCAGTCACTAAGTTCTAAAATCATTGCTAGAAGTTTAATTTTAAAATTTTAAATACGTAAGATGGTACAAAATATACTTTGTGCTGTGATGTAACCAATTTTGAACTGCAATATTATTTAGCCCACTGTTTTATTTTGACCTTTTAATTCGGTGTATTAATTTTAAAACATATTGAATACAATGATAGCTTTCCAAATGTTTTAAATTGCTGCTTATTCTCGCGTTTTGTTCATTGTTAGTTTCTGGAAGATACAAATTAATGATCAAATATTTATCTTTGATAAAGTAGGCTTCCAGTTACAGGGATGTGCTGGAAAGTTGCACATCAGGTGTCTCTCCTCCCACAAACCTTAAAAATAGGCTCTTTTTGCCCGAAAAATGTCTGCTAACACTGAAAACATCCCCACACCACGACCACAACAAAACTATTCGGGAAAAATGCCCGACAGCAGCCACTCCAGAGGACATGTGGAAACGAGGAGCGGAAAAAGTCTGGAGAAGCGAACAACCGAGCTGGCCAACAAACGAGGCAACAAAATCCGGGCCTTGCCAGAGCGAGAGTGACTGGCCTGCCGCACAAGAAGCTCCCCCACACCAGGGGATGGGGATGTTTCTCTCAAGAGAATAGAAGGAACATTGAGAAGAGACAAAGTCGGACATCCAAGCTGCGGTGAAGGGTTGCCGAAGCTATGGCGACCATGCAGGTGGCCCTGGACAAGGCGGAAAGGCGACTGGAAGCCCAGAAGGAAACGATCAAGGAGCTGGAAAAGGCTGCATCAGACCAAGGCGACTGGATCATCAATGTGGAGAAGGAGGTTGCAAGGCTGTTCGCGACTCAGGGGAATTTGATAGAGAAAATCAAGGACTAGGAGAACCGGCCGAGGCATCAAAACCTGCAAATCAATGGCTTACCAGAGGGTATCAAAGGCAGGAACCCCACGGACTATGTGGTCCAAATGCTAGGCAACCTGATGGGAAGGGATAGCTTCCCCAACCCACCAGAAATCGACAGAGCGCACTAGTCACTTTTCCCAAAGTCCAAAACTGGGAAACAGCCGAGGGTGATAGTTGCCACGATGCACCGGTACCAGGACCGGGAACGAATCCTGCGCTGGGCCAGTAAATCCAAAAAACTGTAACTGGGAAGGTCACTGGTTAGATTAATCAGGACATTGGAGCTGACCTGGCCAAGTGGCGGGGTGAATTTAATAGGGTGAAGGCCGCGCTGTACAGAAACGGCGTAAGGTTTGAGGATTCTGTACCCAGCCAAGCTCTGGGTCACGTTCCAAGGCAAGGAGCACTTCTTCACGGCCCCTGCGGACACTGAGAAGTTTGTCTCGAAGGATGGTCGAGAGAAGCAACAACAGGCACAGTGGTGAAGAGCCCACAGGAAGAGACTCTTCATGCTTAATGTTTACTTTTCACATTATGTACTTCCAACTGTGAACCATCACCATTTCGGCCACTTTGCATGATTGCACTGCCTCATTCTGGGGATGAGAGAGGAAAGAGAGGGAGGTAGGAATGAGTGCAGCAAAATGTAGGAGAAGGTGAGGGGAATGGCGAACAAGAAGTCCAGGGATTGAGCAATGGGAGAACACACAACGAGCCCTGGGAGGGGGGGCCACCACACTAGTGAAGTAGCTAGCACTGGGAAGCATGCAAGAGAGAGAATCCATGGCGCATCTCCCACAAGGGGAAAGCTCCTGGTGAGGGTGGGGGGCAGACAGCGGGAATAGATGGACAACTAAGGGAAGAAACAGCAGGAGGGAGAAGAGGGGCAGCTACAGGGTAGGGGTGGCAAGAAGACTGCAGGGTGGAGGGGGGGTGAAGAAAACACCAGAAGGAGGAGACAGGTAAAGAAAGGCTGAGGGAATTAGGCTGGCTACAACAGGCCACACGTGGCGACTTGGAATAAAATGGCGCTGCAAACAATCACTTTGTAGGGTCCCTGAACAAGGGGAAACCCTGAGTGCAGGGGCACACAGTTGACGGTCATATTGTGTGCTCCCTGGACAAAGGAGCCTGACCTCATAGGGAGAACAGTGACCGTGGCCATTTTGGAACCCCCAAACAAAGGGTAACCCTGGAGTGCAGAGGCGCGACCACCAGGTAAGTATTGTTGATCCTACAGGAGCGTGGGGACAAAACACCCCATCAGGATAGTCACCTAGAACTTCAGGGGACTTAATGGCCCAGTGAAGAGATTCAGAGTCTTCGCCCATCTGAAAAGTTTCAAAGCTTACATAGTCTTCCTGCAAGAGACGCACCTGAGAGAGAAGAACGGTGCCAAGGCGGCCCGGCCAACCACGCCCACATTGCTGATCTTGCCCCAGACTTATTGGGTTTCGGACAGCCTTCTTCGAGGCCAATCCGAAGTGGTGGGGCTGAAGATGTAGCCTTTGCCCAAGAGTGACAGTCTTCTGGGTATCAGAACAGCCAGATCTCTTCATGGGGATGGGGGCCGACGCCCTTGCCTTTGCCCACCGGAGAATCCTGCTAGGCTGGTGACAGCAGCACCACCCAAAGCTGCAGACTGGCTTTCTGGCCTATCGGAATTTCTCCAAATGGAGAAAATTAAATTCGCTATCCGAGGGTCGGAGGAGGGCTTCCACAAAACGTGGGAGCCATTCACTCGGTTGTTCTGAGACCTGTTTGTAGCCAACAACGGAGAAGCCAAGGAACAGGAGTGTGTAGCCATGATCCAGCAAGGAAGGGGAGGGGGGGGGGAGTGGGAGGGGTGGCAGGGAGGCATGGAACCCAACCAAAGAAGCATGAGAAGCAATATCACACCAACACAACAGGAGCAGATGAGTGAAGAAGGCAAAATAAATGACCAAATGGACAGGGTTGGGGGGATGGGGGTCAGGGGAAACAGCCAGAACCAAAAAGCTAATGGGGATCGAAAAACAGGAAATCGTAACCATCACTGTAAATAATACAAAAAAAAGGACAATGTATGTATGTAAATAATTAAAACCGACCAATATGCAAATGTGTTTCTTTATCCTCTGTCTCCTACTGTTTACCTCTGCTTATCCTTGTTTTGTATACTACAAAACCTCAATAAAAACATTAAAAAAAGAGAGAAAGTAATTTTATTGTAATGCACTTGCCTCCATGTGCAGTCAATGATAACCATTCATAACAATAAAGATTTGGGGGAAATAATTTCCAGTAAATTTCCAAGTGATGAAAAGGGCCTTTGTTTCCTGCCTCCCTGTCCTGATCAGATTATTGTGATGTCTTGAGGTACGATGGTGGTGGGGAAGTTTCTTCAGGCAAAGGTCAAGGCTGGCGTATGTAGTGATCTCTATATGTGCATGTACACACGGGGTTAATGTGTAATCAGTAGCACCACATGATCACTAGAGGGCCGGACCAACAGGGGTATAAAAGGCAACTACATTGGGTCTCTCTCTCTCTTGGGTGCACTGTGACCAGGGCAATAGCAGACTAGTTCAGATGGCTAGTGGAGTTACGTATAGTTTCTGTAGTTAGATCTTATTAACCTTATCACTCATAGCAAAGTTAACGTAAAGAACTTATGCAATTATTGTTATAGTTACTCAATAAACCTTTTGTTACTACTGGACGAGTTTGAATCTTCTTCATCGAGATTCAGAAGATCTCAACAATAACCAAGGTTGGAGTCATACATGTTACCTACCACACAGGTAACAAGACATGGTACCAAGCGAGTGGCTTTAACAGAACTAGTTAGATTAGGTTAGACAAAAAGAGAAGAAAATTCAGACTGGACATTCGATTGTGGAAGACTTCGCAACAAATGGATCCTCGTGACTAACTATGGGCCTCATTGGACCTCTAGGGCAGCTGGAAACAACCAGTAATTTAAGTTATAACTAGAAAAGATTTGAACAGATATTCCAAATATTTATCGCAGCTAATGATTTAAGCACGGTCTCTGACGCAACAAAAATAGCACTACTACTCTCAATAGGAGGACACGAAGCTAGAGAAATCTATAATTGCTTTAATTACTTAGAAGATGAAGACAACACCAAAAGAGAAGTAATACTCAAATAATTTGATGAACACTGTAAGAGTCACTCTGGTGAGCTACTGGAAAGATTTAACTTTTGTCATAAATGCCAGAGGAACGGAGGGCCCATCACTGATTTTATTACAAATCTCAAGTTAATACCACAAGGCTGTAATTATGCTGATTTCAGAGACACTGTGATAATGAATCAATTAATTTTTGGACTATTTGATAAAAATTTGAGTGAAGAACTATCATAAGATAAGTATTTAACTCTAAAAATCGCTGTACAAAAATTCCTTGCTTATGAACAAAAACAAAATCAATACTTTGAGTCTCTACAAACACATAATCATTATCTAGAAAACAAAATTGGTAAAAATGGCACGAACACTTACCATGAGGCAGAGGCAGGATCTCAGTCCATGCAACAGCACTTTTTGATTGGCAGCCATCTTGAGCGTGTGCGTTCCGGCCAGTACGCACCTGCGCACTTCTCAAAAAGAAGGAAAATGGCAAACTACACTTGCGTGCATGCGCGACAAGCCGCGCATGTGCAGTTGCGAAAAGAGCGCACATTAAAGGAAACTCGAGTTGCGCATGCGCATTCAATTCCTACACATGATGTCATGACGCCATGCCGTCAGAGAACCCGGACCACGTCCACTTAAAAGGGACATGCACGAAAATGAACAAAAAGAAATTTAAAGCTGCAAAACCCAATTTTCTTACCTCAAAAGACAGAGCAATGCCCGAACTTACACCAGCAGTTGAAAATAACTTTCATAACACCCTGGAACAAGCAGTCTGCACCACCCAAAGTGAAGAGCACAATGACAAATCCGAAACCAAAGAAGATGATTTGTTCATTGAACATGAAGAGAACGATAACAACTCCGAAACAAAAAGCGATGATTTGTCTATCAAACAATACACACAATACTGCGACATGGCTGAGTTATTCGGATATGCTGATCACAGCATCAGCAACACGGTTGAAAAGCTCAAAACGACTCTTCTCATGATGAATCCAATACCATGGTGCCATGGCAGATCGTCGATACATTGGATGACAGCAATACCCAAGAAAAGACGACGCTACACTGAGAGCACAGAATGACTCAGTTGAGAGAGCACAGATTGACTCTGCAGCGAGAACACTGCATGACTCCACAAAGAGAGCGATGAAAGACTCAACAGAGAGAGCGATGAAGGACTCCACAGAGCGAGCGATGAAGGACTCCACAGAGCGAGCGATGAAGGACTCCACAGAGCAAGCGATGAAAGACTCCACAGAAAGAGCGACGCAAGCCACCACAGATAGCTCAGTGACAGACTCAAAAATGGAAGCAAGCAAACACTCCATAGCGAAGGCCATGCATGAACAAGACTATGAAAGTCTACCAAGCTCACGTGAACAACAAAAAGACTATGACAGTCTACCCAGTTTATTTGAGCCACCAGAACCCAGCTCATTTAACCTACAAGAAGACAGTCTTCCCAGCTTATTTGAGCCACCAGAAGAAGACTATGAAAGTCTACCCAGCTCAGTTAACCAACAAGAAGACACTGAATGTCTACACACTGTATATGAGACAAGTGACCAAGAAATCACAATTCCCATACAGGATGTGCAGGATCACAGCGAGACTGACAGATCTCAGCTTGTCTGTACAGAATCACTCAACAATCAGAGAGAGGAGGGCTACTCATCAGTCCAGAGAGACCACGTCAAATGAAATCATGAAGATTTTGACTCCAGAAGAGGAGCACCAAGAGCCACAAGAGAATGAAATCATGAAGATTTTGACTCCAGCAGAGGAGCACCAAGACCCACAAGAGAATGAAATCGTGCAGATTTTGACTCCAGAAGAGGAGCACTAAGTCCAACAAGAAAATGAAATTGTGAAGATTTTGACTCCAGAAGAGGAGCACCAAGAAACCAAAGCTAATTCAAATGAACTAGAAATAACTTCAGAAGAGGAGCACAAAGAAATTAATGATAATTCAAGTGAACCAGAAATGACTCGAGAAGAGGATTACCAAGTAAGCAAAGAAGAGGAATCAAATCCACCACAAATGACTGATGTCACCAACATCAATGCAACATCAGATAATTCTCACAAATCTCAAGAAGAAATGCTCAATGTAACAGATACCACAAAGGACACTGACACCAATAACTGTGACAATTACTCAAATCATCCACACGGAACACTCATTGAGCGCAACAAGAACACCAAAAACCGCAAGAAGCACAGCAGAAACAAGAAAAATAATAGCAACAACAAAAACAACATGCAGCGCAACCAGAACAATAAAAACAACAAGAAGCATAACAGAAACAACAAGCATGACAAGAAAAACAACAAGAACAGCAAAAACAACAAAAATAGAAACAACAAGCATGACAAAAACAACAAAAAGAACTACAACAACAAGAACGACAATGAAAACAGCCACGACAGAAATGACAATGAAACAACGACCTGCACAACATGGTACAACTCTGCACATGAAGGATAGTGCCACAGCGCACTGCAAAACAATGGCAAGAGTACAAACATGTCATGGCATGGCAATAAATCTCACGAATTCACATTTGCTCCACAACAAACAAAGAAACCAGCTTTCAAGAAAGATGACATACAGAATCAATACCACAACACAGGAAAAGGTCCAGGTCAGACAACAAAGATGTAACACAGAACCGCTACCGCAAGCAGAGAAAAAAAAGCATAAATCAGACAACAAAGTGATTCGACCATTCAAATACCTCATTGATAACTTCTTGGTTACTTAAACACAGGAACACTGATGACATTCACAAAGAAATAACAACCTCAACATCACCACTTCAACAACAGAAGAAGAAAGCAAATCGACCGCACAAACTCATAAAGTATGGACTCACAATTTTTTTTTAAATTAAGAACTGACTCATAAATATTAATTGGCTTTGTATGATTATCAAGATCATCACAACTTGTACATAACATCATTTGTCCACCTATTTCACGCAAGCGAAAAAACCTAAGAGGCTAAATGTATTAACATTTGACGGACTAACTCATTGATTTTATGTAATGCATTTGCAAACTGCATCCATTATGTTTGTTCAATTTTCTTTCCAACAAACAGAAAATATGTAACATGAAAAAAGGGGGATGTAGTGATCTCTATATATGCATGTACACAAGGGGTTAATGTGTAATCAGTAGCACCACATGAGGGCCGGACCAACAGGGGTATAAAAGGCAACCACATTAGGTCTCTCTCTCTTGGGTGCACTGTGACCAGGGCAATAGCAGACTAGTTCAGATGGCTAGTGGAGTTACATATAGTTACCGTAGTTAGATCTTATTAACCTTATCAATAGCATCGAAGTTAAAGTAAATAACTCATGCAATTATTGTTATAGTTACTCAATAAACCTTTTGTTACTACTGGATGAGTTTGTGTCTTCTTCATCGAGATTTGGAAGACCTCATCACTAACCAAGGTTTGAGTAGCACATGTTATCTACCACACAGGTAACAAGACAGCGTACAGGTATGTTATGGGTAGAGTTCTGACAACAGCTGTTGTTATTCTGACTGATTTGCAAATAGGTTTGCAAATATTGATCTTTTCACACAATGTGGCAAGTTAACAATGATGCTGACCAGGAACTAAAAAGGAGTCCTGCATCAACTGATTTCTTTCAGATATTTGCTGCCACTAATCGTGATTCTCCGGCCTCCTTGCACTCTCGCTTGAGCAAACCAAGGCTGGAGAACAGCCGGAGATGCCGAAAACCAGAACCGCGCCGGACGCCAAACAGTTTGCGATGCAACCGGCCCACTCCTGTAGACAAAATCGGGATCTCCATGGCGAGAAACCAATTACCACCATGTCCATTTCCATACAATTAACGAGAGCCACCTCATATCCAAAATCAATCAGCGGCCTCCCCAGGAAGTGCTCACACTGGCATCCATTAGTACTCTTTTTGAAAAACGTGAACCTTGGGGAAGGGCTTCTGTGGTGGGCCGAGGAGGGGAGTAGCCATCTTTGCTCACAGGCAAAGAGCCAGGGGTGCTGAGCTTGCTGCCCCTGTGTTCAGCATGGGGTGGAGGACCCGAGGCTGGAGGGGTTATCCTCCACAGGAATGGCACCCATGTGTGGGGCAGACGGAGGGAGGTGCACAGTGGGTAACCGCACGCGGCTCCACCATGCCAACTGTGTGCAACTGTTCCGGGGTCAACCCTTGTCTTTACCCGTGAACCCCACCGACCACGTTTAACCCCAACTAAGTGCTGAGTCCTCTGCCAAAGACTATTGATAATAGGGAATTGGCAATCGTGAGCACTTCACACAACCCCATAGGATTCCCATGAGTGGGCAGGCCATGCAGCATGTGGGAGGCATTGCCTAGTATCCCAATCAAACTATAATGCCTGGACATTGCACCTGAGAACTGCTGGAGGGTGGGTTTGTGCAATGGGGAGGGGACCAATGCCTGGTCCAGGTGAAGTTATGTGCGGGTACCTGGGATACAGGGTCTGGGATTCGTTGAGGGAGGCCCGCTGCAGCTGGGAAGGCATGTGCAGGGCGCTCTGCGATGGCGGAGGCGGAGGGGAGGAGGTGGGTGATCAGTGGGGGAATGGAGGGTCCTGGAGTGGGAGCCACCACTGATTGTCAGTCTAACACCCTCCCCCGGATCAGCAGAGGCAGGAATACGAGCCCGGGATGAACCGAAGGTTCAGCCAGAGGCTGCATGACAGGCGGCATCGATGAGGGTCCGGCAAGCCAAGAGGGCGAGGGAGGCCCTTATACTTGCCCACTTCACATGCCCATTTAGCATAGTCCATAGTCGCTACCTTACCCACCACCACCCCCATTTCCCACCCTCCGAGGGGATGGGTCACATCATTCCAGGTTCTGGGATTGTGTCGGCACCATCGGAGGGTCACGGTTGAGGGCCGGGGGGGGGGGTGATAATAATCTGGAGAGTGCAGAGCGCCAGTGTTCCTCATTCTATATCATAGTCTGACCCCTGCCTGTCTGCTGAGTGCTCGCTCACACCCATCACCTGAACATGGTGTGTCCGGGGAGTGGAGGATGCCTGGAGAAATGGGCCACGGGTTCGGAGGTCAGCCGGCATTGAGGAAGAAAGTCACAGAGGCGTCATACTGCTTGTGGGCAAGGGTTTTGAATGCGTCACAGACGACTAACAATGCCCCACTCTCCCGATGGTGCCATCCCACTCTCCCCACCACCCCCTTCTGCCCTCTCCCACCCCTTCTCCTCCCTCAGTGATCCTCAACATGCTTAGCCTTCCTTGCTCTTCTGCTCCGTCTAGGTGTGCCTAGGATACACAATCGGAGGTGCAGGCAGCCAGCTGCTTACCACGTCCTGTGGCCTGCGATGCCCCTGGTAGGTGTCCTCTGGGGCCGGAGAACTTCAGTGTACTTGTCAACGGCACATGCATGTCGGCATGTGTACTGTCCTGTGTACTGACCTCGAGGAGCGGCCTCATCAAAGGGATGGAACCTGCGGGAGCTGGTGGCCACCATCTACACTCCGTGGGAAGGGTTCGGGTTGACACCCAGCGCCCTCTTCTCCCGCTCTGTGCCAGTAGGATCCTGGGGTTCACTTTGGGACGGAGGGGCATCTGATTTGAACCCCGCCTGCCGCTGCGTCATCTGGCTCTGGCAGCCATGGCGGCTCTCCGATGTCTGCACCATGGTGTCAAGGCCCTCGGCGATGCCCCCTAGTGACTGGGCCATGCTCTGCAGCGTGTACGCAATGCCTACCTGTGGCTGGGACAAGCTTCGCAGCGCCTCGGCCATTCCCATCTGAGAGTGGGACATATCCCACAGAAACTCATCGGCGAATTGGCTGGTGAGCCTTCATTTGTGGTGTAAAGCTCGTGGAGCCTTGTAAAGTGGACCAATTAACATTGAATAGCGCTGCCGGCCTCACCAGGCCAAGCACTGGGAAGCGCGCGGCAGTTCCGCTCGCTACCACACTTAGAAATCTTTCCGGAGAACCGCACCCTAAATTTAGTATGAAATTGCGAAAAGGTTCCACAAGAGAGACAGAGAATTCTGTTAAAACTTATTTTGTTCAAAAATCTGAACATTAAAATGCGATTGCATAAGAGGAGGGGAGTGGACTGGTGAGGCAGTTGCTTTTTTGGTTGAGTTTAGGAAAGGATGGAGGGTTCGGCCATTTTGGACGGGCCCAGGTTAGCGAGGGGATGGCTGGTTGGCGGGGCCAGGCTTCGGTGAGGATGGCAGACTTTAGCAGAGGGGCAGGTCAGAAACCCTTGGTGAGGATTGTAATGTGGAACATGTGCGGGTTAAATGGTCCAACTACACGGTCTTGGGTATTTGAGGGCAGATGTGGTTTTCCAGCGGGAGACACACATGCGAGTGAAGGATCAGATGCGGTTAAGGAAGGGATGGATGGAGCAGACATTTCATGCTAGGTTTGACTCTTAGTTGAGGGGGGTTGCGATCCTGTTCAGTAAAAAGATGGCATTTGTGGGATTCAGGGAGGTGCAAGGCCAGGAGATAGGTTTGTGATGGTGCGTGGGGTTTTAGTGCGGCATCGATGGTTTTAGTGAATATATATACATACACCCAACTCGGACAGTGCAGATTTTATTAAGAAGCTGTTAATGCCCATCCCGGACTTGGATTCCCATCAGTTGATCTTGGTGGCAATTTTAATTGTATATTGGACCTAAGGGTGGATAGATCAAGTCCCAAGTCAATGGCTAGGTTGGGGATGGCAAAGGAGATTGGAATATAGAATCATAGAATTTACATTGCAGAAGGAGGCCATTTGGGCCATCGAGTCTGCACTGGCCCTTGGAAAGAGTACCCTACTTAAGCCCATGCCTCCACCCTATCCCCGTAACCCAGTAACCTCACCTAACCTTTTAGACACTAACCTTTTGGACACTAAGGGGCACTTTAGCGTGGCCAATCCACCTATTCTTCACATCGGGGAAAGCATTGGGGTCGAATTGTTTCCCAGTTGAATTTTATAACTAGTTTTTGGCGGAGTTGGCACCTCATCTATTGTAAGTTTAATGAATCCTTGGTGAAGGGGGAGTTGCCAGCCATGCTGGCACAGGCTTCTATCTCTTTGATGCCAAAGAAGGATAAGGATCTGACGGAGTGTGGGGCTTATAGACCCAGCTTGTTATTGAATATGGGCGTGAAGATATTGGCCAAGTTGTTGGTGAGGCGGTTGGAGGGGTGTGTGCCACATGTGGTCTCGGAGGATCAGATAGTTTGTTCAGGGGCAACAGTTGTCGAGTAATATCAGATTACTCAATGTGGTTTTACCCTGTTGAGGAGTAGGGTGCCGGAGGTGATCGTGTCAATGCATGCGGAGAAGGCTTTTGATCGGGTTGAATGACAATACTTTGGGGATTGTTAAGACGTTTGGGTTTTGGGCCGACGTTTATTGTTTGAGTATGGTTATTATATGCATCTTCCACAGCGAGTGAGAGGACTAACGCAATGAACTTGGGGTATTTCAGGTTGCATCAGTGGACAAGGCCGTTGTCTCCACTGTTTGTCGCATTAGATATTGAGCATTCGGAGATAGGGCTCAGAGCTTCATACATGTGGCAGGGGATTGTGAAGGGGCTAGAGAGCATAGGGTGTCGTATGCTGATCCCTTGTTGTCCGTTGTGAATCCACTGGAGAGTATGGGGAGAATTATGGACTTGTTGCCAAATTCGGGGCATTTTCTGGGTATAAATTGAATGTGAGAAAAAGTGAGGTCTTCCTCGGTGAATACCCAGGGGAGAAGTGTGAACCTTGCTGCCTTGCCAGTCAAGGTCGTTAGGATAAGGTTTCAGTATTTGTGGATTCGGGTGACTCATTACTGGGCAACTATGCATAAATGAAATCTGACTGGTCTGGTAGAGGGGGTCAAAGGAGTTTGAAGATGTGGAATGCCCTGCCGCTATCATTGTCAGGGAGGATACAGACCGTGAAAATGAACATGTTGTCAAGATTTTTATTTATCTTTCAATCTCTTCCAATATTTCTACTGGCGGCGTTTTTCCGCACGGATAAATTGACTTCTGAATTTGTTTGGGCAGGCAAGATGCCAAGGATGAGTCGGGCCCTTCTGCAGAGGGGAAGGCGGGTGGGGGTTTGGCACGGGAGGGTCAGAATGGGTGCAGGTGGAGGAGGCATCTTGCAGGGGGATGGGTTTGAGGGCCCTGGCAATGGCTCTGCTTTCGTTTTCTCTGGGAAGATACACTAGCATTCCCTTTGTAGTGTCATCGATCAAAATTTGGAACCAGTTGAGGAAGCATTTTAAGCCAGGAAAATAGTGCCAATATTGGCCCAATATGTGGGAACCACAGGTTCATAGCTGGATGGATGGATACGATGTATGAGAGGTGGTGTGGTAAAGGGATAGTGCGGGTAAGTTTGTGGGGTAGGAAGAATTGTGGGAGAAATTAGAATTGCCGAGGGGAAGTGAGTTTAGATATTTGCAGGTGTGCGACTTCGCACGGAAGGAGTTACCCTTGATTCCTCAGTTACCGGAGGATACGTTGTTGGAAAAGTCATTGGGTCTGGATGGGTGTGGGGAGGGGGGATCGGGGATATTTATGGGTGGTTGTCAGGGAAGGGGAAGGCGCTAGCAGAAAGGATTAAGCAGAAGTGGGAGGAACAGCTGGGGCTTGAGCTGGGGTGGGAAGCCTGGAATGGGTTCAAGGTGATTTTTCCCAGGAGTGGTGGATGTATGTGGGCGGTGTGAGAAGGGGCCAGTGAACCACACTTATACATTCTGTGTGTGTGCAAAGCTAGAGGATTTCCATGAGGCGGTGTTCGAGACTCTGTTGGGGTAGTGGGGGTCAGAATGTGCAGATTCGTGGCCACGCATGTGCACGGCAACGGCCTGCAGCGCCCGTACCGTACAGCATGGCACCGGCCGGGCACAGACCCTGCCTGCCAAAAATTGCCCCCCTGTAACACTCCTAGCCACCCCCGACCACACCCCCCACCAGTTCCCGCCCCCCCCCCCCCCCCCAGCCCCTGCCGAAGTCCCTCCTGCCAGCAAACGGCTCCCCCCCCCCCCCCCCCCCCCCCGCCCGACTGTGGCAGGACTGGAGACAATCCGCAGCCGGCACGTGAGGTCCCCGAAAGCTGTGTGGACACGCGCCCCACCCCGTCGGGGACTCAGCCCATCGGGGGCAGAGCATCAGGGGAGGGCCTCAGGTGACGACGTGGAGGAGAACGCTGTTTTTGAGGGGGCAATTCCCTGCCCCCGATTCCAGCGTAAAAGTGGATTCTCCGTATAATCAATTCTCCGCGATTTCGGCGTTGGTGATTGAAGAATTCAGCCCGAGGTTCATTCAGATGAACTATATTAAAGTAAGGAGCTTAGATGTTGCAGAGTGTCAATTAGCCTGATAGGAATAATTTGATTTAGAACTTCATCCACCAGGTGGCGATAGATATAAGTTTCTCATTTTCCTTACAAATAGCAATATGAATATAAGAAATCCCAGGAACCAAGCTTTACAGGGAGTAAGGAAGACACGGCTACCCCTCTGGGCTTTAGTGCAAGGTGCAGATTGTCTGGCCTACTGCCAGTGCGATCAGTTCTGGGGTGCTGTGAAAATGAAAGTACAGAAAATTAGTCTCTTTGACAAGTAAGCTTAGCATTTAGTGGTTGAATGAACAGCCAAACTATACCACAGTGGCCACTTAAAAGATTAATATTGTTGAGGTTTGGCTGACATCGCTGGAACTTGCAAACTGGGCTGCAGTTAAATGTCGAAATGCTGGTCTGGCAGTGAGGAAAATCAATCATCCCTTCCCCATATGCACAGAAATACCAACTTACCTTCCTTTCTCTCCGCCACTCCACTCCGCCACTTCTAACGCTCTCTACTCTTCTCAGGCTTTTTCCCAGGGTAGAGGGGTCAATTACTAGGGGGCATAGGTTTAGAGGAGATGTAGGAGGCAAGTTTTTTTACACAGAGGGTAGTGGGTGCCTGGAACTCGCTGCCGGAGGAGGTGGTGGAAGCAGGGACGATAGTGACATTAAGGGGCATCTTGACAAATACACAAATAGATGGAAATAGAGGGATGTGGACCCAGGAAGTGTAGAAGATTTTAGTTTAGACGGACAGCATGGTTGGCACGGGCTTGGAAGGTCAAAGGGCCTGTTCCTGTGCTGTACTTTTCTTTATTCTTTGTTCTATGCCTGTCCCCCTTCTTTCTGAAATTTCACCTCCTTTTCTCTCCTTCTACCCTACTCCCATTTCCTCATCACTCCTGTTTCCCTCAAATCCTCTCCTCCACTCTCCAACCCATACTCCTCTATTCCTAGATTGTTCTCTCACCTCTCCCTCAACTTGTCCCTCTAGTTCGCTCACATCATTCTCTTCCGTCCTCTCTTATTTCCCTCATTCCCTGCCATCTTCTTTTGTTTCCATTCCCATCTTTCTCCCTTTCGCCTCCTTTCTTCCTTCCCTCCCTTTTTCACTCCCTTAATCCAAACCTGCCTCTGAGTCAGAAGGTTGCGATCAAGATCCACTCCAAAGGCAAGAGCTAAACTGGCAGTCCGGTGCAATCTAGTGCAACCCATCATCGGCACCCATCAGTGTGCCAAGCCTCCTTTGACAGCAGTTTCAAACTCATTACTTCCACCACTTACAAGGACAAGGGCAGCACATGCATGAAAACACCATTACTTGCATGTTACTCTTCAACAGACTCCAGATATGGAACCATATTATTAATGTTATTGGCCTCAAGCAGTTGAGGCCAAAACCCTGTTTTTAAGAAGCAGTTAGACGTAGCACTGGGGTGAAAGGGACCAAAGGATATGGGGGAGGGGGCGGAAAGCAGGATCAGGCTATTGAGTTGGATGATCAGAATGAATGACGGAGCAGGCTCAAAGGGCAGAATGGCCTCCTCCTTCTCCGATTTTCTATGTTTCTATTACTTCACCATTGTTGGGTTGAATATCTGAAATGGCTTTCCTTACAGCATCATGGGTGCAGCTGCACCAGATGGACTGCAGCACTTCTCAAAGGTGGCTTGGCTCACCACTCCCTTCTCGAGGCTAATTACCAATGGGAAATGAGCGTTGGCCTTGCCAGCAAGGCTCACAACAACAACACAGCACTCTTAACATAGTGAAACATTCCAGGCTGCTTCATGTGAGTATTATAAAACAAAGTGTGACAGGAAACCATACAAGGATATACGAGGCCAGATAACCACAAGTTTGGTCAGAGGTAGCTATTACTGAGTGTCATCAAGGATGAAAATGAGGTGGAGAGACAGAGAGGGCCACAGAAGGAACTCCAGAGCTTGGGGTCTTGGCAACTGAAGGCAAGGCAGCTGTTGGTAGAGCAGTTATGATTTGAGGAACAAGCACAGATATATTAGAGTGTTGTGGGATCTTACAGACAAAGGGGCAAGGCCATCATTACATAGAATCATAGAATTTACAGTGCAGAAGGAGGCCATTCGGCCCATCGAGTCTGCACGGCCCTTGGAAAGAACACCCTACCCAAGCCCACAGCTCCACCCTATCCCCATAACCCAGTAACCCCCCCAACCTTTTTGGACACTAAGGGCAATTAGCATGGCCAATCCACCTAACTTGCACATCTTTGAACTGTGGGAGGAAACCGGAGCACCCGGAGGAAACTCACGCAGACACGGGGAGAACGTGCAGACTCCGTCCGCACAGACAGTAATAATAATAATCGCTTATTGTCACAAGTAGGCTTCAATGAAGTTACTGTGAAAAGCCCTCAGTCGCCACATTCCGGCGCCTGTTCGGGGAGGCTGGTATGGGAATTGAACTTGCGCTGCTGCCTTGTTCTGCATTACAATCCAGCTATTTAGACCAGTGTGCTCAACCAACCCCTAGTAACCGAAGTCGGGAATTGAAGCTTGCACCCTGGAGTTGTGAAGCAACTGTGCTAACCACTATGCTACCGTGCTGCCCATGAACTTTAAAAACAAGGTGAGAATTCAAGAGAAAGGGAGTGCTGCCCACAAGTGCTGTTTTTCTAATGAGTCCCAACGGATCTTGTTGCACTGCTTTGAAATGCAGAGGAGCTCTCTCCAGTTTCTCATCAATATTCATAATTGTTGTGTTGCTTGTGGAAGCTTGCTAGTTGAAAATTAGCTACTGTATTTTCTACATTACAACATTGACTACATTAGTTTATTTGCCATAATGAATGGTACATTCTGAGGATAAAGGTGCTTTGAAAATGCAAATTCTTTTTCTGTCGAACCAACTCGCTGAATTTTTTTACAAAAAATTTGATTGATCTTTGAGGTGACTAGGTGTGCAGGTGAGGGCAGTATAGCTGATGTAATCTACATGGAATTCAGGAAGGCTTTGACAAGGTCCTGAATGGGACACTAGTCAAGAAGTCCATGGGATCCAGGGCAATTTGGCAAATTGGATCCAAAATTGGCTCAGTGGCAGGAAGAAGAGGGTGATGGTTAAAGGTTATTTTTGAAACTGGAAGCCTGTGTCCAGTGGTGTACCACAGGAATTGGTGCTGGGTCCCTTGCTGTTTGTGCTGTACGTTAATGATCAAGATCGGAATGTGGGTGGTATGATCAGTAAATTTTCAGATGACACAAACATTTGTGAGATGTCAAAGAGGAAAGCCTTGGATTACAGAGCGATGTAGATGGGCAGAACAGTGGCAAATGGAATTTAACCCTGAAAAGTATGAGGTAATGCATTTATGAGGACTAACAAGGCAAGGAAATATACAATGAAGGGCAGAACACTAGGAAGTGTTCTGTGGCCTGGGGCAAGGAAAGAGAGGATATAAGATAACCTTCTCCCTGTGCTGGAGAAGGGGAAAGCATGCTCTGTGCTGGTGTGACATTCTGGTGTATTGTTACGCTATCCTCGAGCGACTTTCCACTGATGAGTCTACTGCTGGAAGCTACGGGGGTGGGGGGGGGGGGGGGGGGGGGGCAATGGGGAGAAAGAGAGCAGATCAATTTGAATGCTGGTGACTTCATTGTACTGTTGACTGTTTCATGTTTAAAGGGTATTTGGTTTTCTTTGTATCAGTGCACTGTTGTATTTTTGTGTTTGCACCAATATTTTGCAGCAAAGAGGTGCGGTGTGATGCCTTTGGTTAAATGTTGGTTAATGGTTTGTGTGATGTATGGACTGTGGAACATAGAACATACAGTGCAGAAGGAGGCCACTCGGCCGGCCTGTACCGACTCACCCAAGCCCTCACCTCCACCCGAGCCCGCAAACCACCAACCCCTCGCAACCCTCTTTTGGTCACTAAGGGCAATTTATCATGGCCAGTCTACCTAACCTTCACGTCTTTGGATTGTAGGAGGAAACCGGTGCACCTGGAGGAAACCCATGCAGACAGGGGGAGAACGTGCAGCCTCCGCAGACAGTGACCCAGCGGGGAATTGAACCTGGGACCCTGGCGCTTGTTTCACTTTTTTGTGCATCAGCAACTGTGTGGTGCTCACCAGACTGTGTCCGAGACGTCTGTCCACTATGCTGTCTACTGAGGTTGTACCTCTGCATTGGTGGAGAGTGGGATAATAGCTGTGGCGTGTCAATGGTGGTCTCCTCAGAGCTCTCCTTCGAGGTGGTCTCTTGGGTGGCAGGGTGGGTGGGTGTGGGGGGGGGGGGGGTGGGGGGGGACTCCGGATGGCCTGGTCCCATGAGATGGAGATCCTGCGAGACAATGGATATGTTGTCAGTGAGAGGGAAGGATCATTTTGTCTGGCATGAACAGCTCACTTGAGACAGGTAATCTGGGTGAAGGGGCAGTGGATCCTCATCACTGCGCCGCAGACCAACCTCGCTGACTGTTCTCTCCTCGAAGAACCCCGCAATTTCCAGGGCCTGTCCCTCATAGGGGTGAGAACTCGAATCTCTGGTTCTCCGCTCCCATCGTCGTCCTTTCCTGCTTATTATCGGCAATCTTCTCCTGCAGGGACAACGAGAGGGTATTGTGAGCCGCATGCTTGATGGGTCAGCAGGGGGCAGTATATCAGGTGGCATGTGTGAGCATGACACCTGGACATGAAGTTTATGCTGGTGGGTTCTGAGGAACAGGCATGAAGATTGGCTGTGGGGAGGGTGCAAGGTGTCAGCCAGTGATCTGTCGGCAGGGGGTGAGGAGGTGAGGTCGGGAATTTGAGGGTGGCAGGTGGCTGATGTCAGTAGAGGGGTGGTAACTTACCCTGACAGCTCGGTGGAGGTCTTTGGTCTTCTTCCGACATTGTACGGCCTCCTGGTCATGCAGCCCGCACTTAGTCATTGCCACTGTCTCCTTGGCGGTATTGGTGTCCCTGCTGCTGATTCTCCGAACACCACCGGGGAACAGGGGGCGCAAACCTCCGCAAATGCAGAGAGTCGTGAAGGCTGCCGTGAAACTGGCCGTGTTTCACGGCAGCCTCCGCGCCCCCTCCCGGGACCCGATTCTGCTCCCCGGTCGAGGCTAGCAGCGGGGCCCCGTGAACCTCGGCATCGCAGGCTTAGCGGGGCGGCGGAGGAACAAAGAGTGCGCGGGGTTCGGACCCGCTGCCCACCGATCGTGGCCCATGCCACCCTTGGCATGGCCGTGGTGCGACCGTGCCAATCGGTGGCATGGTTCTCCAGAACGGCACTTTGCGGCCGTTTTCACAAACTGTGAGAGCAGGTGTGTTGGAGTGCGTGAAAACGGCTGTAAAGGCCTGGGAAATCGGCCCATCGGATATGGGAGAATCGCTGCTCGCCGTAAAAAACGGCGAGCAGCGATTCATGTCGTGGGGCGGCCGTGGGGGGGGGGGGGGGGGGGAGAATAGCGGGAGGTCGGGAAAACTGTCGGGAAGGCCCTCCCGCTATTCTCCGACCCGTCGTGGGGGGCGGAGAATCGCGCCCAGGCTGTCCCTTCTCTCATCATTAGTGTTGAGAAGCCTGATCAGATTGGCATCCCCAAAGTGAGGGGTAGGTCTGCGCGCTGATATGCTTGTGTTGGCTGGGCATGATTGGTGAAGGAGCGTTTAAAAGCAGCTCCTTCTGGTTAGCGGCGAGCCACTGAGGCTCGAGTTTGGCTAATCCAAACAGTGAGACCGCACCCTTTGAGAAATAAACGCGCCCAAAGCGACACTTATGCATTTTCCCGTTAAATCGCACCCTATATATGACTTTCTAAAATCAAGTTGTAACACAAAAATGCACTTTTAATTTTTAAATGCAAATTTCTTGCAGCAAAACAATCGGAATTCGCAATTGTTTAAATTGTGTTTCTTTTTTTACGTGAAACTGAAAAATATATGAGAGCGCGCTGAAATGTAACCGCTGGGAACGTACCACTGAACTGTAGGGGGGAAATTGCGTGTTTCAATTCCTTGTATTTAATACCACTGCATAGTATCCACTGTCCGATACTGTCACACCAGTGAACTGTAATTAACTGATATTTCACTTAAATCGGAATGATTAAAGAGGGGGCGGAGAGGTAAGAGGAGGCAGGGAATCGCCGACTGTTGCCCCTGTCTCTCTCCGTGGTGAAGTGGCTGGCGGGAGATGTGAATGAAGAGTGGGTGACTGGGTGATCGCTCCAGGTAATGTCTGTGAAATCTTAATATTCATCAAAACTGTTACTGCGGACTGTTGCCATCAAGGTCTATGATCCCTGTGCTCGCCTTATTGTGATGTCACGGGAGCTCCCCTTTATTGTGATGTCACGGGAGCTCCCCTTTATTGTGATGTCACGGGAGCTCCTCTTTATTGTGATGTCAGGGGAACCCCTTTATACTGTGATGTCACGGGAACCCCCTTATTGTGATATCATGGGAGCCACCCCCCCTCCCCCCTTATTGTGATGCCACTTAGTGTCACGAGCCCTGGATTCCCTTCTTTGTGATGTCACGGGGAAGCCAGCTCGCGGCTCCTGCAGTTCACTTCCTCGGTGTCATTTCTGGAACCAGCAGCGGGTGGCGACCTCAGCACAGTCTGTGTGGAGGAAACGGCCGCGAGCCGCAATCATCGTTTTCATCAGAGCGGCGTGTTATTATTTCATATAGTAAACTAGGACTCGCGTCACAATTACTGGACACCGAAAACGATACGAGTCCAATGGCAAAGCAACCGAAGTAAGTCGAAATTGCACACGGAAGTGTGAATATTGCTGCAAGTAAAGGGACTCAACCGTTTAGGAAACTATATGGGGTAAAACAACAATTTTCACTTCTGTAGCACCTTCAGGTATAATATCCTATCCGCGCTGCTTTCTGGAGGAAAGTGAAGAAGATAGCAATGAATAAAAGGAATGTGTAGAGAGATCGAAGTCATTATCAAAATTTTAACCAAAACCTGGGTTTTTGAGAAAGCTTTTAAAAGTGGGGCCTGATTTGGAGAGAGGTAGAGGGTTTCAGGAGTTGCTGAGACATGAATATTGTGAAGGGAAGGGATATATAGAAAGAGGACCTAGTTGGAAGAATGATGGTATGGGGGAGATGTAAGGCAGGAGGAGGTTGTAATGTTCATACAAACTGTGAACAACGATTGGGTAGAACTGTGGGATATTTGTTACTGATCCATACAACTATTATATATAAGGAATCAAGACTAAATGTCTTCAGGTGACGTAAGGTTAAGAGTCAGGGATAACTGAATCAGGCATCACAGATCCAATTTTATTCCCGTTTAGTCATTAATTCTGACCTTATTTTTATATTTCTGCTTTATATTCTTATTTCCACATTTATATGAAAACTTGTTACACCATAATTGCCCCCCCCCCCCCCCCCCCCCCAAAAATGTTGGCATTACAGTTCCTCCACTGGAGGGAAGTGTAAGTACACTAGGAACATAGGAGCAGGAGTCGGCCATTTGGCCCCTTGAGCCTGCACTTGCCATTTAACTAGATCAGAGCTGATCTTATACTTGAGCACCATCTTCTTGAACTATCCCTGCATCCTTTGACATCTAGAAATCTATAGACAACTCTCTGGCATAGAGAATTCCAAAAAGATTCACCACCCTCTGACTGAAGAAATTCCTTCTCATCTCAATCCTATGGCCTACCTCTTAGTCTGAGACCTGTGAACCTGTAAGAATTTTGTACACTTCAATGAGGTCATCTCTCATTCTTCTAAACTCTAGAGAATACAGGCTCTGTCTCCTCGGTATATTCTTGTAGGACAATCCTGCCATCACAGGAAATAGAACATAGAACGATACAGCGCAGTACAGGCCCTTCGGCCTTCGATGTTGCACCGACATGGAAAAAATCTAAAGGCCATCTAACCTACACTATGCCCTTATCATCCATATGCTTATCCAAATAGTCTGGTGAACCGTTGTTGTACTCCACCTGGCAAGTATATCCTTCCTTGGGTAAGGAGACCAAACTGCATACTTCAGGTGCAGTCTCACCAAGGTCTATATAATTGCAGGAAGACGTCTTACTCCTGTACTCCAATCTCTTTGCAATAAATATCACCATATAATTTGCTTTCCTCATTATTTGTTGCACCTGCATGTTAGTTTTTAGTGTCTTGTGAACAAGGACACTGTTGGGACTCTTATTTTACCTTCTAATAAGGGTTGGTAGTCCGGTTGGTTGGAGGTGTCAAAAATACGACTTTATTGCTAATTACTCACTCCAATACATTTGAATAAGAACTGAATCAAAACATAGAAACAAGATACCAAACAATATATAAAAAGGTCAAGCACATGGCATAAAATAAATCACGTTAACACAAACAAACAGATAGATGATTCAAGAATTCAGGAACAAAAACCCCGACCACGAGGTCTTAGTTTTAAGGGAATACTTATCCCTGGTTTAACTCCTCATTTACTTTCATTGATTTCTGATTCTCAGCTATGACCTCCTGGTTTGTTCAAATGACTGTCTGTTACTTAGAGGATGATTTGTTAATCAAACATTGGACATTACTTAAGATTGACTGGTGCCTATCAAAACTAGCTCAGCATCTGCGTGCGCAGTTTTAGGAAAATTACTGGATAGGTTTCCCATGCTTCGCTATGTTACACAGCTCGGCGAAGGCCTTGCTGTAACTGATTAGTTGATTAGAACGAGAACAATACATTCTTAGTGCTGAATAGATTGGAATACAATGGTTAATTAATTATGTGAAACAATGACTGGATGCCCACAGTCAAAATATTTTTAATAATTTAACTCAGCTACTTGCATTCAACGAGCACCTATATGAATAAATCAATACTCTATCGGACACCCAGAACATCAACGCTTCCAAATCTCTCCCCATTTAACAAATACTCTGCATTTCTGTTTTTCTGACTAAAGTGGAGGATGCCACATTTTTCCACATTATATTCCACCTGCCATGCTCTTACTTAATTAGCCTGTTGAAATCCCTTTGAAGTCTCTTTGTATCCAACTCGCAATCCCTATTCTAACCAAGTTTTGTATCATCTGCAAACTTGGAAATATTGTCTCCACATCCACAGCGCAGATTGTGAATAGCTGAGACCCAAGCACCATTCCTTACAGTATCCCACTTGCCACCTGAGAACAATCCATTTATCTCTACTCTGTGCTTTCTGTCCGTTAACCAAATTGCAATCTATGTCAGTATATTGCCCCCCAATCCCATGTGCTTTAATTTTGCCTACTAATCTCTTGTAGGACCTTATCGAAAGCTTTCTAAAAATCCAAATACACCACATCTGCTGTTACCTATTCTGCCAGTAGCATCAGGTTTGTCAAACATATCGCTTCTTGGCCTTTTAGATAAGATGAGCATGGGATCAGATGTAATGCCTGGATCTGGTATGTCTCTCTTGTGGAGACCATGAATTGTATTCATTTTGAATTGGTTTTTGGAGCAGGCAAGGAGTGAGATTAGGGATTTGCCCCGTCTACGTTCTGAGCTCTGGATTTGTAACTCTGAAAAAGTAATAAAAACAAGGTTTGTCAAACATGATTTCACTGTGCTGGCTCCTTTCCTGTTAATAAACACAGAATTACAGATTTGGAAGGTAAAACCTCTTGATGTGTTCTCCCATGATGCAGCAAAAAGGGTTGCCCCAGTTCAGAGTATCTAATTGTAGGAGGGATGTCATTCTCTGGCAAGAACACAGGAGAGGTTCACTAGAATGATACCAGAGATGACAGATTATATTTATTTGCTCACCCATCAGTTTATTCTCTGCAAAGATACAATAAAACCCAACTTCCTGGATATCTCTCCAAAACTTTGAATTCCTGACACTTGGAATAATATTTTTTTTGAGAAATAAGGGGCTGGATTCTCCGATCTTGCTGCCATGTCTGCAGAATCCATCTGGACTTACGACCAGAAAATCGGCGCCGCCCCCGCACCGATCCTCTGTCCGGTGGGGGGCTAGCAGTTTCACATAATATATAATATAGATTAGCATTTCCCTACTACTGATATCAGGCTACTAGGTCTGTAGTTCCTTGTTTTTATTTTATCCCTCCTTTCTTAAATAGTGGGCACAGTAAGAAGTCTTACACCACCAGGTTAAAGTCCAACAGGTTTGATTCAAACACGAGCTTTCAGAGCGCAGCTCCTTCCTCAGGTGTTGTAAGACTTCTTACTGTGCTCACCCCAGTCCAACGCCGGCATCTCCACATCTTAAATAGTGGGGCTACCGTCCAACCAGGTAATAGGGTTTTTGCATTATAAATATTTATAAAGGATTCAACTCAATTCTTGGAGTGAGATCTATATTTCAAGGTCACGCATGGTTTATACTCCAGTGGACATTTTTTCCAGCAGTTAACTGAATGGTTTGCTCGGTCACTTCAGAGGACATTAGAGGATTGGATTTGTTTACCGTCACGAGTACCAAGGTACAGTGAAAAGTATTTTTCTGCATGCAGCTCAAACAGATCATTTAGTACATGAAAAGAAAAAAAAATACATAATAGGGCAACACAAGGTACACAATGTACAGTGGCATCGGATGAAGCACACAGGAGTGTAGTATTAATCAGGTCAGTCCATAAGAGGGTCATTTAGGAGGGGTGTTTGATTATGCTGGTCGCTTTCCCAAGGCAGTGGGAGGTGTTAGAATCAATGGATGGGAGGCGGGTTTGTGTGATGGACTGGGCGGTGCTCACGACTCTCTGAAGTTTCTTGCGGTCTTGGGCCGAGCAGTTGCCATACCAGGCTGTGATGTAGCCAGATAGGATGCTTTCTGTGGATTATGAATCAATCCCGTATTGAAGTCATACGTATACAAGACTGGATAAGGGTGTCGTGCTCCCTTTAGGGCATTAGTCAACCCTGTTCGATTTTTATAAATCTGGAAACTGTGTGACCATTTTTTCTGGTACTCAGTCCTTAAATAATCAGATGTGGTAAATGTACTTTCAGAATGTGCCACTGTAGTTTTGCGTGCTCAAGGCTTTGTGGTTGCGGTTCCAGTACTGTAACCATTACAACCTGCCTGCTAGACACTGGCCTTTCATCTTTGGACTTGGATTCGATTGCTGATCAGGTAAGATTCTTTTGAAATCAGTTTGGTAAGTAGTAGGAATGGTAAAAAGAATGCTTCATGATCCATCTTGTGTATGGATTAACTCATGATTATTCTTGTGAAATAACAATTTTGATTGATCTTTAACTTTTGCTCTTTTTTGTTAATGCCGCATTGAACTTCCGGGTCCAACACCTGTATTAATGAGGGAGGGAATTTGCTGAGTTAAATCACTGTAGCTGCAGCACTTCCCACTGTGAACGATGCACTTAAAAAAAGTTCTGTGTATATGCTTTATCAATCAGCTAAGCCTTTAATATTTGAAAAATATTTGCTGCCTTGTTAGTTTTAAAATTGTTTTTGACTGAATTGTTTTCATTTGGACCTGTATTGTGACCTGAGTGGTCTAAGATTACATTCTCTACCTGGTCTCACGCTCGATAGAAAATAATGAACTGACGCTGAATTGATTCCAGATATACATGAATCAATAGGCAGAGTGTGCAGTTTAACTGCTTTTTTAAACAGAGTGCTACTGCTTAGCAACATAGTCACATTAGAGGAATGTAGCAGTTACGAATTGCTTTGTGTATTTGAATGATCGCATCTTAATTTTTCTAGATGTAATATCATGGTGGGATTGTGAGCTACCCCAAATATATTGCAATTCACTTTAGCCCATCTGCTGGGGATCAAGAATTTTGCTACTATATTTGGAAGGGTAATTACTAAATGTATTTATGACACCGTGTGATCAAATTCAATATGAATGTGATGAAGTGGGTTGAAAAATGTATTGACAGTTGAAGACTATATATCTCCATTATGCTACATGTAGCTCCAGTGATGGTTTTTCAAAATCTCTTTTTGTTTAAAAGCAAATGTTACTTTTGCATACATTAAAGCAAAATATTGTGAATGCTGGAGACCTGAACAAAATAAAACGCTTGGAAAAACTCAGCAGGTCTGGCAGCATCTGTGGAGAGAGAAACAGTTAACATAAAGGTTCTGAAGAAGAGGCATATTGGACGCGAAACGTTAACTCTGTTTCTCATGTTTCGATTCCAATATGACTATTCTTTGGAACCTTTCTGGAGGACTCAATGTTAACTGCGTTTCTCTCTTACACAGATGCTGCCAGACCTGCTGAGTTTTTCAGCACTTTATTGCTTTTATTGCTACGTTTACAGTATTGGTGCCCAAAAGCACTGGTTTACCCTGGTGCTGTGACGACTTTTGCTGCCCAGAGTTAGGTAAACAATATTTCACACTTACCTTTCCGTTTTCCAAACAGGAAGAATGCATCTGAATCCAGAGCACGTTGCCTTAATTGGGCAAGTATTTGAATCTTACGTTGTGGAGCTCCACAAAAATGATATCATTCATATTCTGCAAGAGCCAGACAATGGTGCTCACCATCCAGTCATTGTGAATGCACTGACACTGTTTGAAATCAGCATGGAGATTGGTGAATACTTAAATGCATTTCCTAATGAACTGTTTCCAATATTTGACAATGCACTGCACAGAGCAGCCATGACAATCCTGCAGTCATATCCAGAACCACATCATTTGGTGATGAAACAAAACCTTCACGTGAGGATTTCAGGTCAGATTGAATACTGAACTTTAACATCATTTGCGAACTGAAATTTATCGTAGTGTGATCATTATTTGAATTTTCATATTCAATTTCTTGTGTTTATTGTGGACGGGAAGGAGACTTAGGGCAGTAATTAATGGGGGCAACTGAGATCTTGCTAACTGTCTGGTTAGTGAGTGAGGGCTCAACATTGCCTCTTTTCGGGGTGGCCTGCCAAATTGGGCAGTGGCGAGCCTTTTTGCAAGTGACCTCAGAAGGGTTTACCTTTTGGTATACTGTGAGTCCCCTGCCTGCCACTTAGCGAATACAGGCACGGACGTAACTGGGGAAGAAGCAGGATTCCCAACAACCCACTAACCTCCTGTCCAATGAAATGGCCCCTGCCACCAAACACTACAGACAGGAAAGTGTTAAAGTCATCCCAGAAGCCTGCCAAACATGCTTCAAATGTAGGGCCTGCTTCATAGAAATATTCTGTAGCAGGTTGAAAAAAAGGATGTGTGTCAGAGTGTGTTGTTGGTGTCTGTGTGTTGTTGGTCTCTTTTCAGTTAGTTTTGTTTCTTTGTTTATTTTGCACTGGCTCAAAATTGTACCAAGTTGTAGCAAGTGGCTCTGAGTAGAGCTCTACGTCTCAAAACTCATTAACACGTTGTTAGAAAAAAGGGATTCATATTGTATTGGTAAACATTGGAAATAAGGTATAGTTTTAAGAGTGTTTAATTTGATATTTCTGTGCCTGGAAGGGTAAAGCCTATAGTTTATGCTGGACAAAGTTTTTTAAATATGTGGGGTTTGGCTAAGTTCCGACTGTGTTTCTATTGTGCTTAGAGAGGGCTACGGCATGAAGAATAGATAGTAGTTGCAGTCGTTGCTTAGCAACCAGAGCTTGTAAGGATAGAAAAGCTTTTAGATTTTAGTTTTAGCTGCATATATTGTAGTTGGAGATGGGACATTGGGGAGTGAAATCTCGCAACTTTGCCAGGAGCAGCTGGACTGGACAGGGAAGTTGCAAGGATTCCTTAGGCTTCCTAAGGAACAAGATACAGTCCAGAAAATCCAGACACTAACTTAGGTTCAGAACAGAGTTTGTGCATTTGACCACAGTCATCTTGTGTGCTTAAAAGGGACTTTTTGTGTTAATGAGACCATTGTAGTGTCATGTGAGAGTATCTTTAAGAAATGGGTGTTTAGAATTAGAATTAGAACAGTACAGCACAGAACAGGCCCTTCGGCCCTCAATGTTGTGCTGAGCAATGATCACCCTACTCAAGGCCGCGTATCCACCCGATACCAGTAACCCAACAACCCCATTAACTTTATTATTTTTTAGGACACTAAGGGCAATTTAGCCTGGCCAATCCACCTAACCCGCACATCTTTGGACTGCAGTGCTACTGCAGTGATGTCAGAGTGGGTGGAGCTGGGCTGTCTGTCAGCTTTTTACTTTTATTTTAGACTGCTGACCGTCCATCTAGGTCACTCGTCGTTCAGGGAAGGAAGTCAGCAATCCTTGCCTGGTCTACATGCGACTCGGGACCTATATCAATGTGGTTGACTCTTAACTACCCTTTGAAGATGGTATGGCAAGTCAGTCAGTTCAAAGGCAATTAGGGATAGGCAATAAATGCTGGTACAGCCAACACGCCCTCATCCCATGAATGAATTTTTTAAAAAAATGAGTTTGCTGCAGTTTTGTTTTCAGTGTGAAGCCAGACCAAGCAGGTGTACTGATGTTCTCTCTGTCATCAAAAGATTATCTCTTGATCATTTGGTGAATTCAGAATCATAAATGTTCTCAGTAGTGAATATAAACCTAATGTGCTTCTGTTGAAAGGTGTTTCTTCTGTCTTCTGGATGTTGTTTGGGAAGTTATTAAGGATTACTTAGTGTTGTATTCTTTGGGGGTTGTATTTGAATTTAATGGTTGCTAAGATGTTCACTGTATGTTTTAAAAAGGTTAACTTGAGTTCATAGAATAAACATTGTTTTGCTTTGAAAAATACTTTTCCATTTCTGATGTATCACACCTGTAGAATAGGCCGTGTGCTCCCCATACCACAATCTATTAAAAGTTGTGGGTCAAGTGAACTCCATGATACACTTTGGGGTTCTCTAAACCCTGGCCTATAACAGTAGCTTAAGATGTGCTATTAATTCATGTTTATTCTAAAACCAGTGTATAATCGTTCAAATAACAGGGGATTAAAGGAGTATTATATTATTATAATCCAGTTTTTCATGTGTAATTTTTTTTCCTTGTTAAAACTAATTATAATAATCTTTATTGTCACAAGTAGGCTTACATTAACACTGCGGTGAAGTTACTGTGAAAAGCCCTGAGTCGCCACATTCCGGCACCTGTTCGGGTACACTGAGGGAGAAGTTATGGTGTTTTGAGCCAGGGTCCCATTCCAGGGTCTTCCCATCCAATTATAACAATAACTGGGATTATCCCAACACATTCAGGTGTTAAACAGGCACCTACATGTCCTATATGACAGGCAGAGTGCATGAAAATAGAAGTATGCTCCACCCCAAATGGGTACAGGTTTCTGTACAGTGTTCAGGCCCTGTACCAGGAACCGAAACATGGAAAGGCAGTGACATAGTGGTATTGTCACCATTAATCCAGTGACCCAGAGTAATGCTCGAGGGATGCGAGTTCAAATCCCATCACGGCAGATGGTAAAAGGTTAATTTCATAAAAATCTAGAATTTAGAAGTATAATGATGACCACAAAACCATTGCCAATTGTTGTAAACGCCCATCTAGTTCACTCGTCGTTTAGGGAAGGAAGTCAGCCATCCTTACCTGGCCTACATGCGACTCGGGACCTATATCAACGTGGTTGACTCCTAACTACCCTTTGAAGATGGTATAGTAAGTCAGTCAGTTCAAAGGCAATTAGGGATAGGCAATAAATTCTGGTACAGCCAACACGCCCTCATCCCATGAATGAATTTTTTTAAAAATTAGTTATTTTGCATATGCAAATGGAGGTCCTGCTTGCTTTCACAAAAGGACATGAAAGATGTTGTGGTGTTAGCCAAAGAACAGCTGGAGATTTCTGCTATTCTGCCTAATATTTATTCCTTAAATAATATAACATTAAAAGAAATTTGGCCATCTCATTGATTTTTGCAAGACGAAATTGACTGGTACGTTTTCCTGTATTCTAGCAGTCACTACAGTTCTTCAAACTAGCTCACAAAATTGGTTGTGATGCCCCAAGGTCAAGAAAGACTTGATGTAAAAGGAATCGTTTTCTTTAAAGCAAATGGCAAAGGGTTGTCAGTACGGATGAATTTCTAATTTCATGTTTTAGGTGAAGCATTGATTGTAACTTGTTTCTTTATTTGTTAGGCTTGCCACTTTGTCCTGAATTGACAAGGGATCGTATTCCAAAAACTAGAGATGTAAGTCACTTCCTTTCGATTGTTGGGACAGTCATACGTACCGGAATGGTGAAGGTGCTGGAGTTTGACCACGAGTACATGTGTAACAAATGCCGACACATCTTCACAGTGACTGCAGACTTTGAACAGCATTACACCATCTGCCGCCCTACATCCTGCCTTAATCCAGAAGGTTGCAACTCAGTGAAATTTACATGCCTTTCTGGGTCTTCGTCCTCTCCTGCGAGTTGTAGAGACTACCAAGAAATCAAAATTCAGGAACAGGTGATGAATAAAAACACTTTTCATTGCCTTTAATATTAATTCTGAGTTAACAAATATTTTGGTCAGTGAGATGCAGTATAATATTTGTAATTGTGGTTCACAGTGCCTTTTTAAAACTTGAATTTGAAAGCAAATGCTCATAACCTTTGGAGTTGAGTCAGATGTAAATTCAAATTCTTTACATTGGGCTGGATTTCCATTGAGTCAGGGTAACTGGAGCCATTTAACAATGGCCAGGGGACCCGATTCCAGGATTGATTTGGATACGATTAAGAAGTGCTTGAAGGCACACACAGTAGTACACAGGTATGCTACGCCCAGGTTTCCATCTTCGTTTCATGGATGGTAATTCATTGCCAGAGTCCTTGCAATTTTCTGACACGTACAGCTTGCAAAAAGCATCATTCATCTCCCGGCTGGGTCAATTTGGCCCTTGGGTCTCAAGCCTCTGCCGTCCTCTGAGAAAGATTTGTGACTACAGAAGATAGAAGAATGTAAGAAGAGAAAAATAAATAACTCAAACTAATTCACCTATTTTGTTTGCAGTTGTGTTGAGTACTTGGCATTACTTCATGTCAATTGTTAACAAAATTAGCCCAGACGACAGAGTAAGGGTCTGGGACCTGTGTGAATGGGGCAAGCAATAGTAACCAATCAGATCGAAGATGCATTACTGGGCCATGCAGTATGGGTTAGAATATTCAATTCAATGTTAAATCATGTACAGAAAGTGAAATAAAGGGAAAGAAAGGGATTAACGGAGAGAGAGAGAAATATGCAAAGAAAAAGCAAAAACATTTGAATTATTTCTTTAAAAATCTCCAATAATAATTAAAATGTGATGGAGTAATTCTTAACAATTATCATTATCAGAGCTTATTTGGCAGCACTGTGATGAAATCAGCTGCACCTGAGACGACACGTTTTTCCCTGGAGCATTTGAGAATTGTAAATTGAAATGAAATGAAAATCGCTTATTGTCACAAGTAGACTTCAAATGAAGTTACTGTGAAAAGCCCCTAGTCGCCACATTCCGGCGCCTGTTCGGGGAGGCTGGTACGGGATTCCCATGCAGAATTCCATATATGTTCTTGGCAAGACACCAGGATAGTGTAAATTCTCTGATGGAACAGCATCTCGGACAGCAAAGTACTGAGTTCCAATTTATCTGTGTATGTACGGATGCTGGCAGTTGTGGGAAGAATATGAGGTAATATCAAACTTGTACATTACCTGTATAGAAAAGATATAAAAACACCGTAAAATTGTTGCATATATTTACTATGACTAAACTGGACTGAATTAATACAATTATAATAATAATAGCTTATTGTCACAAGTATGCTTCAATGAAGTTACTGTGAAAAGCCCCTAGTTGCCACATTCCGGCAACTGTTCGGGGAGGCCCATATGGGAATTGAACCCGCGTTGCTGGCATTGTTCTGCATTACAAGCCAGCTATTAAGCCCACTGTGCTAAACCAGCCCCTGGTTTACATTTTGTCTGAGCAATTGTGTCAAATTAAAACAAACTAAACATTCAAATTAATGCTGAATTAAGAATTTATGTATCCACTATCACTCCAATTTACGCGATGCATCATAAGAGTTTGGGTTTGGGCAGCACAGTACCACAAGTGATTAGCCCTGTGGCTTCACAGCGCCAGGGTCCCAGATTCGATTCCCTGCTGGGTCACGGTCTGTGTGGAGTCTGCACGTTCTCCCTGTGTCTGCGTGGGTTTAATCCGGGTGCTCCGGTTTCCTCCCACAGTCCAAAGTCGTGCAGGATAGGTGGATTGGCCATGATATAATTGCCCCGCGTGACCAAAAACGGTTATGAGGGGTTATTGGGTTACGGGACTAGGGTGCAAGTGGGTCGGTGCAGACTTGATGGGCCGAATGGTATGTTCTTTTTTTTTAAAAGAGCTGGGATTCTCTGTTGCGAGTCCATCCCGTTGCTGCTACTAGCGAGGATGGAGAATTTGACACTCAGCCAAATCTCCAATTCATTGCAGCGGACTGGAGAATCCTGCCCAAGGTCTCTGCATTCACACCTGTGAGCCAAAATGTTATTTTTAAAGCAGATAAACAAAGCTGATTTTCTAGTATTGAGGAAATGCCACTTTGTCTGTGACACATTCTTTTATGTAAGACATTATGCAATTGGTCTGTTCAGCCGATACATCCCAGAATATTACTTAAAGATGGGCAGCGTGTTGTTCTCCCTATATTATCGTCTGCAATCTTGCCTGAACCAGATCACAAATACGAAACACATTCATCAAAATGTATAAGCGTGTAAAATGTATATATGTGTAATTATAAAGAATTTGGGCTGTTTAGACAAAAGCTAAGAGGTCTTGTGAGTAACTCAACAGAATCTTCATAGTTCGGATGTGTTGTTATGTTGAGGTAGATAATCAAAGACTGTTTAAATAATAAGGCATAAGTTTAAGATAATTGCAAAATAATTAAAAAAAATAATGTTGAATTCTTGCCACAGCTTGTGAAGCTGAATCATAAGTTATTTTTAAACAAAATAGTAGTCTGAAATAGGGATGTGTTAATATGTATGTGAAATGAACAGGAGAGCAAAATTAGACATGTATTCAGGACTGCTGTTTGCATTATTCTTTACATACCTGTCTTGGTTTGATATTAGGTTCAGAGGCTGTCTGTGGGAAGCATACCTCGATCTTTGTTGATTGTACTGGAAGATGACCTAGTGGACACTTGCAAATCTGGTAAGTGTTACTGCATAGGTTGCATGCAACAGTCAGGAGCCAATCTGTGACTAATGAAATCATACCAATCCCTCTCCAGTCTCCATAGATGCAGCCTGAAAATGTTCCTTGATTAAAACCTAAAATCATTTCAATAATGTGCTATAATTTTGTTCAAAACAGTTCAATAGTTTGCATCTATAATTTCCTCCAATGTCAGGCTATTCTAATTTTACAAAAAGTAAAATCCTTAAAATCATTATTTTTATGTAGTTCCCAAAAACAACATTATAAACTGGGCCTGATGTATTTCACAAGAATGTGTTTTAAATTAGAAGAGGGAGAATTTTTGTCAAACGTTGTTCAGTATTAACGCAGAAAGAAGCATGAATAGTAAGTGGCTTATACATTTTGATGAATGTGTTTCCTATTTGTGATTTGGTTGAGGCAAGATTGCAGATGATAATATAGGGAGAACAACACCCTGCCCATCTTTAAGTAATATTCTGGGATGTATCGGCTGAACAGACCGATTGCATAATGTCTTCGCTAAAAGAATGCACCTCAGGCAAAGTGGCATTTCCTCAGTATTGGAACATCAGCTTTGTTTATCTGCTTTAGTCCAGCAGTGGGATTTGAATTCATAACGTTTTGGCTCACAGGTGTGAATGCAGAGACCTTGGGCAGGATTCTCCAGTCCGCTGCAATGAATTGGAGATTTCTCCGTCCTCGCTAGCAGTAGTAGTGGGATGGACTCACAACAGAGAATCCCAGCTCTTAAGATGCATTGCGTAAATTGGAGTGATAGTGGATACATAAATTCTTAATGCAGCCTTAATTTGAATATTTAGCTTGTTTTAATTTGACACGCTTGCTCGGATAAAATGTAATTTCTTGAATCTTTTATTAGTTGTGAGAATTTTGGAAGCACAGAAATAACAAACTATAGGTGCTCAAAATCTGTAAGATTTGCAATGCTATTGAAGGTATTACATATTACCCTACCCCTGTAACTCAGTAACCCCAGTAACCCACCCAACCCAACCTATTCGGACACTAAGGGCAATTTATCACGGCTAACCTGCACATCTCTGGACTGTGGGAGGAAACCGGAGCATCCGGAGGGAATCCATGCAGACACGAGGAGTACATGCAAACTCCACACAGATAGTGTCCCAAGTTGGGAATCGAAGCTGGGACACTGGAGCTGTGAAGAACCTATGCTAACCACTGTGCTGCCATACCGTGCAACTCGTTATGATAATATCAATGTTCATCTAAACAAGTAGAGACCATAAGGAATAATAAACCAGCATGTAGAAGCTGTTGAAATTCTTCAAATGTTATGCAGTTGATAATTATATCTTTAAAATCATTTCAGAAGGCTGTGAGTGAGATTTTAAGATGATTGTTGTCTTGAAATTAATGACACATTGGTCAGCTGGATTGAAAAGCATGCAGAAAATGAAAGAGGACATGTATGAATAGTTCTATCAGAGAGGTGGAGTGACTTTTGAACTCCACAGGATTCTGTTATGTCTCTTCTGTTCAGCCTATTCATGAATAATATAGGAGGAGCATCTTTGTAATGTAAGATCTGCACATGGTGGCTAATTTACAAGCAAAACACATTGCAAGATTTTGTAGTGATTTGAGTTAATTGAAAAGATGAGTTATGAACTAGAAGACTTGCTTTGATCTGAACAGATGTAAGGCAGTAAATGCTGGAATAAAATATTGTGAAATATGTACATAGTTAATTAGTCTGAAATATTTTTGCTGAATTTTATATAAATACAACATGCGAAAATATTACTGGTATATAAGCACTATACTGAACAGACAATTCCATTTATCCATTATAAATTTTAAAACGTGCATTTTCTGCATATTTCAGGGGCTATGGGGTGAGAGGTGGGTTAATGGGATTAGTTTTGGATTGCGCTAGGAAAATGCTATACAATGGACCAAATGGCCACTTCAAGGACTGTTAACTGCAGATTATTAAAATAGTTTGTTTATATTACTGGGACAGAAAATAACCATCTGTCAAATACTTACAAAAGGCAAATAATGCTTGTCGGAATAATAATAGCGAAATAAATCGGGAAGAGTATCCCAAATGCAGGAGAAAGACTAAGGCTGAGATAAGGAACCAGCCTCCCCGGACAGGCGCCGGAATATGGCGACTAGGGGCTTTTCACAGTAACTTCATTGAAGCCTACTCGTGACAATAAGCGATTTTCATTTTTTCATTTTTCATTTTATTTTTCTCAGGAAGGCTAACAGGAACCATGAGGAAAAGATGGCAGGCTGCGCTAAAACAAATAGTAAAATATTCTTCAAACATTTTAATATCAAAAGATTAGTGAAGGATAGAGTGGGACCCATAGGGACAGGTAGGGTATGCTGCTCACGAAAGCAGAGGTTATAGCAGAGGTAATAATTGAGTACTTTACTTTTGTCTTTACCATATTAGAAGATGGTGACAATGGCCCAGTTGAAAATGTGGGTGTTGAGCAACTGAGCAGTATAGTGATAGATGAAGAAGAGGTGCCAACTAGGCTGACAGCACTCCAGGTAGAGAAGTCGCCAGGCTCGGGTGGGGTGCATCCTAGAATAAAGGATCCTAGAGGTAAAGGAGAAAATTGTGGAGCCAGAAATATTTCCAGGCCTAAGTGAACACAGGATTAGTCCTGGGGGACTAGAGGATTGTAAATGCAACACCTTTTAAGAAAGGGGCAAAGGATAACGCAGGAAACTACAGGTACATCAGCGTGACATCCATAGTGGGAAAACGTATGGAGGCCGTGATATGGAATGAGATAATATGTACTTTTTAGAGAAAAATAAGTTAATATTAAACAGTCAACATGGTTTTGTCAAGTGCGGGTCATGTCTGACAAATTTTATTGAGTTCTTTGATGAGGTGACACAGGCGGTGGATGACGGTAGTGCTATGGATGGTGTACATTTGGACTTTCAGAAAGCAATTGATACGATGCCACACAGCAGATTAGAAAATTAGCAAATTAGTAGTGTTTGGGATTGATGGGTCCTTGGCAGCATGGATTACAGGTTGGCTAAGAGATAGGAAACAGACAGTAGGTATAGATGGGTATTTCTCAGACTGGAAACAAGTTGAAAGTGGTGTTCCCCAGGGCTCAGTGTTGGGCCGCTTGCTTTTTCTGATTTATACAAATGATTTAGAGATAGGTGTTGAGGGCAAATCTCTAAATTTGCAGATGATACTATACAAGGGAGAATAGTGAATTATGAGGATGACGCTGAGCGACTTCATAGGGGCATTGACAAGTTGGCCAAATGGGCAGATACCTGGGAGATAAATTTCAATGCAGAGAAATGTGAGGTAATGCATTATGGAAGAAAAAACATGGGGGGACAATATTGACTTAATGGTACAACTGTGAGAGGAGCAAAGGGAACTCGGTGTTCAAGTGCATTATTCTCTGAAGGTGGCCAGGCAAGTTGAAACAGTTAAGAAGGCTTATAGGATCCTTGGGTTTATAAATAGGTACAGAGTATAAAAGCAAGTAAGTGAAGCTACATCTCTACAAATCACTGGTCAGAACACATTTGGAACCTTGTGTTCAGTTCTGTGCACCTTATTTATGGAAGGATATTAAAGTCCTTGAGCGAGTGAAGAGGAGATTTAGGGGATTTTCACAGTGCTTCATTACAGTGTTAATGTAAGACTACTTGTGGCACTAACAAAAATTATTATTTTACTTGAATTATACCAGGAATGAGGAATTTTAGAAACATGTAAAGATTGGAGAAATTGAGCTTGTTCTCCTTGGAGCAGAGAAGATTAAGAGGTGACCTTATTGAGGTGTTCAAAATACTGAACAATGTTGACAGGTAAAGAAGGATATTCAGCTTCCACTAGTTGGTATATCCGTGACTAGGGGGTCACAATTTCAAGGTGGTCAGCAAGAGAGCTAGGAGTGAGATGAGGAAAAATGTCTTTACTCATAAGTCGTTAGGATTCAGAATGCACTGCCTGGGAGAGTGGTCGAGGCAGATTCCATAGGAGGTTTCAAAAGAGAGCTGGATATATATTTGAAAGTGATTAATTTAGAGGGCTATAGGGTGGGGCTGGGAAATGGGACTAGCTGGGTAGCTGTTTCGGGATCCAGTGCATCACGATGGGCCGAATGACCACCTTCTGTGTTGTAAAATTCTACAATTCTATAAATAATGTGTTTGATTTTGTTTTTAACCTAGGTGACGATATTACTGTTTATGGTGTGGTTATGCAGAGGTGGAAACCTCTCAGTCAGGACTCCCGTTGTGACCTGGAACTTGTCCTGAAAGCCAATAACCTTGAGGTGAACAACGAACAGCCGACTGGAGTTATTATTGATGAGGATGTCCGGAAAGAATTTGAAAACTTCTGGGAGAACTACAAAGATGACCCACTAGCAGGTTCAGCAGAATGTTTTGCGTAAATAATTGTCTAAACTGACTCAGTAGCTTCTTCGAGTCTTCCATCGCACAGTGGTAAAGTTCCAATATATGGTTTGTAGACAAATTTTAACTAGATTAAGCAAAGCTGTGCAGTGGTTGACTAATTTTTTTGAAGAAAAATGTAGGCTATTAACATGGAAGAATGACTATGAAAGGCATAGAATGGAACAGCTAATTCAGTTGATCTTAAGAAAATTGGAATTTTTGCCAGAATTCTTAAAAAGAAAAGTCACTGCATTAGAGTATAGTCATTGCCTCGATAGATTATTGTTGTGCTGGGCTGGCTAAATTAAGACAATCACGTGTCATGAATGAGTTGGTAGTGTTGCAAACAGGTCAACAGTTGTCAGCTGTTCAATTGTTATACCTGGTATATGAACCCTTTTGCAAAAATTCCACTAAAAGGTGAGCTGTAAATTTCCAGGCTGAAAGAGCTTCTATCTCTTAATTTCTTACCAAATCTTCCAAAAATAACAATTTAAATTGTTAAAATTCAGGAGAGAGTGGTGCATCCGTGTGGATTCAGGCTGAGTCTCCAGTGTAGAAATATGCAAGGAGCTTTCCCTCACTCAGATTTGCTGACTGTCATACGGAATATTGTAGGATTGCATATGGAGTCACCACCATTTAGCGGTGTTGGAAGGCAAGTCATCCATCTTCCTATTCATGGCACAAACCCCAACAATCTACTACTCTTAATTGGAAAACCACTAGTTCTCACTCCAGAAAGGAGGAAGACAGAAAGCCGGAAACTAGGGTGGCATTCTCCCGTTTTCAGACGAAGCGCAGTGGCAGGCGGCTCCGGTGGTAACTATCCCGCCGTCCACAATGGCAGGATCCCGTGCCAGATTCAGCAATTGGAATCTCGTTAATAATCCACTGACGAGTTCCTCTCTGACTCGGCTGGTGGGCAGTCAGCTGATTCATCTGTCCACCTATCCTCAGGCGGGTTTGAAGGTCGTGGTGACAAATTTAGAGACAGGTCCAGCACACTCTTATCACTCTCCCCAGCCCACCTGTCTTCACCAATCCACCGCAATGTCCGGAACCCAGATCCAAGGCTAGTGTTCTCGAGAAGAAGGCAGCACCTTCTTTTAGTGCCTGGGCCTTTGGAGCCCGTATTCAGGCCACCTACAAGTCCTCTACCCTAGGGGTGGCTCAAAGAAGCTCTAACCTCTCTGGCCTTGGAGGCCGTTCCTGTCCAGTGCAGGAAGAGGATTAATGATCTCATCTGCACAGCCAAGGTAACTCTTCTCTCGGCTCCCTCCACTATCAAACCCCCAGCACGTCCTCTTGTAAAGGGTGTTGATCAACTCCTCAATGCACCAATTTGAACGTGAGACCTATGAAAGAAGTTGGGCAGCGAGCTTTGGCAATTTGGATTACATTGTCCTCATGGTACCTTACCCAAGGACTCTAACACACATATTGAGGTTAGCAGCTTTCCATTACACAGGTGTTACATCTGGAGTCTTGTGGGGTGAGAACTTGTGACTGTGAAATGTCGCACAGATCCTTAAGCTGCTTCCTGGAAAGACAGCGGCAAAGAAATTGGGTGCAGTCATCACCTTCAGGGTGGGCTGTGGCAACCAGGGTGATCAGGATAGGGAACAGGCGGGCAGCATGGTGGCCTAGTGGTTAGCACAACCGCCTCACGGCGCTGAGGTCCCAGGTTCGATCCCGGCTCTGGGTCACTGTCCGTGTGGAGTTTACACATTCTCCCCGTGTCTGCGTGGGTTTCGCCCCCACAACCCAAAAATGTGCAGAGTAGGTGGATTGGCCATGCTAAATTGCCCCTTAATTGGAAAAAATAAATGGGTAATCTAAATTTATAAAAAAAAAGGATAGGGAACAGGCTGGGTGGCAGAGGAGTGGGCTGGATGACTCCCCACGAATTGGCATGTCATGCAGTGGTGGATATCCAGCTCACGACAATGCCATCCATGACCTCAAAATGATTGCACTCTAACCCAATGGCACTTGTGGTGTTGAGGTGGCGCAGGTGTGTGGTGGTCTCCTGTCTGAAGTGGTGCAGGTGTGCGGTGGTCTCCTGTCTGAGGTGGCGCAGGTGTGCGGTGGTCTCCTGTCTGAAGTGGTGCAGGTGTGCGGTGGTCTCCTGTCTGAGGTGGCGCAGGTGTGTGGTGGTCTCCTGTCTGAAGATGCGCAGGTGTGCGGTGATCTCCTGTCTGAGGTGGCGCAGGTGTGCGGTGATCTCCTGTCCCCCTCCATCCCGCAGTCCTAGTCGCCTTGTGGAAATATCCTCAGTGTCCTTTCACGCTGCACAAATAGGGTTCGTCTATGAGCTGCTGCTGCACACCCTTTAGTTCCTTGCCCTCGCCCATCGGCTGGACATGATGGCTTTGTGTGCCTTGTTGATGTCTTGCGGCGGAGGTCCCCACTGGAGGTTTCTCTATGCTGGAGTCTTCCACCTTAAACTTGGGGAACTGGAGTGGAGGGTGTTGCACGCAGTAGTCCCATACAACTGTAGACTGCATCAGTTCACGGACTCCAAATATGCCTGCGTTTGTTTTTAGGTCTTCTGGAGTCCATGGACCATGCGTATCTAGGTTGTTATAGACTGCACCCCCTTTTTAGTTTTTTGACAAATCTTTTGTTACAATTTTCTTTGCACTTCAGCCCTATGCTCCTGACCTACGGGCACCCGGTGTGGAGAAGGGCGGGGAGAGAGGAGGATCTCCTTGTGAACCTGCTCCTGGGGCTGGTCACACTTGCCATTATCAGGTCCAGGCAGCGGGTGACTGAGGTCATCCGACCAAACTGTCTGCCCCTCTACTGCAACTATATTCTTGGCTGGGTATCCCTGAAGAGGGAGCATGCGGTGTCCACGGACACCATTGAGGCCTTGTGTGCCCGCTGGTCGGTGCAGGCACTGGATGCTTTATTGACCCTTTTTAATCGCATTTTAGTTTGATGTTTTAAATTTCATTAGTGATTTGTTTTTCTTTAAGGCAGTATCCTTTTATGGAGCTACACCTTTTAATTTTTTTCCTCAGTTTATTTTAGTGTATTTGGCTTCCATCAAAATAGTTGGAATCCGTTTGGCCACGATGAATATCCTGTAACTCCTCTTCACTGATGAGATGTCGGAATTGATGGTGTAGCTGTGCTCCTTTCACTAAAGCCTTCACTCTGCAAAGCTGCATTCCTGCCTTATACTCTGGAGCTTTTCAACATTTGGCGTGAGCCTATTGAGTTGTGCCTATCCCATTAAAAGCTCAAAATTAGAAATCGAGCTTGCTCTTCCTGGAAAATGAGCTTTGAGTCCTGTGTAACTGATCTGGACCCTGTCCACTGTAGAAGCACCAAGAAGAAGCCCCAGAGGCCAGTTTAGCAGTCCTCCTACATTTCATTATGCTCCTCCTTGAAAGAAACAATCTTATTTTGGATTTTGGGAAGACTCCATTTTACCTGAACATTGAGATGGTGGTGCAGCAACTTTATCACAAGGTGGAGTTCAACCCGACCACCCTCACGATGCGCATGTTGAGATCCACTAATACTGCATTCCCCCCCCCCCCATTTTGGGGGCTGTGTGCACAGTCACTAAAGCTCCCTTCCACTGCATATCTGTTCCCTAATGACAAGTTGCAGACGCCCACTGTGACCATCGTCACCATATCTTCTGCAGCCCTGTAGACAGCCCACCATGCCCAGGGACATCAACTATAGGACAGCCCTGCACAGTGAACCACACAGCATTTGGCCCTCCTTTCAGCTGGGATACACCAGGTGTCAAATGATTGCTTCAGCTGCATCCCCGCTGTTTTTCTGCACTGTCTCTTTTCTCTGACTTGGGTCCACATAACCCCTAGACTGCCTGTCATCTGCGACTCCTTTCCATTTTACAGCAGGAATGTCTGCACTGTCCGACTCCTGGTTGCCGGCCTTGAACTTAAAACAGGAGCCTTGACCGAATTCCCATTTCGAAAGAGGTTAATGGCCTACAGTAACCATAACAAAGCACACCAGCTCCAACCTGTTAAATGTTTGTGCGTACCATCCCACCTGCATACATCCCCTTCTCGTATTATATGTGCAAACCCTTAGACCCCCTTATTTGTCTGCACATCATGCATCCTTATCGGGGTCCAGCTTCCCTCTCCATAGTCTTCCCTCTACCTTCCAATGTGCGTCTCCTCCATCCATCTCCTTGCCCCTCTGTCTGCCATCTTGAGCCCTGCCCTTTTCCTACCGCCTCCTTGCATAGCCCTCCTTCCACATTGCCCCCCCCCCCCCCCCCCCCCCCCCCCCAATCCCTTTAGCCCCAAGTGCTTTTCTACTTCCATCTCTTGGAAGGTAGAGGAAAGACTGCCTGTCAATCGGAAAAAGACCCATTTATTCCAGCTCTTTGCTTCCTGTCTGCTAACCAGCTTTCTATCCATCTCAAGATGCTACCCACAATCCCATGTTAACTTTACACAGTAATCTGCTACATGAGACCTTGCCTTCTGAAAGTCTAAATAAACCACATCCACCGGTTCTCCCAAGTCAACTATATTAGTTACATCTTCCAGGAGATTTGTCAAGCATTTGCCAACCCTTTTGTAAGTCCATGCTGACTTTGTCTGATTATACCATTGATTTCCAAATGCTATGCTATGAAATCCTGGATAATGGACTCTAGCAATTTCCCGTCCTACCGATGTTCGGCTCACTAGTCTATAGTTCCCTGTATTCTCTCTACCTCCCTATTTTTTGACACCGACATGATTTCCCTCTGGCGATAGATTGGAAGGCCTGACAGGATTCCGGCGGACACATGTTTTAATGATCATTCATAAGATGAAATAGCGTTTGGATCACCTGCCAGCAGGAAGAAAGACCTGCCATAAACCCGCCATTGGGAGAATTGCAACAGGATTTTACACCAGTGGGTTTCTGACTTTTTGGCTCCCACCTGATTAACTGTGCCGTCCACCACCATTCCCGCCATCGGCGGGTTGGGAGAATTCCTTCCTGTAGATCAGTTAACCTAACATCTGTCATAGGGAAAATACTAGTATCTCTAATTAAGGAGGTAACGGCAGGATATTTAAATCATAATATCATCAGGGCTCATGGTTCTGCGAAAGGAAAAATGTGTTTGACAAATTTATTCGAGTTCTTTGAGGAAGTAAGGTGAATCTGTGAATGTGGTGCATTTGGATTTCCAAAAGTTGTTTGATAAGGTGCCGCATCAAACTTTACTGCATAAAATATGAGCTAATTGCATAGGGATTTGGATGGACAAAGGATTGATTAGCCAACAAGAAGTAGAAAGTAAGGATAAATGGACCATTTTCGATTGGCAAGGTGTGAAAAGTGGAGTGCCACAGGGATCAGTGTTGGGGCCTCAACTTTTTACATTATATCAATGACTTGAGTGAAGAGACTGAATGAATGGTAGCTAAATTTACTGATAGTAAGGCAACAAAGTAAGTTGTCAAGGTGATTTGGAGTCTAGAGAGGGATTTCATAGATTATAGAATCCCTACAGTGCTGAAGGAAACCATTCAGCCCATTGAATCTGCACCAACCCTCCAAAAGAGCACCCTACCTAGGTCCACGTGCCTGCTCTATCCATGTAACCCTACTTAACCTGCACATCTTTGGACTGTAAGAGTGAACCGGAGCACCCGGATGAAACCCACGCAGACACGGGCAAGTTGCAAATGCCACACAGGTAGTCACCCAAGGCCTGAATTGAACCCTTGTCCCTGGTTAAGTGTGTGCAAAAATTTAGCAGATGGAGTATAATGTGGGAAATGAGAGGTTATCCACTTTGGCGGGAAGAATAGAAAAGCAGAATATGATTTGAATGGAGAGAGATTGCAGGGTGTCCTGGTACATGAATCACAAAGAGTTAGTATGCAGGTACAGCAGGTGATTAGGAAGGCAAATGGAATGTTGTTTATTGCAAGAAGAATGAAAGATAAAAGTAGAGAAATGTTGCTGCAGCCATATCGGGCCTCCAGTACACTACACCTGGAATATTGCGTAGAATGTTGGTCTCCTTCAGAAAAATCATAATCACATTAGAAGCTGTTCAGAGAAGTTCACGAGACTGATTACTGAGATGAAGGGATTATCTTTTGAGGAAATTGTTAGTAATGCCCACATCCCACAAATGGAAGAATAAAGAAAATTAAAGGTTGAAAAGGCTGGATTTGTACTCATTGGGCTTTAGAAGAATGAGAGATAACCGTATTGAAACATATAAGATTTGAAGAGGAGGCGACAGGATGGAAGCTGGGAGAATGTTTCCCCTGATGGGGGAGTTTAGAACTAGAGAACACTGTTTAAAAATTAGGGATCTCCTATTTAATTTAAGACTGAGATGAGGAGAAGTATTGACTCTTGGAGGATAGCCTATGGAATTCTCTTCCCCGCAAAACAATGGAAGCTGGGTCATTGAATATATTAAAAGCTGAGCTAGACATATTTTTGACCAACTATGGAACTCATGGGGGTGGGGGGGTTGCACAGGAAAGTGGGGTTGAGGCCAAAACACGATCAAGCAAGACCTTACTGAAGGCACAGCAAGCCTGAAGGGCCGAATGGCATACTTTCACTCCTTATTCATGTGTTCTTGTAGACCGTTCTCAATCAGTTCAGGGTTATGTAGATTCAGGTCAGGTTGTCGTTCGGTGGGACTGTCCTTAATTTGTGAGGTAGGGAGTATGTTCCAGTCGGGGCTACAATGTTTCAGATGTGTGCGTGGTGTTTGTTTTGGGTCCTGTGTGTCAGTGGGAGTGGTTTGTTAGCAGTCAGCCGGTGGTATTCCTCGAGTTGGCTGTTTTCTCTGCTGGGCACCAGGAGGTGTAATGTGTGCAATTTGTGATGAAGTGATGCTTCAGTTGTACACATGCAGTCTGGAGTACTCCAATCTGCTTTAGGCACCACTCCGCCGGAATTATATATATATTTTTAAATTTTTCCAATTAATGGGCGATTCAGCAAGGCCAAACCACTTACCCTGCACATCTTTTTGGATTGTGGGGTTGAGACCCACGCAGACACTGGGAGAATGTGCAAAAGCCACACGGACAACAGCTGGGATCGAACCTGGGGCCTTGGCGCCGTGAGGCAACTGTATTAACCACTGCACCACCATGCCACCCTCTCAGGAATGATATATTGGCCTTGAAGGAGGTACAGCATCAAGTCATAGACTGATATCAGGGCACAAAGACTAAAACTATGAAGAATTTTGGGAAACTCTGTGTGATTCCACCAATGCTGCCTGACCTGCTGAATATTTCCAGCATTTTCTGTTTTTATTTCATGAACTTTACCTTTCTTATCTTCAGTTTAAAATTATTTATATTAAGTATGGGGATTAACCTATGGCTCTGACAGATTCAGTGGAGTTGAGATAAAATCAACCATGAAACTAATTGAATGGCCGAAGAAAGTTAACCAGCTGAATGACCTACTCCTGGTCCCATGTTCCTCTAGACGGACAGATGAGAAAACACTTGTTTGAGCGAGATACCAAAGAGCTACTGCAGTCGCTACCATAACCTAGCAAGCTTTATGGTTGTGCAGGAGATAACTGGGGAAGCTGAATGAAAACATGCTCAAACTTGGTAAATTTTGAAGAGAAAATATTTGAAAATAGAATAAGCTGACTACATCTAGCTATAAGTTTGAATTCCTTACTTTGTGCTTCTGTGATCTGAGGTTCATGGTCTGTAACTCCATGTGAAGTGTTACCTTCCAGAGAATCCTCTCCTTAGTCATTTCTGTCATTGAACACAGGGTTAACTTGGGTATCTTTAAGTACTACCAGCAGAGGCTAAGTCAACTATGTGAATCAAATATGGTATACTTTTATTAGATGGAATCCAGTGTCTTTAAAATTGAACCATATATGTTCAGATATCACTCACTGCCACAAAGTCAGTACTTTAACACGTAGCATTCACATTTAATCTAATTTTTAAAATGAAGCTATTAAAGTTTATAAAGTGATGTATACTTTTTTTTTACTATACTATCGTATAACTGAACTTCTTGATAACGGTGCCATAATTCCTAAAGACTCATGTGTAGTATACGTATGGCAGGATTCCATTAATAGCTGGACTAGTTCAGAGTCAAAAAATAGATGGCCCAATTGGGAATGGATGAAACAATTGCTTAAAATCACGGTCCAACCTTTACGCAAGGTGTAGAACTGGGTGTTAGTGGCATATAATGCTGGCACTGATTTTCTGTGTTAGATTGTGTGTATGTAGAAATGTGTTTGTTTTATTTGATGCTAAATAATGATCTTGCTGCTTTCTTTCATCATAGATGTTCTTCATATTTTTATTTTCTAGGGAGAAATGAAATCCTGGCCAGCCTTTGTCCACAGGTATTTGGAATGTATGTGGTTAAACTAGCTGTTGCCATGGTGCTGGCAGGTGGAGTTCAAAGAATTGATGGAGCAGGCACAAAGGTTAGAGGTTAGTACTACAGCAATAGCAATTAAATCTTAATGAATCTAAATTATTTTGTAGCACTCATTTTTCATACAAATCCAGACTGGAGGATATGTTTCTTTAAAAACTATTTCTATTAATTGATATTTATTCTATCTAATCTATTTAATAGTTTCAATGCAACCCTTGAAACAAAAATCGCACAATCTGGTTGAGGAAGTCATTCAGGGTATTCAACAACAGAAAAAAATCACACCCTCTCCCTCTGGTTGTTCCATAAATGATTTTAATGTTTAATTCCTGGTATTGATCATTTAGTCAATTGTGATTTCCTAAATCAACTCAAAATTTTGGGTATCACTGTTTAGAATTTCAGTGTCATTGTCCTACTGCTGTAATTTGATTTGAAGTAATGCTTCAGATTAATTTTGCATTTTATGACCTTGTTTACAATTGTAAGATGACCTCTTTGTGTCTCTCTCTCTCTTTCAAGGATGATGAGTCCTACTTTGGATCATCTATAATTCTATTGTGGTTAAATGGGTCTGTATTGTTCTTGTCGGGTGGCCTGATTTATATTACAAAAAAACTTGTAGCTAAAGCAATGAATGATTTATTAACATTAACTGTGGGTAAACTATATACAAAACAACAGATGAATAACAGTGAGATGAAGCACAATCAACCTCTCTCCAATTTCCTCCAGACAGTCTGAGGGATCACCTGACTCTAACATTCACTAGTGAGACTCCAAGTGGTCAGGCGGTGAATTACAACCAAGATATAATCACATTCCCTTTCCTTTGAAGGAATAAATTAATATATTATCATCAGTATATTTACATGTGATATCATGAGCCTGTGTCCAACAGTATTATCATTATTTTATAAAGTGTTTAACAAATATATTTTAATATATATTTATATATGTTTATTTATATATAATATATATTCTCTCTATACACACAAGAACAGTAAGCATAGTATGTACAAATAGTCCAAATCTACAAATTGAGTCGATCGGGTTTTCTTCTGACTCTGGTTGATCTTCTCAAAGTTTGATCTTGCTGCTGAGAACTTGTCGATTCAATGTTCTCCATGACATTCTCATGCTCAGGAACTGCTGAACTATCTGACACTGCAGCTGATGTTGATTCTGACGTAGATTCGTCATCCATCACGTTGTTGTGAAAGTTTTCTCTGGTTTTCCAGAGTGCGCGATAATTTCTCCTTAAAACCAACCCATCGTCTGTCAGTACATTGTAGGAACGAGGTGCTACTTCTTCAAGTACAATGGCTTTTCTCAACGAATTGCCTGAATCTTCTCCTTTCACAATGTCATCACTACTCAGAGGTGGTATAAAGTTCGAGATACTCTATCATATAACTGCTTTTGTTTTGCTTTAATGTTTTGCATTTCCTGCAGTACTACTGTATGCGCCTCCTTTGCCAAGTATGGAAGGTTGCCAAGTACGCAACCTTCTATCCATGAGTAACTCTGCTGGCGATCTACCATGTGACAATGGTGACGCTCTGTAACTCAATATTGCGAGATATGGATCAGATTGGCTGTCCATTGCTTTCTGCAATAATTGTTTAACAATATGTACACATTTTTCGGCTTTTCCATTGGCTTGAGGATAAAACAGACTTGACGTGACGTGATTGAAATCATACGTGACTGTGAAGTGTCGCCACTCTTTACAGCTAAAACAAGGACTGTTGTCAGTCACGACAACTTGCGGAATTCTTTGTCTAGCAAAAAAGGACTTGGTATGCAGAATTCCACTTCTTGCCGTTATTCTTGACAGGTGAAGCCATTTCCCGATAGTTTGAAAATAGTCTAGGTGAAAGAGATCAATAGCTACTTTGTGCCATGGTGCCGTAGGTAAATCAGATATGTGTATAGGTTCTCTTATTTGCTTACAACAATCCGTCTGGCATGTGCCACAACAACTGACCATTCTGTCAATATCCTGGTTTATACCTGGGCAGTAAACAGAGTCACGCGCTCTGCTTTTACATTTTTCAATCCCTAGGTGTAGCTTGTGTATGCTCTTTAGTAACTCCTTGCAAAGAGATTGAGGTATTTTTATAGTGTTCAAACAAAGTACCACACCATTAATGATACTGAGTTCAGATCTTGTATTGTAGAACTCCATACATTGAATTCTGGGCCAGTCTGAATTGATGTTCCTCATCACCTCTTGGAGAGTTTGATCCTTCTTGGTCTCTTCTTGGATCCCATGTAGTTTCGTATCTGATTCTGGTAGTAGTGTGGAATTAAGATTTACATGCAGATCTACATCTTCAGCAATTTCCCTACTAATACTTTGTATCGCTGCTCTTTATATATTTGCCTGCCGTGTAGATGAGATTAAAGTCATAGCGTTGTAACTTCATCATCCTCTGAATGCGCGGAGAAATCTGGTTGAGATTTTTTTTGATGTTTAAAGGAAGATGATCTGTCTCAACTGTGAAAATTGGAAGCCCATAGACGTAGTCGTGGAATTTCTCCAAGCCTGCAACTAAACCTAGGCATTCTTTTTCGATTTGAGCATACCTTTACTCTGTTGTCGTCATGGATCGTGATGCATACACGACTGGTTTCCAATCGTCATGCTCGCGTTTCAGGAGAACTGCTCCCAGACCATCTTTGGACACATCTGTTGACACTGTAATCTGCTTAGATGGGTCAAAAAATGTGGGAACTGGCGTGGTGGTTAGTGAAGTCTTGAGCTTCTTCCACTCTTGCTTAAGTTGCTCAGTCCAAGTGAAATCCGTTGTTTTGTGCAGGAGATCACATCGATGTGTTGTTTTTGCTGACTGGTTTGAACAATAGAACATTACAGCACAGTACAGGCACTTCGGCCCTCGATGTTGCGCCGACCTGTGAAACCAATCTCGAGTCCATCTACAATATTCCATTATCATCCATACGTTTATCCAATGACCATTTAAATGCCCTTAATGTTGGCGAGTCCACTACTGTTGCAGGCAGTGCATTCCACACCCCAACTACTCTCTTGAGTAAAGAACCTACCTCTGACATCTGTCCTATATCTATCTCCCCTCAATTTAAAGCTATATTCCCTCGTGCGAGCCATCACCATCTGAGGAAAAAGGCTCTCGCTGTCCACCCTATCTAATCCTCTGATCATCTTGTATGCCACTATTAAGTCACCTCTTAACCTTCTTCTCTCTAACGAAAACAGCCTCAAGTCCCTCAGCCTTTCCTCATAAGATCTTCCCTCCATTCCAGGCAACATCCTGGGAAATCTCCTCTGCACCCTTTCCAATGCTTCCACATCCTTCCTATAATGCGGCGACCAGAACTGCATGCAATACTCCAAATGCAGCCGCACCAGAGTTTTGTACAGCTGCAACATGATCTCATGGCTCCAAAACTCAATCCCTCTACCATTAAAAGCTAACACACCGTACACCTTCTTAACAACCCTATCAACCTAGGTGGCAATTTTCAGAGATCTATGTACATGGACATCGAGATCTCTCTGCTCATCCACACTACCAAGAATCTTACCATTAGCCCAGCACTCTCTATTCCTGTTACTCCTTCCAAAATGAATCACCTCTCACTTTTCTGCATAAAACTCCATTTGCCACTTCTCAGCCCAGCTCTGCAGCTTATCTGTGTCCCACTGTAACCTGCAACATCCTTCCGCACTGTTCACAACTCCACCGACTTTAGTGTCATCTGCAAATTTACTCACCCATCCTTCTACGCCCTCTTCCAGGTCATTTATAAAAATAACAAACAGCAGCGGCCCCAAAACAGATCCTTGTGGTACACCACGAGTAACTGAACTCCAGGCTGAACATTTCCCATCAACCACCACCCTCTGTCTTCTTACACCTAGCCAATTTCTGATCCAAACCGCTAAATCACCCTCAATCTCATGCCTCTGTATTTTCTGCTCAATTTGTAGATGTGGACTATTTGTACATACTATGCTTACTGTTCTTGTGTGTATAGAGAGAATATATGAATAGATATATCCATATACACCACATCAACTGCTTTACCCTCGTCCACCTGTTTGGTCACCCTCCCAACGAAGTCAATAAGGTTTGTGAGGCACCACCTACCCTTCACAAAACTGTGTTGACTATCCCTATCTCTTATAATCCTTTCCAAGACTTTGCCCACAGTAGAAGTACGGCTCACTGGTCTACCGGGGTTGTCTCTACTCCCCTTCTCGAACAAGGGGACAACATTTGCTATCCTCCAGTCTTCTGGCACTATTCCTGTAGACAAAGATGACTTAAAGATCAAAGCCGAAGGCTCAGCAATCTCCTCTCTAGCTTCCCAGAGAATCCATGGATAAATACCATCCGGCCCAGGGGACTTATCTATTTTTACACTTTCCAGAATTGCTAACACCGCCTCCTTATGAACCTCAAGCCCTTCTAGTCTAGTAGCCTGTATCTCAGTATTTTCCTCAACAACATTGTCTTTTTCCTGTGTGAATACTGTCGAAAAATATTCATTTAGCACCTCTTCTATCTACTCGGACTCCACACACAGCTTCCCACTACTGTCCTTTAACTGGCCCTACTCTTACCCTAGTCATTCTTTATTCCTGACATACCTATAGAAAGCTTTAGCGTTTTCCTTGATCCTACCTGCTAAGCACTTCTCATGTCCCCTCCTGGCTCTTCTTAGCTCTCTCTTTAGGTCCTTCCTGGCTAACATGTAACTCTCAGGCACCCTAACTGAACCTTCACATCTCATCTTTACATAAACTAATTTGGAATGAGTTTGGAATGAATTTCCCTATAAAATTGATCATACCCATCACACTTAAGATGGCTTTCTTATCGTGTGGTTTTGCCATGTTGAGAATTGCATGGATTCGTCAGGTTCAATGCCATGCGATGAGAGTTTGTCATCTAGGAATGCGACCTCAGTTACTTCAAATTAGCACTTTTGCTTGTTGAGCTTCAGCCCATTTCTCCTGACTGTCTTTAGAACTTTAAGCAACCTCGTATTCTGCTCTTCTATGGTTGAGCCCCAAACAACGATATCCTTCTTGTACACACATACACCTTTGATGCCTTTGGTTATGTGCTCCATGGCACAGTGAAAAAAATTTGGTGTTGAAATTATGCTAAACGGCATTCTCAAAGCAATGGCGTCTTGAAAGTGCAGTATTTTGTACATTGTTCCTCCAGCTTTAGTTGCCAGAAACCCTGAGATGCGGCAAGTTTCGTAAAGAACTGTGCACCAGCCATCTCAGATGTGATTTCCTCATGCTTTGGTATTTGGTAATGCTCTCTTTTAATAGTCTCGTTAAGATGTTTAGAATCTATGCATATGCGAATATCGCTATTCTTTTTCTTTACACAAACTATGGAGTTTACCCAGTCGGTAGGTTCTCCTATCTTTCTGATTACTTTTAATTTTGTCATTCTAACTAGCTCCTTTTTAGAGGTGACCCCAAAAAGGCGCACATACTCTTATTGGTGCCTTGGTTTTGCATCCTCTTTGAGTTGTATCTTGTAGGTGAATGATAGAATACCAAAACCTGTGAACACATCACTGAATAAGTGATAATGTTCTCAGAATCATTGTTGTGTTGAACCAATCCATTGTGGATGCTGTGTACCATCTGCACTAGATGTAATTCTTCACAGGACTGATCACCTAATAATGAATCCAAGCCCTCAGATACAATATAGAATGGGACTGAATAAACTGTGTTCTTCACCACCACACTTTGTTCACAAGCACCATAACATTTAATGCTTGAACCATTATAATATTTTCTTCTAATCGGCTGAATTTTTAGATTTAAAAAAAAAATCATCATGCTGATTAAATTGGCTTTAGCACAGGTGTCTAACTTCAAGTAGTAGCAGCCACTTGTCCTCATCAACCGCATTTATTTTAAATGGAGTATCAGTTTGCATTTTTTTAAGCTGGAGAATTTTCTGATGTCTCCTAATAATTATTCTGTTATTAGTCCCACAACAATGATGTTTCATCACTGGAGACTGAGTCTTCCACTGTGCTGACTGATCTGGGGTTCAGCTTAGAGTAACAATTCTGAGCAAAGTGATTTTTTTCCTTTGCATCTAGAACAATACTTGCCAAATGCTGCACCCTGCCTTAATTTGTGCCTTTGACCACATCTTTTACACAAAATACTTCATCCTGTAACCTGTTTGTTGGTGTGCGAGAAGCTGCAGGAACTTTCCTGCCTTTTTTTGGAAGTTTCCCGCTTTTTTGGACGAAGGGCAAACCACTTAAAAAGTGCTTACCTATTTCGGACAGATGAAAAAAAATTTATCTCGAGTGTTGCGGGTCTTTGGGACTCTCTTCCTGAAAAGGTCGCGGGAGCAGAGTGCTTGAATGTTTTTAAGGCAAAGTTATATAGATTCTTAATGGGCAAGAGCGTGAAAGGTTAGTGAGGATAGGCAGCAACGTGAAGTTCAAGTTACAATTAGATCAGCCGTGATATTTTTGAATGGCAAAACACACTCGAGGAGCCAAGTGACATACTTTTGCTCCTAATTTGTATGTTCATGTGGGCCTGGACATAGGAGAATAGGTTGGCAGGGACGATATAGGTGGCCAATGGGGTGGTGTAAGTGGTATATGATATGGTCTGGGTTGGGAATGGGGAGTGAGAGCTGGAGGGCTGTTTTATGTTTCCCTGGTTTTTTTATTAGACCTTGAATTCTGTGCCGGTGCACGGTGCATGTCGTTCACGCGCCCCCAACCTCACTGCCAGCCTACCTCCGCACATGCATTCTCTTCATTCGTTCTGGGGTGCCGGGTCATCTGACCTGACTCCCAGGGAACCATGTCACCCCGGAATGAAAACCCAACCTTCTAGGCCACTTTCTCCCAGGCCACAATGTTCCGATTCTGCAGTCTTGCCCCGGAAACGAAAATCCGAGCCTTCATTTAGCAATCCATCACTACATCACTCTTCACCGAAATACTTAATCAATACATATACTTCTATGAGAAAGAAAAAGAGGTGAATATTCTTTTCTTTTATAAATGTAAAGTACCCAATTCATTTCTATTTTCAATGAAGGGGTAATTTAGCGTGGCCAATCTGCCTCCTGCACATCTTTGGGTTGTGGGGGTGGGATCCATGCAGACACGGGGAGAATGTGAAAACTCCACACTGACGGTTACCTGGGGCCGGGATCGAACCCGGGTCCTCGGTGCTGTGAGGCAGCAGTGCTAAACACTGTGCCATCGTGTCAGGCAAGAGGTGAATATTCAAGTCTTGCATCGGCTTATTCAAAAAATAAGAGATGATCTCCCAAACGTAGAATCCGGTGAAGAAACAAAGCAAATTAACAAACCCTTTCACAACACAGGAGCGTCTGCCTCTGGATCGAATCGCCTGAAGCACATGGATCAGTTAAGAAGTCCTTTTCTTACAGCTTAGTACCACACAAATTATAAAGATTCCAGAAAACATGCTGAAATATAAATAATGAGATTTGTGAATCGATAGTTTTGAATATGATTCTGAACTATCCACATTGGTACAGGGCAACATTTTGAGGATTTGTGCACCAAAAATGATTACATTTAATACAAGTGGCGATTCTACAATCTGGCACTCGCACAGAAAGGAGTGGTATCTGCATATTTTTGCTTCTTTTTTGTTTGAAAATCACGGGCAATCCCTGATTTTTTACATGTGTTTTCCACGATTGTCATTTCCTCCTGGAGACTGTGATCACAGACCCATTGCTGTGAATGCTGTGTTCCACCTTTGGCTGCTTCAATGAATGATGCTCGATTTCCTGGGACACTTTTGATTGTGTATAATTAATTAATTAAGCAATATGTGTTCATTAATATATGTCCTTTGTTTCACAGGGGAGCCCCATCTCTTATTGGTAGGGGACCCAGGTACTGGAAAATCTCAATTTCTTAAATATGCGGCAAAAATTGTGCCTCGTTCAGTACTAACAGCTGGAATTGGATCTACCAGTGCAGGCAAGTGAAATATTTAGATACTGTACAATTAAAAAATTGTAACGCATAACAGATTTTGAAATTCATGAAATTATTAAGAAGTATATATGGTACATTCAACAATCACTTTTGTATTATTTTGTTTGGAATTTTGCTTTAAGTGCTTATTTTATCTTAGAATGCCTACAGTGCAGAAGGAGGCCACGTGGCCCATCGAGTCTGCACCGACCCTCCAAGAGCACCCTACCCAGGCCCACTTACCCGCCCTATCCCTATAACCCCACCTAACCTGCACATCTTTGGACTGTGGGAGGAAACCAGAGCACCCGGAGGAAACTCGCGCAGACATGGGGAGAAGGTGCAAACTCCACACGAATAGTCACCCAAGGTCAGAATTGAACCTGGAGCTGTGAGGCAGCAGTGTCACCACTGTGCCACCCATAGCCTGACTGATTATGATTTACTGTGTAGCATAGAGAAAACTAATCTTAATAATTATAAAAGGGAAAATTGAATAATGTAATAAAACAGTACTCCAGTAAAGGAGTTGATTGAGAAAATTACATACAGAGAGAATTATCTTTCAGGGGCTGGTGTAGGACTTTCCATATGAGTGACCAGAGTTTGGTACTATTCCCACCTCTTACAGCAAGCATTGTTGCTACGCATTTTGCCATCTATCCAGTTCCGGTACAACACTGGCATCTACCCGGTAATGTGAAATATTACCCAGGTATTTCCTGTACACAAAAAGCAGGACAAATCCAACCTGGCCAATTACTGCCCGATTTGTCTACATTCAATCATCAGTAAAGTGATGGAAGGAGTCATCAGCGGTACTATCAAGCGCCACTCATTTAGCAATGACCTGCTCACTGACACTCAGTTTGGGTACCCGCCAGGGTCACTCAGTTCCTGACCTCATTAGAGCCTTGGTTCAAACATAGACAGCAGAGCTGAATACCAGAGGTGAGGTGAGAGTGACTGCCTGTGACATCAAGACAACATTTGATCAAGGAGCCCTAGCAAAGCTGGAGTTAATGGGAATCAGGGGGGAAACTTTCCATTGGTTGGAGTTATATCTAACACAAAGGAAGATGATTGTGGTGGCTGGATGTCAGTCATCTCAGTCCCGGGACATTACTACAGGAGTTTGTCAGGGTAGTGTTCTAGGCCCAACCATCTGGGTCAAAATCCTGGAACTCCCTCCCTAATAGCACAGTAGGTGTACCTACACCTCCGGGACTGCAGCAGTTCAAGAAGGCAGCTCACCACCACCTTCTGAAGGGCAACTGGAGATGGGCAACAAAAACTAGCGAAGCCTACATCCTATAGAAAATGAATTTTTAAAAAATGCATTGGATGGGTTTTTAAAAATCGTGATGTGGAAAAAAAAAAGAAACTTCATAATGCCATTGGTACTTTGCACAGAAAATACATAATCTGATTTAATTTGTATTGATGGTTTGTCATACCTTTCTTCTCTCAATGATGCCTTGCACAGTAGCAGTAGTTGAGGAAAGATGAGAAAGGCCAAAGATAGAAATTGCCCTTTGTGGAAAAACTGGTTAGGTTATCTGAACTGCTTGGTTGAGTTGTTTTCCTGTAATTTATTTATTACACATTAACAAAGTCCAAACCACTTAATGAGCATCTGTTTCTGCCCAGCATTTCCAGCACATTTAATACACTGAAAGTAGCGACTTTGTAATTGAAATAATGGTAATTAGTTGGTGTCATAATCACCATTTAAATTAACAGTTAAGTTTAATAGCAACAGCTTTGAAGTACATGCCATCAAGATTGACACATATTGTTCTTGATGTCTGATGGATCAAAAGTCTCAAGCGCACTAACAACATGGTGGGGTATGTTTGTTGCATAGCCTGCAGTCATTTGAGAAGACAACTCATTCCACCCTCAAAGGAGCAACAAGATACGGGTAATAAGTGCTGGCCTTGCTGGTGCTGTCCACACCTGGAGAAGGAATGAATTTTTAAAATGGTGATGGGAAATGTACAATAGTTGGCTTTCACTTCCTGTGAGAATCACCACTTGACATCAGTATGTATATATTGTTTTCCTTCCTCTGTTCCCTGTAGGTTTGACTGTGACTGCAGTAAAGGACTCCGGTGAATGGAACTTGGAGGCAGGAGCACTGGTTCTAGCAGATGGAGGGCTGTGCTGTATTGACGAGTTTAATAGTATTAAAGAACATGATAAAAGTAGCATCCATGAGGCAATGGAGCAACAGACTATAAGTGTGGCAAAGGCAGGGTAAGGTATTCATTCCTATCTCTTGAGCTTGCTAGCTGCAACGATCAAAGTACATTTGCTTTCAGACCTCTCTCCAAAATCTTCAAATATCTGTGCAATCAGCCTATCTGACAGCGGATAAAGTGATCAATTCAATTTTGGCTACAAACCATTTAGAGAACAAGCCAAATATTTGGAATAGAAATAAGAATATTCTGAAGGCCATTGTGGGATCAATGTTTGATCCAAATAACCATGATCTTGGATAAAAGGTGGAATGTTGTTAAAAAGTTACCTTATTTTTTTTCCCAGATGTTGTATTGGCAGTTGTGCCATGTGACCCGTTTACTGTGCAACTTTGTTTTAATATAATGATCTTTATTAGTGTTACAAGTAGGCTTACATTAACACTGCAATTAAGTTACTGTGAAAAGCCCCTAGTCGCCGCATTGTGGCGCCTGTTTGGGTACACTGAGGGAGAATTCAGAATGTCCAAATCACCTAACAGGATGTCTTTCGGGACTTGTGGGAGGAAACTGGAGCACCTGGACGAAACCCACACAGACACGGGGAGAAAGTGCAAATTCCGCACAAACAGTGACCCAAGCTGGGAATCTAACTCGGGTTCCTGGCGCTGTGAAGCAACAGTGCTAACCACTGTGTTGAATATTACTGCAGCTCCTCAACTGGCACCGTGACTGCTCAACAAACTTTATTTGCAAGGCTCCAAAAGTGTATTTCTGAGCTACAGCTGTTGGGCATCTGGAAGTGATGCTCCGTGGCTATAATACTGAACTAGCAACTCCGAGGTTGAGGATTTAAATCTCATCATGGCAAATTGAAATTGAATTCAATTAATGGTTGATGCTTTGTAGGTGAGCTGCCAGCTCATCATAAAAATCCAATTCCACAATATGTAGTCGACTCTAAATACTCTCAGAGCAACTGGGCGTACACAATAAATGCAGCCTTGCTTTTATCTCCTACATCCTGTAAACAAATAGAAAAAGAGCCCTTTCCCTTCTACCTGTCTAACTCAGCTCCATTTCCTTCCCTCTGGTCATATGAAATACCTTTTAAGACTGGGAATCTTGGAAGCACTGCATCTATAGTTTGATTGGGCAGACAATTAATTGCAGTGGAGATGAAACTCTTCCCCAAACTTCCATATCCAACTTCTTGCCCATCTTCTAAGGGCGGATGAATTGGCCCCTTGTATAACGTGACACTGGCAAGACTAAACCCATTGTCCCACCCCCTAGGGTCCTACCAGAAATGCTGCACTTAATGCCCTTGCTGGCTGCTCTCTGGTTGAATATGATTTTGGACAATTTCAGGACCCAACTTAAACCTGAGCTGCACTTTAAACCCTACATCGTCTCTGTCCCCTCTTTACCTTCACCCTAACTGTTCAAAAATAGATGCTCTCGTCACATCCAGGCATAGGTTTTCCAACATTATACATGTTGGTTTCCCAAGTTTCAATGTATCCAGCATTTTCATCGCCAAGTGTGGGTCTTCCATGCTCATCACTCCAGTTCCCAGAAATCTTTGGTTTCCAGTTCTTCATTTACAAATCCTTCTATAACTTCATTCAAAGCTACTATTGCAGTCTGTTCCAGCTCTACCTCCCTGCTTAGATACTTTGCTTTTTGGATTCTGGGCTACCATGTTTTTGCCGTTTCCCCCTTTCCACCATCACTAGCACTGTATTTGATCACAACAACCTACAGATCTCTTCTTAAACCTTTCCTTTTACTATATTCCTCTTCGCATTCAAAAATATCTTTTGAAACCCACTTCTTTCATTACATCTTTGGAGACTTTCCCTGATTCAGCCCTCCAGGTTTGACCGTGAAGGACCTTTGGGTAGTTCACTGCAACGTGCTGTAATTTTAGAATATTATGAATAAGTAACTTTCCTATGTTATAATGATCTGATATATCTTCGATAATACATTTCTTCCTTCTTGATCCTGCCCTGTAGTGTATACTGAGACATTGGGCTGGATTTCCATCTTTGTGCCAGGAGTAGGGAGATTTCCTGATGTTGTGGTCCCGCCTCCTACCCAGCCGTTCCTGATGGTGCTAATGTCATCGGGGAGGGGGAGGCAGGGACAGCCTTGAGTCGACCTCGAGACGGAGGCGGGCCAATGCCAATCGTGATCAAATACAGTTTAAAGGAAGGCCTTCCTCCATTTCCTGAGATATCAGCCTAGTTCTGGAGATCAGTGTGAGGTCCCTATAAACCTCACCCTTCTAACCCATAGCTCCTACCCCTTCACACCCTATGCCTCCTATCCTCCCTTGCCTCTACCCATCCTGTCATCATATATCCATGCACACCCCATGCCTCTTGCCCCCTTACCTTCATACCCTGATGCCACTTTACTCTATATCCTCATTAATCCCATGTCTCCTTTATGCTTGCCTCAACCCCTCCATGCTTCCTGATACCTACCGCTCTTTCAACTCATTCACCCAGTAGCTACTAAAACAGAACTCATGAGCCCTGTAATAAGCTTATATACTTGTCAAAATAAAGAGGCATTATTTGAATAGCCATTTCAAAGACCATTTTCCTCTGAGAAGCTCATAAATATGTCAAGATGACCAAGCTCACATTCCCCTTGATAGCTCTGTAAGTAAACCCCACAGAACAGAATCTGTTCATGGTTGAAAATCAGCCAAGCATTCATAACGACATTCGACTGAACAACTGTGTTAACCAACCCACTTAATCAGAATCCATTAGAGCCTTTGAAAACAGCCATGAACGCAGCCATCTGTCAAATTCATTAGCACTTTATCCAGTGAATAATATATTCTAATGTGTTGGATGATTTTCCCACTCTGGTGATCTTTCCCTTGTCAGAACTGACAACCTGGTAGTCATATTATTTAATCACCACATACATTTTAAAATCAAAACCTGATCATCGCTCACTGTAGTAAAAAGAGGCATAACATACGATGCAGCATTTCATAATGATGTGAGATAGGGAACATCTTTTGCACTTTCCATATGATTTTCTCTAAACCCTGGTTCAGCTCTGGTCCACAACACATTCATCCTGGTGTGGTTTATGTGGCCAACCAAAACCTACCCCCCTCCATCAAAATTGTTTAAGTTCAGAAATGCCCATTTCTGCCATGGTTCGACAATGTCAGTACAGCCCTGAGCAAGCTCCTGATTGGCCTCATCCAACGATGAGGAAAATTGTCAGTGCCCCGAATAGAGGCCGGAATCCTGGATTTGGGTCTCACCGACCATTTTTAAAGTCTGATGACAACATACAACTCATGTCAGATTGGGAAAACCAGCAGGCAAGATATAAATGAAAGAAGTGTGGCGGCAATTTTAACTGGTTTCAGTATAAGAACTCAGGATGTGAGTAACAATTAAGTGTAAACAGAATTTTTTCCGTATTCAATATTCTAACATAGTAGATTGATGCTACGATGCTAATATTATATCCATATTTTCTACACATTTAGTCTAGTGTGCAAGCTGAACACAAGAACCACTGTACTAGCAGCTACGAATCCAAAAGGCCAGTATGATCCTGATGAATCTATTACTGTAAATACGGCCCTTGCTAGCCCACTCCTGAGCAGATTTGATCTAGTATTGGTACTCCTGGATACCAAAAATGAAGAATGGGACAAAGTCATAGCTTCTTTCATTCTGGAAAACAAAGGTCTGCATTTAAGATCAAACATATCAATTATTCTTCCTTTTTTATGATTTATTTAATATGCTTTCAATGACATTTTAATAGTTTTAATAAATATTTGCAGGTTGCATAAAATAGTTTTATATTAGTTATAGAGCAATATATCTCTATTGATATAGGGTAAAGTGCCATCAGGGTATGGAGGATTCTTTAAAACAGAGATGAGGAGGAATTTCTTCAGCCAGAGGGTGGTGAATCTGTGGAACTCTTTGCCGCAGAATGTTGTGGAGTCCAATTCACTGAGTGTCAATGTGGTGAATCACAGTGTAATTCACACTGTTATTACATATAATGTACTATGTCTGTGTAAGCTCGGCACACGAGCAGTTGCACGGCTCTGCCCCTAGGGGGCGATGTACTGGGAGTGTACGGGAGTTTGTACTGGGCTCCACCCTTGGCTCCGCCCATGGCTCCTCCCACCAACTGGTTGTATAAAGCTTGGCAGTCTGAGCCTGCCTGCCAGTTCATCACGTCGCAGGCAGGGTTCGTTGTGAGATTATTAAAACCACTGTTCACTTCCAACCATGTGTCTTGTGAATTGATGGTCACATCAGTCTTTAAGACAGAGATAGATAAGTTCTTGATTAATAAGGGGATCAGAGGTTATGGGGATAAGGCAGGAGAATGGGGACGAGAAAATATCAGCCATGATTGAATGGCGGAGCAGAATTGATGGGTCAAGTGGCCTAATTCTGCTCCTCTGTCTTATGGTCTTATGTTGTATTTTCTTAAAATTATTTAGCCTGCCCAAGGATCTCTGAAAAATTGTGGAGCATGGAGAAAATGAAAATCTACTTCTGTCTCATCAAAACTTTGCAACCTAAAATTTCTGACGAAGCAGATAAAATCCTTGTGAAGTATTATCAAGTACAACGTCAAAGTGGGTTCCGAAATGCAGCAAGAACCACCATACGCATGCTCGAGAGCTTGGTCCGTTTAGCTGAAGGTAAGATTCTTTGGATTTTCAGTTTTTGTGGATATACACACAACTTTTCAGAATAGTTTTGAAATACATATTAATATAAATACAGCACATGGGGAAACTGACAGTAATCAGCCACACTTTGAAACGCTTGTGAGGTGCAGTCATTCCTCTGCATGAAAAGATGTTTGTAATCACTGGAAAAGACATAACTTTTTATGGTATTCTTGAAAACTGCTGAGTGCATAGCTTCACCATGAAACCCTGGTTATATCATAGAATCATCGTAGAATTTACAGTGCAGAAGGAGGCCATTCAGCCCATCAGGTCTGCACCGGCCCTTGAAAGAGCACCCTACTCAAGCCCGTACCTCCACCCTATCCCCGTAACGCAGTCGCCCCACCTAATATTCTGGAATACTAAGGGCAATTTAGCATGGCCAATCCACCTAACCTGCACATCTTTGGACTGGGGAGGAAACCAGAGCACCCGGAGGAAACCCACGCAGATGCGGGGAGAACGTGCTGACTCCGCACAGACAGTGACCCAAGTCAGGAATTGAACCTGGGACGCTGGAGCTGTGAAGAAACAGTGCGAACCACTGTGCTACCCATATAATGTAGATTAACAAGATCGTAGTTAAAACAAAGTTCATACAGCAACCTTTCTCCTCCCAGTGTGAAAGTTGAGGCAGTGTTTAATTCTATAAAATGCCGATAGGTCATTTGTTTGTTAAAGTTACCATTGGCTTGTAGTAAAGATACAATTATTGAATTGAGGCTTTAGCTCCTTGAATATTGTTTCTAATAATATCTTCTTTGGACATTATAGTTTGAAAAGATCACTGTTTAACAGACCATTGAAACTTCCTTGTGCAACTGCTCCTTCTGCCAGGTTCTGCTGTGACATGGTGACATGGTGCCATCTCCCCATTTAGCTGTCAAGAGCAAGGCTCTGTTGGGTCCCAATTGCATTTGCAAAATATTAATTTTATTTCTCAGTCACTCTCTGCAAAAGTGCCACACTTCCCATCTTACGCTGACTGCTGGGATATATAATAACTGCTGAGAGAATTTGGCCTGTACCACATTTTCCTGTGGAGCACAACATTTATTGGGGTTACAGGTCAATAAGTGCTGCAAAAGGAGACGTTTTGATGACCAAGAAGTGGGCTAATTGTTCACAATGCAACAAGATCCTTTTGGTTCTGTATTCTTGGAGATACTCCAAAGGAATGATGTTTGTTTCTGACGTGGTCACAGTGGATGAGGTAGTGAATGAGTTATTCCATAACGGGACATTTAAAGGCTACAGACCAAATGCTGGAACACTGGAGTAGAATAGTTGTTTGATGGCAATCAGACACGATGGGCCAAGGGGCCTCTTTCTGTGCTGTAAAACTCAATGGCTCTATATGAAGCTCGCACAAATCCTCAGCTGGACAATTTGTTTGGCTCTTTTGCTAGTACAAATCCTGATCATGATATTATTATTTAATGGTAGCACTTTTATCACGGAGATAAAAGGTCATAATCCATGCCCCATTCCAGAACTTCAATATATTGTTAGGCGAAGACTGCACTGTTAGATGTGGGGCAGGATTCTCTGATCCTGAGGCTAAGTCGATGGTGTCAACAAGCCCCTAGGTGCAGCGATCCTGAACCCTACAGGAGGCCAGCACCGCACTAGAGGGCCAGGCCTTGGCAGAGGCTCCCCGGAGTCAGACACCCCCCCCTCCCAACAGACCGCCTCCCTGCAGGATTGATGCCGAGGTCCTGCCGGGTAAGACCAGATGTGAACGCCGCCGGCGTGACTCGGGGGTTTTTTGGGTGGACACTCGGCCCCGGTGAGTGGAGAATCGTCAGACCAGCATCGTGCAATTCGTGCCCGGCCCGCCGATTCTCCGACCCGGCGTGGGCTGAGAGAATCCCGCCCGTGGTCTTTGAACTGACAGCCCACGTGTTAGCCTGATACATCACAACAAAAACTTGTATTCTGTGGAATGTGGCTGACCTTCTGACTCTCCAAAGCCTCTCCACAAATTGTAGTTTTGAGATTCAAATGGCTGGTTCAGCCGAGGTTCCTGTTAAAGGTCAACCCCCCTCACTCCCAGGAAATTGATAGTGAAGGATTTGGTGATGAAGGGAAGTTATTGAGATTGAGTTCTCTCATGTTGGAGTTGGTCATTGGAGGTCCTTGTGAGCGTTGAATGTACTTGCCGCTTGCCAGCCCAAGCCTGGATTTTGTCATAGGTCAGGCATGGCCTGTTTCACTTATCTGATGATTTACTTCACCATTATCGATGTAATGCATGAATCGCTGGCCACTGAAGCTGCCAGTGCTTCCACGAGGCCTGTTCAGAAAGCAACACTGAAAGAAGTAAGGTTATATAAAACTACCCTCACCTGTTCCGTATATTGCTGCTAAATTCCAGACAGCGGTCTCATATTTAGATTACATTGTTATCCGAGTCCTTTGCTGACAAGGCAGCAGTAATTTCACTCTTGGGTTACGTCCAAAGTGAGACTTATAATTGGTAAGAACTTATAGTTCTGAGAAATATTTCGCTACAAAATGGAGAAAAGTAAACATAAACAAATCTGAGATGGCACACAACTGAGATAAACTCCCTCAAATATGCTCATTATTTGTACATTTGATGAATTCTTAAAGGAGCGTTGAGGATAATTTGCATGGGTTCTCATTGTTGTGAAAGGCTCTATTTAAATAGGTCAAGCTGTTAATAATTTACATTTCAGTATAGCAAAACCGGCTGGAAGCTGCCAGGTTCCATCAAAAGATAATGACATTCTTTCAGGCTTTTTATATTTTTAATTCAAACAATAATGAGGGACGAGTCCTCTGTGCATTCAGATGCAGTTGAAATGTAAATTACAAACAGGTTTCTGAATTAATTACAGGTAGTAGGTGGAGAAAACCTCCCTCCACTGCATTTACAAATCAGAATTGCTTGCTGGTACATTTTAAGTGATGCAAGCTCAATTAGGTTGCACATATGTTATGGTCTGTTTTCTACCTCTTCGCTTTATTGCAAAAAAACCTATTTTTCAGCTCACTCGAGGCTGATGTTCAGAGATACAGTAACTGTTGAAGATGCCATCACGGTGATCTCTGTAATGGAGTCATCCATGCAGGTAGGCTTGTTACAAAGAATTAAAAACATCTTTCTGTAGAAAGGGGCATTAAAAAAAATGGTCACCTCGTGTACAGGATCCAATGTCGAAATTGGACACAATTGAAATTTGCAAACCAAATTAATTCCAGTGAAATAATATCAATAGAGAATTTCCTTTTGCATCTACTCTTTGTAATTTATAATTGATTTAAATTTTAATGAGATGTATGGAATGCTGGGTTCAGACCAAACTAATTGTTTTGATACACTGCAAGCTAGTGGGGGAGATTGAGTTAAACGGTGCGGTTTGTTCGCACCATAATGAGACAGGACAGATTTGAAGTGTCGCCTGTCCTTGTACAGTTTATATCAGCCAGTTTAGCCATGATCTGATTCAATGGTGGAGTAGGCGCGAAAGGATGAATTGCCTACTTCTAATACCTATGTACCTAATACAAGTTCATTTTGTTAAACGTTCTGATGCTTCTCATTTCCAGGGAGGTGCTCTACTTGGTGGTGTGAATGCATTGCACACTTCCTTTCCAGAAAACCCGAAAGAGCAATACAAAATGCAATGTGAGCTGCTGCTGGAAAGATTGGGTCTAAATGATATTCTCCATCAAGAGCTGCAGAGACTGGACAGGTGAAATGTCGGCCTCGGCCCACAGGAGGCTGAGAAGCATTACAAAGAGTTACTTTTATTTGTTTAGTTGATTTGATATTTAGTTATCTATTTAAAAATAAGAAAAGCTAACCAGTATCCCTTTAATAAACTTTGTCAGTGGATAAATTAACTATTAATCTATTGGGATCAACGGCTTTATCAGTGACCTAGTCGATAACAAAACATGATAAAAATGTTTCCAAAATTGAACTTGCTTTGGAACCCAAGAAATAAGTATCCAGATCTTGAATTTGCTTTACTTTTTTTTACACTTTGGTCCCTTCATAGAGTTAGACATAGAGGAGGGCAATTTTCAGCCCATGTTAGCCATCAGCGAAAAGGCAACGGGAGTGCAAAATGCAGCAAGTATCGAGAAACGCAATTGCGTTTACAAATTTCCCAGGTCCCTCACTGGTGTCCTAACAAGAATATTGCCAAGGAACGTTGAGAACAGCATCTTATTAACTAAGGGATTGTCCTAGAGTTGCAACTGGAAAGTGGATGGGAGTAGGTTGTTGCACGTTTTACTATGGGCGTAAAACGCGTTTATTGGGGTGTATTAACTTCCAAGTGCTTAACACCACTAGGCTCTGTCGTATGTATTTATTCAGCTTTAGGAGTCGCCAGTTGCCGTATAGACAACGTCACTAGTATTCCAAGGTCAAGTTCAAAGTAATAAAGACGATACACCAATTAGTAAGGTCCAAACGATAATATTTATTATACAGTAATAATAAATATTCATGCACACACTAAGAGACTAAGCTATGACTAAACTAAAGTAATCAGAATACTTATCTAACAAGAACAGGCAAGGTCAGGGAGCGAGGCCTTCGTCCTGGTCTTGGGCTGCAACCTTCAGCAAGCGTTCTGGTCACTGGGGGTTCTAGCGGGCTTAGTTCGCGTAGCGAGCGTCGTACTGGCACTTACGGTTCGGCGGCTGGTGCTCAACGGCTGGAGTCAGTGGATCTTCAAAGTCGTGGTCAGAGCCGGAGCACGGAAAAACAGACCGGACAACACGAGGTCCCTATCTTTTATAGGGGTTCCATTGTCCTTCCCTCTTCTTGGGCGGGCTCTACCTATTGGATCAATTTCTTATCGATACTGGATTAATTCCCCAATGCGAGGGGGTCTCCGTGATGGGGGGGGCGTTTCCTATGCCCTTTTGTTTGGAGGTTTCTGGTGCCTCGATGTCTGGGCCTTGATTAAAATGTGTCCATTCAGAATCAAATGTATCTATTGTGTGGGTGTTCAGGTCTGATTGCCTCATTAGCATGCAAAGCGTTTTGCCATTTGCACCTAGCTAAGGTCTTCTCACCTGAGCCCAAACTGGTTTCTGCTGCTGCAGAATGCAAAATGCTCTTTGCAGACTGCTGTTCTGGCTAAACTGTCTGTTTCCCAGCAGTCTTAGCGCTTGACCTATTTTTGTAGCTCAGCATCCATTTTAGGTGGCTACAAGGTGAAGATGCCAGGCTGCATAGGCTGAGGGGAGGAGGAGACCTCTGACAAGTGGTGGTTTCTAGTCTCGTGAGGACTGAAGGCCCTCACACAGGGGGGGGGGGGACGAGTGCAGTCAGAATCAACCCCCACACTCGGGCTGCACTTGCAAACTGGGGGCATGAGATGTCTGCAAGTTCAAGACCACTAGTTCTGAAGGCCAGGCTGTCGGGGATAAGTGTATGGGTGGCTGACTGTTCCAAGTTAGAAGGCTGCTTTAATCAGCAGCCCATGAGAAGTCGGGGAACAAAGGTGCCCTCGAAGGATGAAGTTGACTGAAAATCACAGTCTTCATATGCGTCAAGTGTGCGTTGCCTGACAAGGGAAAGCTAGTTGCGACATGTATTGAGGGTTCTCCCTTTTGTCTGCTGCTTCCACCTTGCCCTCTGCACATGTGCAGTCCTGCTCCTCGCCAGCCAGCTCAAGAGCTCTGTCCTGAAAGGATGTTGGGGTTTTCATTTCGGACATGATTCCCGCAGGCTGTGCTCGCTCATACCAGTTGTGCTCGAGTTTGGCCTGCAATGAGACAGTTGGGGAGAGTCCAGATGGGAGTCCTGCCAGGTTAGATGGTGATGAGGTCTGGCAAGCGGAAGAGGTGAGTGGGATCATGGAGGAGCAGATTATCTACTGGGGTGCGGGATGGAAACCATGGCACTCAGTATTGAGGCCACAGCCTCCCAAGCGCAGTTTTGTGACGTTGCTTGCTGGATGTCTGGCCGATCTTGGGTAGAGGATGTCACGCATCTGCTCGACACAATCCAGAGGTTTGGTGACGGCTCCCAATGTGAAATGTGGTGCTGACTTCCTGGCAGCCATCACCCTCCAACCTGGACATGGTACAAGTGCTGGGGAGGCATTTTAAAGGAATCTCCCACTTCAGAGATTAAATTTTCCCAGGGCCAGCGAATCAGCAGCAAGCTGTGAATCATGTGGGGAAAATAATAGCTGTTAACAAGGCTGAATATACGGTGAGTGTTCCCATTGACATCGGCAGGATCCTCCCCCGCCCAGTTTGGTGCCGGGACCGACACTTTGTAAAAATGTGGGAAAATTCTGCTCAGAATTTTTAAAGACAAAAACATGAAACTGAGTCTAGCAATGCACCAGCTTCTGCTCACCACAGAATGCCCTGAGTAAGTTGACTCTGACACTTTGATGAGGCCTGCAGCATTGACACCTGAGGATTCAGGTGTTGTATTCAATTGCAATAGTGCAGTTACACTGTGCTGCTTTTAACTGGTCAAAGTTCAGTTAGGTAAAACTGAGGGGGGGGAGGAGAAAGTTACCAAATATACTCTCTGTACTTCGGAATTTGAAGGATAATTTTAATCTTCAGTGGTAGAGTTAAACAACCGGCAGTAGATCGACCGCCTGTTACATTCCTCGCCTGAGTTTCCATAACATTCACCGGTGACTGGTGTACTTCTCAATTCTCCCAGCCTCTGAAAATTCCAATTAACCCTTTGGTGTTATTATGGACATTGCATCAACTATTTATACTAAAACTAGTTTTGTACCTGTTATATCGCCTGAGTAGTTTTTTTTTTAAATAGAGGCTTTACATTACATTTAATCGGCGGGGGGGGGGGGGGGGGGGGGGGGGGGGGGGCGGTCAGGAAGGAATGTCCTTGTTCTTGATTAGGTATTAATATGTGAATGCAGTTATAATTTTATTACATCTGTGAATGTATTTTATGACACACTAATGTTTTCTTTAAGGGTTCTCAATGAAAAAGGCCATGAGCTACCTCCTGTGTGTACAAACTCAAGTGACAAATCCAATCAGTTTTCTGATTCTGCTCTTTCTTCAAAAAGTGATGATGTGAAGCCCAGTGCCGTTCAAGATGTTGATCAAATTGACAATGGTCTGACCTGGTTTGTTAATTTTCAAAGTGAAAGTGATGAAATGCAGCCAAAAGGAGGTGAAGTTGGACAGAACAAATCCATCACAAATGTGGTGCCTTCAGAGAATTCTAATCAAAGCCTTTTTCCTGAATTAAATGCCAATCCACCACCGATAAGTAATACGGAGGGAATTGCACCAAATGTAAACACATCTAGCAGGAGTTTACGATCTGAAAGCTCTTGTGGTCCAGTTCATTTGAATCCTGCTGGTCCAGATATCGAGGATTCTGAAATTGATAAAACCACTTGCAAGAACTACTTAAAAAGACCAGCAAAGACTGGGATTTGTGCTTCTTCAAACACATCTAGTTCTGCTATAACAGTGCGGGTGTCAAAAAAACTTCATGCTTCCCGGGTTTCACAAAGTGTAATGTGCAAAAGTGACAAAACCTTTGGCACCAGTCACCAAACCAAGTTAAGTGAAACTACTGCACTTTCTAATGTGGCTAACTCTTGTTCAGATGTCATCTGTACCCTAAATAGTGGCAGTTCAAACCAACGCCTTCCATGTGGCCTGCAGGCTGCAGCAAATAAGTCAATTAATCTATTTGCGCCAGAGAATGCCGTGGAGGAAAGTGACACTGCTCCTCCTGATTCAGAAACTAATGTGAATTCTCACCATCTACTGACCAAACTGAAAAGTTTTGCATTCCAACCAAAGCAGAAGTTAAGACATTCAGTTGCAGGTAATTCTGCTTCTGACTCTTTGATGCTGCATTCTGACACTACTGAAGGTGGAGAATTAAATACCAAATCGATGTATGCTCCTGAACAGCCAACACGAGCCAGAACTCCTGGGAAGAAACTCCAAACAGTACAGGCCTGTACCCCTAAAAGTAGATTCCCACAGAAAATGAAAAGCAAAGGGCCACCTGCTGTAGACTGCAGTGGAACGGAACTTTCCTTCGAATTATGTAACACTTTGAATACCACACACGAGGTTCAAAAATTAACAGTGCCTGAATCAAAATACTCACATTCTGCAGAGCCCAAAACAGACCAACAAACTAGCCAAGGTTCAGCTGTGACAAGCCAGATGAAAGTGGCCTCCAGCACATTGGCAAAACTTGCTAGTTTCTCTTTTAGTCCACCTGAGGGGAAAACTGAAAAGAACACAACTGAAAATGTAACTGTTGTGGCACGAAATCCAGATACTGACTCTGCAGCATCATCTAGAAAAAGGAAGACGTTCGGATTTCCATCAGCTGGTACTATGACCAGCGTTATGAGCAAGTACCTCTTCTCCACTGATGAGTTGGAAGATGATTGTATTCTGGATTTTGACTGGGATGAAGATGCAAGGAAAAAACCTAGAGCATAATTGATGTCTATCAGCAGTGCACCCCAACAGTTTTCTTTTAAATATATGCCTTTTCTTTCCACCTTTGTGATTTAACCCATCTGAGTGAAATCCAATGTTTGGAGAAATTATTGTTAAACATTCTGGACCTAACTATGGTGACGTGGATACATTTTATAAATATACCCTCCTGACTGAAAATTTTGTTTATGCATATACATAATTGCTTTGTGCTCCCAATGTACAAATTCAAAGTTACAGCACATATTGTAACATTTCTAAATGTCAAAAAAGATGCAAAGGAAATGAACTGAATTGATTCAACCCATCTGAAATTTACTGATAGCAGTTGAATATTAGATTACTGCGAGACAACGGTTGCAAATACAATGTTACAAGCAAGCTAATTTTGAAAACTTTTATTTTCCCAATATCAGTCAGTCGCATTCAGTGAATTATAAGTCATTATGTAACTGCATTTTTTTGCTGAAAAATTATACCTGAAATAAACATCTTTTTGCCGTTTGGTGATGGGAAAGAAATCCATTTTTTGATTTTATTTATTATTGCCACGTATTAGTATACAGTGAAAAGTATTGTTTCATGCATGCTGTACAAACAATGCATACCGTACATAGGGAAGGAAGGGGAGACTTCAGAATATAATGTTACAGTTATAATGAAGTTTTAGAAGCATAGAACAAGAGTAAAAGATAGAATTAAAGGTATGCCGGGCACAGCTTGCAAGAAGTCGCCTCCCTCCGGCGCCATCTTTCTTCTTAGTCAAATATTCTATTAAAAGGACACTTAATTCTTGGATGAAGTAATGTACTTTGTTATGTTACTTTTGCTTAGCTTATTTTTAAACAAAAAGTAACTCAACAACCCAAGTCATGACCTCGGAAAAGCGAGCATGATTTCTCGTCTCTCATTTGAATTTCAGGTAATTTAACAAATTCAGCACAGATTTATACTCACATTCCTTAGTTTGTGAAAACATGTACCAAGAAAATGTCAACCAACATTGCATTAGTTTATACTGCAAAGCATTTCTGCCCAATCTTCCTCATGCGGACCACCTCTGGTATAGCGGAAAATGTCAGCCAAAGGGAGAAATCTCCAACCCCAAGTGTTAACAGTGGGAGATGGATACACCGCTGGAATGAATTTCCTATTTTTATATACATTGGGGCTGGTTTAGTTTAGTAGGCTAGACAGCTGATTTGTGATGCAGAACAAGACCAGCAGCGCGGGTTCAATTCCTGTACCAGCTGAAAATTGTGAATTCTCCCTCCGTGTATCCGAACAGGCACTGGAATATGTCGACGAGAGGCTTTCCATAGTAGCTTCATTGCAGTGTTAATGTAAGCCTACTTGTGACAATAAAGATTATTATTTATTTTATTAGATTGTGGGATTAGATGTAGATGACAGTTGAACTGTAGCTAGCTCTGCCAGAAGCGTGGGTTATTGGACTTTTTCAAAGTTATAGATCCATTACAATTAATAATTTAATAATTAGGAGTGTCTAGGATTATAAAAAAAGAGCTTATCTAAAAGAAACGGAAACTACATTCCTTCAGAAAGATTGAGTAATGTATATAGTCCTGAGGGACTTAAAATGGCAGAGGAAAGTACCTTAGTTCCTTCAGGTGAAAGCTTCCCAATTACATTTGAAAAATAATCTGAGATGGGGGCCACTGAATTTGACAAACAGTTTGGAAAACATTTTGAACATCATGGAAGAGATATTATCAAGTCCCTCAGGAAATGGGAGGATGAGGCCTTAGAACCTATAAAGGAAGTGGTGTAAAAAACATCGATGACTGTACGACAATATGGTAAGGTTTTGGGGGAAATATAAGATACACTGTCACAATGCAGTGACGATATGGCCTCAATACGGAGTTTAAAAAGATGGAGGAGCTTAATAAAGGTCTGAGAACAAGAATCAATAACCTGGAAAACTGATCAAAATGGCTTCATCTGAACATTATAGGAATTCCTGAGGGGGTGGAAGATCCAAGACCAACTGAGTATTTTGAAACAATGTTAAAGAGGTTGATAGGTGTGGAGAAACGGTACCCCTCCATCGTACTTGATCGGGCACATTGATCGCTTCGAGTGAAGCCACGAATTAATGATCCACCCAGAACTGTTGTATATTTTCAGAATCTTCGGTCTAAAGAGTGGTTCCCATAATGGGCAAAGGATGAATGTAGGGAAAAGCGAGGTATTCCCAGTGAATGAGCTGACACAGCTGGCACATTTAGGGGGGGATGCCATTTGCGGTAGTGAGGGATGGGTTTAAGTATTTTGGGATTCAGGTAGCAAGGGAATGGACGGGGCTCCATAAGTGGAACTTAACGAAGCTGGTGGAGGAGGCTAGGGAGGGTCGTCAGAGGTGGGATACACTGCACTTGACGCTGGCGGGGAGGGTCTAAGTGCTGAAAATGAATATTCTGCCGAGGTTCTTATCTTTCAAGCTCTCCTGATCTTTATACCAACGGCCTTTTTTTGATACGTGGACACGATCATTTCTGATGTATGAGTGGGAATGGTGCCAAGGATGGGGAGGACATTGCTATAGAGGCAGCAGCAGGTGTTGGCGTTCCGAACTTGCTTCATTATTATTGGGCGGCGAATGTGGACAAGGTGCGGTGGTGGTGGGAGAGGGGATCGAATGGGTTCGGATGGAAAAGGAATCTTGTAAGGGGTCTAGTTGGAGGGCTATGGTGACAGCAGCATTGTCAAATCCCCTGAGTAGGTATTCAAGAAGTCTAGTGGTTCAGTCCACAGTGAAGATATGGAATCAGTTGAGGCATTTTAGGGTGGAAGGGATGTCGGTGCTATTGCTGTGCAAGAATCATGGGTTTGAACCGGGGTGGGGGGGGGGAAGGATAGTGTATACAGGAGGTGGAGGGAAGTGGGGATAGTCGTGTGAGGGATCTGTATTTGGAGGAAGGGTTCGGCAGTCTAGAGGAGCTAAGGGCAGAGCTGCCGAGGGGAAGTGAATTCAGGTATCTGCATGTTAGAGACTTTGCGCAAAAGATCTGAAGGGGGTTCCCGAGGGTGCCGGGATACACCCTGCTGGAGCACTGCTGCCTCCGGATGTGGAAGGGGAGAGAAGAATTGGGGATATATACAATTGGCTGGGGAAGCAGGGAGGCAAGCGAGTGATGAAGATCAGGGAGAAATTGGAAGCAGAGTTGGGAGGGGAGATCAATTGGGGAGTATGGAATGAAGCACTGCGTAGGGTAAACACAACCTCCTCTTGTGCGAGGATGTGCCTAATGCAGTTTAAGGTGGTGCACAGGGTGCATATGACACGGGCGAGAATGAGTGGGTTCTTTCAGGAGGTAGCAGATGAGTGTGAGGGGTGTGGGCGGGGGCCAGCGAATCACGCACACATGTTTTAGTGTTGCAAAAAATTGGGAAGATTCTGGGCAGGACTGTTCGTGGTCCTAGCCAGGATAGTGGAGGAGGAGGTGGACTCTTTGGTGGCAATATTTGGGGTTTCAGAGAAGCCGGAGCTCATGGAGAGGAGGAAGGCCGATGTCTTGGCCTTCACCTTTCTGATTGCACGTGGCGAATTTTGCTGGAGTGGCGGTCGGCATCGCCACCGGGGGTAGCGGCTTGGCTGGGTGACGTGTACAACTACCTGCGATTAGATGAAGTATGAGTTAAGGGGCTCTTCGGATGGTGGGGGTGGGGGGGTTTTGAGGAAAGGTGGGGGATGTTTGTGACCATGTTTGAGGGGCTGTTTGTCGCGGGGGAAGGGGGGTTGACAAAGGGGAAAAATCTGTACAGACTGTATAGTTGATTGGGAAGTATGTTTCCCAGGGTGTTTATTCGCTGTAACCTGTTTTGATACATGTTTGTAATAAAATGCATTTATGATGGGCGAAGGAAAAGTACATTGGGAAGGTTCCGTTATTCATTTTTATCAGAATGTTGCTGCAGAATTGGTGAGGAAAAGGCCAACCCTCAATAAAGCTAATTCAGCTCTTTTTCATGTTGTGTTGTGTTGTATTGTTGGTTTGGTATTGTTTACCTTGCAAATTAAGGGTTATGAACAAATCCAGAGATCATATTTTCAAAACAGCGGATGAAGCAGAGGCGTTTGTTAAAGCTGAAGGGCTTGGACTAAACTAAGTGAACTTATAAAAAATGTGTTTGTTGACTGGGATGTATCTGTTCAGTGATGCTATTGTTACAAATGTTTCATATTTGTATTTCTATATAACTTGTACATTTTTACATTATTTCTTTTCTATTTTATATGATACAGTTAATTATGTTTGAAACGGTTGTTGGTCAGAGAAGGAGTTTTTTTCTCCATTTGTTCTTGGGATTTCTTTCTAAAGGAAAAGTTAAAAGGGTTGTTTTATGGGGATGTAAATAAGGAATATAGTACATGGAACTGATCAATGTTCGAAAAGTTTAAAATGGGGAAATGAAGTTTTCAATTAATAACCTGTTTTTGTACTTTGTTATTTACTTAGATAGAATAAGATCTGGTGAGAAGACTACCTTGCTAGCTCATTTAGGATGGCTAGTATAAGGGAACAAAATAGGGAGAAGGGCTGTGGTTAGCAAAACCCGTGTAGATTGGTTTTGTGGAGCCTAGACGGTTAACTGGGTGGGGTTTGGGGTTGAGAGTGGCCGGTAATGTTTCAAAAATAAATGGTTGGGGGACCTTTGGGGTAGGGAGAAGAAACGGATGGGGAGGGGGATGGGGGATGGAATACTGATAGTAATAGGAAACATGGAACTATTCCGCTTACATGACAGATCAGACAACCATCTAAGATATCCTTAAATTTCAGTAGTTTGGTGGTCAAAAAGGAAGAACCATCATGGTGTAAATGGCTGATTTAAAATGTGGGGGGAATAGGAGAAGCACAATTTGATTAATTGCATGGAATGTAAGAACTTTAGGGGGTCCAGTTAAACATACAAGAGTAACATGGGGCTGTTTAGCACTGGGCTAAATCGCTGGCTTTGAAAGCAGACCAAGCAGGCCAGCAGCGGTTCGATTCCAGTACCAGCCTCCCTGAACAGGTGCAGGAATGTGACGACTAGGGGCTTTTCACAGTAACTTCATTGAAGTCTACTCGTGACAATAAGCGATTTTCATTTCATTTTCATTTTCTCATTTGAAAAGTATGAGAGCAGGAACCCACCTACCGACAAGAGACCAAATGAGACTTCAGAAGAATTGGATCCGTCAGACATTTCACTGGGGCCTTGATACCGGAGCCTGAGGGGTGGCAATACTTATTAAAAAGGAGATTTCTTTCCAGTAGAATAAGGTAATGATAGATGGTGAGGGCAGATACGTAATAGTTACGGGAACTTTGGAAAGTAAATTGGTGATTCTTGTCAACGTTTAAGCTCCAAATTGGGATAATGTAGAGGTCATGAAGAAGATGCGAGCTGCGATACCTATTCTGAATACACATCAGTTAATTTTAGGAGGTGATATGAATTGTGTTCTTAACCTCGAATTGGATCAATCCAAAATAAAGTCGCTGGTCCCTTTGAAGTCTACAAGGTATTATCGTAATTTATGGAAGAGATGGGAGGTGCAGACCAATGCCGATTATTTAACTTTGAAATCAGAGAATTCTCTCTCGTCTCAACAGTACATAATGGGCGCGATTCTCCGCACTCACGCCGGTTCGGAGAATAGCGTGCCGCGCAAATTTTCACGGCGACGCAGGTCCGACGCCCTCCCACTATTCTCCGAACCCCGCACAAACTACACGTCGGGGTTCCCAGCAAAGGCCTCGAACGCGCCCCCGACACGACCAGAATCGCTACTTATTGGCCCCCCGCTATCCTCCTGCTCCGATGGGCCGAAGTCCCGACGTCATCACGCACTATTTTCACGCCGGCCAACACACCTGCTTTTCAAGTTCGTCAACCAGTCGTGCTGGCTGACGAGAGCTTCGATTAGGTCAGCGCACCGCTCAGCGCACTGCTGGAGTCTGGCCACAACGGGGAAGACATCCCCGAGAATGGGAGGGGGGTCCAGAGCGGGGGGGGGGAGAGTGGGGGAGACTGAGGGAGGGAGTGGGGGAGACTGAGGGAGGGAGTGGGGGAGACTGAGGGAGGGAGTGGGGGAGACTGAGGGAGGGAGTGGGGGGACTGAGGGAGGGAGTGGGGGAGACTGAGGGAGGGAGTGGGGGAGACTGAGGGAGGGAGTGGGGGAGACTGAGGGAGGGAGTGGGGGAGGACTGAGGGAGGGAGTGGGGGAGACTGAGGGAGGGAGTGGGGGAGACTGAGGGAGGGAGTGAGGGAGACTGAGGGAGGGAGTGGGGGAGACTGAGGGAGGGAGTGGGGGAGACTGAGGGAGGGAGTGGGGGAGACTGAGGGAGGGAGTGGGGGAGACTGAGGGAGGGAGTGGGGAGACTGAGGGAGGGAGTGGGGGAGACTGAGGGAGGGAGTGGGGGAGACTGAGGGAGGGAGTGGGGGAGACGGAGGGGGGAGTGGGGGAGACGGAGGGGGGGGAGTGGGGGAGACGGAGGGGGGGAGTGGGGGAGACGGAGGGGGGAAGTGGGGGAGACGGAGGGGGGAGTGGGGGAGACGGAGGGAGGGAGTGGGGGAGGCGGAGGGGGGAGTAGGGGAGGCGGAGGGGGGAGTAGGGGAGACGGAGGGGGGAGTGGGGGAGACGGAGGGGGGGAGTGGGGGAGACGGAGGGGGGGAGTGGGGGAGACGGAGGGGGGGAGTGGGGGAGGCGGAGGGGGGAGTAGGGGAGACGGAGGGGGGAGTGGGGGAGACGGAGGGGGGAGTGGGGGAGACAGAGTGGGGGAGACGGAGTGGGGGAGGGGGAGAGACTGAGGGGGAAGTGGGGGGGGTAGGGAGAGAGTGAGCGAGTGACCCGTCCAACCCCGGTTACAAAATGTCTGCCACCATGCCATGGCGTGCCGGTCACGAGGACACGGCCGCTGGTTGCCCTGTGGCTTACGGCCACAGGCCACTGACGCACCGGTGAAGAGGACGTAGTTAATTGCCCCGTGGATGCAGAAAGTAACCAGGGGTTAGGCTGCCCGCGTGTCAGCAGCGCGATCAGGCCACCGGGACACACAGGTGTCCCGTGGCAGGCGGCTGCCGAGGTGTCGACTAACCTCCGTCTAACATGTCCCGTTTCTCTGCCCCCCACCACCCTTCTGTAGGTTAGCACAATGTCTGCGAACAGAACGGCGATGTTCAGCGCAGTGGTTGGGGCTGCTGCACTGCATTTGGAGATGCAGCAGCATCCACACCCACAACCCGCAGTGGATGCAGGGCCAGCTGCAGCAGCAGAGGGGAGGGCCGAGGAGTTGCCAGTCGTCGAGCAGCATGGGGGGGAGGAGGAGGAGGGGGAGGAGGAGAGAGTGAGGGTGCAGCCACGGCGCCAGAGGCGACGACCAAGGCCGAGGGTGTACCGTGCCCGGATCTCTTTCCTAACAATGATGGACATCACCTGCAGGAGGAGACTCCGGCTGAGTAGGCGGACGGTGGTACATATCTGTCACCTCGTGCCGGACCTCGCCCCACGTGGAACGGGGGGAGGACACGCAATCCCGGTTGCCATCAAGGTGACGGTCGCTCTTAACTTCTATGCAACCGGCTCCTTCCAGTCTCCGAGCGGGGACCTCTCCGGGATCTCCCAGTCATCGGTGCACAGGTGTATCCGGGATGTGACCGACGCCCTCTTTGCCATCGCCGATCGCTACATCACCTTTCCCGAGGACCGAGCAACTCAAGACTCACGAGCTTGAGGATTTGCCAGAGTGGCCGGGATACCGATGGTGCAGGGGGCATCAATTGTGTTCACGGCCCCATGCGCCCGCCTGCAGGGGACAGGGACGTGTTCACAAACAGGAGGGGGACTGAGGCACTCTCAATTACGACACGAAAGTTAGGTCAGTAATCAAAGGCTTTAATAAGCAGTGAACAATGGCAGCCTCCATGAGCAGTGTGCTCGCAAAATGGAGTCTCATCTTAAGTACTGTTTCCCAGGGGGCGTAGCCAGAGGCGGAGTCCCCCAGGGTTCCAAGCCTCTTAAAGGGGCAATGTATTCCGATCATCACAAGCCTCTTAAAGGGGCAAGGTATTCCGATCATCACATTCACCCCCTGTTTAAAAAAAACACATAGTCCGTCGGGGATGAAGTGTTTTTAAATTACAAGTTCAGTCTTTGTGGTGGTCTGATATCCGTGCTGACTTTCGCCACTCCGGTGGTGGCGCCGTGGATGCGGTCGGTTCCGATGGTGGTCTATCCGGGAGCACGGTTGACTGAAGCTTTGTCCGCCTTGGAGAGGGGGGGTATCAGGAGTGATTAGGGTGGTCGGTGTCGGCTGGGGGGCAGGGGGCGCTATGGAGGGGGCGCTGTCGAAGTCGGCGTTCGGTGTAGGGCCGGGAGCGTCGGTAGAAGTGGGAGGATCGGTGGAGTCGGTGGGAGAGCCAGCGGGTGCCAGGTCTCGCAGGGATACAGTATCCTGCCTGCCATCGGGGTGCTCGACGTAGGCATAACGAGGGTTTGCGTGTAGCAGGTGGACACTCTCGACTATGGGATCCGTTTTATGGCTCCTCACATGCCTCCGGAGTAGGACTGGACCCGGAGTCGTCAGCCAGGGTGGAAGTGAGACTCCAGAGGTGGACTTCCTGGGGAAGACAAACAAACGATTGTGAGGGGTCTCGTTCATGGCCGTACAGAGAAAGACCTAATGGAATGTAGGGTATCGGGTAGGACCTCCTGCCAGTGGGCGATAGGGAGACTCCTTGACCGTAGGGCTAGGAGGACAGCCTTCCAAACTGTCGCGTTCTCCCTCTCCACTTTCCCATGTCCCCGCGGGTTATAGCTCGTCGTCCTGCTCGAGGCGATGCCCTTGCTGAGCAGGTACCGACGCAGCTCGTCGCTCATGAACGATGTACCCCGGTCGCTGTGGATATAAGCGGGGAAACCAAACAGAGCGAAGATGCTGCGCAGTGCCTTGGTCACGGAGGCCGAGGTAGTATCGGGGCAGGGGACAGCAAAAGGGAAGCGGGAGAATTCATCAATGACGGTGAGGAAATAGATGTTGCGGTTTTTGGACGGGAGAGGCCCTTTGAAGTCCACGCTTAGTCGCTCAAAGGGCCCAGAGGCTTTTATCAGGCGGGCCTTGTCTGGTCGATAGAACTGCGGTTTGCATTCTGCACAGATCTGGCATGCCTTAGTCATGGCCTTGACCTCTCCTGTGGAGTAGGGTAGGTTGCGGGACTTGATAAAGTGGGCAAGCCGGGTGACCCCCGGGTGGCGAGGTCATCGTGGATGGCTCTCAGGTGGTCCAATTGCGCGTTGGCGCACGTGCCGCGAGACAGGGCATCTGGGGACTCGTTGAGTTTCCCCGGGCGATATTTAATATCGTACGCATAGGTGGAGAGCTCTATTCTCCACCTCAGAATCTTGTCGTTCTTTATTTTGCCCCGTTGTGCGTTATCGAACATAAAGGCGACCGACCGTTGGTCGGTGTTGCACGTTTTGCTATGGGTGTAAAACGCGTTTATTGGAGTGTATTAACTTGCCTCCGTTAAAGGCCGTGTGCTTAACACTACTAGGCTCTGTGTATGTATTTTCAGCTCAGGAGTCGCCAGATGCCGTATAGACACCTCACAAATATTCCAAGGTCAGGTTCAAAGTAATAAAACGATACACCGATTAGTAAGTTCCAAACGATCAATATTTATTATACAATTATAATAAATACGCATGCACACACTAAGGGACTAAGCTATGACTAAACTAAGCAATCAGAATACTTAACTAAACAGGAACAGGCAAGGTCAGGGAGCGAGGCCTTCGTTCCAGTCTTGGTCTGCAACCTTCAGAAAGCGTGCTGGTCACTGGGGGTCTAGAGGGCCTGGTTCGCGTAGCGAGCGTCGTATTGGCACTTACGGTTCGGCGGCTGGTGCTCAACGGCTGGAGTCAGGATACAGGTTCAAGTTCTTGGTCAAAGCCGGAGCACGAAACAACAGACAGGACCATGTGTGGGGGTCTACCTTTATAGGGGTCCCCAATGTCCTTGCCTTTTCCTGGGCGGGCTTTACCTTCAGGTATCGATTGGATCGCTCCCAATCGATATCTTTTGAATTCCTCCAATGTGAGGGTCTCTCTTGATGGCGGGGGCGGTTTCTATAGTGGATACTTCTGGTGCCGCTCTGTCTGGACATCCACTTAAAGTATCTTATTCAAACCCAAATGTTGCCATTGTGTGTGCCTAGATCTGGACTGCCTCATTAGTATGTAAAGCGTTCTGCCATTATCACCTTTGGTTTGAGATCTTCCACCTGGCCAGAAACTAGTTTTGCTGCTTGCAAAATGCTAATGAGTGTTTGCAGGCTGCTGCCTTGGCTAAACTGTTTTTCCCTGCAGTCTTAGCGATTCTCCATTTTGTTTAGTTCAGTGTCCATTTTAGGTGGCTACATTGGTGACGAGGGTGAACCTCCTACGGCTAGGTAGAGCCTCCAGTGTCGCACGGCCTCCACTATGGCTTGTGCCTCCTTCTCGACTGCAGAGTATCGAATTTCCGAGGCGTTGAGGGTTCGGGAGAAGAACGCTACTGGTCTGCCCGCCTGGTTGAGGGTAGCAGCCAGGGCGACGTCTGATGCATCGCTTTCTATTTGAAAGGGGATGGCTTCGTCCACCGCGTGCATGGCGGCCTTGATGATGCCAGCCTTGATACGGTTGAAAGCCGACTGGGCCTCATCCATCAGAGGAAAATCCGTGGTCTTAATGAGTGGCCGGGCTTTGTCCCCATATCTGGGGACCCACTGGGCGTAATAGGAGAAAAGCCCCAAGCACCGTTTGAGTGCCTTGAGGCTACAGGGGAGGGGGAGTTCCTTAAGGGGACGCATGCGGTCTGGGTCCGGGCCTAGGACCCTGTTCTCCACGACGTAGCCGAGGATGGCGAGCCGGGTTGTGTGGAACACGCATTTCTCTTTGTTGTAGGTGAGGTTGAGGGCCCGGAACTTCCTCAGGTTTGTGTCGTGGTCCTGCTGGCCATGGCCGCAGATGGTGACGTTGTCCAAGTACGGGAAGGTTGCCCGTAAGCCGTATTGGTCCACCATTTGATCCATCGCCCTCTGGAAAATGGAGACTCCGTTTGTAACACCAAAGGGTACCCTGAGGAAGTGAAACAGCCGACCGGCTGCTTCAAAAGCTGTGTCGGGGCGCTCCTCTGAGCGAACAGGGAGTTGGTGGTAGGCCGATTTGAGGTCAACCGTGGAGAATACCCGATACTGGGCAATTTGGGTCACTATTTCAGCTATTCGGGGAAGTGGGTACGCATCGAGTTGTGTGAAGCGGTTTATTGTCTGGCTATAATCCACAACCATGCGTTGCTTTTCCCCGGAGCGGACTACTAATACCTGGGCCCTCCAAGGGCTGTTGCTGGCCTCTATGACTCCCTCTTTTAGTAGCCGCTGAACCTCCGCCTTGATGAAAGTCAAGTCTTGGGTACTGTACCGGCGACTCTTGGTGGCGATGGGCTTACAGTCGGGAGTGAGGTTCGCGAAGAGGCGGGGTGGCGCAACATTGAGTGTCGCCAGGCTGCAGACTGTGAGTGGGGGCAGGGGTCCGCCGAACTTCAGTGTCAGGCTCCGGTGGCTGCACTGAAAGTCGAGGCCAAGCAGCAGGGGGGCGCAGAGTTGAGGAAAAATGTACAGTTTAAAACGGGAGTATTTCGCGCCTTGAATTGCGAGGTCAGCGACACAATACCCCGTGATTTGAACCAAATGGGACCCTGAGGCGAGGGCGATAGTTTGGGAGGCGGGATGGGTGCGGAGGGAGCAGCGCCTTACCGTGTCTGGGTGGATAAAGCTCTCCGTGCTCCCGGAGTCGAACAGGCAGGGAGTGTCTTGGCCGTTGATTCGCACCCGCATCATTGAGGTTCGCAGGTGTCTCGGCCGTGATTGATCAAGCGTGATCGCTCCTAGATGCGGGCCGTCAGAGTCGGACTCACAAAATGGCCGCCCGGAGTCACAAGATGGCCGCCGCCGCCGGTCGCACGTGTCGGGGGTCGAAGATGGCCGCCGCCAAGATGGCCGCTCCCATGACTCGCACGAGGTCGATGACGCGTCAGAAGTGGGCATGTCTGGCCGCAGTGCAGCCGCGTTGCGGGGTCTATGAGGCCGGGAGCTTGATTTCTGGGCCCGGTGAGACTTTTGTTTGTGGCCTTTGGGCCCAGCCAGGCAGACTTTCGCGAAGTGCCCTTTCTTCCCGCAGTCGTTGCAGGTCGCGGATCGGGCCGGACAACGCTGACGTGGGTGCTGGCCTTGCCCACAGAAATAGCATGGGGAGCCCCCGGAGTGAGTGGATCGACGCGTGGCACAGGCCTGTAGCGTGGCCGAGTCTGGAGGGGATCGAGAGGGATTCGTAAGGTCCGCAGAGTACGTACGGAGGTTACGGTGGGCCGTTTCGAGAGAAAAGCCGAGCGTTACCGTGCCTTGGAGATCCTTCGCCCCGTCTTCTAGGAGCCGCTGCCGGATGTACGAGGACCTGATGCCAGACACAAGGGCAACGCGGATGTGTAAGTCCCTGTGTTCTTCAGCCGTCACTGCTTTGTGGTCGCAGTTCCTCGCGAGCGCGGTGAGTCTTTCCACGAACTCGTCCAGCATTTCCCCGGAGCGCTGGCTGCAGGTCGAGAGCAAATGCCTGGCATGTACCTCATTGGTAGTCTTTATGAAGCGTTTCTTCAATATTTCGATCGCCGCCTCATAGGTCGTAGCGGTTTCAATCATGGCGGAGATTCGGTGGCTCACCCGGCCATGTAAGAAGCGCAGCTTGCGAGCGCTGTCGACATCAGACGGTGAGGAGTCCAGATAATCCTCAAAACACCGGAGCCAATGTTTAAAGATTTCCAAGGCTTCAGGCGTCCTGCCATCCAGGTTGAGTTTCTCTGGTTTCAGACCGCTGTCCATCTTGATGTGCACTGCTTATTAAATTGAGGCACTCTCAATTACGACACAAAAGTTAGGTCAGTAATCAAAGACTTTAATAAGCAGTGAACAATGGCAGCCTCCATGAGAAGTGTGCTCGCAAAATGGAGTCTCATCTTAAGTACTGTTTCCCAGGGGGCGTAGCCAGAGGCGGAGTCCCCCAGGGTTCCAAGCCTCTTAAAGGGGCAATGTATTCCGATCATCACAAGCCTCTTAAAGGGGCAAGGTACTCCGATCATCACAGGGACATACTCCATGAATATCCAGGTGGTATGCGACCCCCACATGAGGATCATGAACGTCTGTGCAAGGTTCCCAGGGAGTGTGCATGACTCCTACATACTGGCGCAGTCGTTCATCCCTGCGATGTTTGAGGGACGTCCCCCCTGGCTGAGGGGCTGGTTGCTAGGCGACAGGGGTTATCCGCTGAGGTCTTGGCTGATGACGCCTATACGGAGGCCTCAGACCAATGTGGAAACCCGATACAACGATGCCCATACAGCAACCAGGGGTGTGGTGGAGCGCTGCCTTGGCCTCCTGAAGATGAGATTCAGGTGCCTGGACCGCTCCGGAGGGGCCCTGCAGTACCAACCCGACAGGGTCGCTCGCATTGTTGTGGTCTGCTGTGCGCTGCACATCGCGATGCAGAGGGGAGATGACCTGCTGCAGGAGGCGGAGGGAGAAGCAAGTGGCAGTGGTGCCAGCACAGAGGAGGAGGAGAGGGAGGAGGAGGAGGCTGGCGGAGTGGCGGGTGCAGCACGCAGACACGACCCTGGTGCTGGTGATGTCCAGGAGGAGGCACGACGGACCCGGCGAGGACGGCGGGCACGCGACGCCTTGGTGGCAGCACGGTTCACGCGTCGTATGCGACGTCCCCGCTGAACACCAAACCACCACCTGCATCGCTAGTCGTGCAGAGGGTCAACACATAACTGCCACCACCACAACCCCCCCCCCCTCTCAGTGTACACTGCTCGACCTCGACATCAACCTTACCACTGGGTCCAGACGGTATGGCACAACATTGATGGATGTCAGCGGTTGTGATCAGTGCCATGTGGAATGATGACAGCCCGCTCTGCGAAGAGCTGTGAGCTTAGAATCGTTAGAGAGAGTCTGACCAATGGCAATAGCTGAACCATCCACCTTGGTGGCCGCTGAGATCGTCACGGACACTCCATCACGTGCCCGCGTGGGCTAGCTGTGGGAGGGGGTGGGGGTGGGGGGGAAGGGACTGCACACCCAGCACTGAAGTTTCATCGCTCGTCAACCCTAGCGACACTCGGTCGCCATCACGATTCCTGTGGCTGTGGAACAATCACACGGTATTACAAGTAAGGTGGAACAGTGCGTTTAATGTGAACAAAAATTTTCAGGTGCCCTAGCCCCTACAACTAAACTGTGCCCTTCACCCGTGCCAACTTACTCAGTGTCTCTCTTTGTTGCCTTATGGGCCCTACCACTACGTCTAAGTGATTCCCCAGATGATACAGCAGGAGTGGAGGAGGACTGCTGCGAATCGCTCCCTTCGACTCGTTTCTCCTTCGGCAAGCGTTTCCTGGGGCGACCCGGCCTTGATGGGCCAGGCTGCTCTGCGGGCGTCTCGGGTGACGTTGTGCCACCCTGCTCTGCCTGCTGCCCACCCAATGCACCAGGGATGGGACGGGGGAGGTTGAGAATTCCGGGACGTCCCGTGATGGAGTTAATGGGACGGGCCCCGAAACCTCCTCTTCCCTCGGGGAGCCCGGTGGCCCCCGGGCCTCACTTTGGGACAGAGGTGCGAGTGGGGAGGTGCCCCGTCGCGCCACCGACACCTGGCGCTACCAGTCCTGGAGGCCTGCAACGGTATCCACCAGGACCCGAAGGTTTGCAGAGACGGAGTCCAGGGAGGTAGACATTCCCGCCAGGGACTGTGCGATCTCAACCTGTGAGTGCACGACACCATCCAGCACATGTGTCAGGCGGTTGATGCTCTCCGTGACTGACTGCTGGGACTGTGCCATCGACTTCTGGGACTGTGCCATCGACTGCTGTGACTGTGCCATGGCGTGCTGCGACTGGGCCATGACCTGCTGAGACTCGGCCAAGGCCTGCAGCGCGCCGGCAATGTTGTGTTGGCTCTGGCGCATTGCTGCCTGTGAGAGGGCAACCCTGTCCAGGGCCGAGGATGACACGAGCACATTAAGCCCAACGCCTTCCATAACCTGACCCATTGTCTCCACCGCGGATGCCACCCGTGCGGTGTCGGCCTGGGTTGCTGCCATGTGCGGCACCACTCCCTGCTCGTGGACGCGGTTCGACTCCTCTAACAGCGTCTGCAGAGTCTGGAAGACAGCTCTCATCCCGTCATTGTTTCCCTGGGTTTCCTGATGCATCGGCTGTGCGGGTGGGTTGAGAAAGTCCAGGAACTCGGAAACGTCTGGGAGCCAGCTGCATGCTTGGCCTGGCCTGGCCTCCGCCAGTCTGGGCCCTCGGCTGCTCCGACCTCCACCTGCTGTACCTGCTCAGCTGTGATGTGCGACCCAGACTGTGACCCAGGAGCCTCATCACTAAATAGGCCAACCGAGGTGAGTGTCTCTGGGATGGTGGATGGTGTGGGAGATAACTGTGCCGCAAACTCGAGATCGTCTTGGGTGGACGCCTCCTCTATGTCATCGGCCCGCTGAGAGGCCGCAGGGCGTTCGCGGGCCATTTCTCTCTCTTGCTCTGTCGCCGCCCTCTGGACGTCCTGCTCCACAGATTCGGTTGGGGAGGATGGGACTCCCCGCTGATCGGGCGCCCTCTCTTGTGCGGCCCTGGGTGAGGTGGGGGCAGATGCCTGTGTCTGCCTGGAGGCAGACGACCCTGGTTGTTCGGCATCACGTCCTAGGGAAGAGAATGAAACGGGTTATTTAGATTCGCTCGGCCGGGCGCTGGACGGTCCCAGTGGGCAGGGTGTGAAGGGACAGGGGATGGGGGAGGTGTCCCAGTAGGCAGGGTGTGAAGGGACAGAGGATGGGGGAGGTGTTCCAGTGGGCAGGGTGTGAAGGGACAGAGGATGGGGGAGGTGTCCAAGTGGGCAGGGTGTGAAGGGACAGAGGATGGGGGAGGGGGGGGTGTTTGTCAGGCAGGGTTGTCTCACTTGTTGCAGCTCCGCCAACCTCGCATTGCGCGATCTCCCGGGTGGCAGATCCCCCAACAAGGTCCAGTGCCCTCTGCTCAAACGTGGTGAGGGGGCGCAGGATGGGCGAACCCCGTCCAGTCTTGTTCCGCTCACGAGTCTTGTGAGCGGTCTTGTCCTGTTGGGGGAGGGGGCATAGGTAGATCATTACAATACGGCAGGTATCAGCAGGCCGTTCAGATAATGGCACAGTTTGGGGGTCAAGTTTTAATAAGACCATTGCATCTCTCCACGGGGGCCAGAGCGCTGGGTCTGTGACTACTTTGTGAACCACCCTCAACTCACTCTGCCCCAATCCCCCTCCCCCCCCCCGTGCCGGGGGGGGGGGGGGAGGGGGAGGTGGGTGATTAAGTTAAGGGGGGAGGGATGGTTGTCACCCGGGAGCACCCTCTTGGCACTTACCCTGGCAGCCCTGGTGAGGTCGTGCATCTTCTTCCGACACTGGTCTGCAGAGCGAGGGGTCTGTCCCACAGCACTAACGGCAGCAGCCACCTCACGCCAGGCCTGGTGCACCACGCTGGCAGGGTGGCGATGCCCTCTACACGGGCAGATGATGCCCCTCCTCTGCTCGATTGATTCGGGCAGCATCTCCACGTCAGCCTCAACGAATCGCGGGGCTGCTCTCCTGAGCTCCGACATCCTGGCCTAGTTTCTGTGCTCGCCCGCGACTTTTTCAGCGTCAGGCGGTGTCACGTGGGCGTGTTCGTAGCGTCGCCGTGTTCCTGCATCATCGCGCACATGATTGACGCAGCCTGATCCTAGCCCATTTCCCGGACGTGAATACCTCGGGAAATGGGCCGTGTCGGGCCGTCGCAAAAGTCGGCCGTTTTCACGGCCAACTTCGCGATTTTCCGCGGGTGCGGAGAATCACGCCCAATATCTATTCACAAAATTACTTTGTTGTACTGGGAAGACCCCTTTGACCGGGAGTGAAAAATGCTGAATATCTGCTATAATATTTGATCATGCTTCACAGCTGGTGGACATTGGAATCAGAACCATCTCTAAGGCCAACGTTGAGCTTAGATATGGGGTTATTAACTGATTTTGAATTTTGTGTTAAAATCGCGCAGTAATTGATGAGTAGGTGGAATATAGGGAGAATGGGGAAGTATCACCTTCAGAAGGCTTTGAAAGCAGTAATACGAGGAGAAGCAGTTTCACTTCTGGCAAAGAAAAACAAGGAAATGAGAGAGCAACATCAACATTTGATAGATACAATTCTGGAAATAGATGGTAAGTACTCACAAAACCCGACCCCAGACATTTTGGCTATTAGAAACAAATTACAAATGGAATTTAACTTCCTTTCCACTGAAAAAGCTACACAGCAATTACGATGCTACAGAGGAATGATTTACCAATATGATGAAACAGCTAACCACCTTTAGGCAGGTCATTGAGGCAACAAGCTACCTCTCATGAGATAATACAAATTCAAGGATCAGAGGGTAAATTAGTATTGACACCTGAAAACAAAATCGATGAAACATTTGAAATTTTTTACAGGAAACTTTTATAGTTCTGAACCACCGGTTGATGATTCAGATACGGAAAGGCTTTTTTTAATAAATAATTTTATTCTCCTTTTTCACATTTTTATCATATTACAACAACAAATAATTAACAATAACAACAAATACAATAAGAAGTCTTACAACACCAGGTTAAAGTCCAACAGGTTTGTTTCAAACACGAGCTTTCGGAGCACGGCTCCTTCTTCACCTGAAGAAGGAGCCGTGCTCCGAAAGCTCGTGTTTGAAACAAACCTGTTGGACTTTAACCTGGTGTTGTAAGACTTCTTACTGTGCTCACCCCAGTCCAACGCCGGCATCTCCACATCATGGCTAACAAATACAATGGCAATCCTCTTGCCAACAATCCCCTCATCCCACCCACCTCAAACAGCTCCCAACATTTTGAATCCAAAACACCAAAGAAAAAGAATCATCATTAATTTATACATTCCAAACCTGTCATTCAATTCGTGAAAATGCATGATGAACATGGCCCATGGATCATGGCCCTTTCTAGAGTGTTAGGAACTCCAGCAGGTCCCCCCGTAACGCTGAGGCACAGGGTGGAGAAGCCAACCTCCACCCTACCAGAATCTGCCTTCGGGCAATCAGCGAGGTGAAGGCTAAGACATCTGCCTCCGCACCCGCTTCCAACCCCGGCCGATCCGACACCCCGAATGCGGCTTCTAAGGGACCTGATTTGAGTCCCACATGCACCACCCTTGAGGTTACCCGAAAGACCTCCTTCCAATACCCCTCCAATTTTGGGCAGGCTCAAAATATATGAACATGATTTGTGGGGACCCCCCACAGCGTTCACAAATATCCTCCACCCCCTCAAAGAGTCGGCTCATCCTCACCCTTGTGAGGTGCGCCCTACACACCACCTTCAACTGTATCAGCCCCAATCTCATGCATGAAGTTGATGCATTCACCCTCCGTAGCACCTCATGCCACAACCCCTCCTCTATGACCGCCCCCCAACTCTTCCTCCCACTTTGCCTTAATCTCCAGTGATACCTTATCTTCCCCCAGAATGACCCCATAAATCGCCGACACCACCCCTTTCGCCAATCCCCCTGCCGTCAATATCTCTTCCAACAGTGTGGAAGGGGGCTGGTGCAATCGGAAAGTTCTGTGCCCAGATATAGAGAATCTTTTGGAAGAGTTAAATTTTCCTTCTTTAAAAGAAAAAGATTGGGATGGAGATAGCTTTGGAAATGAATGAGTCAAAACAGCAAGAAGACAAATGCAGATGGGTAAAGCTCCAGGACCAGTTGGGTTCCCGATAGTTTTATAAGAAATGTGCTGATAGATTGAGATGTTCCGTTGTACTTTGAAATTTTCCAGAGACAATGATGCAATGATTCTTGCTTAAGAAAGAGAAAGATAGATAAAATGTGGGTCATATCACCCTATATCATTATTAAATGTAGATATAAAAGTTTTGGCAAAAGTGCTTGCATTTAGATTAGAGGAATGTCTTCCACAAATTATTGAAAAGACCAGACCAGTTTTATAAAAGTTAGATTCTTGCCATCTAATATAAAGCGACTATTAAATGTGATTTTGTCACCAACAGAAGGAAAAGAATAGTTTATTTTGTTACTGAAAGGCCTTTGTTATAATTGAATGGGAATATTTGTTTTCAGTATTGAAAATATTTGGGATATGGCCTAAATTTAGAGTGGATTTGGATATTAAATACATCACCTAAAATAGCCAGAATCCAGAAGATAGTTCTTCAGAAAGATCTACAAACAGGAAGCCTCACTTTACCAAATTGTTTACACTTTAATTGGGCAATAAATACTGAAAAGATATTGGGATGGTATGGACATTCAGAAGAGATGTGGGTGCAAATGGAATCGGAATCATGTAAGAGGTGAGGACTTTAGCGTTAGTAATGGCTACATTACCCTTTACTCCTGGTAAATATTCTAAAAATCCAATAGGAACTTCAACATTAAAAATATGGAGACCATTTTGACATCAATTTAAACTGAATGCAGTATCAAATCTAGCGCTGATATCTGCCAACCACGGGACTTACTGACAACCGCCCCCCCCCCCCCCCCCCCCCCCCCCCCCCCCTCCCTTTGTTTTTTGGTTGTGGAAGCATCCCGCCAGCAGGATATACTGGTCCCGGCATTGTCCCATTGACAGCCCCCCTCATCACCAGGAAACCCGTGTGGGACTTTATTTTCACGCCACCTGGAACAGCAGGTTAATCCCGCCCATATGTTTGAATCGAGGAAACTTAGTAAATTCTGGATATGGGAGGTGAAAGGGATATTTGTTATGAAAGATTTATTTGTGGAAGGCCAATTTGCAAACTTTAAAGAACTGACTAATTTTGACATTTGAGAGACTGATGAATTTATATATTTGCAAATATATAATATCACAAGAAAGATTTTTCCATCTTTTCCAGAGTTACCACCTTGCAAATATATAAATTTATCAGTCCCTCAAATGTAAAAAATAGTCAATTCTTTAAAGTTTCCAGAGTTACCACCTTCCTTATTGTTAGAGAAAATTAACTGGGAAGAAGGAGGGCAAAACATCGGGGGCGGGATTTGCCCTCTGCCGCGCCAGTTTTCCGCTCCCCCCGGCGGCAGCAGGATTCTCTGTCCCGCCAGCCGGCCAATGGGATTTCACATTGTGGGCAGCCCCACGCCATCAGGAAATCCCCGGGCGTGTGTGCGCTGCTGGTGCAACAGAGAAATCGCCAGCGGAGAATCCAGCCTTGTGAGTTTGAGGGACTTATAGCGAGGAAGCTACATCTTTAGTTGGGATTAAAACTGGAATTTGATCTTGTAGAATTTTAAACCACACCTTCGAGGAATAAATGCAACATCACCATTTGCTAGATTAGGATTAATTCAATTGACATTGTTCATAGAGTCCATTTAGCCAAATCAAAGATGAATAGGATGTTTACAGGGGTAAAGGATGAGTGTGAACGATGTAGAATTAGCTGGTTAATCACGTGCATATGTTTTTGTCTTGTTCTAAACTCATAGATTTTTGGGTCTCCTCCTTCAGCACCAAGTCGGCCATTCTCCAAACTAAATTGGATCCCTGTCCTCTGGAAGTTATATTTGGAATGTTGGACTGACCGAATTTGCAGACTGGAACGGAGGCTGATGTCCTCACTTTCTCTTCATTAATTGCTCATAAGGTGTTACTAATTTAGAACATAGAACACACAGTGCAGAAGGAGGACATTCGGCCCATCGAGTCTGCACCAACCCACTTAAGTCCTCACTTCCACCCTATCCCCATAACCCAATATCCCCTCCTAACCTTTTTGGTCACTAAATTGGCAATTTATCAAGGCTAACCCACCTAACCCGCACGTCTTTGGACTGTGGGAGGAAACCAGAGCACCCAGAGGAAACACGCAGACACGGAGAGAACGTGTACACTCTGCACAGACAGTGACCCAGCAGGGAATCGAACCTGTGACCCTGGTGCTGTGAAGCCACAGTGCTAGCCACTTCTGCTACGGTGCTGAGATGGAGATTTTCTTCTCCACCAATGCTTCAATATGGCTTGAAGATATTATGGAACTTTTAATCACAAAAATATCAAGTGCACGATGAAGGACTCAATTGATGGATTCCACCAGAGATGGCGACCGTTTATTTTAAGTTGATCACAATTAATTATTAAAGAAATGGGGGGGTCGGAAAAGGGATGTTTGTTATTCTTTATTCTTACAATCGAGATAGAATTTGTCATTATTGTTGTTTATATTTATGTTTAATTCTTTAATAATTTGAATAAAAATATATTTTTTTAAACTTTTCCGAGTAACTTCATTGCAATGTCAGCCTAATTGTGACAATAAAGATGATCATGTGCTCTCTAATTCAGCATGAGAAACATCACGGTGGATTGTCCTGCAGACTATTATTAAAGTATTGATAGAAAGATGGAGAATGTTTGTTTTATAAATAAATAGCAATGGTGTGATGTTGGTGTGGGATATGATGTTTGGGAGGTGGTGTTGATAGTGTGCTAATTTGAGAGATGAGAGAAAGTAAGGGACCCAGAAGTGAGAAGCATTGTCAAGCAGTAAGCAGTTGTGGGAGCATAAAGAGCAGGTGGTGGAGGAGGGAGGATATTTAAGGGACAATACAAAGTAATGATGTGATACGGATGTGCAGTTAGTCATTGTGGGGGAAAGGGGCTCTTTTTATTTCAAGTGATTTCGGACAAACCATAATCTAAGTGAGCGATGTGGGTGAGTAAAAATTTGTATTTCATTCACTGTGCCGCAGATTGTTGGATGAATGTGGTGAATTTCTAGTCTTTCTATTGACAACTTAATTCATTGGATCCCAGCGACTTGCCAGCACTTAACGCACTTAATTAACTGGTCACGTGTTTATTTTTCTGTGGGATTTTATTGGCTCAGCAGGACATTATATAGTTTGTCTGACTTGGTTGCACAATTAAAAAGTTTTCCTGTTCTCTCAACAAGAAAGTTAATTTAATTACGATATTAAGTGGCAAAATTTAATTTACTTTGCCATGCATCCTTTAATTAAATAATTCTCTGGATTCCATTTAGTAGTAAGCAGGTTTGAAGAGGAAAGGGTGACATCTGTTATCAAAGCTGCCTGAATGTGGGGCAGACGTGCTGGAAGTGCAATATTAGAGGAAGCAGGGTCCAAAATGATTTGGAGCATTGCAGGAGAGCTGTGTGTCTGGCAGTACCGGGTGGGAGTGGGGCCCTGAAAACAGTAAGCAATTATGTGGAATTATTTAAGGTAGTTGGCTTCACAGGACTGGTATAGTGTAACTGAGTGGAAAATGCAGTGATTGAAACAGAAATAAACCAGGACATGAATTCTATATTAGGGTCGTGCCTGAGGTCAGTGTCTGGCGCCTGGCGGGGGAGTAGATCGCCCAAGATCACGTTGTTAATGTGATATTACTCTGCTTGGCTATCTAGCATGAAACAAGCTCTGAAAGGCTGAGCACTCCCAGGGAGGGTGGGTGCTGAGGAAAGAGAGGCTGTGGGCTGGCGCTTCCAACGTGCTCCCTCAGGGGGACAGCCACTTGCAGAGCTGTCTGAGGGAGCTGCTGCCTTGCAAAGAAAAATGAATATCATGGGAAAAGCTATGCCATAAGTATCTAGGCTGCTCAGTCATACATGGACCACAGTCCCCAGGCACACTTCTTAATTTTATTTGAGCCCTGACTTTCATCCCACCCTGGTTCGATATTGTAGATGAAACAAAAACTGCCTGGCCATTCGGCCCACTCACCAACATTAACGGCAGATGGACAAAGTAAAATTCCAGTTCCATTAATTTGATTTGACTTCCTGATTGTTGACAGGCATGCTGCCAACCTGTGCCCACCAATAAAAATATCCCCAGAGCATGTGATGGCGTCGAATCACGCGTCTGACGATATCTTGCGTGATTTTTCTCGCTTCTGGATGCATCATCCGACCAAGCAATGCAAGATTCTGGCCCACGACCCACAAGCAGAATGGAAGACCTGCCAGCAGATCAGGAGAAGAAGCAATGTGCAAAGATGGATAGAAGGAGAAAGAGGTAGAAGGAAGGATACCTTGAGCTGATGATTTGCATTGTTAATGGCGGAATAAAGATATAAGTAGGAGAATATATAGTATCATCTAGAACAGTGGTAGGCTGACTACTGAAGTTGAAAGTTGCAAAAGGCAATGGAAAAAATGAAGAGGTAAGAATAAAATAGTTAACATCATTTTTTAAAAATCTTTCGAAAGCTATTGATTTAGCAGCTCAGTTGATCCCGGGTGAAAATCCCCTAATGGGCACTAAATCTTCCAGCAGCCAAAAATGGAATTTGTGCTGGCACAATCTCCGTTTGAGATTTTCCCTGCCCTGCCCCCTTTCCACCCTGCCAGTGATGTATGGGTATGAACCCGATTCCCATAATTTTAATAGATTAACATTTACAAAACCGGCCTTGACGCTATAACATCCCACCCAGTTGGCATGATGTCAAGCTGGCCCAAATCACTGCTGGTATTCAGAACCTAAAAGCAATTGTGGTGATGATGCCAGGGGAGAAGACGAATGCATAGCCTCAGGTGGTGAGGGCCATGGCTGGTCAGTGCCCTGGCACACTGACAGGTGCCATCCGGGGTGGTATTGCCAAGGGTGAGCCCTCTGGGGAGCTCTATTGGGGGGCTTCTTGTGTGTTGGCTGGGTGAGACAATGCTTGTTAACGTCAGGGGGCAGTGCTTGTTAGGGGGTGGGGGTTGGGGTAGGTGCCTGTGAAGATGGATGGGGGTAATGACGGGGAGGGAGGCCATACTGATTCCTGTGGGACAGGAGAATCAAAGAATCATAGAATTTACAGTGCAGAAGGAGGCCATTTGGGCCATCTAGTCTGCACCGGTCATTGGAAAGAGCACCCTACATAAGCCCATCCCTCCCCAGTAACCCCACCTAATCCTTTGGACACTGAGGGACAATTTAGAATAGCCAAAGCAACTAACCTGCACTTCTTTGGACTGTGAGAGGAAACCGGAGCATCCGGAGGAAGCCCACGCAGATACAGGGAGAAAGTGCAAACTCCACTCTGACAGTCACCCGAGGTCAGAATTGAACTTTGGACCCTGGAGCAGTGCTAACCACTGTGCCACCAAAGTGAGATAATGCCTCGATGCCCGGGGAGGGGGGAGGGGGGGGGGGGGGTGGATGGTGTCAGGTTGATCATCCCGATACTTACACGGTGAGGAGGAGGTGCCCCAATTTTAGCGCCATGGGGGGTGCATTGCCCCGATGCTTGCGTGAGGTTGGGGCGTATTCCCTTTGTGCGCCAGGGGACCCCGATCTCCATGGAGGGGGTGGGAGGAGGGGGCTTTACTGTAACTTTAAGATTGGAGATCCCGTTAAAAAGGGCACCCTGATATCAGAATCCCAGCTTTGCCGCAGCGTTTAGGACCCACTCCTCCAACCGGCTGTGTGATCTTCCCCAGCACTGTGAAATTGAAGAGGGTGCTGTTAAATTAGGCACGAACAGGCAACTGGGAAGTCGTCAAGTTTCACACAGCTTTTTTTGTCTGATACTGTAAAAGACGATTTATTTTCTAAATTTATCTGAAGGCTGAAGTAACTGGTGAAAAATGTGGCGTTTCCATAGCTCCATCTGGTGGTGTAACTGGGACTGTGACGGGCTAATTGGTTCACAACAAGAGCACTTTATTGAGGGGGCACCCAGAGGCATGACGGGGAACTGTTAATATCTTAACAAAACCCCAGAGGGAGATGTTTACCCATGTCCAAAATGAATGAAAAAATGAAAATCACTTATTGTCACATCTAGGCTTCAGTGAAGTTACTGTGAAAAGCCCCTAGTCGCCACATTCCGGTACCTGTTCGGGGAGGCTGGTATGGGAATTGAACCGTGCTGCTGGCCTGCCTTGATCTGCTTTAAAAGCCAACGATTTAGCCCAGTGTGCTCAACCAGCCCTCAAGTTATTGCTCTGAACAATTGTACTATGTAGTATAAGAATTTACTTAACACATATCTTGTCACTCATACACTCTATGTCAGAGTTCAGTACCAAACCTAAAATACAATGCATGCAGATTTTTGTGCTGTACTTGCATTTGAGTGCCAAAATTACATATTTTTGTAGCTAGACAATCAAATGGGGAAGAATAAAGGATCACGATAACAGATGTAGAAGGGGAAATATGGTAAGAGGCTTGAGTGGAGTATAAACATTAACATCTTTAGCCCAGGAGGGTGCCAAGCAAAAACAACACAGTCCATCCTCCCACCCTAAGTCACCATACTGTGGTAAGTGATGCTAGTTTAAAGAAGTCTTTGGCCCAAGTAGGACTCGGAACAAGTTCACTAGATGGAATGAGGAAGGCCTGACAATTGGGAGAACGGTGCAGGGCCAGGCCCTCAGCCCGGGAGGGGCCCAGCAAACAAACAGTACAAAGGGCTTTACTCCCACTTTGTTTTTGCAGCCACCTTCCTGTTTTGCTCTCGCTCTCACACTCTCTCTCTCTCTCTCCTTGTGGTAGTCACCACTGTTGTATATATCACATACAAGGGTATTACGGTAAGGCTCCTGTACTACAGGTACGGGGGTAGATCCCTGCCTGCTGGCTCCACCCAGTAGGCAGAGTATAAATGTGTGTGCTCACCGAGCTGCAGCCATTTCGGCAGCAGCTGCGGGAGGCTACACATCTCTGCGTAATAAAGCCTCGATTACTCTCTACTCTTGTCTCATCGTCATTTATAGTGCATCAATTTATTAAGCAGAGATTTTACAACGATGGACCTCCGCATCAAGCCAGATCGCCTGCAGCTGCACCCTCAAGCAGACAATGCCACGTCGGCCTTCGCCCACTGGCTAGCTTGCTTTGAAGCCTACATCGGATCTGCGACAGAACCACCCAAAGAGGCAGAAAAACTCCAGATCCTGTATACACGGCTGAGCTCCGATATCTTTCCCGTCATCCGGGACGTGCCCACCTACGCTAAGGCCATGGCGCTTCTGAAAGAGAACTACACCCAGCAGACCAACAAACTCTACGCCAGGCACCTCCTCTCCATGTGGCATCAACTCCCCGGTGAGTCTGTGGAAGATTTCTGGCGTGCCCTGCACGCCCTGGCGAGGGACTGCGATTGCCGGGCCGTTTCAGCCATTGAACATTCTGAACTCTTAATCAGGGACGCTTTTAGTACGGGCATAGGGTCGGCGTACATCCGCCAGTGCCTTTTAGAAGGGGCTGCCCTCGACCTCGCGGCTACCAAGAAACTCACAATCTCACTAACGGTACCTACCGTAATGGACAAGCATACGTCCCCGACTGCACAGCGCCCCCTCCTGGACATCGTGGACCCCACCAGTGAACACCCCATAGTGGACCCCACCAGCGACCGCTCCATCATTCACCCCACCAGCGACCGCCCCCAGATAACCCCAAGCCTGCACCCCGCCAACCAACCCGGGGGACCCAAGTGCTACTTCTGCGGACAGACAAAGCACCCCCGGCAGCGCTGTCCGGCACGGAGCGCACCCTGCAAGGCCTGCGGGAAGAAAGGACATTTTGCTGCTGCTGCTGTAACCAGGCCCATTGTTCCTGCACCCCTCACGTGCGACCCATGGGCGCCGCCATCTTCCTCGCCTCAGGACACATGCGCTCTGTGGGCGCCACCATATTCCCCCCATCAGGCCTTGTGCGTCCCCTGGGCGCCGCCATCTTTAACGCCGTCCGCCACGTGCGCCCCATGGGCTCAGCCATCTTCCCTGCCTCAGGACCCCTGCTCGTCGGGCACCTCAATCGGGCTACTCATGGCCTGCAACCACCGCCGACCAGCCAGGGGCCTTCCAACACCAGCTACAGCTCGCCTCCATCACGATCGACCAGTCCCGGCCGCACAACTTGGCAACCGCGTCGACGACGGTTAAGGTCGATGGGCACAAGACATCATGCCTTCTTGACTCCAGGAGCACAGACAGCTTCATCCACCCCGATACGGTAAGGCGCTGCTCCCTCGCGGTACATCCATCACACAACGATTCTCCCTGGCCTCCGGATCACACTCCGTGGACAATCCGAGGGTACTGCACCGCCACACTCACCATCCAGGGCGTACAGTTCAGCGACTTCTGGCTCCACGTCCTCCCCAACCTCTGCGCTGCCCTGTTACTCGGCCTGGACTTCCAGTGCAACCTCCAAAGTCTCACTCTGAAATACGGCGGGCCCCTACCACCCCTTACTGTCTGCGGTCTCACGACCCTTAACGTCGACCCGCCTTCTCTGTTTGTAAACCTCACCCGGATTGCAAACCTGTCGCCACCAGGAGCAGACGGTACTGTGCCCAGGCCAGGACCTTCATCAGGTCTGAGGTCCAGCAGCTGCTACAGGAAGGCCTTATCGAGGCCAGCAACAGCCGAGGAGCGCCCAAGTGGTAGTTGTGAAAACTGGGGAGAAAAACAGGATGGTTGTTGACTACAGCCAGACCATCAATCGGTACACGTAGCTCGACGCATACCCCCTCCCACGCATATTTGATATGGTCAATCAGATTGCACAGTACCGGGTCTTCACGACAGTGGGCCTGAAATCTGCCTATCACCAGCTCCCCATTCGCAAGGCAGACCGCCCGTACACTGCGTTTGAAGCGGACGGCCGCCTTTACCACTTCCTTAGGGTTCCCTTCGGCGCCACTAATGGGGTCTCGGTCTTCCAACGCGAGATGGCCCGAATGGTTGACCGGTACGGACTGCGGGCCACCTTCCTGTACCTGGATAATGTCACCATCTGCTGCCACGACCAGCAGGACCACGATGCTAACCTTTCCAAATTCCTCCACACCAGCAAACTCCTCAACCTTACATACAATAAGGAGAAGTGTGTGTTCAGCACCAACCGCTCAGCCATCCTCGGCTATGTGGTGCAAAATGGAGTTCTCGGGCTCGGCCCCGATCGCATGCGCCTCCTCATGGAACTCCCCCTCCCCCACTGCCCCAAGGCCCTCAAACCATGCCTGGGGTTCTTCTCATACTACGCCCAGTGGGTCCCTAACTATGCGGACAAGGTCCGCCCACTCATTCACTCCACTGCTTTCCCCCTGACGGCCGAGGCTCACCAGGCCTTCAACCGTATCAAGGCCAACATCGCCAAGGCCGTGGTGCAAGCGGTCGACAAGACGCTCCCCTTCCAAGTCGAGAGCGATGCGTCAGACGTCACTCTGGCCGCCACCCTCAACCAGGCAGGCAGGCCCATGGCATTCTTTTCACACACCCTCCATGCATCCGAAATTCAGCACTCCTCCATCGAGAAGGAGGCCCAAGCTATCGTTGAAGCTGTGCGGCATTGGAGGCATTACCTGGCCGCCGGCAGGTGATTCACGCTCCTCACTGACCAACAGTCGGTTGCCTTCATGTTCAAAAACACACAGCGGGGCAAGATCAAAAATGATAAAATCTTGAGGTGGAGGATCGAGCTCTCCGATTCCCTATCCCGAGGTACATGTGCCAGCACACAAGTGGACCGACTCCGGACCCTACATGACGCTCTCTGTCACCCAGGGGTCACCCGGTTCTTTCACTTCATAAAGGCCCACAATCTGCCCTACTCCATTGAGGAGGTCAGGGCTATCACCAGAGACTGCCAGGTCTGCGCAGAGTGCTACCGGCCAGACCGCGCATCTAGTGAAGGCCTCCCGACCCTTTGAACACCTCAGCGTGGATTTCAAAGGGCACCTCTCCTCCACCGACCGAAACACGTACTTCCTTAACGCGGTCGACAAATACTCCAGATTCCCCTTCACCGTCCCATGCCCCGATATAACGTCTACCACAGTGATCAAAGCACTTAACGCCATCTTCGCCCTGTTCGGTTTCCCCGCCTACATCCACAGCGACCGGGGATCCTCCTTTATGAGTGATGAGCTGCATCAGTACCTGCTCAGCAAGGGCATCGCCTCCAGCAGGATGACCAGCTACAACCCCAGGGGAAACGGGCAGGTAGAGAGGGAGAACGGGACGGTCTGGAAGGCCGTCCTGCTGGCCCCGTGGTCTAAAAGTCTCCCAGTCTCCTGCTGGCAGGAGGTCCTCCCCGACGCCCTTCTCTCCATCTGATTGCTACTTTGCACTGCGACTAATGCAACCCCCCATGAACGTCTCCTTGCCTTCCCCAGGAAGTCCACCTCCGGGGTTTCGCTCCCAACGTGCCTGGCAGCTCCAAGACCCATTCTCCTCCGCAAGCACATGCGGCTCCACAAGGCCGACCCGTTGGTCGAGAAGGTACAGCTACTCCATGCAAACCCGCAGTACATACGTGGCGTACCCCAACGGCCGCCAAGACACAGTCTCCCTCAGGGACCTGGCACCAGCTGGTCCCCCCCCCCCCCCTTGCCCCGGCGCCACCCTTCCTCCCCCAGCGCACCTCACCACAGCCCCCGCTCCAGGATGATCCGTGCTCCCCTTGGTCCCACCTGGGGATGAAGATGAGGTCTACACGCTCCCTGAGTCACCGGCGACCGAGCCGATGCCTGCATCGCCACCGGGACTGCGGCGCTCCCAACGGAGGATCAAGGCACGCGATCAGCTGAATTTGTGAACTTTCCCCAAAATGTTAACCTTAAAATGTACGTAAATAGTTGTTCCCACCCCTGCTGGATTCTTTTTTAACAGGGGGTGAATGTGGTAGTCACCCCTGTTGTATATATCACATACGAGATGTAGTACGGAAAGGCCCCTGTAGTACAGGTACGGAGGTAGATCCCTTCCTGCTGACTCCATCCAGTAGGCGGAGTATAAATGTGTGTGCTCACCGAGCTGCAGCCATTTCTGCAGCAGCTGCAGGAGGCTACTCATATCTGCTTAATAAAGCCTCGATTACACTCTACTCTCGTCTCGTCGTAATTAATAGTACATCACCCAACTGCTCCACTTTGTCAAGGCCCGCAACCTGCCCTACTCCACAGAGGAGGTCAAGGCCATGACCAAGGACTGTCAAGTCTGTGCGGAGTGCAAGCCGCACTTCTATCGGCCAGACAAGGCCCACCTGGTGAAGGCTCCCACCCTATTGAACGCCTCAGTATGGATTTCAACGGCCACTCCCCTCCACTGATCGTAACGTGTACTTTGTCAACGTTGTTGATGAGTACTCACGTTTTCCTTACGCCAACCCATGCCCTGACATGACCTTTGCCACAGTCATCAAGGCCCTGCGCCGCATCTTCACCCTGTTCGATTTCCCCACTTATATTCACAGTGATCAGGGATCCTCATTAATGTGTGATGAGCTGCATCAGTATCTGCTCAGGAAGGGCATTGCCTCGAGCAGGTCTACCAGCTGCAACCCCCAGGGGAACGGGCAGATGGAGAGGGAGAATGCTATGGTCTGGAAGGCCATCCATCTGGCCCTACAGTCTAGAAGTCTCCCAGTCGCTTGCTGGCAGGAGGTCCTCCCTGACGCGCTCCACTCCATCCAGTCACTGTTGTGTACTGCCTCTAACGAGACCCCTCACGACCGTCTATTTGTCTTTCCCTGGACGTCGATCTCCGGGGTCTCGCTTCCTACCTGGCTCACGACTCCTGGGCCGGTATTCCTGCAGAAGCACGTGAGGAGCCATAAGGCCGATCCCTTGGTCGAGAGGCTTCACCTCCTACATGAGAACTCTCAGTACGCATACATGACACACCGCGACGGGCGGCAGGACAGTCTCCCTCAGGGATCTGGCCCCCGCGGGTACCCCTGCGCCCACCATCACCTCACCACTTCCTTTACCTCCCCATTTACCCCATCAACTCACCCGGGGCCCATTAGCACCGCCCCTGCGCCGTTACCCTGTCCTGGACCCTGCTGTGAGGACAACGTGCTCCCAGTGTCGAAGGTCTCGACACCAGCGCCTACACTGCGATGTTCACAGCAGACAATACACCCTCCTGTGAGACTGAACCTGTGAGTCCACTTCACCCCCGCCAGACTTTTTTTAAACAGGGGGTGAATGCGGTGAGCCACGTATGGCTGTTGTATATATTATTGTATTTACTCACTGTTACTGTTGTTGTTGGCTCTGCCTGTGGCTCCGCCCCTCTGAAAAGGTATATAACCCATCGATCCGGGACATCGTCTCAGTGTGGGAGGAGCAACTGGTAGGCACATTCTAGCTGATTAAAACCACAGTCCTTGTTAACTACCGTTTCGACTGGATTGATTGGTATCACTCTCTCTCCCATCTCCTCCCTCTCTCACCCTCTCCTCCCTCTCTCTCTACCCCCTCTCTTCCTTCTATCCCCCCTCTCTCCCCCTCTCTGTGTCTCCCTCCCCTACCTCTCTTTCCTCTCTCTCTCTCACCCCCCTCTTTCCTCTATCACCCCCCCTCTCCGTCCTCTCTCCTCTCTCGCCACCCCTCCTCCCTCTCTCTCCCCCTCTCTCCCTCTCCTCCCTCTCTCTCGCCCCCTCTCCTCCATCTCCCCCTCTCCTCCCTCTCTCTCTCCCCCTCCTCCCTCGCTCTATCTCCTCCTCTCCATCCTCTCTATCGCCCTCTCTCCTGTCTCTTTCTGTCCCCCCCTCTCTCTCTCCCCCTCTCCTCCCTCTCTCTCTCCCCCCACTCCTCCCTCTTTCTCTCCCCCCTCCTCCCTCTCTCCTCCCTCTCTCTCTCCCCCTCCACTCCCTCTCTCTCTCTCCCCCTCCCCCCTCTCTCTCCCCTCCCCTCCACTCCCTCTCTCTCTCCCCCTCCACTCCTCCTCTCTCACCCCCTCCCCTACCCCTCCCCCTCTCTCTCTCCCTCCGCTCCCCTCTCTCTCTCCCTCCCTTCCCCTCCCTTCCCCTCCCTTCCCCCCCGCCCTCGCCCTCCACCCCCTCCCCACCCCTCCCCTCCCTTCTCCCCATCCCCCTACCCCCTCCCCATCCCCCACCCTCCCGTCCCCTCCCCCCTCCCTTCCTCCCCCTCCTTTCCCCCTCCCTCCACCCCTCCCCCCTTCCCTCCCACCCCCCCTCCGCCCCCCCCTTCCCTCCCACCCACCCCTCTCCCTCCCCCCCCTTTCTTGGAGCAAAGTAAAGTACCCATCCTCACAGTTTTACAAATTTAAAGCCGTGTTTGGGATTCTTGTCCAGTATCCTAACAAGGGTTGGGTCGGGTCCCAGATATTAACCCCCAACTTCCCATTTCGAAGCCGGAGTGCATTCCCTCCCAATAAATGTGGTATTCCTTATTTGTCAGCGTTTCCTGTACCCTGTTGTGCTTCTCACCACTCAGTCTGTCCTCTGCCTTTCATTGTTTGTCATCCTCCTCGACCTCTCTGCCTTTTATTCAGCCACCACTCCATTCCCTTCCTCACTGACCTCCTTGAACTTGTCAGCCCCACCTGCACCTTGCACCCCAACCCGGTTCGGACTTCAGTCAGTCGAAATGAAGGGTGTATGAGTCCTGCAGTGCTGTCTATACAGTGGAAGGCACTGGGAGCAGAAGACCCCTGCACTCCCCCCTGCCGCACCCCCCTCCCCCACCCCCTGGGCACAGCACTGGTCAGAGTTAGTCCAACTGGAGGGTCCATGAGTCCCGCAGCACAGTTGTGGTAAACCACTGTTGCACCTATATTAGGTGATGTATGGTAGGACCTGTACTACAGGTACGTCAGTGGTCCCTGCCTGCTGGCTCCACCAAGTAGGCGGAGTATAAGTATGTGTGTCCTCCGTGCAGCAGCCATTTCGCCAGCTGCTGTGGGAGGCCACACATCTTAGAGCAATAAAGGCTCAGTTGTATTCAACTCTCGTCTTTGTGCAATTGATCGTGCATCAATTTATTGCTCTACGATTTTCAGAAGATGGACCTTCGTACCAAGCCGGATTGCTTGCAGCTAGATCCGCAATCAAGCAACGCCAAAAAGGACTTTCAGCACTGGCTAGCTTGTTTCGAGGCGTACATCAACTCGGCGCCAAGCCCTGTTCCCGAGGTTCAGAAAATACAGATACTGTACTCGAGGTTGAGCTCCAACGTCTTTCCGCTAACCTAGGACGTGCCAAACTACGCCGAAGCCATGACGTTGCTGAAAGCAAATTACGCCCAGAAGACCAACACGCTCTTCACCAGGCTCTCAACTCCCTGATGAGTCCATAGAAGACTTCTGGCGGGCCCTAATCCCACTAGTCCGGGACTGTAACTGCCAGGCTATTACGGGCACTGAACATTTAACCTCCTTATGCGAGACGCTTTTGTTACAGGGATTGGGTCAGACCTCATACGCCAGCGACTTTTAGAAGGGGCCACGCTTGATCTTGCAGAGACAAAGAAGCTAGCGCTCTCTATGACGGTCGCCTCGCGCAATGTTCAGGCCTACACCCCCAGCCGCGCGGTCCGCCCCTCCTACGCATCGTGGACCCCACAGACGGCCGCCTCAGCGGGGGCCTTACCCAGCCAATACGCATGCGCCAAGCGCCAGCCAGCGAACACCGGGGGTCCCTGATGTTACTTTTGTGGCCAGCAGAAACACCCCCGCCAACGCTGCCCGGCCCGCGCTGCCCCTTTTAAGGCTTGTGATAAGAAGGGGCACTTCGCCGCTGTGTGCCAGTCCCCCGTAGTCGCCGCTATCGCCCCCACCCCCCTTGTTTACGGACAATGGGAGTCACCATCTTCACCTCCCCGGACCACGCGCGGCCAGTGGGCACTGCCATCTTCTCCCCCTCAGACCACACGTGGCCAGTGGGCGCCGCTATCTTCTTCCCTTCAGACCAAGCACGGCCAGTGGGCGCCACCATCTTCCCCTCCACGCAACACATGCGGCCCATGGGTGCCACCATCTTTTTCAATCCCCACTATATGCGGCCCATGGGCGCCGCCATTTTGTCCTCCCCAAGATCTTCCGGAGCCACCATCTTGTCTCCCCCACTTCACATGGGCACCACCAGCGTTCCAGGACCTGTGCCCCCCGGGCACCCCATCATCTGACACCAGCGACGACCAACCACGACTCGCCTCAGTGACTATCAACCAGTCTCGTCCGCACAACCTGGCCACCGCATCGATCAGCGTTAAGATCGACGGACACGTGATCCCTTGCCTGCTGGACTCCGGGAGCACCAAAAGCTTCATCCACTCGGATACGGTAAGGCGCTGCTCCCTCACGGTACACCCCGCCAATCAAAGAATCTCTCTGGCCATTCCTTGGTGATCCGGGGGTACTGTACGGTTACACTCACGGTCCAGGGCGTAGAATTCAGCGGCTTCTGCCTCTACGTCCTCCCTAATCTCTGCGCTGCCTTACTACTCGGCCTGGACTTCCAGTGTAACCTCCAGAGCCTAACCCAGAAATTCGGCGGGCCCCTACCACCCCTTACTGTGTGCGGCCTCGTGATCCTAAAGGTTGATCCACCTTCCCTCTTCGCAAATCTAACACCGGGTCTTCTCAACGGTAGACCTCAAATCCACCAGCTCCCCATCCATAAAGCGGACCGTCCTGCCTTCGAGGCAGACGGTCGCCTCTATCATTCCCTCAGGGTTCCCTTCACCAACGGGGTCTCGGTCTTCCAAAGGGAGATGGACCGAATGGTCGACCGGTATGGGTTGCGGGCCACCTCTCCGTACCTAGACAAAGTCACCATCTGCGGCCATGATGAGCAGGACCACGAGGCCAACCTCACCAAAATTCTCCACACCGCCTCTCTCCTAAACCTCACCTACAACAAGGAGAAGTGCGTGTTCAGCACGACCTGCTTAGCCATCCTCGGCGATGTGGTCCAGAACAGAGTTCTGGGGCCCGATCCCGACCGCATGCGCCCCCTCATGGAGCTCCACCTCCCCCTCTGCCCCAAGGCCCTCAAATGCTGCCTGGGGTTCTTTTCATACTACGCCCAGTGGGTCCCAAACTATGTGAACAAGGCCCGCCCACTCATACAGTCCACCCATTTTCCCCTCACGGCCGAGGCTCACTAGGCCTTCACCCGTATCAGAGCCGCTATTGTCAAGGCCAGGATGCATGCAGTAGACGAAATGCTGCCATTTCAAGTGGAAAGTGACACATCAGACATCGCCCTAGCCGCCACCCTCAACCAGGCAGGCAGACCCGTGGCATTCTTTTCCCGCACCCTTCATGCCTCAGAAATTCGGCACTCATCGGTCGAAAAAGAGGCCCAAGCTATCGTTGAAGCTGTGCGGCATTGGAGGCATTACCTGACCGGCAGGAGATTCACTCTCCTCACTGACCAACGGTCGGTAGCCTTCATGTTCAATAACACATAGCGGGACAAGATCAAGAATGATAAGATCTTGAGGTGGAGGATCGAGCTCTCCACCTACAATTATGAGATTTTGTATCGCCCTGGTAAGCTCAACGAGCCTCCAGACGCCCTATCCTCAGGTACATGTGCCAGCGCACAAGTAGACCGACTCCGGACCTGCACGACAGCCTTTGTCACCCGGGAGTCACACAGTTGTACCATTTCGTAAAGGCCCGCAATCTGCCCTACTCCGTCGAGGAAGTACGGACAATCACCAGGGACTGCCAGGTCTGTGTGGAATGCAAGCCGCACTTCTACCGGCCGGACTGTGCGCGCCTGATGAAGGCCTCCTGCCCCTTTGAGCGCCTCAGCGTGGATTTCAAAGGGCCCCTCCCCTCCACCGACCGTAACACTTATATTCTCAGTGTGGTCGATGAGTACTCCAGATTCCCCTTCGCCATCCCATGCCCCGACATGACGTCTGCCACCGTCATCAAAGCCGTCACCACAATCTTTGCTCTGTTCAGTTTCCCCGCCTACATCCACAGTGAAAGTGGATCCTCATTCATGAGTGATGAGATACGTCAGTTCCTGCTCAGCAGGGGTATCTCCTCCAGCAGGACGACAAGCTATAACCTGAGGGGAAATGGACAGGTAGAGAGGGAGAACGGGACGGTATGGAGGGCCGTCCAACTGGCCCTACGGTCCAGGAACCTCACGGCCTCTCGCTGGCAGCAGGTCCTCCCTGATTCACTACACTCCATTCGGTCACCACTGTGCACGGCCACTAACAACACACCCCATGAACGTCTCTTTGCCTTCCCTAGGAAGTCCACATCTGGGGTGTAGCTCCCGACTTGGCTCGAATCTCCCGTTCTTCTCTGTAAGCACGTTCGACTCAACAAGGCGGACCCATTGGTGGAGAGGGTGCAGTTGGTAGAACATAGAACATAGAACAGTACAGCACAGAACAGGCCCTTCGGCCCTCAATGTTGTGCCGAGCCATGATCACCCTACTCAAACCCACATATCCACCCTATACCCGTAACCCAACAACCCCCCCCTTAACCTTACTTTTATTAGGACACTACGGGCAATTTAGCATGGCCAATCCACCTAACCCGCACATCTTTGGACTGTGGGAGGAAACCGGAGCACCCGGAGGAAACCCACGCACACAGGGGGAGGACGTGTAGACTCCACACAGACAGTGACCCAGCCGGGAATCGAACCTGGGACCCTGGAGCTGTGAAGCAATTATGCTAACCACCATGCTACCCTGCTGCCCCAAACCCAGTCCATGCAAACCCCTAGAATGCCTCCGTGATGTACCCCGACGGCCGCCAGGATACCGCCTTCCTCAGGGACCTGGCACTAACAGATTCCACACACACACCCCGCTGGCCCAGCGCCAACCTCCCCTCCCCCGGCGCTCCCAGCAGCAATCCCCCCAGGACCATCCGTCCTCCCCCTGCCCACGCCTGAGGATCAAGAGGATTTTGGCATGCTCCCGGAGTCACCGAAGACCAGACCAGCATCGGCATCGCTGCCACCACTGCGTCACTCCCAGCGGCACATCAAGGCCCCGGACCGGTTAAATCTCTAGGTGCTCCACTGGAACGCATTTTTCAAAAGACATTTTTTTCTCACAAAAATTATATGTAAAATTCAGTTGTTGTATATAATTCTTTACCACCCCCGCCGGACTCAATTTTAACAGGGGGTGAATGTGGCAAACCACTGTTGCACCTTTATTAGGTGATGTACGGTAGGACCTGTACTACAGGTACGATGGTAATCCCTGCCTGCTGGCTCCACCCAGTAGGCGGAGTATAAACATGCGTGTCCTCCATGCAGCAGCCATTTCGCCAGCTGCTGTGGGAGGCCAACACATCTTAGGGCAATAAAGCCACAGTTGTATCCAACTCTCGTCTTTGTGCAATTGATTGTGCTTCAACAGTGCTTTCCACAATGATAAGCTCGGCATGGAGTTGGAGGGTGTGACCTGGCCTGCCCCAGCAGAAAGATGTTCAACGCAACAACGCGCAGCATGATGGCAGGTAGGCTATAGATGTTGGAATCAACTCGAAGTTTCAAGCGAAATGTGGCCCACCTTGTGTGTGTGCCGCTCTTTTTCAAGCAAGCAGCTGGAATTCATGATATGCAAGTGAATGCAAACAACGTTCACGCCACCAGGCAGCGGGTAAACCTATCCACCATTGGAAGAATTGCAAACTGATTATACACCAATGGGATCTGACCTTTTGGCTCCTGCCCGTCACCGCATTGGCTGAGGCAGAATGGAAGAATTCCACACTCTGGGCAGGATTCTCCGAGCCCCGCGCCGGGCCGGAGAATTGATGCAATCGCGCCATACTGCCCTGACGCTGGCACGCGATTCTCTGAGGAGCGGCGGATTGGCGCCATTTGTACCGGCGCATTTGGTGTGGCACTGGTCGCGGGCCGCTCTACATGGCTGGGCCGCCGATTCTCCGGGCTTGATGGGCCGAGCGGCTGCGCGGAAACGGCAGAGTCCCGCCGGCGCCGTCCACACCTGCTCGCAGCCGGTAAGAACACTGCGCGCAGGTTGGGGGGGGGGGGGGGGGGGGGGTTGTGGGGGGGGGGGGGGGGGGCCTCCGATGGGGCCCACGATCGGGGCCCACCGATCGGCGAGCCGGCCTCTCTTGCCTCGGGCCTATTTTGTTACGCGGCCGGCCCCTGAGCCCACACGCCATGTTGTGTCAGGGCCGGTGCGTTGAGGAAGTCCCCCGTGCATGCGCAGGTCGGCGCCAGGATGGGAGGCTGGAGTGGCATGAACCGCTCCAGTGTCGTGCTGGCCCCATGTGGGTGGCAGAATTGGTAGTGCCAGCATCCGTTTCACACCGTCGTGAAACGCAACGGCGTTCACGACGGTGCGGACACTCTCCCTCCATTTCGGAGAATCCAGCCCTCTGTTTGTCTGCTCAAGAATATGATTTGTTCAGCCTGTGGCAGTGACAACAACAGGAGGAACTGTTTTGAAGGATTAATTAATTGTTTATTTACTCAATTGTCTTTTGTTAAGGAACAATGATAAACTCAGATGTTTCAACATCAGCTGTGCTTTTCGCTCCAAACACTATCAAAAGTGTTGGACTCTTGTTGCTCTTTCTAAGCTGTTTAATATAATTTTTTAAAGCAAGAGCAAGACAAGATGCCATTGATATCATCCAAAGCAAAGGTAGCATTGATAGAGCCAACTGATAGTCTTGTTTTGTTGGATAGCAATGTTAAATATTGTCATTCAAGTAAAGAATGAGGAATTTGTCATGTTTATGGTTCTTGCATTTTCTTTAAAGCGAAACTCTCAACTGTACTGAATTGCTGCTGAAGTTGCCAAAACACTGAGCTCAAATCTTCTGGTCTCCGGATTCAGTTGGGATTTTCATGTCAGGACCCTGCAGAAGTCCGAGCATGCACACATGCACAGAAATTGCCCAGGAAGTTTACCTTTCTGATAGACTAATTTCCGCTTGCTGGGACCCTCTGCAAACGTCTCCAACACTGAGCTCAGGGTTGAAGACTTGTTTCAGAAACATGGGACCTACCTGGGTACTTACCCTAGAAATGTTACATGGTTTAATACTTGATCGAACTCCATGACTGGTCAGTATAACTCAATTGAGCACCACAACTAAACCCTCTCCATCTCTAATCAATCCCACCCACCTCATCCAGTAACCGACTGACCCATTCACTAACCGACTGACCCATTCACTCACTGTCCGCTTACCCAACTCATTCACTAACCCGCTCTCTGTTCACTTACCCATTCAATGATCCACTCACTCACCCACTTGCCCAATCTACAGAATCTACTACAGAAATCTTGATGGAAAGATTCCTGATTTTCACTATGTGGATCAGTCTGTTAAGTACATTTTTGAATAATATGTACACAAGCTGCCGGTTAGTGCGAGTAAAATTCAACATATACAGTATACTATTAAAAGGAACAAAGGCCAGGATTGTCCGGACCTTCCTGCAGAGCACAGCAGGCCAACCAAAAGCCCATTGACTTTGGGAAGGACAGGAAGATTCTGGCCAAAGGTTTTGTAGCTTGGATTCTTTTGCTGACCATGGGTGGGATTCTTTGATCAACGACGCCGAAATCGCATTCGGCGATTGGCCGGAGAATCCCCGTTTACGACGGAATTGGGGACGATGCTGTTTTTGCGATGCTCCGTCCCCTCAAAAACGGTGTACTCGGGGATTACGCCGCACGCCGTATGGACGGCCTCAGGACGCTACCTGAGACCCTTGCCCGATGCTCCGCTCCCGATGGGCCGAGTCCCCGATGGCGTCGCTCACGTGTGCTCACCCCGTTTGGGGACTTTGTCTGGGGGCTGTGGACTGAGTCCAGCGCTGCCACAATCAGGGGGTGCCATTCTGCTGGCAGGGGGGGCTTCGACGGGAGCTGGGGGGACTGGTGGGGGGTGGTAGGGGGTGGCGAGGCTGGTTACAGGAGGGCAGATTACTGGCAGGCTGGGTCCGTGCATGGCCGGCACCATGTTGCATGACGTGGCCACCACAGGCCGCCGCCCTGCACAGCCATTCTCCAGCCATATTCACAGGTAAAGCCGGGGGCTTTACGCTGCGCAGCTGTTAGCCCCCTACCGTACAGAGAATTGGTGAGAGGCGGCGCTGACTTCCCGGTCGTAAGACCAGATGGATCCTTTGGATTTTGTTTATTGTCATGTGTACCGAGGTACAGTGAAAATTATTTTTCTGCAAGCAGCTCAACAGATCATTAAGTACATGAAAAGAAAAGAAAATACATAATAGGGCAACACAAGGTACATAATGTAAATACATAGACACCGGCATCGAGTGAAGCATACAGGAGTGTAGTATTAATGAGGTCATTCCATAAGAGCGTTGTTTAGTAGTGAGATAACAGTGGGGAAGAAGCTGTATTTGAGTCTGTTCATGCATATTCTCAGACTTTTGTATCTCCTGCCCGATCGAAGAGTTTGGAAGAGTGAGTAAGCCGGGTGGGAAGGGTCTTTGATTATGGGAGGGGCTTTGATTATAGCCGCAGGATCGGAGAATCCAGCTCCATAAATTTCAATTCATTAGCTAAAGATCCAAAAATACAATGGAATTATTTAAGATAAAATAAATGTATCTGTTTTACGCTTCTGACCAACAAATAAGCTTCCTTTCAGAACAAGTTGTATTTATAAAACAAAGTCCATGCACTTTGTTTGATCTGTTTCTGATGGTATTCAGCCCAACTAAAAGTACCCAAGTGAGAGCAGTTCTGTTACATTAAGAAGCCATAATATTGAGAGGTGGCTGAAAAATGTCTTCAAACATTAGGGTCCAATCGAATGGCTTTGACACACCCGACACCGTAACGCGACAAGCCGTTAAATCCCGTGAGAGATCTCTTGCAGGATTTGCAATACTCAGAACACCTTGTGAGATCGGCCCTCGCCGGCCGAGATCCAGATAAACATATTTAAGCGAACCATTAGACTCGTATTTAAATATGTCCGTGCCCGATTTTCCCGAAGCCTGGAAATGAACATCCATGCCTGGGAGACCTCGCCATGCTGCTGTTTAGCACTTGGTCACACAAACGTGGACCAGGCATAACTGCACCTGAGGGGAGGGGCGGGGGGCACTTCCAGGCCATTTGAAGCCCCGGGTGTGTGTCACTGGGCAGGGTGGTGCCCTGGCACTCCCACTGGCACCTGGGCACCATGGCAATGTCAGCCTGGCATCTTGACACTGCCACCCGGGCATCCTAGCAGTGCAGCCAGGGTGCCTGTGTGGTATGCAAGACTGACAGTGCCAAGGTGCCAGGCTGGCAGTGCCAAGGTGCTCGGGTGCCAGGTTATCCTTGCCAGGAAGCGAGCCTGGGTTTGCCCTGCCCTTAAGGTGAGTGTGGGGATTCGAGGACCCCCGAAGAGGTAGGTTGGGGCAGTGGGTGAGCCCAGAGGCTGCGGTGGGTGTCCAAGAGGGGATCGAATTATCGAGGCTCCTGCAAGGAGGGTTGTTAGCGCCAAGAAAGACCACATTGTACAAGCCCAAAATGGGACTCTGTTTTTTGAGCATTAAATAGAGCCCGAAAAGTATATTCTGGGTCTGTAAATGTGTAAAGCAGGCTCAGATATCTTTTTGTCTATTTGGTTCCCAAACCTCATCTGCTGCTATTTTTCACAGCAGGTCTGGGTCTGTTGTGGACTTACTGATAGAGAATGATCACTGAGAATTGTCAGCTACTCCGTTATCATTCTATCAGGGGTCTATCAGCTAAATCGACCTAAATGGACCTTGATCTTTTTTCAACTCACAATTCCGATGTCATTATTTTGTCGGGGCTGAAGTGATTAGATTTATCTTCTGTTATTTTCTTACATTTAGGGCAGATCATACATTTATGAAGCTCAAATCTACAGTGTACATGAGACTGCTAAGTTATTAGAAAAGCGTTTTATGTGAAGGGATTCTCATCAATTTAGAAAATGAGATTGTAACTAATCTCATTTATAATTATAATTATAAAACATGTTATCCTGTTGGGAAATATAATGATTTTATTGATGAAGCGAAGAGGGAGCCGATGCTTAAGGCCACATATTCCTCATTTTGCGAGCAAAGAGAATAAAATAGCACCTGTTCATAACAGAATCTTAGCAAAATTATCAAAGAACCATACCACTGAATGCTTTTTCCCTCAATTTTAGCGGATCCAAATCAAACTGGCAAGCGTTGACAATTTATCAGACACAAAATGTATATTATGCATATTTGATAGTCTGCATCATTTTACACAGGGAAAATTGAAAACTATTAATGTTGAAACCGCATTGCAGAGATTGACTTTTCAGTGCATTACTGAGGGAGTGCTGCACTGTCAGAGTTGCCTTCTTTCAGGTGAGACATTAAGCTAAGGCCCTGCTTTCTCCTTGAGTGAACAAAAAAGATTCCATTAACAGAAGGGTAGGGAAGTCTTCTTCATCTCCTGGCAACATCTCTCAGCTGGCATGATTAAAACAAATCATGAGACCTTGCTCTGTGTGGACAGTGACTAATTTTTATCAAACTATGTGGGGGGGGGGGGGGTGCGGTAGGATTCACATGGGCGTGTATTGATGCAAGTATTTGCAAGGAGTGGGCGAAGGGGGTAAGTATTTAAGGTCGGTGGTCCCAAAGTTGTTCAGATGACCCCCACACAATGCTAATCCTGTCCACACACCTTCACCATACTCTCATTCAGACACCCCCTTACCCCATCGGAGACACCCACACCCATTGGAGACCCCCACCCCCCATCGAATATCCCCCCATCAGCACTTAATTTCCTTTGATCTGGGCGGGACTTGTCAATCATAGCTGGATGTTTATAAGTATTGTGGTTAGGTTCACTACAGTCTACCTGAGAAGCACTCAAGGGTGAAGGGAAATGAAAATAAACAATCTAGTCCTCTGGCCATCTGGAAGCTGTCAATTACAGCCTACTTAAAAGCTATTTCTCTTTGAAGTGGATAGAATCCTTAGAGATCAAAGGATCTGATTGGGAGGGGCTTAAAAGCTTTGTGATGTAGTTTTAGCTTTCCATGAGATCATCGCTGCTGCTGTCTGCACATCTGTCTGAGGCAGAAGGTGTAAGGGCCAGGCAAGTGGAAAAGCAGTTATTCTTTTCACTGTTTCGGCCTGCACTGCTCTTTTTCTTCCAGGCAGGGATGACTGATGGGGAGGTCTATTTTATGGAGGGGGTGCTCTGTTACTTGGGGTCTGTCTAGTGGGGGGGGGATCCTCTGATATGGGGGAGTCACTGTTATTGGGGGTCACTTATGGGAGGCCTTTGGGTCATCCTCATGCGTGTGTATTGTTGGTGGAGGTGACCTAGCAATTACTGTGGTGGGGGAGGTGCCCCCACATGTCACCGGGGGGTGGGGGGGGAGAAGGGGGGGGACTGGGAGAGAGGTCAGCTGCCAGACCTTGCTATTGGGCCGCCCGCTCAAAATGGCGATCCCCCCCCATGCATAAATTTGAATGGCTAGGGAGAGTGAGTCACTTGTGGGCATTTCTCCTAGTGCCAACGCAAGCCACAACAGGTCTGGCAGGAGAACATATTCTCCCAAAGGAATAACCAGACCTAAGGCCCGAATTTTCCAGTCCCACCGACCACAAGAATCGCCATGGATGGAACAGAAAATTTGACAGACAACAGCAGTTCCATTGACTTCAGGTGAAAATTTTGGGACTGGAAAATCCCACCCATTACATTATTTGCTCTAAAACATTGGAATAGCCCAAAATTATGAAAGGCATAATATAGGGTGGCATAGTGGTGCAGTGGCTAGCACTGCTGCAGGGCACCGAGGACCTGGGTTTGATCCATGTCTGCATGGGTCTCATCCCCACGAACCTAAGATTTTTTAAAAAGGGATCATATAATTGGAATTTCTTTCTGGCTAAATGTAGATTTCAGCTAAGGTTAAATACAACGACAAATTTGCTCTGAACTGCTAATTTACATTTAAGGGGTTAACATTTCAGTACATTGCCCTTTAGGAACATATCCTAAAATCCCAGCCTGGAATTTTCCATCCTTAACTTCAATGAGCAGAACATAACAAATTGGGAGCACAATGGAATCGTTCAGATCAGATTATCACCTCTATTTTAAAACTTTTCCATCTCCCATTTAGCCTCCAATGGAAAGGAATGTTTTTGTTGATGGTGTGCTCCAAGAGAGTTCGTCTGGATTGAGTTAAATAGTAAGGGATTTGCTACCATGTGGGAAGTAATTACAGACCCATTTTGTTACCAAATTTGGGAGTAATTAAAGACCATTGAATAGTGGGAAAAATTTCAAAGATTAGATTTGTAGGACATATGTATATTTATATATCAATGTAAGTTTGCAATTGTAAGAGTTGTAATTATGAAAAACTTTCATTATTCTAAGGCAGGCTGGAATAAAATAAAAGTTTGTGGTCAAAATGAGGAGGAGTTCTTTGCATCTGGGGCTGGTTCCTTAGTATGTCGCTATCCTGTATAATAAAGTAGGTCAATTAAGTGAACTGAAGACAGGGGAACACGTGAGGAAATTACAAACGTAACATAAGCTAGATGCCCACATATTTTGAGGCTACAATGGTCAATTTATATAATTCCAAAAACTGGATTGACTATCCCCCAAGTATAAAAATGAACTGCTGGCATGGGTATGGGTGGTTCCCATCCTAGTTGTTCACCACATGTGATCTGCTCTGTGCCAAAGAATCATCAGCTCCTGCGCACCTTTGCATTACAGCCTCTCTTGCACCCAGTTACAAAGTGCTGGTAAGTAAAACATCCTTTTACCATAGAACCATAGAAAAAGTACAGCACACAAGGAGGCCATTCTGCCCATCTTGTCCATACCAGCCCAAGAACACCCAGGTGCCTTTTCTAATCCCACCTTCCTGGCACCCGGTCCATAGACTGTAGATGAGATCATTAAAGGTGCAGATCCAGGTACTTTATAAAGAGTTTAGGGCCTCTACCTCCACTGCCAACTTGGGCAACATGTTCCAGACACCCACTACACTCTGCGTAAAAAAAGTTCTTCTTCATGCCCCCTCTATACTTTCCGTCGCTTATCTTGAATCTATGTCCCCTGGTCCAGACCCCTCCACCAAGGGAAACAATTGTGTCCTGTCCACCCTATATCTTCCCCTCATCATTTTGTACACCTCAATTAAGTCACCCTCAGCCTTCTTTGTTTCATTTATGTACTTGCTTTCATTTTGGTACTCATATAACTTATTGCATGCAGTCTTCAGGACTAGCTACATAACCTGTTTACCTCATTCGAATTGCAAACAGTAATTATTGGCGACAGCACTATATAGTTTTTCTATTTTCCTCAATCCACAATTATGCTCAAGATGTGAAGTGCAAATGCCCATTTTATTCTATTTATAAAACTGTATAAATCAATTTTGGCACCTGTGACTTATTGAGGTCTTCCTCATTCATGGAGTAAATAGTACCTTCCAGTATTCCTCATTGGCTGTTTGCTAGAAACAATATGTAAAAATTCACGAAGGAGCTATGTTGTATATTGGCCAGAACTAAACACATGTGTTTGATGCACGTTGTTGCTCGTTCTGCGTGAGTGTACTTTACACTCAATTTGGCTCTGTTTTATTCCTTAGCTCTAGAGTCGCCAGGTATCGTTAAGATACCACCACAAAATTCAAGTTCAAGCTCAGACCAATAACTCAATACACCAGTTAGTAAGTTCAAACAAGACACGTTTATTATAATACAGTTATCTACTACTTATGCATATACAACTACAAGACTAGGCTAATTCTACCACTAACAGGCCAATACTTATCTGGAATAAGGGAACTGCCGGATCAGGGAACAATGGCCTCTTGCTTTGTCCTGGATCCGCAGGCTTCCAGTCGGTGTGGACTAAAGGGGTCAGGAGTGTATACTCTCGTAGTGTGCATTGTATGACACTTACTTGATGGCGGCTGCTGACCAGGCCTCTCCTTCTCAAGGTTCTTCTACTGCAAAGGTGTTCTGCTGGGAGGGCTGGCTGGTCAAGAAGAGCGCTGGTCAAGAGAGCTGGTCAAGAGAGCGAATCAGTCCTGGGACCTGACTTTTATAGGTCCCAGGGGCTTCGCATCCTTCTGGGAGGACTATCTAAAAACCTGCAATCGATTGGGTCTCTTCCCAATCAATTGATTTGAATTTCCCCAATAATGAGGCTGTTCCTCGATCACTGGGCGGTTCCTTACACCTTATTGGTGTCCTTTGTCTTAGACTCCACTGGCGCCAGAATGTCTGACCTTCCATAGAATGTTTCAATTGCAGTTAACTGTTGTGTCCATTGTGCCTGGGAATCACCATGAATCGCTTCATTAATATGCGCAGCTCATTAGTTACAATTCTGTCGGGTTTCTGTGGCAGCTAGAATACAGGGGATTCTGCAGACTGCCTGTTTCTTTGCCAATGTCAATTTTTTCCTGTAATCTTTGCGTTCTTCCATTTTGTGTGAGGAAGTGGCCAACCCAGGTGGCTACAACATTATCATCAATGCTGAACATGCAATGGTCTCAGCTTCCACATATTTATTTCATCACATTGTCTTCCAAAACATCTACATTTTTAATGAAGGCTGAAAAATTTCAGGGTGTGAATAAACAAAATAATTCGTGTCCATTTCCTCTCTTGTACATGACCTCTTTAAAGATTTATGTTGCTACAGAAATTGTAGGCAAGTGCAAAAATGGATGCATAAACATTTATGTGAATGAAGTAAACAACTATGAAAGAGGTGAAAAAATGTCAAGGGGGAAATCAGGTGTGGTGTATTTATATGTATAAATACTTTAGCTCTCATGCTCACAAATAATTAATTGTTTTTTAAAAATTTAGTGTACCCAATTCTCTTTTTTTCTAATTAAAGGGCAATTTTAGCGTGCCCAATCCACCTACCCTGCACATCTTTGGGTTCTGGGGGTGAGGCCCACACGGGCATGGGGAGAATGTGGAAACTCCACACGGACAGAGACCCGGGGCAGGGACCGAATCTGGATTCTGGGCGCCATGAGGCAGCAGTGCGAACCACTGCACCACCGTGCCATCCAGCCACCCATTTCTCAACAGTTCTCAATTCAGTCAATCTTGCCACATGTATTGTTGGTAGCGCGTGCAGATTGTTCAGAGATGTTTCTTGTTATGGACTAGGTAGGCCTTATTATGGAATCAATGGAACAAAAATCTCTGGGTGGAATCCTCCCATTCTGTCTTTGGCAGGTCTGGTGGAGGGTGGATGCCCGGAGTCACTGTGTGGAGTTTGCGCATTCCCCCCGTATCTGCGTGGGTCTCACACCTACAACCCAAAGATTTGCAGGGTAGGTGGATTGACCATGCTAAATTATCCCTTAATTAGAAAAATGTATTGTGCATTCTAAATTTATAAAAAAAAGAGAAACGAGTGGCTAATTGGGAAGGTCAGTGTTTACAATGGAGAAAGACAATGTTGTCGAGGAGAACACTCAGGTTCAGTCGACCAGGCTAGATGGAATTGAGGTTCAAAAGGAGGAGGTGTTAGCAATTTTAGAAAATGTCAAAATAGATAAGTCCCCTGGGCCAGATGGGATTTATCCTAGGATTCTCTGGGAAGCCAGGGAGGAGATTGCAGAGCCTTTGTCCTTGATCTTTATGTCGTCTTTGTCAACAGGAATAGTGCCGGAAGACTGGAGGATAACAAATGTTGTCCCCTTGTTCAAGAAGTGGAGTAGAGACAACCCTGGTAATTATAGACCTGTGAGCCTTACTTCGGTTGTGGGTAAAATGTTGGAAAAGGTTATAAGAGATAGGGTTTATAATCATCTTGAAAAGAACAAGTTGATTAGCGATACTCAACACGGTTTTGTGAAGGGTAGGTCATGTCTCACAAACCTTATTGAGTTTTTTGAGAAGGTGACCAAACAGGTGGATCAGGGTAAAGCTGTTGATGTGGTGTATATGGATTTCAGTAAGGCGTTTGATAAGGTTCCCCACGGTAGGCTATTGCAGAAAATAAGGAAGTATGGAATTGAAGGTGATTTAGCGGTTTGGATCAGTAATTGGCTAGCTGAAAGAAGACAGAGGGTGGTGGTTGATGGCAAATGTTCATCCTGGAGTTCAGTTACTAGTGGTGTACCGCAAGGATCTGTTTTGGGGCCACTGCTGTTTGTCATTTTTATAAATGACCTGGAAGAGGGTGTAGAAGGATGGGTTAGTAAATTTGCAGATGACACGAAGGTCGGTGGAGTTGTGCATAGTGCTGAAGGATGTTATAGGATACAGATGGACATAGATAAGCTGCAGAGCTGGGCTGAGAGGTGGCAGATGGAGTTTAATGTGGAAAAGTGTGAGGTGGTTCACTTTGGAAGGAGTAACAGGAATGCAGAGTACTGGGCTAATGGCAGGATTCTTGGTAGTGTAGATGAACAGAGAGATCTCGGCATCCAGGTACATAAATCCCTGAAAGTTGCCACCCAGGTTAATAGGGCTGTTAAGAAGGCATATGGTGTGCTAGCCTTTATAAGCAGGGGGATTGAGTTTCGGAACCACAAGGTCATGCTGCAGCTGTACATAACTCTGGTGCGGCCACACCTGGAGTACTGCGTGCAGTTCTGGTCACCACATTATAGGAAGGATGTGGAAGCTTTGGAAAGGGTTCAGAGGAGATTTACTAGGATGTTGCCTGGTATGGAGGGAAGGTCTTACGAGGAAAGGCTCAGGGAATTGAGGTTGTTTTCGTTAGAGAGGAGAAGGCTGAGAGGTGACTTAATAGAGACATATAAGATAGTCAGAGGGTTAGATAGGGTGGATAGTAAGAGTCTTTTTCCTCGGATGGTGATGACCAACACGAGGGGACATAGCTTTAAATTGAGGGGTGATAGATATAGGACAGATGTCAGAGGCAGTTTCTTTACTCAGAGAGTAGTAGGGGTGTGGAACGCCCTGCCTGCAATAGTAGTAGACTCGCCAACTTTAAGGGCATTTAAGTGGTCACTGGATAGACATATGGATGAAAATGGATTAGTGTAGGTCAAATAGGCTTCAGATGGTTTCACAGGTCGGCGCAACATCGAGGGCCGAAGGGCCCGTACTGCGCTGTAGTGTTCTATGTTCTATGTTCTATCAATTCATCCTGATTTGAATGGAAGCATTGTGCTGCATGTGGCAAATGTGCAATACAAAGTGATTTGCTGGAATGGGTGTGACCTAACCAATTTAACAGCTCAAATCCTAAACCGGCCTGCAGTTAGGTTCTCCTGGGTGAGGGAATGGGGCGGGATGAGTTAGGTAAAGTTAAAAGAATAAGCCCAGGACAAGAGCAGTTTATTTGTGGAGCAAAACAAAGTGCCTCTGTTTGTCTTCACGTAAGTATAACTTGCAAAAAATTGTTTAGCCTTTTTTAGCCTTAAATGTCGTTTCAGGATCACTTGTTAGATTGATGGAGGTCTGGTACCATTTGCTGGACTTTGACCTAATTGTATCTCGATTTTATGATGCCACTCAACATCCATTCACAATAATGAATCAGCCTGATGTCTATTGGTGTGGAACATTGACAGGCCTGCCTGAATTGGGCATCAGACAACACTTAATGGGGCAGACAAGGTTCCCCAATCTAATATTCAACACCTGGCTGCCAATTATTCAAGCACCAAGTGAACAGATATGCATTGATTTTCTTCCCCTTATTTTCTTTCCATTGATCATTCGAACAGGATTTTCCAGATGCGAATTACTTGTCTAAATAGATAAGTGTAGAATTAAGAAGAAGTGCAAGGTATAAGGAACATTTGCTTCTCGCTTCCACTTGATGGAAGTTAGCAGAGCATCTGAAAGATGCATACGTTCCCTTAATCTATCCGTATTAGGAAACAAGCAAATTACTGAAGATGCTGAAAAATCTGCAATGAGAACAGGAAGTACTGGAAATACTCATAATAAGACCAGGCAGAATGTGTATTGAGAGAAACAGTGAAAACCTGTTGGGCTGGATTTTCCAGGCATCATGGTTCCCACCAGACCCAGCAGCAGTAGTGGGAACAGTGGGCATGGCTCAAAGCTACAGGCAGTTCTGATAAAGAGAGGTCCAGATTTAATTTAAGTCTGGGTTCTGGCCAGGCTGGCAGCTAGGGCTTGTGTAGGGACCCAGGTTCGATTCCCGGCTTGGGTCTCTGTCAGTGCAGAGTCTGCGTAGGTTTCCTCGGGTGCTCCGGTTTCCTCCCACAAGTCCCGAAAGATGTGCTGTTAGGTCATTTGGACTTTCTGAATTCTCCCTCCGTGTACCCGAACAGGCTCCGGAATAGAACATAGAACATAGAACAGTACAGCACAGAACAGGCCCTTCGGCCCTCGATGTTGTGCCGAGCAATGATCACCCTACTTAAACCCACGTAACCCGTATACCCGTAACCCAACAATCCCCCCATTAACCTTACACTACGGGCAATTTAGCATGGCCAATCCACCTAACCCGCACATCTTTGGACTGTGGGAGGAAACCGGAGCACCCGGAGGAAACCCACGCACACACGGGGAGGACGTGCAGACTCCACACAGACAGTGACCCAGCCGGGAATCGAACCTGGGACCCTGGAGCTGTGAAGCATTGATGCTAACCACCATGCTACCGTGAGGCCAGGAATGTGGCGACTAGGGAATTTTCACAGTAACTTCATTGCAGTGTTAATGTAAGCTGACTGACAATAATAAAGATTATTATTATCATTGTAGAGAAGTGTCTCCTATGGTCCCAGGGGACTTGCATAAAGACATCCCCTCCCCCTTGTCTGATACCAGCCTGCACAGCTAAAGCTGCCAACCTTCTGACATGGCTTGGGCCCCCCACACTACAGACAAAATAGTGGAATGAGGCCCTATAATTGGCCATTAAAAGGCCTCTTTAAGTCCAAGACCAGGCTGGTAGTTAGAAAATGAGCAGGTTGATGTGACCATCAATTCACTCGGAGACTCGAGTCGAAGTAAACAGTGGTTTTAATCAGCTTACAACTTTGCCTGCCTGCGACCTGTACATTACTGAAGGCGGTGCCGCAGGTCAGCTGCTCTTATACTTCCTCTAAGGGGCGGAGCTATGGGAGGAGCCCGTACATGCTCCACATCTCCCCTTGTGGGTGCAGCCACATAGTAGCCCATAGATGGAGCCCACAGGGTTAATAGCATGGTGTAATGCAACACAGTATAGTGGTGAATTAATAGTACTTATACATTCACCACACAGGTCCCCTGCTGGATATTGAGTCTCGGCGCCATTAGCGCCGGCGCGTTTTGCGCGGCACTGATTGCGGGCCGTTGTCCGCAGCGGGGCCACCGATTCTCCGGCCCGGATGTGCTAAGCGACCGCGGGAAAAAGCAGAGTCCCATACCTGGTCACTGCCGGCTGGAACTCTGCGCGAAGGGTCGGGGGCGGACTGAGGGGCTCAGTCCCCGGGGGGGAGGCCTCTGATGGGATCTGGCCCGCGATTGGGGCCCACTGACCGGCGGGCCGGCATCTCTCCCCCCGCCAGGGCCTACTTTGTTGTGCGGCTGGCCCCTGAACCCCGCCATGTTGCGTCGGGGCCACGCGCTGAAGAAGTCCCCCGTGCATGTGCGGGTTGGTGCAGCCCAACTACGCATGTGCGGGTTGGTGCGGCCCAACTGTGCATGCGCGGGTTGGCGAGGTGCCCATTTGCCACTGGGAAGGGAACTGGAGCTCCATGGGGCCAGAATCGGTAGTCCACACGCCCGTTTCACGCCGTTGTGAAACGCGATGGTGTTCACGATGGCGCAAACACTCTGTCTCCAATTTGGAGAATCGCGCCCAGGGAGCAGAGGACTGATAAAGGGGAAAAAGATAAAGTTTGTGGAAGAAAGGAGAGATTAAATTACATAACAGTTGCTGGTATGAACAAAGAGAGCTGTATGGAACAATTAAAGAAAGAAACTTGAACATAGAGGAGGTGCGAATGACAGAATAATAAACTGCTGGTGTCTGAAAGCTAAAAGAGAAAACATTTTTGATTCATAATCGGGCAGCACGGTGGTGCAGTGGATTAGCCCTGCTCCCTCACAGCGCTGAGGTCCCAGGTTTGATTCCGGCTCTGGGTCACTGTCCATGTGGAGTTTGCACATTCTGCCCGTGTCTGCGTGGGTTTCACCCCCACAACCCAAAGATGTGCAAGCTAGGTAGATTGGCCACACTAAATTGCCCATTAATTGGAAAAATTAATTGGGTATTCTAAATTTATTTTAAAAATTTTTTGTTTCATGATGCAACATAAATAAAGTCTGTCATAATTTTTAAAAGTGAAAATAAATGGGCGAAATTCTCCGCCCCCCACGACGGGTGGGAGAATAGCGGGAGGGCCTTCCCGACATTTTTGCCGCCCTCCCGCTATTCTCTCCCCCCCCCCCAAGTCCCGACCCGAATCGCTGCCGCCGTTTTTTTACGGCCGGCAGCGATTCTCAGCTGTTAGATGGGCCGAAGTCCCAGCCCTTTCCGCCGTTTTTACGAACGGCAAACACACCTGGTCTTGCCGTTCGTAAAAACGGCGTCACAAACTCGCTATTAATAACCATGGCACCGATCGCGGGCAGCGGGCACAATGCCCGCGCACTACTTGTCCTTCTGCCGCCCCGCAGTATCCATTCGCGGGGCGGCTGAGGGGCAACCCGGCCCGCGCATGCGCGGGTTTCGCGCAAAAACGCGATGACGTCACCCGCGCATGCGCGGGCTGGAGTCTTCCAAACTGCACATGCGCGGCTGACGTCATATGACGCGTCAGCCGGCGCTAACTCCGGCAAGCGGGCGTAACGATTTTCGTTAAGCCCGTCTTGCCGGAGCCTACGGCGTCGGGCTGCTAGCCCCGACCGGGGACCAGAATCGGTCCCCGGTCGGGAAGGGGCGCGCTGCCGTAAAACCCGCCCGGGTTTTACGGCAGCTTTACGATTTCTCCCGTTTTGGGAGAATCGCGCCCAATATGTCTCTGAGAAGTTAGAATCTGATTGGACCAGGTGAATATGGTTAATCCCACAGGAGCGAGGGGACAGAAGCCCCCCACCAGGATAGTTACCTGGAATGTAAGGGGACTCAACGGCCCATGAAAAGATCCAGAGTCCTCAACCACCTAAGAAACATGAAGGCAGACATAATCTTCCTTCAAGAGATGCACCTGAGAGAGCAGGACCGACTGCGGGTAAGAAAGGGTTGGGTGGGACAGACCTACCATTCCTGTTACGGGACGAGGGCCAGGGGGGTGGAAATACTGATCAGCAAATGGACGATGTTTAGGGCGAGAAAGACGGTTGCAAACCCAGGGGCACAGTACGTCATGGTTAGCGGGACCCTGGATGGGACATCGGTAGTTCTAGTCAACGTGTACGCACCCAACTGGGACGACCCGAGCTTCATCAAGAAGACCATGGCAGCAATCCCTGACATAGCGAAGCACCGGCTAATCATTGGGGGGGGGGGGGGGGCTTCAACTGTGTACAGGGCCCAAACGACTGACAGATCGAACCCCAAGACGGGGAAAACCGCAAACATGGCAAGGGAACTCGGTCACTTCATGGAACAGATGGGAACGGTGGATCCCTGGAGGTTCACCCGCCCAGGGGAGAAGGAGTTTTCCTTCTTCTCTCCAGTACACAACGTATACACCAGAATTGATTTCTTTGTGGTGGGGAAAACGGTGCTTCCGGGGATAAACAGAGTGGAATACTCTGCAATTGTGATATCAGACCACGCTCCACACTACATGGACGTGAGGCTGGAAATGGGCAGGGCCCAACGCCCCACATGGAGGTTAGACGTCACCCTACTAGCTGACAGGGCCTTCAATGAAAAGATATCATGGGCCATAGCAGAGTACACGAAGAACAATCAGAACGGGGAGGTCTCGCTCTCCACGTTCTGGGAAGCGCTAAAGGCTGTATTAAGAGGGGAAATCATTGCTTTCAAAGCGCGAAGAGAAAGGGAGGAAAAGGCGGTTAGGCAGCAGCTGGTTGACTCCATACTGGAGGTAGACCGTAAATACTCCGAGGCCCCGACCGTAGAGCTCCTGGCGGAGAGCTACGAAGGAACTTTGACCTGCTCTCCACCAGGAAAGCAGTGCATCAACTCCGCCAGGCACGTGGGACCCTATACAAACATGGAGACAAAGCCAGCCGCCTGCTGGCACACCAGCTGAGAAAGCAGGCAGCCACCAGAGAAATTGCAAAGTCAGAGATACTGGAGGCACATTACAAACAGAGCCAGAAAAGATCAACAAAGCCTTCAGGACCTTTTACCAAGGGCTGTACACCTCAGAGCCCCCAATGGGGGAGCCTGGGATGAACCGGTTCCTTGATGGACTGGACATACCAGTCGTGGGCGAGGGCAGAAAACAGGGCCTGGAAGCACCATTAGCACTGGGAGAGATCATGGACAGCATTAGCTCCATGCAGACGGGGAAGGCGCCGGGACCGGACGGGTTCCCGGCGGGCTTCGACAAAAAATTTGCGACAGCGCTGGCCCCGCACCTGTGGGAGATGTTCACAGGCTCGCTGGCGAGGGGCACACTGCCACCTACGCTAACACAGGACTCAATCTCGCTGATACCTAAGAAAGATAAAGACTAACAGAATGTGGGTCATACAGACCCATCTCACTGCTGAATGCAGATGCCAAGATACTGGTCAAGATTCTAGCCAAAAGGCTAGAAGACTGCGTGCCAGAGGTGGTCGCAGAGGACCAGACAAGCTTTGTTAAACGTAGACAACTTACCTCCAACATCAGGCGCCTGCTGAACGTGAGAATGACCCCCTCCGAGGAGAGAACACCAGAGGTGGTCGTCTCCCTAGATGCAGAAAAGGCCTTCGACAGGGTCAAATGGAAATACCTCATAGAGGTACTGGAGCGGTTCGGGCTTGGAACAGGATTCACTTCCTGGGTAAAACTCCTATACAACGCTCCCATAGCGAGCGTACGGACAAACAACACCAACTCCCGATACTTCCAGCTGCACAGGGGCACCAGACAAGGATGCCCACTGTCCCCGCTGCTGTTCGCTCTAGTGATCGAGCCACTAGCAATTGCGCTCAGAGCAGCAAAAAGCTGGAGGGAGATCCGAAGGGGAGGTAGAGAGCACAGAGCCTCACTCTATGCAGATGACCTGCTCCTCTACATTTCGGACCCACAAAGCAGCATGGTCGGAATCATCGTGCTCCTGAAAGAGTTTGGCGCCTTCTCGGGCTACAAACTTAACATGAGCAAAAGCGAGATCTTCCCAGTACACCCACAAGTAGGGGAGGCAGCACTAACGGGACTGCTGTTTAAACAAGCCCAACACAAATTCTGCTACCTGGGGATCCAAATAGCCCATGACTGGAAAGGGATCCACAAATGTGAACCTCACCAGCCTGACGGAGGAAGTAAAAAAGGACCTGCAAAGATGGAACACACTCCCACTCTCCCTCGCGGGGAGAATCCAGGCAATCAAAATGAACGTGCTGCCCAGGTACCTCTTCCTATTCAGAGCCATTCCGATCTACATCCCCAAGGTCTTTTTCCAAGCAGTAGACAAACTAATCATGGTGTTCGTATTGGAGGGGGGGGGGGGGGGGGGGGGGGGGTCTACCACTGGGCGGCGATGGCCGAGTAAGTAAGGGGATGGATCAAGGAGCCACAAGCTGAGTGGGTGCGCGCGGAGGAGGCCTCCAGTAAAGGGACTTCCCTCCAGGCTCTCACCATGGCGCCACTCCCATCCCCTCCCAAAAAACACTCCAGCAGCCCAGTGGTGACAGCCACCCTCCAATCCTGGAACCAACTACGGCAGCAATTTGGCCTGACCAAAATGTCGGACAAGGCTCCCATCTGCAACAACCATAGGTTCACACCAGCACTGACTGACGCCACCTTCAAAAGGTGGAGACAGGACGAGGGGACACTGACAGTCAGGGACCTATACACCGATGACAGGGTTGCAACACTGGACGAACTGACGGAGAAATTCCAGCTGGCCAGGTGGAACGAGCTAAGTTACCTGCAGCTCAGAGACTTCCTACGAAAGGAGACAAGGACTTGCCCACAACCGCCACGACAGACATTACTGGAAGAGTTACTGGGCGCAAGCATATTAGAGAGAGGAAATTGTAGTGACATGTACCACATTCTGGTAGAAGGGACCGACACCGTACTGGACGCAACAAGAAGGAAATGGGAGGAAGACCTGGGGATCGAGATAGGGTGGGGACTCTGGGGCGAAGCACTGCATAGGGTCAACTCCACCTCCACCTGCGCAAGGCTCAGCCTGACGCAACTAAAAGTGGTGCATGGAGCCCACTTAACAAGAACCTGTATGAGTAGGAGGTGGAGGACAGATGTGAACGGTGCCAAGGAGGCCTGGCCAACCACGCCCACATGTTCTGGTCCTGCCCCAGACTTGTGGAGTACTGGACTACCTTTTTGGGGTGAGGGTGGAGCCATGCCCGAAAGTGGCGGTCTTCGGGGGTTTCAGACCAGCCAGATCTATTCCTGGGGAGGAGGGCGGACGCCCTTGCCTTTGCCTCCCTGATCACCCGACGTAGAATCCTGTTCGGCTGGCGGGTCAACAGCACCACCTCAGGCTGCAGACTGGCTGTCCGACCTCTCGGAAACTCTCCAAATGGAGAAAATTAAATTCGCCATCTGAGGGTCAGACGACGGCTTCCACAGAACGTGGGAGCCATTCAGCCGATTGTTCCGGGACTTGTTTGTGGCCAACAAATAAGGAGAAGAATGGCCAGTTAGCCAGGAACCAGGGGAAAGCAGCCAAAGCATGAGAGGGAGGGATAGACCGGGGGCGGGGGGGGGGGGGGGGGGGGGGGGGGGTGCGGGGGGGGGGGGGAACAGAACTCATTCTAAGAGGAAGGAAAGGCGAACCACGGTGGGGGAGGAGGGAAGGGATAGGGAACAATAGAGGAGAACCAGGGAGGTGGGGGGGAGGGGGGGGAGGAGGAGGAGGGAAGAGATAGGGAACAATAGAGGAGAACCGGGGAGATGGAGGGGGAGGGGGGAGGCAGGGAAACGTTAACCAACCTGTCATCCACAGAAACAGAGAAAAATTAGAACACAAGGCGGAGGACTGGAGGGCCGGGTGAAGTGGCAGCACGCACGAGAAGACAACGGCGGCGAAATCCGACTGGGAGAAGCGAGGGGCAACACCGGCACCAGACCCACTCGAGGATTGCCCTCCAGAAGTGCCTCGCCGGCACGAACAGGTGCCTACTTACGTATATATAGATATATCATATCCTGTGTAAATAACGGAAAAATATACTCTGTTCAAAAATCCAATAAAAAACATTTTTTTTTAAAATTGTACAAGTCCTCTGATCATTTCCATTAACTAGAAAAGTTGTCACGGATGTGCAAGTTGCAAAACATCTTGGTTAAAGACAAACTGCTGTTATGACACAAACATGTTACCATGAACCCACTGAAGCTTGGTGATAAATGAAACCCTTTTGCTGCTCTAATAAATTTGATACAGCCAACAATTTTGGATTGAACAATGTAAATAACATTGCAAATTGCAATGTTAAAAATTGAATTTACAGATCATTTGGATTAAGCTATTTTAAATTAAGAGGAGTACATAGAACATAGATTTTACAGTGTCGACGGAGGCCATTCAACCCATCGAGTCTGCACCGGCCCTGGGAAAGAGCACCCCACTTAAGCTGCACTCCTCCACCCTATCCCCATAACCCGGTAACCCCACCTAACCTTTTTTGGACACTATGGGCAATTTAGCATGGCCAATCCACCTAACCTGCACATCTTTGGACTGTGGGAAGAAACCAGACCTCCCACACAGACATGGGGGGAACGTGCAGACTCCGCACAGACAGTGACCCAAGCCTGGAATCAAACATGGGACCCTGGCACTGTGAAGCAACCGTGTTAACCACTGTGCTACCATGCTGCCCTTGAGCTGACCTTGTTTCCATTGAGTCAACTAATGCTCAGAAAATGCCTTTGTTTTTCAACCTGGTTGTAATATTTAAATTGGATGTTTCATGCTGTTACCTCTGTGATAATTTCACATCGGTTAACTTGTAAAGTATACTGTGCAAACTGGAGTTTGGATTTTAAACAAATCCCATTCATTAGGGTAATAGACTTTGTTTTCCCACTGCTCCTGAATAGTTAAGATCTTTATTATGCTGCACAAACAACGATTTCTAAAATGAGACTAAACGCTCAAGAGGCTTAATGGTCCTCAGAGATCTGGTACTATTGAGACAAAAGGGAGAGTGGAAGTTTCAGAGTGATTGGGTGTAAACTGTTTATGGATGTATAATTTAATTCAGTTCAGTGTGTGCATGTCAATTGGGAACAGTCCAGGGACAGTGGAAAAGGCAGATGGAAGGCAGCAGGGATTCAAACAACTCAGTGCAGAGACAGTGTTCATGAATCAGTCAATCCTAGTTTGATATAATTTATCTATAAATTTATTATCACTTCTATAATGAAATTATTACCTCTAATCTAGATTAAACAATTTGGAATATTTGCACATATGTAATCAGTAATGGGAAAGTATAATGGATGCTGGCAATCTGAAATAGAACAGAAAGTGCTGAAAATACTCAGCAGGTCAGGCAGCAAATGTAAAGTTTATAAGATTTATTGGACTTTCAACCATCTCCTCAATTCCAGGTAAAAGGAGAAATTGAGAGGGCCATGTGACCTGTTATGAATGCTGCTTGATAAGTAGGCTGGGTGGCTTAGTTAATTTGAGGATAGGGAGGTCCAGCGTGAGACTTACTAGAGTAAAGTGTAACATATTCACACCTGTAAACAAAGGCAAAGCAATTGTGTTGAATGCGGATCGACTTTTAGTCTCCAGAGAAGAGAGAGAGAGGTCACAGCGAGAGACAAAAGACTACGGCTGGTGAACTCAGCAGGGAGAAGAAGCTATCAGTTGCTCGTGAGTTAATAATAACAATAATGTAGTGGGCGGGACCGTCATTGGGGGGGTGGGGGGGTGGTTGTGTTGCAATGGGGAGGGTCTTTGGGGTGGCGGGAGCAGCCGGGGTCAGCAGGAGTCGGCTGGCTTACGGAAGTACAATAGAAGGGGTTCGCAGCTAGGGGGGGCCCTAGCTTGGGGGGGGGGGTGGGAAGGTTTGCCGGGGGGGGGAAAGGGGGGGGTACCGAGTTGCTGCTGAAGTGGCGAAGGAGCTGGAGCAGGTAGAGGGGGTCGGGATGGGGGTTTGCCGCTGTGGGGAACGGGCTGAGCGGGGGGCGCGGGCACGTGGCGGATTACGGAAGGGTGAAGGGTGATGACGACGGGGAAGGAGGGTAGGTGGTCCCCTGATCCAGCTGATCACCTGGAATATGAGGGGACTGAATGGGCCGGATAAACGGGCCCGCGTGTTCGCGCACCTGAAGGGGCTGAAGGCGGATGTGGCCATGCTTCAGGAGACGCACCTGAAGGTGGCGGATCAGGTTAGGTTGAGGAAGGGGTGGGTGGGCCAAGTGTTTCATTCGGGGCTGGATGCAAAAAATCGGGGGTTGGCGATCCTGGTGGGGAAGAGGGTGTCGTTTGAGGCGTCGAATGTGGTGGCAGACAGCGGCGGGAGGTATGTGATGGTGAGCGGCAAGCTGCAAGGGGAGCGGGTGGTGCTGATCAATGTATATGCCCCGAATTGGGATGATGCAGGTTTCATGCGGCGCATGTTGAGCCGGATTCCAGATATGGAGATGGGGGGTCTGATAATAGGGGGGGATTTCAACGGTGCTGGATCCGCCACTGGATCGATCCAGTTCCAGGACGGGTAGGAGGCCTGCGGTGGCTAAGGTGTTGAGGGGATTTATGGACTAGATGGGAGGGGTGGACCCATGGAGGTTTGCGAGGCCGAGGGCCAGGGAATTTTCATACTTCTCCCATGTGCATAAGGCTTACTCCCGGATTGATTTTTTCGTTCTGAGTAGGGCATTGATTGCGAGGGTGGAAGATGCTAAATATTCGGCGATAGCCATTTCTGACCACGCCCCGCACTGGGTGGTCTTCGAGCTGGGGAAGGAGAGGGACCAGCGCCCCCTTTGGCGCTTGGAGGTGGGGCTGCTGACGGACGAGGAGGTGGGTGGGCAGGTCCGAGGATATATCGAGAGGTATCTGGAGGCCAACGACAATGGGGATGTCCGAGTGGGGACGGTCTGGGAGGCGTTGAAGGCGGTGGTCGGGGGGGAGTTGATCTCCATTCGAGCGTACCGGGAGAGAAGGGAGCAGAGAGAGAGGTTGATGTTTGGTGGGGGAGATGGTGAGGGTGGACAGGAGATAAGCGGAGGCCCCGGAGGAGGGATTGTTGTGGGAGCGGCGCGGCCTTAAGGCTGAGTTTGACTTGTTGACCACCAGAAAGGCGAAAGCTCAGTGGAGGAAGGCACAGGGTGCAGTGTATGAATATGGGGAGAAGGCGAGCAGGATGCTGGCACACCAGCTCCGTAAGCGGGATGCGGCTAGGGAGATTGGTAGAGGTAAGGATCGGGGAGAAAATGTGGTGCGAAGGGGGGTAGACATCAATGGGGCCTTCAGGGACTTCTACGAGAAACTGTATCGGTCCGAACCCCCGGTGGCGGAGGGGGGGGATGGGGCGCTTTTTGGATTGGCTGAGATTCCCGAGGGTGGAGGAGGGACAGGTGAAGGGGCTGGGGGCGCCAGTTGAGCTGGAGGAGCTGGTTAAAGGGATAGGGAACATGCAGTCGGGGAAGGGGCCGGGGCCGGATGGGTTCCCGGTTGAATTTTATAAGATGTATGCAGACCCGTTGGGCCCCCTGTTGGTTAGGACCTTTAACGAGGCAAGGGAGGGGGGGGGCTTTGCCTCGGACGATGTCTCGGGCGCTGATCTCCCTGATTCTTAAGCGGGACAAGGATCCCCAGCAATGTGGGTCGTACAGGCCGATCTCACTCTTGAATGTGGACGCCAAGCTGTTGGCAAAGATCTTAGCCACGAGGATAGAGGACTGTGTGCCGCAGGTTATCCACGAGGATCAAACGGGGTTTGTGAGGGGGAGGCAGCTGAACACTAACATACAGAGGCTCTTGAATATTATAATGATGCCGGCGGTAGAAGGGGAGGCGGAGATAGTGGTGGCACTGGACGCAGAGAAGGCCTTTGATAGGGTTGAGTGGGGGTACTTGTGGGAGGTGCTGGAAAGGTTTGGGTTTGGGAAGGGGTTTGTCAGTTGGGTGAGGCTGTTATATGAGGCCCCGATGGCGAGTGTGGCCACGAATAGGAGGAGGTCGGAGTATTTTCGGTTACATCGAGGGACGAGGCAGGGGTGTCCCTTGTCCCCCCTACTTTTTGCGCTGGCAATTGAACCCCTGGCTATGGCGCTGAGGGAGTCGAGGAACTGGAGGGGGCTGGTGCGGGGTGGGGAGGAGCACCGAGTGTTGCTCTATGTGGATGACCTATTGTTATATGTGGCGAACCCGGTGGGGGGAATGCCGGAGGTGATGAGGATTCTCCGGGAATTTGAGGACTTTTCGGGGTACAAGCTCAACTTTGGGAAGAGCGAGCTGTTTGTGATACACCCGGGGGACCAGGAGGGAGGGATTGGTAGGCTTCCATTGAAAAGGGCGGAGAGGACCTTTAGGTACTTCGGGGTGCAGGTGGCCAGGAGCTGGGGGGCCTTGCATAAGCTTAACCTTACAAGGCTGGTGGAGCAAGTGGAGGAGGGGTTTAAGAGGTGGGACATGTGGCCGCTGTCTCTGGCGGGTGGGGTGCAGTCAGTCAAGATGACGGTGCTTCTGAGATTTCTGTTCCTGTTTCAGTGCCTCCCCATCCTTATCCCGAAGGCCTTTTTCAGACGGGTTAACAGGAGCACTGCGGGGTTTGTGTGGGCCCGAGGGTGAGGAGGGTGTTCTTGGAGCGGGGCAGGGATAGGGGGGACCTGGCGCTGCCCAACCTCTGTGGGTACTATTGGGCTGCCAATGCAGCGATGGTGCGTAAGTGGGTGATTGAGGGGGAGGAGGCAGCATGGAAGAGGATGGAGATGGCGTCCTGTGTGGGCACGAGCCTGGAGGCGCTGGTGACGGCGCCGCTGCCATTGCCTCCAACGAGGTATACCACGAGCCCGGTGGTGGTGGCTACCCTCAAAATTTGGCGGCAATGGAGGCGGCACGGTGGGGAGGTGGGGGCCTCGATGGGATCCCCGATACGGGGGAACCACCGGTTTGTTCCGGGGAGAATTGATGGCGGGTTCCTGAGTTGGCACAGTGCAGGTATCAGGCGATTGGGGGACCTGTTTATAGATGGGAAATTTGCGAGCCTGGGTGAGCTGGAGAGGAAGTTTGGGCTCCCCCCGGGGAAGCCTTTCGGTACATGCAGGTGAGGGCGTTAGTCAGGCGGCAGGTGGCGGGGTTCCTTCTGCTGCCACCGCGTGGGGTCCAGGACAGGGTGCTCTCGGGGGTGTGGGTTGGGGATGGGAGGATCTCGGCGGCGTACCAAGTGATGCAGGAGATGGACGAGGCCTCGGTTGAGGAGTTGAAGGGTAAATGGGAGGAGGAGCTGGGTGAGGAGATTGAGGAGGGGGCGTGGGCGGATGCCCTGGAGAAGGTGAACTCCTCCTCTTCTTGTGCGAGTCTTGGCCTCATACAGTTTAAGGTGCTGCACAGGGCTCACATGACCGGGACAAGGATAAGCCGGTTCTTTGGGAGTGAGGACAGGTGTATTAGTTGCTCTGGGAGCCCAGCAAATCATGCCCATATGTTCTGGGCATGTCCAGCATTGGGGAATTTTGGAAGGGCGTGGCAGGGACGCTGTCGAGGGTGGTAGGATCCAGGGTCAATCCGGGAAGGTTTAAGACATGGCAGGAGAACCCAGACCCGTGCCATGCTCCTCGTGTGCGATGTGGGAGCTCAGGGACACGTCCACTGTCCCTGGCTCCTTCACGTGCAAGATGTGTGTCCAGTTGCAGCTCCTGTTAGACCGCTTGACGGCTCTGGAGCTGCGGATGGACTCACTTTGGAGCATCCGCGACACTAAGGACGTTGTGGATAGCACTTTTAGTGAGTTGGTCACACCGCAGGTGAAAGTTAATGAGGGAGATAGAAAATGGGTGACCAAAAGACAGAGCAAGAGTAGGAAGGCAGTGCAGGTGTCCCCTGCGGTCATCTCCCTGCAAAACAGATATACCGCTTTGGATACTGTTGAGGGCAATGGCTCACCAGGGGAAGGCAGCAGCAAGGTTCATGGCACCGTGGCTGGCTCTGCTGCACAGCAGGGCAAGAAGAAGAATGGCAGGGTTATAGTGATAGGGGATTCAATCGTAAGGGGAATAGACAGGCGGTTCTGCAAACACAATCAAGACTCCAGGATGGTATGTTGCCTCCCTGGTGCAAGGGTCAAGGCTGTCTCGGAGCGGCTGCTGGACATTCTGGGGGGGGGGGGGAGTGAACAGCCAGCTGTTGTGGTGCACATAGGCACCAACGATATAGGTAAAAAACGGGATGAGGTCCTACAAGCTGAATTCAGGGAGTTAGGAGTTAAACTAAAAAGTAGGACCTCAAAGGTAGTAATCTCCAGATTGCTACCTGTGCCACGAGATAGTCAGAGTAGGAATGTCAGGATAGATAGGATGAATGTGTGGCTCAAGAGATGGTGCAAGAGAGAGGGATTCAAATTCCTGGGGCATTGGAACCGGTTCTGGGGGAGGTGGGACCAGTACAAACCGGACGGTCTGCACCTGGGCAGGACTGGAACCGATGTCCTGGGGGAGGGGGGGGGGGGCTGTTTGCTAGAGCTGTTGGGGACGGTTTAAACTAATTTGGCAGGGGGATGGGAACCAATGCAGAAAGTCGGAAGGTAGTAAAACAGGGATAGAAACAAAAGGCAGTAAGGGGGAAATTGTAAGGCAGAGAAGCCATAGTCAAAAATTAAAAAGGGCGACAGTACAAGGTACAGTGACTGAGGGGAGCTCAATGACTAGGCCCAGTAATACTAAAAGGAATAAAACGGGAAGTAAAAATGTAAATGGTAAGCGATGCGGCAGGTTGTTACATGAAGATATGGGTTCAACGACAAGGAAAATTAGGAGAAAAGTTAAGAGGAAATATAACTTAGCAGAGGTTACTGATCGAGGTGTTAAGATTCAAAACAGATGTATAAAAGCCAACAAAAGTGTACTTTACCTGAATGCTCGTAGTATTCAAAATAAGGTAAATGAGTTGATGGCGCAAATCATCGTGAATGACTATGATTTAGTGGCCATCACTGAAACATGGTTACAGGGTGGTCAAGACTGGGAGTTAAATATCCAAGGGTATCAAACTATTCGGAAGGACAGGGTGGATGGTAAGGGAGGTGGTGTAGCTCTGTTATTTAAGGATGACATCCGGGCAATAGTGAGGGATGACATCGGTGCTATGGAGGAGAAGGTTGAATCCATTTGGGTGGAAATCAGGAATAGTAAGGCGAAAAAGTCACTGATAGGATTAGTCTATAGGCCACCAAACAGTAAGATTATGGTGGGGCAGGCAATAAACAAAGAAATAACTGATGCATGTAGAAATGGTACAGCAGTTATCATGGGGGATTTTAATCTACATGTCGATTGGTTTAACCAGGTCGGTCAAGGCAGCCTTGAGGAGGAGTTCATGGAATGTATCCGCGATAGTTTCCTAGAACAGTATGTAATTGAGCCTACGAGGTAACAAGCGGTCCTAGATCTGGTCCTGTAATGAGACAGGATTGATTCATGATCTCATAGTTAGGGATCCTCTCGGAAGGAGCGATCACAATATGGTGGAATTTAAAATCCAGATTGAGGGTGAGAACGTAAAATCAAACACTAGTGTTTTGTGCTTAAATAAGGAGATTACAATGGGATGAGAGAAGAGCTAGCTAAGCTAGACTGGCAACAAAGACTTTATGGTGAAACAGTTGAGGAACAGTGGAGAACCTTCCAAGCAATTTTTCACAGTGCTCAGCAAACGTTTATACCAACAAAAGGGAAGGACGGTAGAAAGAGGGAAAATCGACCGTGGATATCTAAGGAAATAAGGGAGAGTATCAAATTGAAGGAAAAAGCATACAAAATGTCAAAGATTAGGGGAGACTAGAGGACTGGGAAATCTTTAGGGGGCAACAGGAAGCTACTAAAAATGCTATAAAGAAGTGTAAAATAGATTATGAGAGTAAACTTGCTCAGAATATAAAAACAGATAGTAAAAGTTCCTACAAATATATAAAACAAAAAAGAGTGGCTAAGGTAAATATTGGTCCTTTAAAGGATGAGAAGGGAGATTTAATAATGGGAAATGAGGAAATGGCTGATGAACTGAACAGGTTTTTTGGGTCGGTCTTCACAGTGGAAGACACAAATAACATTCCAGCGACTGATAGAAATTAGGCTATGACAGTTGAGGACCTTGAGATGATTGTTATCACTAAGGAGGTAGTGATGGGCAAGCTAATGGGGCTAAAGGTAGACAAGTCTCCTGGCCCTGATGGAATGCATCCCAGAGCGCTAAAAGAGATGGCTAGGGAAATTGCAATGCACTAGTGATAATTTACCAAAATTCACTAGACTCTGTGGTGGTCCTGGCGGATTGGAAATTGGCAAATGTGACACCCCTGTTTAAAAAAGGAGATAGGCAGAAAGCGGGTAATTATAGGCCAGTGAGCTTAACTTCGGTCGTAGGTAAGATGCTGGAATCTATCATCAAGGAAGAAATAGCGAGGCATCTGGATGGAAATTGTCCCATTGGGTAGACGCAGCATGGGTTCATAAAGGGCAGGTTGTGCATAACTAATTTAGTGGAAATTGTTTGAGGACATTACCAGTGCGGTAGATAATGAGGAGCCAATGGATGTGGTATATCTGGATTTCCAGAAAGCTTTTGACAAGGTGCCGCACAAAAGGTTGCTGCTTAAGATAAAGATGCATGGCATTAAGGGTAAAGTAGTAGCATGGAGAGAGGATTGGTTAATTAATAGAAAGCAAAGAGTGGGGATTAATGGGTGTTTCTCTGGTTGGCAATCAGTAGCTAGTAGTGTGCTTCAGGCATCAGTGTTGAGCCCACAATTGTTCACAATTTACATAGATGATTTGGAGTTGGGGACCAAGGGCAATATGTCCAAGTTTGCAGAAGACACTAAGATGAGTGGCAAAGCAAAAAGTGCAGAGGATATCGGAAGTCTGCAGAAGGATTTGGACAGGTTAAGTGAATGGGCTAGGGTCTGGCAGATGGAATACAATGTTGACAAATGTGAGGTTATCCATTTTGGTAGGAATAACAGCAAAAGGGATTATTATTTAAATGATAAAATATTAAAACATGCTGCTGTGCAGAGAGACCTGGGTGTGCTAGTGCATGAGTCACAGATAGTTGGTTTACAGGTACAACTGCTGATTAAGAAGGTGAATGGAATTTTGTCCTTCATTGCTAGAGGGATGGAGTTTAAGACTAGGGAGGTTATGCTGCAATTGTATAAGGTGTTAGTGCGGCCACACCTGGAGTACTGTGTTCAGTTTTGGTCTCCTTACCTGAGAAAGGACGTACTGGCGCTGGAGGTTGTGCAGAGGAGATTCACTAGGTTAATCACAGAACTGAAGGGGTTGTATTACGAGGATAGGTTGAGTAGACTGGGACTGTACTCATTGGAATTTAGAAGGATGAGAGAGGATCTTATAGAAACATATAAAATTATGAAGGGAATAGATAGGAGAGATGCCGGCAGGTTGTTTCCACTGGCGGGTGAAAGCAGAACTAGGGGGCACAGCCTCAAAATAAGGGGAAGTAGATTTAGGACTGAATTTAGGAGGAACTTCTTCACCCAAAGGGTTGTGAATCTATGGAATTCCTTGCCCAGTGAAGCAGTTGAGGCTTCTTCATTACATGTTTTTAAGATAGAGATGGATAGTTTTTTGAGGAATAAAGGAATTAAGGGTTATTGTGTTCGGGCCGGAAAGTAGAGCTGAGTCCACAAAAGATTTGCCATGATCTAATTGAATGGCGGAGCAGGCTCGAGGGGCCAGGTGGCCTACTCCTAGTTCTTATGTTCTTAACGAGAGCCTACGTAGATTAGTGAGCAAATGGGTTTGGGTGAACAGGACTTGATGTGAGCTAGGATAAGGGCACGTTTATGGAGGGTGGAGGAAGGAGACCCGCAAGCAAAGTGTTTGAATAGCCTACATAGAACATACAGTGCAGAAGGAGGCCATTCGGCCCATCAAGTCTGCACCAACCCACTTAAACCCTATCCCCATAACCCAATAACCCCATCTAACCTTTTTTGGTCACTAAGGGCAATTTATCATGGCCAATCCACCTAACCTGCTTATCTTTGGACTGTGGGAGGAAACCAAAGCCCCCGGAGGAAACCCACACAGACACAGGGAGAACATGCAGACTCCTCCCAGACAGTGACCCAGCGGGGAATCAAACCTGGGACCCTGGTGCTGTGAAGCCACAGTGCTAATCACTTGTGCTACCGTGCTGCCCAGTCTAAAGGCAAACATGGATGAGGATTTCAGTAGAAGATAATTGGAGGCAAAGGCAGAGAAAGAAGCAAACAATCTTTGTGTTGGAACCTTAACATCAAATAGGACAATGAGGTTGCAAATAGTCTGGTTCAGTCTGAGCAATTAAATTAAACTGAAACTCTAAAGGGGAGGAAATGAAAACAGATGAGGGAAATGAAGCCTTAAGAATCGCTGTTAAGGTTGCATACGTAAATCACATAGATGAGTTTAAAGTACTGAATTAATTGACCCTTATGGGCAGCTGAATTAGATTACTCCATGTCAGCTAATCTCCATGGAGACTGTGACCCAGCTGGTTAAAATTAATCCTGTTCCATTGAAACAGATCTCGACCTTCCATCATCTTGTTTTGCAAGTTAGTAAATTAATATGTAACATTAGATGAATAATCTATATTCATACTGCAATACAAAATTATTTCTTCTATTCCAAATTTCACTGAAGCAGTCCCAGATTTTTTATCAAAAGTGAGTTAGCCATGGGCAGAAATCTCCCATGGCCCCACTAGTGGGTCCAATGGCAGGTGGGGAGAGAGAATTTTGGGGGAATGAAAGAATTGGTTTTACGCTGTCATGAATTACCAGCGGTGTCTTCCGCTGGTGGCCAGCATGAAACTGCTTTTCATCCGGCTAATGGATGCAGATGAAGGCCCGACTAGAATCGTCCCCCCATGTCCGAATCCCAATGATGTCAACAGTAAAATACACCTGGCCAGAACATATCTGGAACAAGGTTGGATGCAGATGCCATATCTCAGGAATCGGATGATCTCCTATGGGACTGCTTAGAGTCAGTGGACTGGTCAGTATTTAAAAACTCTGTGACCAGCCTGAACGAGTACGCCACTACAGTAACTGACTTCATTAGTAAGCGTGTGGGAGACGGTGTGCCAAAGAAGGAAATCCGTGTGTTTCCCAACCGGAAACCCTGGATGAACAGGGATATTTACTGCTTGCTGAAGTCTAGGTCTGAGGCGTGCAAGTCAGGCGACTGTGACCTCTACAAGAAAGCCAGATATGATCTAAAGAAATCCATCAAAGATGCCAAAGGACAGTACCGGACCAAGCTCGAGTCCCAGGCTAGCCACATGGATCCCAGCCGTCTATGGCAAGGTCTGCAAGACATAACGGGCTACAAGATGAAGGCATGTAAAATCGTTGGCTCCAACGCACCCCTCCCTGATTAGCTCAACGCATTCTATGCCCGCTTTGAGCCCTCCACCCCAGAAGCCGCGGATTACCTTGTACCTGAGATCACCATTGCAGACATCAGAGCAGCTTTCTCAAAGGTTAACCCACGGAAAGCCACCGGCCCGGATGGGGTACCCGGACGAGCACTCAGGTCTTGCGCGGATCAGCTGGCGGAGGTATTCGCAGACATCTTCAGTCTCTCTTTACAACAATCTGAGGTCCCTATCTGCTTCAAGAAGATGACTATCATCCCTGTACAAAAAAAGTCAAGCAGCGTGCCTTAATGACTATTGTCCAGTGGTTCTGACATTCATCATCATGAAGTGCTTTGAAAGGTTACTCATGGCACGAATAAACTCCAGCCTCCAGGATTGCATTGATCCAATGCAGTTCGCCTACTGCTGCAACAGGTCCACAGCAGACGTCATCTCAATGGCCCTGCACTCTACCCTGGAACATATAAATAATAAAGACAGCTAGATATGTCAGACTCCTATTCATCGACTACAGCTCAGCCTTCAACACCATCATTCCTACGAAACTCATCTCCAAACTCCGTGGCCTTGGCCTCGGCTCCTCCCTCTGCGACTGGAACACCACAGCAGTGGATGGGGAAGCATCTACAGGTGGATCTTCCAGATTCAGTGTCATTGAGGAGGTCCAGCTTCCAGCCTTGAAATGTTCCTGAAAATCCATCTGCTTTCTCAGGAGGTCCATATTCCCACCTCACAGTGCTCCCAGAGATCTATCTTAATTTTCAGGAGGTTGTAGCCACCGAAGTTGGCCATTCCCTAAATACAAAATGGAGGAACGCAAAGCATACAGGTTAAAATGGACAATGTTTGCAGCACCAGCAGGCTGCACCAAGCAAATGTGGATTCTGTCTGCTAAGAAAGCAGACAGCACCGAAACGAACATTCTGCATACTAATGAGGCAATCTCCGAGGCAGTTAGCATAGTAATGGAACGATCCCAGAGACAATGGACACAAATGGGGAAGTAACTGCAACATTTTATAGGATACCAGACACCCCGGCACCAGCGGGGTCCGAAAACAAAGCACCTGAAAGCCTGACCAGTAGCCAAGGAACAGCCTCAGTATTGGGGGGATTCAAACATATCGATTGGGAAGAGACCCAATCGATTCCGAGCAGGTAAAGGGGTCCGCCCAAAGGGGCGTTGATCCCTGGAACCTATAAAAGACAGGTCCCACACTTAGTTTGTTCTTCTTGTCCAGCCCTCCTCTCTCCTTGATCAGCCCTCCTCTGTGGACCAGCACCTTGACCAGCTTTTGCCAAGAAGACCTTGAACGAGAGAGAGGAGAGGTTTGGGACAGCAGCCGCCAGCAAGTAAGTGTCTCACAACGATCGCTACCAGAGATAGACACTCCTGACCCCTTTTTAACCTATACCAACCTGAAGTCTGCAGACCAGAGCAGAGCAAGAGGCCTTGCCCCCCCTGATCCAGCAGTTCTTCGAGATAAGTATTTGTTTATTTAGTGGTAGGAATAGTTTAATCTTCTTAGCGTGTGCATGGGTAGTTTTATAATTGTATTATAATAAACTCAGTTGTTTGAACTTACTAATTGGTGTATGGTTTTATTGCTTTGAACTTCACCTTGAAACTTGTGGCAGTATCTTAACAATACCTGGCGACTCCAGAGCTAAGTAACGAAACAGAGCCAAATTGAGTGTTAAGCACATTCACCCAGAACGGGCAACAAGGTCCATCTTCTTTCTTCAATTGTGGGTCAGTGATATTGGCACCTTTCCCATTTGGCTCCTGGATGACGGCTGATTACGTGCCATCCAGCCTGCCCTGTCATGGAATACAGTGCAAAACATCCAGTTGCATAATTAATTAGATCAGGAATGGAATATGCAATGTTGTTTCCCACCAGCATCCGCAGTGGGAGACATTCTGCGTTTCTGCCCCTACTACAGGACTTAGCCCCATATGGGAGAATAGCACCCCAAATATTATACAGTACGTATTGGGATAAACAACCAATTTATTTGACTTCCTGTTTGTCAGTTGGATATTTGTGAAGCTAAAGAGTTAGTTCTGAAGGTTTTCTCATCTTCTCAGCTTATCAAGATAAATGAATGTGCCTTTTAAAGAATACTGATCCGTCAATAGACACCTCCGCACCATTGCACCAGCAAGGAACAGATTCAGCCCTTTAACATAGCCAAGCAAAAAGAAACCTGTAAAGATGCACTTTCACAGACTTTATTAATGAAGACAAAAGATATTTATAATAAGAATTGTACAGCAGCTGCATTGCTGTAGCCAACTCCCCAAAATATTTCTCTCTTGGAGCCTTTCTCACTGAATCCTGATTGGTCACCCAGGTCAGGTGACCCTTATTCTGCCATGTTCCCCTTAAAGGGACAATCACCACATCCTCCTCCTTTAACTCCATTATACAATCTTTAATAACTAATACACTACATCCTAAATACGAAATAAACATTATGTACATGAGTCGGACAACTATAATTCTAGTTTTTAAGGGGTTTTCTGTTTCTTGTAAAGCAGCCTAATTCTGTTGCCTGAGATGCTTCCACAGGATCAACGTTAACAGGTACTGCAATAATGGGTACCTCTTCTGATATAGGCGATTCATCAGCATTTGCTTCCACAGAGACATCAGTTATGTTGGCAACAGGTTGAGCAGGTACTTGGTGCATTTCTTGATGGCAACACTGATTGCTGAAGTGTCACCCTACTCCACAAGTGATCCATGTGTTTACAAACTGGCCGTCCCTCCACGTCCACTTGGTACAAAAGGGGTCCAGTCTGAGAGACAATATTTCTAGGGATCAAACTTGATCCACTGCCAAAGTTTCTCATGTATATGCCTTCATTTACCATCAATGATTATGCTGTACTATGTAAATCATAGCTTGCTTTTGGATTAATTTGGCTGGCTTCTACTCTCCTTGGCAAATTTGGAAACATGAGTCTCATTAGCAGTTCTGCTGGTGGAATTCTCTTGTTGCATGTGGAGTGATAAGGTAGCTAAGGACGGATCATGAGATTTTGGTCTCCAAGCTTCACCCTGACAGTTGCTTTATACCAGACTTAGAAGTTTGGATGGCTCTCTTGGCTAGTCCGTTTTTAATGCTGGGAGGTAAGGAGCAGTTCTACTCTGTTTAATAATGTCAAGAGTGGGGATGTTTTGGAACTCAGCACTTGTGAAAACAGTTCCATTGTCTGATACTATGACTTCAGCTAATCCGTGAGCTGAAAAGCACTGGCGTAATCTTTCAATGGTCGCATGTGATGTAGGACACCTCAGAAATGTCCATCTATTTAGTGTGTGCATCAGGCACAAGCAAAGGTATTGTGCCCAGAAATGGACCAACTTAATCAATATGGATTTGTACCGATGGCCGGCCAGGCCATTCCCAAGGTAGCAGGCAACCTTTGCTGTAGTTGGCACTGTTGACAGTGCTTGACAATCAGCATCAATATCAGGCCACCACATAAAACTCCTGGCAAGCACCTTCATCTTAGAGATGCCAGGATGCGCACTGTGTTAGGCACAGTTCTCTGCCTGGTACAGGATCGACTACTCTTGCTCCCCAGAATATGATCCTATCCTCATCGCCAGATCTATTTTGCACTTTCACAGCTCCAGTAGTGAACACAAAAGGTACTTATTAATAAGAATTATACAGCAGCTGCATGACTGTAGCCAGCTCTTCAAAATGTCTCTGCCTAGGAGCCTTTCTTACCTTGGGGTGATTCCACATTCTATCCCAATTAGTCATCCAGGCAGGTGACCCTTACTCTGCTGTGTTGCCCATAAAGGGACAATAACCACAAAATCCTTCACCCAACATACATCCATAGTTCAGGGGTCACAGTTCCAGGGATTTGGAAATAAACGTAAATAAATAAAAATACATTTTGCTGCAGCCTCAGCAAAGTTTAATATTTTCATGAAACTTGACTGTGGTTAACTAAAAGCTGGATTTGGAAAATGGGCTTCTGCATGTGTACAGCGGACAACATATCACTGAAAATATTAGCAGCACTATCAGCAACAAGGATGTTTTATCCATTTTCCGTCAATCTGATGCAATCATTTAAAGCCTGTGCGTATCTTCAATGTTACCTGATACTCATTCCATCAATTTTTCCATCATAATATAATTGGATTAAGGTAACAGAGTTATTGACGTTGCTTCACTGCTGCTGGGTCAAGAAGCTTGATTCCCTTTGCTGTGCAGCACCTGCACCACATGGACTGCAGTGGTTTAAGGAGTCAGCTCACCACCACCTTCTTCAGAGCTATAAGGGATGGACGACAAATACTGGCTGAGCCAACGACGCCCACATCCCACCCATGAAATAATGTTTTAAAAACTGCAATTAGAGTTTTGCATCCCATATATACAGTAGTAATTAAATAATTAAACATATACGATCATATGGACTAGTGTATAAAGACATTTTCCCTTTGCCTACAGGCACTGGTTCCTAACCAGCAGAGCTGATGGGTTTCTCGTAAGAATTCTAAGTGAAATGCATTTAGACAATCTCAACCTATCACTAATGGGCATAGGTTCCCTACATAATTTATCTATAATTTGGCATTAATGGATCGTCTATAGCTATTTTTAATGATGTAAATGTAATTTAAATTCCAGAAGACCTGTGGCCAGGAGCTGACTACCTGGCTTTGCATGATTAAATCAGACCTTGTAATGAACTCCAATTGGCTTTATTGGTTGGCCAATTGGAGTATGAGCTCCCTCAATGATAGCTCATTGAGGGGGCCCATATAATCACCTGTGTAGGCTTTGTGAGCCAGTCTTAAGTTGACTGGACTGCTAGCAGCACTGTTTGTAGCTGCTCCTGTAATATCGTTATTGTAAATAAATAAATATTGGTGTGGTGACGGAACTCCTGCCTCCGTGGATTACTACAGACCTCCTTATCTCAGTTGCAGAATTATTGACTGTTCTTTTCTGGCTGCTGGGATAATGCATTGTGATTTAATAGTGTGAACCTGAGAGCAGGCAATTGCTTTGGTGAAGGGCAGTGTGAAAGACCACATTGAACAAGCTTGCAGATTCAATCAACCTCAGTTTTGCAGGTGAAGATTTTCCTGAGTGGTTCAAACTTCCTGGGACTTGAGGATTGGGAAGCTATTTCTATATCGGTGCGCATTGACTGTCGGGGAGTAGCATCCGAGGACAGGGAATTTAAAATTTTTTTTAACAGCTTTTACTTTGTGAAATCTGAGATGCACCCAGCAGAGGCCACATTGACCCCGACTATAGCCCTAACAACAGTGCGTGCTCAGCAAAGGAAATAGCAGTGAATACAAGAGTGGGGGAAGAAGAACATCATCAAAAGTGAGGGAAAAAAGGCAACAGGGAGCACACTAATGGACCAGGCTAGGCTATAGAAGATGCTGTGAAAAATCTGGCCAGAAAGACCAAAAATGGCAGTCATGTGGATCTTCTTTCAGGTTGACCGACATCAGCTAATGCCTCAAGTGGGTAATTTCATTGAAACGTCTAACATTCTGAGGGGTTTCACAGGGTAAATGGTGAGACGTTGTTTCTCCTGGCTGGAGATCCTAGAATTATCCAATCTTAGGGTAAGAGTTGATTGTTTAAGACTGAAATGAGGAGAAATGTCCTCACTCAAAGGCTAGCGAACCTTTGTAATTCTGGTCTGCAGATTGTTGTGGATGTTCAGTCGCTGGATATGTTCAAGACTGAGATAGATTTTTGGACATTAATGGAACTCATAGTATAAGGAGAACAAACAAGAAAATGCAATCGAGTTCAAAGATCAGCCACAATCTTGTTGGAAGGCGGACTTGAAGGGCCATATTGCCCACTCCTGCACCCATTTCTTATATTCTTACGGAATTTAGGTCTGTTATGAACCAGATAACAACTTTTTCTTCCTAGTATATAGGAAAAGATTAACAAGACCCTAGATTAAAGGAGAAAAGGGTTCACTCTCTAACATGTGGAAACACATATTCAGGCGATATGTTGTCAGTTGCATTACACATTATCTTCCTTCTCCTACATTAACCATGCTCTAAGGGGTGTTGGCGAACATGGACTTCCATTAGATTGTTCCATGATTATGCTCTGTAAAATGTTACAATGATTTGCTATTGTGTTCTGCATTGTAGCTGATCAGGAAACTCTCCCACTCTTACAACCTGCCATCAGACATATCGGAAGGACTTATAAGCTGATTCCCGTACCAGCCTCCCCGGACAGGCGCCGGAATGTGGCGACTAGGGGCTTTTCAGAGTAACTTCATTGAAGCCTACTCGTGACAATAAGCGATTTTCATTCATTTCATTTCATTTCATTTCATAATCAACCTGTTTGGACACATCATGAACACCTTTTCCACAGCTATCAAGTCCTGAAGTTGGACTTGAACTGGAGATGATACCATTGCACCACAAGAACTATACACACAGGGTGACATTGTTCTAATGTAAAGCAGGTAACAGCAAATCATCTTTTCCATTTACATTCCATTGAAGTCAATGGAAAAGAAAAACCAGTGGGGTATAATGTGGGCTACCAATTCATTATTGAATGATAGAATCATGGAATAATTACAGCACAGAATGAGGCCATTTGTTCCATCATGTCAGTGCCAACTCTCTGCAAAAGCAACTCATTGAGTCCCACTCCTTTACCTTTTCCCCATAGCCTGAGTATTTTTTCTATTCAGATAATTATCTATTTCTCTTTTGAAAGCCATGATTGAATCTGCTTCACCACACTCTAGAAATGTATTTCAGATCCAAACCACTCCCTGCTTAAAAAAGAAATTCCACATGCTACCTGCGATTCTTTAGATATGTCAGCCAGTGTTTAATACAGGTTCACCATACCTTCCTTGCTTTTATACTCCTATGGCTCATTTGGTGGCACACCAGCCTCAGGTTCTCAAGGCTCTTCATATGACAGTCCTGCCATCCCTGGAATCAGTCTGGTAAACCTTTGCTGCACTCCCTCGAGAGCAAGAACATCCTTCCTCAGAAACGGAGACCAATACTGCACACAATATTCTAGGTGTGGCCTCACCAAGGCCCTGTATAATTGCAACAACACATCCCTGCCCCTGTACTCAAAATCTCTGGCAATGATGGCCAACATACCATTAGCCTTCTTTACCTCCTGCTGCACCTGCATGCTTACCTTCAGCGAATGGTGCACCAGGGCACCCAGGTCCCGCTACATACTCCCCTCTCCCAAAAAACTTTGTAATGTTTTATTTTGTTCCCTCATCCAAATCTTTAATATAAATTGTGAATAGCTGGGGTCCCAGCACCGATCCCTGTGGCACCCCACTAGTTACTTCCTGCCAATTTGAAAAGGATCCATTAATTTCTGCTCTTTGTTTCCTCTCAGCCAACCAGTTTTCTATCCACCTCAGTACACTTCCCTGAATCCCACCGTTTTAATCTTGCACAATAATCTCTCATGCAGGACTTTGTGAAGCATCTTCTGAAAGTCCTAGTATACCACATCGACTGCCTCCTCCTTGTCAACAGTACTAGTTACATCTTCAAAGAATTCCAACAGATTTGTCAAGCATGATTTCCCCTTCATAAATTGAATTTAAAACACCACTTTTATTAGAAATCTCCCCCTAAACCAAAAAGGGTCAAAAAGATTTTCTAAGTGGTGTACAAGGATTTTCACTCCCTGACCCCTTAATGCAGACTTAAGTAGGTGCTATTCAGGTCAAACTAATATTTCAAGTTATTCCTGGTATAAGCTATATCTACAAAAAAGATTTTATCTACTTACCACTCAGTAGCTTCAATCCTGAGTCCAGCCTTTCTGAGGTAATAGTACAGTAGACATTTCGATATTTTGTAATAACCACAATTTTAGGTTAAAGTGAGTTTTTAACTTACTTTATTATACTTCAAAAGATAACACATTTACAACAAGTTTTAAAAAAAATCTTGCTTCTGGAATTTCCGTTCCGATTGTTCGGTCCTTCGTGGCCGTCTTGACAATCCCCCTTCTTATCTGTGGGTGTTCTCAGTAACTTTGATCCCCTGTTCGGCTCCTGCATTCAGTCCTTCCCATCTACCGAAGCAGTTCTGAGAGCTGGAATGTTTGGCTGTTAGCGATTCAGGATATTTATTACCCTTCTAACAGCCGTGCTGGTTACGTGACATTATCTTCAAGTAATATCTTCTGCTCATTTATGCAATTTTGTTTGTCCATTGTATTCATCTAGTTCCCATCATGTCTAACGAGAGGATGATTCAATGATAAGCATTGGTAGAAAATGCTTTGATGCTTGTCAAATCTTAGAGGAGTGTTACATCCGGTTTTTGTCATGTTTAAATTGATTCCTGCTTGGTGTTAATTTATGCCTCGTACATTTCCATTAAACATTGCCCTTAGCACCTTAAACATATACCCCTTAGTAATTGATCCTTCCATCTTGGGAAAAAGCTTCTGACTATCCACTCTGCCCATGCCCCTCATAATTTCGAAGACTTCTATCAGGTCACCCCTCAACCACCATCGTTCCAGTGAGAACAAACCAAGTTTCTCCATCCTCTCCTTATAGCTAATGCCCTCCATATCAGGCAGCATCCTGGTAAATCTTTTCTGTATCCTCTTCAAAGCCTCTACATCCTTCTTGTAGTGTGATGACCAGAATTGAACACTATATTCCAAACAACATGACCTGCCAATTTTTAAACTCACTGCCCCGGCTGATGAAGGCAAGATTGCCGTATGCCTTCTTGACTACCTTCTCCTTTGCCACTTTCAGTGACCTCTGTACCTGTACACCCAGATCCCTCTGCCCACCAATACTCTTAAGCCTTCTGCCATTTACTGTATATTTCCCATCTGTATTAGGCATTCCAAAAAGCATTTTTGTCAATCACAAACTTCTAATCAAACCAGTTACATTTTCCTTCAAATTATCTATATATATTATAAACAGCAAGGGTCCCAGCACTGATCCCTGAGGAACACCATTAGTCACAGTCCTCCATTCAGAAATGCACCCTTCCACTGCTGCCCTCTGCCTTCTATGACCGAGCCAGTTCTGTATCCATCTTTGCCAGCTCACTTTTGATCCCGTGCGACTTCTCCTTCTGTACCAGTCTGCCATGAAGGACCTTGTCAAAGGCCTTACTGAAGTCCATGAAGACAACACCCACTACCCTACCCTCATCAATCATCTTCATTACCTCTACTTTACAAAACCATGTTGCCCCTCGCTAATACGTTCACTTATTTTCAAGTGGGAGTAAATCCTGTCTCGAAGAATCCTCTCCAATAATTTCCCTAGGACTGATGTAAGGCTCACTGGCCTGTAATTACCTGGATTATCCTTGCTACCCTTCTTGAACAAAGAAAAACATTGGCTATATACCAATCCTCTGGGACCTCTCCTGTAGCCAGTGTGGATACAAAGATTTCTGTCAAGGCCCAGCAATTTCCTCCCTTGCCTCTCTCAGTATTCTGGGGTATACCCCATCAGGCCCTGTAGACTTGTCTATCTTAATATTTTTCAAGACCCCCAACACCTCCTCCTTTTTGATCTCAACGTGACCCAAACTATCTTGACACCCTTCCTTAGACTCATCATCCAACAAGTCCTTATCTTTAGTGAATGCAGGTTAGGATACAGGGATAGGGCAGGGTGGGCTGGGAAGTTGGCCTATGTAGAGAGTTCTTTCGGAGGGTCAGTGCAGACTCGATGGGCCAAATGGTGTCCTTCTGTACTGTAGTGATTATGTGATTATTCAGATGTTAACAGTACAGGCTGCAATGCTACACTGTCCTTCATGTGAGATGTGAAACTGAGGCCCTATGTGCCTTCTCACATGACTGAAAAGATCAAATGACACTATTTTGTAGAAGAGCTGAGCAGTTATCACTGGTACTCTGGCTAATATGTATCCCTCAATCAACATCAAAAAGAACATGGGGAGGATTTTCAGCTCCCCATGTGGGGTGTTCCTAAGTGAAGGGAGGCGGCCTGCTGTTGGCTGGTGGTGGGTTCTTCTGACCCCACCTTTATCTTGGGATTTCCCATTGAATCCAACCTCCACTGCCAGGAAACCTGTGGCGCGTGTTCACCGTTGTTAGACTGGAACAGCCCGCTGGCGAGAACGGCTGGAAAATCCACCATATCACTCGGTCACTGTCACATTGCTGTTTGTGAAAGTTTGTTGAACACAAATCAGCTGCTGTGTTTTCCCCCCATCACAACTGGGACTACCCTTCAAAAAGTTCCTTGTGGGCTGTAAGGAACTTTGAGAGCCCAGAGGTCATAAAAACGTATGTAAATGCAAGACTTTCTTTCCTCTTAACGGTTCACCTTAAATCAGTATTTATACATATTCCCCATAACGTCCTTGCTTTTATACTCTCTGGGCTATAAATCTCAATTTCCAATATGCCTTATGTTCTTCATCAAATATCCCACTCACCTTTTTCTTTGGCGAGACCATGGGCGGGATTCTCTGATCCCGCGGCAGGTCAGAGAATCGGCAGGGGAGGGGTGCGAATACCACCATGCCGCTCCGATGCCGGGTCGCCAACTCTTCGGCGACCAGCGAATCGGCGGCAATTGCACCAGCGCGGTCGCCCAGGCACCGGTCAGGAGCAGTTGAAAGCGCCCCCCCCCCCCCGGCGATTCTCCGCGCTCAATGGGCCGAATGACCATCGAGTTGCACCGAGTCCCGTCGGTGTCGTTCGTGTGTGGTCCTACCCAGCGGGACCTCAGCATTCTGGCTGCGGGGGCCGTCCTGGTGGGGTGCGGGGGAGCCGTCTCTGGGGGAGCCTCCACGATGGCCAGGCCCACGATCAGCCACAACCAATCATCAGGCAGGCTCATTCCAATTGGGGTGGGGGGCCTGTGTTCCTCCACGCTAGGCCCCTGTAGGGCTCCACCATCATGCCTGACGGAAGCAGCCGTGGCGCCCATGCGCGGTCCCATGCCGGCTGTGGCGGGCTAACTTTCGGCGCCGGAGCAGCGCACAGCTCTCCGGCGCCGTTCTAGCCCCCTAGGAAGGTGTGAATGCCTGGGCCTGGAGGCCCATTGACGCTGGCATTGCTTGCGCCGGTTTTGATGCTGGCGTCAACATTTGGCTGGGATTTCAGAGAATCCCGGCCCATTTAACTGTTCCCCTAAAGTGCAGTTCAGAATTTCAGGTGCCGTTCTGAGTTGGGCATCTGCAAATGGCTCTCTGTCTGGGCCTTGCAAAGCAGACAAGCAAACAGAATTGGTGCCCTAGTGTGCTACTAGCAGCAGAACCTCTGAGATAGAGCTCTCTGGAAAGGGGAGTTAGATGTCTTCCCACTGCCTTGGGATATGATCAATGGTGGGGATGGCAGCAGCATGGTCACACACTATTCTGGTGCAGGCAGCCAATTATGTCAATTGATTAACCAAATAACAGCAACTTGCCAACAATAATCAGATGGCACCCCATTGCATAGGAGACTGCAAGGTATATCCGCTATATTCCTGGGGATACCTTTATGGTGGATCCATGGTCCACGAGTGGCTCCTCAGTGGCAATGGCTGTCCACATGGCTCTAGCACCACAGTTGAATGTTTACCCCTGATGATCACTGTGGCTTGCCTGCCTGGCCCCAACACAAAAAAAATTATATCATATCAGGCATTCCAGGAGGTCAACCTGGAGGCCCCCACTCTTCTTCCTATAGACGAGACAGAGTACAGGAATGAGATAGAGAATCTGGTGAACTGGTGCGACGACAATAATCTCTCCCCCAATGTCAACAAAACGAAGGAGATTGTCATCGACTTCAGGGAGCGTAGTGGAGAACGTGCCCCTGTCTACATCAATGGGAACAAATTTGAAAGGGTCAAGAACTTCAAGTTTTTAGGTGTCCAGATCACCAACACCCTGTCCTGGTCCCCCCATGCTGACATTATAGTTAAGAAAGCCCACCAACAACTCTACTTTCTCAGAAGACTAAGGAAATTTGGTATGTCAGCTACGACTCTCGCCAATTTCTACAGATTCACCATAGAAAGCATTCTTTCTGCTTGTATCACAGCTTGGTATGGAGCCTGCTCTGCCCAAGACCGCAGGAAATTACAAAAGGTAATGAATGTAGCCCAGTCCATTGCGCAAACCAGCCTCCCATCCATTGACTCTATCTATAATTCCCGCTGCCTCAGAAAGGCAGCCAGCATAATTAAGGACCCCACGCACCCGGGACATACTTTCGTCCACTTTCTTCCGTCAGGAAAATGATACCAAAGTTTGAGGTCTCGTACTAACTGACTCAAGAACAGCTTCTTCCCTACTACCATCAGATTTTTGAATGGACCTACCTCGTATTAAGTTGATCTTTTCTCTACACCTTGCTATAACTGGAATATTATATTCTGCAGTCTCTCCTTCCTTCCCTATGTACGGTATACATTGTTTGTACAGCATGCAAGAATCAATACTTTGCACTGTATACTAATACGTATGATAATAATAAATCAAATCAAATCAGTTTCAGCAATGGTCATTTCTGGGTGCGGCTGTCAGGGTTACAGAGATGCCAGGCCTCTGATGGGACTAGTCGCTTTTAGAACCAGGCTATCATAACGGGTCAAATATGCCTTGGGATCCTGCTGTTCTCCTGCCTGGCCTCAGTACCCACTTTGTATCCTAACGTTTGGAAAACTAAGGCCAAAATTTCTAGATTCTGATGTATACCAGTTTTATTCTCACTGTGAATTGGGAACCTCTTCACACCAGTGCTCAAATTATAGAGCAATTAAGTTCTTGGAGCCTCTTTAAATAGCAATGCCACCTTGGTTCTGTTTGTTTTTCTATGGAGTAAACAGATTGCAAATACTCACTTGCGGTCTAGGCACTGCACAGATGGCTGTTTTGACTAATAAAAATGTCACATTGACCCACTACTTGTTCTGAAGTCTGAGTTAAGAGCATATTCTCTTGATGGAGTGGATGAATTGTCTCCTCCATCTCAACTCTCCTACTCCAACCTTGATCTGCACATTGCTGATATTAAATCAAATAAAGCATATCCACAGCCTCATCTACCACATCCTGTAATTTAGTTTTTAAAAAACTTTCACAAAAATATGCATATCCATCCCACACAAAACAAATTATTGGGAGGAGTTGCTCTGGCAAGTCATTTTTTTTTAAGTTAGGCTTCATCACAAATGCTTTACTGATGTTGTTGTCCTGTGAATGGTTACTATCATGTTTTACTTGCCATTTGTTCAATTAAACAAACAAAGAACAAACAAAGAAAATTACAGCACAGGAACAGGCCCTTCGGCCCTCCCAGCCTGCGCCGATCCAGATCCTTTATCTAAACCTGTTGCCTATTTTCCAAGGATCTACTTCCCTCTGTTCCCCGCCCGTTCATATATCTGTCCAGATGCATCTTAAATGATGCTATCGTGCCCGCCTCTACCACCTCCTCTGGCAAAGCATTCCAGGCACCCACCACACTCTGCGTAAAAAACTTTCCACGCAGATCTCCCTTAAACTTTCCCCCTCTCACCTTGAAATTGTGACCCCTTGTCATAGAATTTACAGTGCAGAAGGAGGCCATTCGGCCCATCGAGTCTGCACCGGCTCTTGGAAAGAGCACCCTACCCAAGGTCAACACCTCCACCTTATCCCCATAACCCAGTAACCCCACCCAACACTAAGGGCAATTTTGGACACTAAGGGCAATTTATCATGGCCAATCCACCTAACCTGCACATCTTTGGACTGTGGGAGGAAACCGGAGCACCCGGAGGAAACCCACGCACACACGGGGAGGATGTGCAGACTCCACACAGACAGTGACCCAGCCAGGAACCGAACCTGGGACCCTGGTGCAATTGTGCTATCCACAAGGCTACCGTGCTGCCCTGTAATTGACACCCCCACTCTTGGAAAATGCTTGTTGCTATCCACCCTGTCCATACCTCTCATAGTTCTGTAGACCTCAATCAGGTCTCCCCTCAACCTCCATCGTTCCAATGAAAACAATCCTAATCTACTCAACCTTTCTTCATAGCTAGCACCCTCCATACCAGGCAACATCCTGGTTAACCTCCTCTGCACCCTCTCTAAAGCATCCACATCCTTCAGGTAATGTGGCAACCAGAACTGCATGCAGTATTCCAAATGTGGCCTAACCAAAGTCCGATACAACTGTAACATGACCTGTCGACTCTTGTACTCAATACCCCGTCCAATGAAGGCAAGCATGCTGTATGCCTTCTTGACCACTCTATCGACCTGCGTTGCCACCTTCAGGGTACAATGGACCTGAACTCCCAGATCTCTCTGTACATCAATTTTCCCCAGGACTCTTCCATTGACCGTATAGTCCGCTCTTGAATTAGATCTTCCAAAATGCATCACCTTGCATTTGCCTGGATTGAACTCCATCTGCCATTTCCCTGCCCAACTCTCCAATCTATCTATATTTTGCTGTATTCTCTGACAGTCTGCCTCGCTATCTGCAACTCTTGCTCATCAGACCACCTATACTTTCGTCCAGATCATTTATGTATATCGCAAACAACAGTGGTCCGAGCACGGATCCCTGTGGAACACCACTAGTTACCTTTCTCCATTTTGAGGCACTCCCTTCCATCACTACTCTCTGTCTCCTGTTGCCCAGCCAGTTCTTTATCCATCTAGCTAGTACACCCTGAACCCCATACGACTTCACTTTTTCCATCAACCTGCCATGGGAAACTTTATCAAATGCTTTACTGAAGTCCATGTATATGACATCTACAGCCCTTCCCTCATCAATTAAACTTTGTCACTTCCTCAAAGAATTCTATTAGGTATATAAGACATGACCTTCCCTGCACAAAACCATGCTGCCTATCACTGATAAGTCTATTTTCTTCCAAATGTGAATAGATCCTATCCCTCAGTATCTTCTCCAACAGTTTTCCTACCACTGACGTCAAGCTCACAGGTCTATAATTCCCTGGATTATCCCTGCTACCCTTCTTAAACAAAGGGACAACATTAGCAATTCTCCAGTCATCCGGGACCTCACCCATGCTCAAGGATGCTGCAAAGATATCTGTTAAGGCCCCAGCTATTTCGTCCTGGGGCCTTAACAAATTGTCACAGATCCTCCCACAAATCATTCATTGTAATTGTCAAAATCAACTACAATGGCTGCCATGAGTGTTTTTTAATAAAGGGCTTTACAACGAAATGAAAGCTCCCATTTCAGTCTAAAATGGGGATGGGAAGATTGAAGTCAGAGCAATAATGCCGAATAATATTCATTAAATTAATGTGTTTAATTTAATGTATTTGAATTTGGAATTAACCATTAAAATAATGTGTTTCTAGGGCTGGATTTTGTTGTTGAATAACCTGGCTGTTACTTCTTCGAGCTTGTAAACAATTAATATTTAATGAAGCACTGTAATGGCCTAAAAACCCAGAGATGTTTCCTGTTTCTTGAAGGGGAAATGAAATTCCTGTGGTGTGTCATTCTGTCACTGAATTGATGGATTTCCCATTTAATTAGTAAGAGCGTTGGTCAGTGATACTTTGTTATTCTGACCACCGCACTCGAGGCTCGCTTACTTTGATCAACTCCCTTGTTTTGACATTAGTTTCTTAAGAATTATTAATCACCACCTTGTGAATGACAACATTTGTAACAACCCCTATTGTTTTCAGAATTTAAATGTGAGTTATGTGACAGGAAATTAGCTGTGTGTGAGGAATTATGGGTATATAACCTATAGTTGCAAAGAAAATTATCACCTGAAAAATAAGTACCGTTGTGTTCTGACCAAAGATCTAACTGATTAAAATTCATAATAATTAGATGCAGAGAAGTGTGTGAATAATGTAATGGAATAAATTATTTCTGGTACTCGATGATATTTAACTTTCTCCATTTAAAACTCATAGAAACGCTACACTACTTCATATATGTTTTCAATTCATGGTTCATGATAGTCATTTCTAAAGGAACATTAATCATGTTAAAAGTGATTTGTTTTTGGCTTGACCTCTATTGCAGCAGAATTTCTATTCAATGTTTCTCCCTGGTTTGATTCAGGATCAGAACCGGGCTGAGATTATTCCTGTTACATCGGGGACGTTTCTCATTCATAGATGTAGTACAAAACCTTTCCAAAAGCAAATAAAATGCTTTTGAATTTCTAAAAATAATGGAAATTTTGACATTTTCAGGTGGGAAACGTTCATCAAAATGGCTGGGTCCTTCAGTCAATTGTGACAAATTCCAAGTCCTGAATTTAGAGCTGCTATAAATCAGGACAATGCTACTGCTACCATTCAGTGCTAAATGAATTCAGTTGACATTTTCATTTATGCAATTATTGCTTAACCTCCTTTAGCCCTCACTTCTGTTGTTGATAGACAGGCACAAAATACTTCAGGGAAGAAAGAAGAAATGCCATCAAGTTCAAGGAGTAAAATAATTTGATGCTGAGGTGTGCACATTTCATTTGTCAGTACACATTCAAGTCGAATCCAATTTTGCCCCATGCAATTCAGTTTAAATGGAGAGAGAGGATCATCAACAAACTGAAAATGTTCATTAATCTTTAGTTAATTCTAGTGTTGACAATTAGATTATTAAAGAAAAGATTGGACCTGCACTCAGTTTGTTGCTGTCAATTTTGTTTTTAGCATTTTAATTTACTTCACTAATTATTGCACTATTCAGGGGATCAGATTTGTAACAGGATTCTAGCTGAAAGAAAACATTTGTATTTTACATGGGTTAATTATGTGCTGAGAAGTTATACATTTTATATAGGAAGCATTGCGCTTTTTGAAATCTGTTGCTCTGCAAATATGCGTAGGTATAATATTCGCAGAATAGAGGATTTTAACTGTGATTAGTGATTGAAATGAGAGCTAGGCTAACACTGCCAAACACAAAGGTTGGAAGAAATGTGGAAATTTCTCCCCAAATTCTGTGGATGCTGGAACGATTGGAGTCTTCAGGACAGAGATAGATTTTTGTTAAGCTTTGAGTAACATGGGTTGTGGAGCAAAGGAAAATGGAGGTGATGTACAGATCAGCCGTCATCTAACTGAATGGTGGAGCAGGCCCAAGAGACTGAATGGCCTACGTTCCAAGACAGGTACTTCAGTTATTCCTGGAAAGTCTCCTGAATCTCTAAGTTTGATTAAATGTAACCTATACATACATTTGTAAATTACTGGAGGGAATTTATGCTGTTTTCTAACAACAAACACTGTTCACTAGTACAACCTACTGTGGTCCTAACATTAATTCCAAAAAGGTAAGTTGGGGTTACTGGGTTACGGGGATAGGGTGGAAGTGTGGTCTTAAGTAGGGTGCTCTTTCCAAAGGCCGGTGCAGACTCGATGGGCCGAATGACCTCCTTCTGCACTATAAATTCTATGATAACACATTAAATGCTGACTGATGCCACAATCTGCATGATTGTAAAGTACAAAATAGCTGAACAATGATTATGCTTCCGACAAAATATATTTTAAATAGGAGGAGAATATTTTCATTGAATCAAGTGGCAGGTCTACAAAATTCCATTATATCTTTTTTTTCTCTCTCAGTCTCTCTCTGTATTCATCACTATCTCCCTGCCTCTCTATCTCGCTCCATCCCTGCCTCTCTATCTCAATCTCTCTGTTTCGCTAGAAAGGCCAACATACCATTTGCCTTCCTCACCGCCTGCTGCACCTGCATGCTTACTTTCAGAGACTGGTGTACAACGACATTGCACATTCCCATCTCTCAGTCTATAGCCATTCAGATAATCTACCTTCTCTTTTTGTTACCAAAGTGGATAACCTCACATTTATCAACATTATACTGCATCTGCCATGCATTTGGCCATTACTCAACTTGTCCAAATCACACTGAAGCATCTCTGCCACTCCACATAGCTCGCCCTCCTCCCCAGCATTGTGTAATTTGCAAATTTGGAGATATTGGGCACAATCTACCGGCGTAGCTGCGCCCGAGCACGCTGCGGCGCAACGTGGCCGGTAAATGATGGGTCACTCCGATCCTGGGATCTATCCGGCTCGCTATGCCATGCGAGATCTAACACGATTTTGCAAGCAGGCGCAATGGGAAGCCCACCCATTGTGGGCAGGATTACGTTTTGGTAAATCTGCATATTGGAGTGAGACAGCTAGTCTCACACTATTTTTTTTAAATTTGAAGTACCCAATTCTTTTTGTTTCCAATTAAGGGGCAATTTAGCATGGCCAATCCACCTACCCTGAGCACCTTTGGGTTGTGGGGGTGAGACCCACGCAACCATATGGAGAATGTGCAAACTCTACATGGACAGTGACCTGGGGCCGGGATTGAACTTGCTTCCTCGGTGCCGTGAGGCAGCAGTGCTAACCATTGTGCCAACGTGCCATCCTAGCTAGTCTCACTCTAATATGCAGTTCCCTCAAGGTAACCAACGTGTTGGTATCTATCCTCTTTGCCTAGGAAACCTTGGTCAAGCGCCACTCAGTGCTGGTCTCCACAAATGGGGACCAGATGGAATGGCATTTCTGAGCGTCTCCCAGGGTATTGGTGGCCCTCGGCTTATATGTTGACTGGATAGGGTGGCACCCTAGCACTTCCAGCCTGGCACACTGGGAATGCCACATTGGTGCTATAAAGGCACTGATCTGCAGGCTGTGTGCCAGGCTGGCAGTGCCAAGGTGTCAAGCTGACATTTTGTGCGTGGCGTGATCGGGCCATGGGGGTGCACTGTGTGAGTATGGGGTGCCCCTCATAATGAGTTGGGGCTTGGGAGAGTTCGGAATTGCGTCAGTAGCTGAGAGATTGAGGAGCCATTTAAAAATGGCGTCCTGCTCTCTTGCAGCAGTTCCGGCGATCGGAGCTCCTCAGCGCAGAAAATGGGCTGAGTGCTGATGTGTTATCTGTGCTGGTCTAACATCAACTGCAACTGGATGCAGCAAAATGAGAAACAGGCTTCCGACACAGGAGATGGTCCAACACTGTTTTATTGAACCTGTTGATTGCTGTACATAATCTGCTGTGGGTTGACATTCTATTAACCTAACTGATAACCTCCTACTGGCTTGGCCAGACTAGCTCCCTACCACATGGTGATGATGTTCATTGGCCTGTGCACTGCGACTATCTCCCTAGCCGTGTCCTAGAAGAGAGGGAGAGCCTTAATGCCCTGTGGGCTTTATAGTGGTGGTGTCCTGTCTGGTGATTGGTTGTTCTGTGTCGTCTGTGTTCATTGGTTACCCTGTGTGTCAATCACTGCCTGTCTGCATCTCATGATATACATGAGTAGATATTATGACAAGTGCGGCCTCGGTCGCGCATTCCCCGCTGGTGTCCCGTATCTAACCAGATGGGCATTAGAAAGCGGGGTGTTTTTCGGCACTACGAGCGCCAGGAAACACGTGGCTAAATGTGCTCGCTATGGGTCTCTGATCCCATTTGGTTAGATCGGGCCCATTATATTTACTTCCCTCATCAGAATCATTAATATATATTGTGAATATTTGGGGTCACCGAAGTGATGCCTGAGGTACCCCACTTGTCGCTGCCTGCGGAAGACCTGTTTATTCCTGCGCTTTGTTTCCTGTCTGCCAACCAGTTTACTATCCATCTCAATACAATCCCCCAATCCCTTATGTGGGATCTTGTTGAAAGCTTTCTGAAAGGGGAGTTGAGAATATTTTGTTTTTTAAACAATGTCAACAATGGAGTATGACATGGTATCACAACGAACAAGGCTAATTCCTCATTTGAAATAGACTTCAGCTGTGAAGTTAGAGGCTGCTCACAGTCAAAGCTGCAGTATGGCTCTGTCCTCGAAAAGTTTGGTGGGACAGACAGGCTGCAGCTGTGTTTGCCCGTTATGGGTCTCCACGATATTTAAAATGTAGCAAAGCTGCTCAACTCCCCAGCCCATGGGTGACCCCAACTCTGCAGTGCGCTAACCAAGCCCAATCCCCCTGAGGGACTTGAGGACAGGTGGCGGCAAGGTTCCGAAATGCCAGGAGGACCAGGGAGGCCCTCATTGTCTAGATTCTCATCGGATGAGGCTGTGGTCTGTCAGTTCAACTCCCTCTCCCCTCCCCCCAATCCCTCTCTCCCCATTTCCCTCCTTTATCGCAGCCACCCCAACCCTCCCTCCCCCACATTTCCCTCCTCCCCCATCCCCTCAATCCCTCCCCCATAATCCTCCTTCCATCCCAATCCCTCCCTTCCTCCATTCCCCCCTCAATCCCACCTTCCCCCTCCCCCTCAATCCCTCCCTCCACTCATTTACCTCTTTCGCCCATTACCCCCAATTTCCTTCCTCCACCACACCGCCCCCTGCCCGACCACCCTGTTCCACCCTCCAAGGGTCATCATTCGAGGGTGACGGGCTTGTGTTGGCACTGTCAGTGGGTCACTATCCAAGGCAGGAGAAGGATTCTAACTCGCTGTTAGGAAAGCTCTGATGCTCCTCAGTTTGAGCCAAAGTCTGACTCCTGTCCTTCCTGCTGACAGCGCGCTCACACCCATCCTCTGAACAGGTCTGCATCGGGAGTTTTTGAGCTATAAATCCTGCCGGTGCTCTGGTGGAGATATAATTCCTGCCGATTGTGGGTGCTTGTCAAAGTTGCTGCCTATAATTGAGGGGCAGAAATTCAAGTGTCATTAGCTGATCTGCATTCCAGGTCCTGCCATGAGGTAATATTGCCCCTCTAGTTTTATTTTACCTTTCAAGATTACAGCATCGTCTTGACTAAGAGTATTTTTAAAATGTTGGCCTTGCCATAATCACTGATGCAACTAAAACCTAACTACATATTTCTATATTTAAACCTGATACTAGCAATCACAAAAATGCATGGGTTAATGACCTTAATCTGTTGTATGAAACATATGTTTATGACAAGTTCATGCCAATCACAGATGGTTGTCAAAAGTCCGTAATTCAGTCCATCACAACATCTTTGTTCATTTATTTTGGTAACCTGTAGTAATAGTGAATATAAACAATATTGACAATTCCATGATTTGCTTTTGCCCATTTATAATTGTTTTTCAGCTGAAGGCGTATTTTAGTGTCAGTGCTCTACTGCAACAATTGTAATGGCATATCGGGAAAAATAGATAATTTCACTCTTGATTAAAATGTGTGAAAGTATGCATCATTACGGATGCGAACTGTACACCGTCAGGTGTGCCACACCGAGGAGAACCACGCAAAACACCTGGTTGCATAATTAATGAGGTTGGGGCCTGACGTTCTAGCGGGTTTGCCCATCGGCCTCCACAGTGGGAAACACTCCACATTCCTGCCCCGCCATGGTGGGTAGGAACATAAACCACTTTTGCAGTGGACTCACCATTTCCAAAACATAAGACCCCATTGAGATGGCCTCACAAGATCACAGGCTGTATGTTTTATCGGCTGTTGGTCATCAGGAATTAGTCCCAGGATGAGAGAATTTCGCCCATCAATGTACAACCAATAGATCCCTCCTATTCTGATTTTAATCGCTCCACCATCAGCAGTTGTGCCTTTGATTCTGGAATTATATCCTTAAAGGTCCTGGGGTCTTCATTAATAACCTTAGCCAGTACGGGAATTGAACCCACGTTGCTGACTTTGCTCTGCATCACGAACCAGCTGTCTAGCCAAGTGAGCTAAATTGGACCCTCAAGTTATTCATGAAGGCGCTGGCTTCTAACACTTGTGCCTCAACTGAGATGTGGTGACCCTCAGGTTAAATCACAACCAGTCAGCTCTCCCCTTCAAAGGGCAAAAAGAGCAAACATGGCAATCGGATTCTTACAAGTAAGAAAATTGAATAATTTAACCACCTCGTCGTGCTGATTCCACTGGAGGGGAGGGGCAGTTAAATTGACCCTGTGGGCCAAATTCTCTACTCGATGGGCTAGTAGTGGGGAAGGATTTTTGCCTGTGCCCCCTTCCTTCTTCCTGCATCAGGGATCATTTTACATTCCACTGCAGATGAGGAGAATTCCACTTTGTAGCACTAAAAGAGGTAGCTGACTGCCAGTAGGGATGAAAGAAACTTCTTTGAAGGTCTCTTGTTAAGACCGGGGCCTAAAAAGGTAGGGGTTGTGGAAATTATAGAAGGATAGATGCCTGTTCAAAGACCCCCCCCCCCTTCTTTTTTCATGTGCTTACCACCGATGCCTCATGGTCTTGTACCACCTTTGCTCTTTTGGCAACTCCTTTCTGGAAATGGTAAGATTGGCCAGGAATCTAGCCAGTGTTTACAAATGGCAGGTGCATGGGGAACGGGCATCTGGCATCCACCCACAAGAGTGGGTGGGATGGGGGCGTAGGGAGGTATACATATTGAGACCCTAATATTCTGAACCTCTCAATTTGTTTCCCTCCTTTCCTCAATTTATTTATCAAATCATTACAAAAATGAACAGTGATTATCTTGGCCCTTCTCTGTTCCCAAGCTCAAAACAATTGGTTCAGTATTTCCGTTAAGAATGCAGTGCATTTTTAAAGGACGAGGCTGCAGCATTTGTACTTTATTATCCTGGCTGTCTCCCACTGGAGATGATGTTATCAGTCAGCAGCAACACATGGCAAAGTGTTTCCTCTTCTGGTTGCTTTAAAGCCAGGTACAGGCTGCATTTGACAATCCGCTGTTAAATAAACGTGGGGGTAAAATGTGATGCTGCTTTGTTCAATTCATTCTGAACAACAGAAATTACAATTATTTGTGCCTCTGAACTGTACTCATAACAGTGGGCTACTGAAATCGAAGTTCCTGTCTAAAGACTTTTGCAACGTACCCAACACACCACAACTTCCTGGTAACACCGAATTACTCTACGAGCTAAAGTTATGTGGAGACGATGAGGAAAGCGAGTAAGTTGACCCCTCACAGAGTTTTGTTTTTAAATTTTAAAGTTCAAGCTATAGACGGGCTGATGAGCTAAATGTCCGGCTGTGTGTTTTTATTTAGCGATCTTACATGTTGAGGGTTATGTTCTGAAGGTTTTTGAAAAGATCATGGTTGTGTTCAGCAAGAGGAAATGGGGGGGAGGGGTAAAGAAAGATTGTACAATGCCGAAAGCACGGAACAAATGTTAGAAACTGATTTCTCTCTTGTGATGTGATGCACATGTGGTGTGCTTTGTAAAAGTAAAGGAGTTAATACAAGATGACTTTAAATTTATACCAGATTTCAACGCAAGGTTTTGATTTTTTGTAGTTTTCAACATTACAATTCTGTGAACTAACCATAAGGAAAGAAAAACACAAAGCAGTGAATTATCTCGTGGTTTAGCTGAACTCTGACATGGACAATATATTTCCTCCCTGTTGACTGCTATTTTGTATATGACGATACCTTTGTGTGGTGTACTGGTGCAGAGAGTGAAGGCTCAATTTAAATGAAAGCAGTTTTGCAGTAGTTGCATTTATTTATTTTTCTTTCTGTGAGGACTCCAGGGCCTCTTACTAGGACCTCAGCATGATAATTGTGCAGCTTATGTAGGAACAGAGATACCGAGGGGGGCCGCAGCTGGTGTACTGGTACAAGAAAGATTTACCAGCGATATGTAATTTAAGTTACTTGTAGGAGGACAGGAACTGGAGTTGTTCTCCTTAGGACAACGAAAATAAGAGGAGATTTGATAAAAGCATTAATAAAATAAATAAAGAGAAACCGTTTCCACTGGCAGGAGGGCCGCCAACTGGAGAACACAGATTTAAGATCATTAGCAAAAGAAAAGGATGCAACAAGAGAAAAAATGTTCACATAGTGGATTAAGAGAGACGAAAGCAAATTCAGTAACAATTTTCAAAAGGAAATTTCATAACTTCTTCTTCGGTGATCACTGGCTAGAAACTATGATTGTCCACCTAAGAAACTGCGTGTCACTGCCCATGAGTTCTGTGGGTTCTTGCATGCCCGATCTTAGAGCCACATTTTCGACTGCACACTTGGCAGGTGTTTCTGGGAGGTGGAATGGTCCTTGGACTCTAGATCACTGGTATTCTTTTCTCAGGCTCCTTTTCTAGGCCTCTTCTTGCCATCGGGTTCCCTCGAAGAATTGTGTCCCTTCAATAAGGAGGTTCCTCCAAGTAGGTCTCTCCTGAGCAAGGGTCTCACAGCTGTTAATGTCTACCTTGCATTTCTTGAGGTGAACCTTCAGGGAGTCTTTGAAGTGTTTCCTTTGTTCTCGTTGTGTTCAGAAGCCTTCCTGGGCAATGAAAATTTGCTTTGGCAGTTGGGTCTCTGACACCCTAAGCACATAGCTATCCCATTGAAGTTGGTTTTGGATGATCATGGCCTCAATACTGGTGTGTTTGGCTCCTTCAAGTACACTGATGTTAGTACACCTGTCCTCCCAGCTGATGCTTGTACCCCTCCAGGCCTTGAGGCCAAGCAGTCCAGGTCTTTGAGCCATTTAGAAGAGCTGGGGAGTCACCTGCCTTGACACACGGATCCTGTTGTCAGCACAAATGCCACAGTAGCCAAAGACTCTTGTCCTTAGGCGTCTGAAGGTAGCGGTCGCAAAATGGATACAATTTTGGATCTCCATATCAATGACAGCCTTCGATGAGAGATGGCTCCCCAATAGGGCAAATGTTCCATGTTTGGTAGGGTTTCTCCGTTGATCTTGATGGACAGAGAGGCTGGATTTTGTCCTGGGGCAGGTTAGTAATGGACTTGAGTCTTCTTGAAGTTTAGGCTGAGATCGATTCTTTGATGTGCTTCTGCGAAGGTGTGAGGCATGGTTTGCAGATCCTCTTCTGAACATAGAACATACAATGCAGAAGGAGGCCATTCGGCCCATCGAGTCTGCACCGACACCACTTAAGCCCTTACTTCCACCCTATCCCTGTAACCCAGTAACCCCACTAACCTTCTTTGGTCACTAAGGGCAATTTATCATGGCCAATCCACCTAACCTGCACGTCTTTGGACTGTGGGAGGAAACCGGAGCATCCGGAGGAAACCCACGCAAACAGGGGCTGTTTAGCTCACTGGGCTAATCGCTGGCTTTGAAAGCAGACCAAGGCAAGCCAGCAGCACGGTTCGATTCTCGTAACAGCCTCCCCGAACAGGCGCCGGAATGTGGCGACTAGGGGCTTTTCACAGTAACTTCATTTGAAGCCTACTCGTGACAATAAGCGATTTTCATTTCATTTCATTTCATTTCATTTCATTTTCAAACACGGGGGGAACGTGCAGAGTCCACACAGACAGTGACCCAGCAGGAAATCGAACCTGGGATCCTGGCGCTGTGAAGCCTCAGTGCTATCCACTTGTGCTACCGTGCTGCCCAAGAATGGAGATGGCAATGTCATCTATATACTGAAGTTCCATGAACAATGTCAATGTTGTTTTCTTGAATTTCAACCAGTTGAGATTGCCATCCATCCTGTAAACAATGTCCATTCCACTAGGAAGTTTGCTCTTGCCAAAGTGTAGCATGGGTGGTGATGAAGATGGAAAAAAGGGCAGGGGCGATGACTCATCCCTGTTCGAATCTAGTCTTGATCTCAAAGGTTTGTGTCTTATTTCTGTCGGTGAGGACTGACACCTTGTCATGGAGGAGTCGAAGGACGTTGATGAATTTCTCTGGACAGCTGGCATTTGACAGTGGATTCCACAGTGCTTCCCAATTCATTGAGTCAAAAGCCTTGTTCAGATAGATGAAGGTCATGTAGAGTGGTTGATGTTGCTTCTGACATTTCTCTAGAAGCTGCCGAACAATGAAAATAATGTCCGTTGTTCCACGGTTTTGTTGGAAGCCACACTGGCTTTCCAGAAGAATTTCTTCAGAGACTGGGTTAAGGCAGGTACCGAGGATTCGGGTAATGATCTTCATGGGGATGGAGAGTAGGGAGACTCCTCAGTATTTTCCACAGTCCGATTTGTCTCCTTTTCTAAAGATAGTGGCAATGAAGGCATCCCTGAGGTTGGCAGGAATTTCTTCTCTGTCCCAGAGTTTCAGCAACAGTGATGAAAATGACAGGTGACCCCCTTCTCCTCTGAGTTTGAAAATCTCCACAGGAATCCCGTTCACTCCTGTGGCATTTCCATTCTTCATATGTTTAATGCTGGTTTCGACTCCATCCACGCTTGGTGGGAGCCTAAGATTATCTTTGATGGGGAATTGGGGGATTTTTTCAAACACCGTAGTATTACGGTTTAGGAGTTCTTTGAAGTTTTATCTTTATTGGAGGCTGATGTTTTCTTGATCTTTCAAGAGGGTGTTCCATTCTGGTAGTGTGGAATTGTTCACAATTAAGAATTTAATTCAATACACTCATTAAATAGCTTTCAAATCTCATTTGATTCCCAGTAAAAATGTAGCTTTTGAACATAATGGTGACATGTAAACACCAAGATACTTCAACATGACCATTTTCCAGGACATCTAAAACAAAAAGTATTTAATTCTGAAATATATTTTAATCAAAAATCTAAGCTTGCAGAAGGAGGGATGTCGTGGATGCTCAAAGGGATGAAGTGAAATTGAAGGGGTACAATGGTAATGAAGAGGTGTGCAGTTGGACTGAGCGATTGACAGTGCTGAGGGATGACTTACAAACACCAGGGGACGTGTCTGAGATTCTCTGCTTCATTTCCAAACTGAACCATATGTAGTGGGAAAGTCTCAGTGGGGGATGGAACATCAAAGAGATCACTCAGGGCCCAATGCTTCGTGATGAGCACTTGCGGGGAGCCTGAGTGAAGTAGGTTGCAGATGCTATTGTTCAAACATATAAATTTAGAAATGAGATTTTAAAATATGTCACAAAAAGGAGGGGCATAAAGTAGTGCATTGTTAATAAGGATGTGGTATGGTGTTATGAGATATTAAGAGTGCTTTTCTTCAGATCATCAGCAGACACATGGGGTGGGATTCTCTGGTTGCCGACGCCGAAATCGCTTCGGCGATTGGTCGGAGAATCAACGTTGGCGCCGTAATCGGGGGCGGCGCCACTTTTGCGACGTGCCGCCCCCTACGAAGTGGTGTATTCTAAGGGTACACCGCACGCCGTATCGACGGTCTCAGGATGTTACCTGACTCAGTCCATCGTCGCTACAGTCGGGGGAGGATCGATCGGCAGGCAGAGGGGACTTTGGCAGGGGCTTGAGGCACTGTAGGGGGGTGGTCCAGAGGTCATGGGTCAGACCAAAGAGGGACACTATTTGGCAGGCCGGGTTTGTGCGCGGCCGCTGCCACGTTACAAGGCGCCATCGCTGCAGGCCGCGGTTGTGCGCATGCACGGCCACGGACCCGGAAATTCTCCAGCCATATCGGTAGCTAGAGCCGGGGGCTCTACGCTGCCTGCCCACAAGCCCCCACCAAATGGAGGATCGGTGGATAATTTGCTCCAAAGTTTTGGTCGAAAATGCCAGTGTTCCCATGCCGGCGTCAGGACATAGCCTGAAAATCGGAGACTCCAGCCCATGGTCCTTGACAAAAGGTAGGTCCAGTTCCAGTGGTAAGGGATCCTTGTTTGGGTGTCAGATGTTGTTCCAGCTCCAATCCTGTTGCACCTGGAGCATAGCAGGAGGCCCAAATTGGACTTTGTACTGGGCATTTTTGTTAATATGGAGTCTGCTGCAGCACATGCTGGCCATCACCTCAGCGAACGACAAACGACACTTGTACAACTTGGGTCGTTGTTGGCATCCTCCTCTGGGTTCCTCCTCGACCCAATGGGTGGCTGAGTCTTCAGGGTGTGCACCATTCCTGTGCACATGGGGTTCCCCCTCCAGACTACATTGGCACTGCTGCCTTCTCCGGCGTCTGGCTGCCTAGGCTTTCACCAGCAATGCTATGGCAGCCGCTGTGGGACCTATACCACCATGCATTTTGGTATCTGTATGGAATTGGAGGGGATAGACCAACCAGTACTCAGGGCTTCTATCCCGGGACCCTCAAATGCCCCAAGACTTCCCCACCCTGATATGTCCCGCCTTCTCTGAGTGCCATCCAGCGAGCCAGTTGTGCTGGAGAACTTTGCTCTTCACACTCCTGACCACATCAAGAGCCCCTAGACCACAGACCTCTGCCGGGAACATGAGGGAGATGGTGCTCAGGGGCCCTCCCCTGATCCACACACTCACCCTTTGGTCGTGAGAAGATCCCCAGTGGTGAACCCCTGCTCTTTAGTGTTTGAGTTTTGGCAGCTGCCTCTGTGGTGCCGATGCTCCTACTGTTCAGGCACACTGTTCAGGTATCAAAGATTGATTGATTGAAATGCTATGCACTCATCATCCTCTGAGAAATGGCAAGTGTGCCCTCAAGAAACCATTTGTGAGTTGAGGGGTGTGAAGTGCGCTCACAAATAACAAAGCTAATTTCTCATTTGTAGTAGCCTTCAACTGTGAAGCTAGAGGCTGCTCACAGTTATAGGGAGTTAAAGTGACTTTCAGCATGAAACCAAAAGCAAGGATCGGTGCTGAAAGTGTTTGGTAGTACACAAGCTACAGCTGTGGTTGCCCCTGTTATGGGTCTCCACAATATTTAAGGATGGCTTGAAGGCATTAGCCCACGGGTGACCCCCGATTTTGAACGCGTCAACTCCACCCCCAAAGCTGAATGCCGCAAAATGGAAATAGCGACTCACTTCCCTTCAGCTGCCATTACACCAGCTTCATGTTTTTAAAAAAGAATACTAAATGACACCAGTGATTTTTCACTGGGGCATTGGTTAATTCCCGGGGGGCCGCTGCATTCGACTTGAATCTTGCTATTGAGATTGAAATGAATGCAAATGAGGGTCAATGGTATGCTCGCCATTATTGGGCGAGATTTGGAACTCGCTATCAGGAGTGGACTGGGTGAATTGCCAACAGGTTTGCGCCAGGCGTGAATCTCAATTTTGGCTTTTAGCAGTATTAACCTGGCATGCCCAGATCCGTGCTGGGCGCAACAAGGTGGTGAAATTGTGCCCTGAGTAATTTTGGGGGTTAATATCTCCGCACCTTCAGGGGCTAGGCCAGTGCCGGAGCGTTTGGCACCACGCCAACCGGCGCGAGTTGGCGCATGTGTGGGAGCGCCAGCGTGTGCTGGCGTGATCCCAGCACATGCAGAGGGGGTTCTGTCTCCACGCAGGCCATGGCGGAGGTTGACAGCAGCCGGCATGGAGGGAAAGAGTGCCCCCACCTCACAAGCCCGCCCGCAGTTTGGTGAGCCCCGATCGCGGGCCAGGCCACTGTGGGGGCACCCCCGGGGCTGATCTCCCCGCGCCCCCCCCCCCCTCCCCCAAGGACTCTGCAGGTCCCACTGGTACGTACCTGGTTTGATTTACGCCAGCGGGACTGGCCGAAAACGGGCGGCTGCTCGGCCTATTGCAGGCCAGAGAATCGTCGGGGGGGGCCGCTTCTAGCGGCTACCCACTGGCGCGGCGCGATTCCCGCCCCCGTCAAAACCCTGGCGGCGGAGAATTCGGCAGCCGGTGTTGGGGTGGCAGGGTGGGATTCAAGCCACCCCTTGCCGATTCTCCGACCCGACTATTATCTGGAACCTCATAGTTCCAGATCATCCAGTATCATTACTTAAACTGTTGTATTAGCCTTCTTGATTTTATCTTTGTGACCATATAAAGGCCGATAGTCCAAAGACGTGCAAGTTAGGTGGATTGGGTCATGCTAAATTGCCTCCAGTGTCCAAGGTTTAGGTGGGGATAGGGCGGTGGATTGGGCCGAGGTTAGGTGCACCTTCAGTGGGCCGATGCAGACTCGACGGGCCAAATGGCCTCCTGCTGTCTGTAGAGATTCTATGATTCTATGGTTCTAGTTTGTCAATGTTCACAGAAACATGGGGTTGGATTTAAGAGAGCGCCTAGTCCCCACTCTTGCCATTAGCCTGAGGCTGTCCCATAGCCATTTCGTCCTGCAAGCTGCATTCAGTTGGTGCAAGCGGAACTTTCACACTTGCTTGAGGAAGAAGCCCTGTCATATAGAGATCTGTTGGCCAATCAGACAATCATGTCGAGAAGCCCAGGCAAGCCTGACGCCTCGGGTTTCACTGGTGTCAGGTTGGCAAGCTCCAGTGAGGGTTGTGAAGGGGTTTCAAAATAGCCAGAGAAGAGAGTTAAAGCTGGTTGATAAGCCCAGATAACTAGTCATTGAACTTCCTGACTAGTATAGGCATACCCCTACAATGGGTAAAATACCCTGAACTGGTCCAAGAATGGGTATGCTGCCACGTGGCTTCTCCCATCCCTGTCTCTTATTTAATTATATTGGGAGAGCCAGGGAAGGTTGGTAGGTGGAGTGCTGGTAGGTAGGTGGTTGCCACTCTGGATATCATGTACCAATACCTTGAAACGTACCAGTGGGGGAATATGAAATGCAGCTGCCATTTGTAAATAATGGCCTGAATCCTCTGATAAGGGATTAGTGAATGACTCAATATAAGTCATGATTCTTCTGCAGTGTGGATAGTGTACTGATTTATCGTAACTTCAACCGATTGCACGAAAACAGCAAGCAATTTGTTTTTCTTAAAAAGGAATGTCAAATTCAAATAATTCATCCTAAGGAGAAATTACTCCTTTCAAAGGGTAGTGAAACTGTAGAATTCACTACCCCACAATGTGGTGGATGCCGGGACATTGAGTAAATTTAAGGAGCAGATAGATTTTTAATGAGTAATGGTGTTGAAGGGTGATGGAGAACGGGTAGGAAAGTGGAGGTGAGGCCGAGATGAGATCAGCCAGGATCGTATTGAATGGCGGACGGGGCTCGAGGAGCTGAATTGCTTACTCCTGCTCTTAGTTCTTATGTTCTTACAAAAACCAGCAAAACTTTGCTTTTCCATTTTGTGCTAAAAGTGAGAGCTCGGTTTGGTTTAATGACCACATAATTTAGACTGAGCTTATAGCTGCTACGCTGCAGGAGTGTTACATTGTTAAACAGATATTTTGTTGTTGAGGGTCAAGAGTTTCACTGCCAAGGTGCGTAGCTCGAGTTGGGAAATATCCTGACTCGTCAGACTCACCTCGGTAGAAAAGCCCCTGAATGTCAAATTTTAGCTCCTGAGGAAGTGATTGCAGGCTGGACCTGCCAATACCAGAAGTAGTGTGTAGGCAGCCATAAGGGCAGGCTGGTTAGAAGGCTTAGGTTGGTTCTATGGGACTTTGTTCCAGTTAGAGGCTGTTGGGCCCTCTATCCCTCACCCCCACCTCATCGCATACACACGCCACATGTCAACTCCTGTCCACCACCCACTCACAAGGCCTCTTAAAGCCCTCATTCTAACTCATGGCCACCACACACATACCCATATCCCCTCATTCCCTTCCTGCCAAATCATGGCCCTTCTGTGCCCTTTCACCCTTTATAAACATCATACAAAACCAATGAGCTGTATAGTAAAAACTCAGAAAAAAAGTAATTCCCAAATTATTTTTGGAAAAGGTTATTCCTAAAGCTCTATAAAAATATCAACCAGATATATCATTAAAGTATAAATTACAGAACCTTCCATCACTTACACCTCTTAATCTTGAGCAAATAAACTTTGAGACGTTAACAGAAGAGATCACAGAACAAATAACTTCTTATAATTACATAAAGGTCCTAGTCAAATAAAGTCAACATCTCTCTCCAGCTTCTCCATGAGTTGTGGATAGGTGCAAGAACTCTTTCAGTTAAACTGGATGGCCTTATTATGTATGCTTGGTGAGAGCCCAAACTCTCAAAAGGATTATCTCAGTCAGGGATTCAGTTTTGGCAACTGGCCTGACTGCATGGAGATTGCTGGAAATGGGAGATGCCTACCACCGTGATGTAGCCAGCCAGGTTGGGAGTGCAGAATGCAAGCTCACTATCTGTACCCTTATCCCACAACTGTGAAAATTGGGGGTCTGGAAATGGAGGTGAGAATCCTAGAATCAGGGCCGGGATTCTCCCCTACCCGGCGGGGCGGGGGGTCCCGGCATAGCGGAGTGGCGCCAACCACTCCGGCGTCGGGCCTCCCCAAAGGTGCGGAATTCACCGCACCTTTGGGGGCTAGGCACGCGCCGGAGTGGTTGGCGCCACGCCGACTGGTGCCAAAACCGACGCCAACGGCCTTTGACGCCCGCCGACCGGCGTCGGGGCTGGCCGAAAGGCCTTCGCTGGTTCGTGCATGCGCCGGTGCGTCAGCTACTGCTGACGTCACCACTGGCGCATGTGTGGTAGGGGGGGTTCTCTTCCCCCTCCGCATGGTGGAGGCCGTGGCGGCGGCGGAAGAAAAAGAGTGCCCCCATGTAACTGGCCCGCCCGCTGATCAGTGGGCCCCGATCGTGGGCCTGGCCACCGTGGGGATACCCCCCGGGGTCCGATCATCCCGCGCCCCCCCCCCCCCAGGACACTGGGGGCCCACTCGCGCCGCCAATCCCGCCACCACCAGAGGTGGTTGAAACCACAGCGGCGGGAGAGGCCTCTCAGCGGCGGGACTTCGGCCCATCACGGGCCGGAGAATCGCCGCAGGGGGCTCGCTGATCGGCACGGAGGGCACGCCAATTGGCAAAGCGCGATTTCCGCCCCCGCCAATTCCCGGGTGGCAGAGAATTCCGGCCACGGCAGGGGAGGGATTTTTGCCGGTCCCGGGCGATTCTCCGACCCCGCGGGGGTTCGAGGATTTCGCTCCAGGTCCCAACTGCCATTTTCTGATCTGCAGAAATCCAGCCTGGAAATTAAACTGGTGTATTTTCTTCCATTCTCGGAAACTGGTGTCCAATGGAATACCACAGAGATCTGTGCTCTGTCCCCTGTTGTTTGTCATTTATATAATAAAGGTGCCTTGGATTACAGGAAGATATAGACAGGATGTTTAAATGGGGAGAAAAGTGAATTTAACCCTGAAAAGTGTGAGGTGATACACTTTGAAAGGAGTATTGTTACAAGGAAGTATTCCATAGATTGCATGACACTGGGAAGTTCCGAGGAACAAAGGGACCATGGCGTGTTTGTCTATAGATCTCTGAAGGCAGAAGGGCAGGCTAATAGGGTAGTGAAAAAGGCATATGGTACACTTGCCTTTATCAATCCAGGCATAGATTACATAAAGCAGGGAGGTCATGTTGGAGTTATATAGAAATTTGGTGAGGCCGCAGCTGGAATATTGTGTGCAATTCTGGTCGCCACATAATAATAGGAAGGATGTAATTGCTCTGGAGGCTGGCGCGAGTTGGCGCATGCGCAGGAGCGCCGGCGTGTTCTGTCGCATGTGCAGAACTGCTGGCGTATTTCCTGTGCATGCACAGGGGGTTTCTTCTCCGCGCCGGCCAAGTCAGAGCTTTACACTGGCCGGCGCAAAGGGACTGAGTGCCCCCACGGCACAGGCCCGCCCGCAGATCGGTAGACCCCGATCGCAGGCCGATTCTCCGACCCGGCGGGAGAGTCAGAGAATCCTGCCCCTGGTGCGGCTGGATGGAGAAACACACCCATGATACCCACCCACAGGACAAAGAAGCAGTAATAAAAATAGCTAAGGCTGGTCGGGCAGCATCTGTGGAGAGTGGACACTTTTAGGTCCAGGATCCTTGGTCAGAACCCAGGAGAAAAGAGGATAATTTCTTCGAGATAGACATTCCTAGAAGAGAACTGACCGTGACGTAAACAATGAAATCAAAACACAAAAGATTGCAGATGCTGGAAACTCTGAAATGAAAACTGAAAAAAGCTGGAAGCAACATCTGTAGTGAGTGGAAGATAGGGTTAACATTTCAGGTTGATGACCCCTTGCCGAACAAAGGAAGCAATTTTCACTCCAGTGCCAGCATTAGCATTTTGAATAGTTCTTTTAGAAAGAGAAATTCCTGTCCATTAAGAAGTTCAAAGAACAAAGTTCTGTTATGTTCTTTGTTCATTAAACTATGTTAATGCCTTCTTTATATTTGTTCAGGAGATGCCACCTATCCAAAATAACATTGTGATTTGTAAAAATATTTTACACATATTAGCTAGCATAATATTCAGTTCAAAAGGTGTACACTTCCCCAAAGTTGCAATAAGCTAAACAGGCTATTTAATACATTCCTTTCTACTTTGTAATTGCAGTTTTTGATGACCATCATTGTAATGTTAAACATAGTGTGACCTATAAAGTGTGACAATTATACCCCAACTTCTGAATTGCACATCTAGTTTGTAGCAAAGTTAACTTTCTCTCACGAACTTAACAAAAATGTTTTTTGATGATGGTGGGTGGGGACCTGTGTATTACGTTCTCACCCTGCCAGTATTTGAGGACCTTAAGTGGGCAATTATTGCCCAGATAAAGACCTCATCCTGCTGTCATTGGTAAACCCAGCAGTGGACAGGGGGTTTGCCATACAGAGAACATGACAAGCAAATCCTGTTACTTGTGGGTCCCGGGAGAGGGAATGGGCCCTTGTTCAACGGCACAGGTCGCAATTCACCGGCCTCATTGAGCTCTTGCTCTAGCGGAATGAGGTCGGTGAACAACAGGAGAGGCGTAAAACGAGAACCACACCCGGGCAGCAAACCGATTGCGATAAAATCGTCCCGCTCCTGTAGGCAAAATCGCCTCCTGGCGTGGCGAGAAACTAATTATCTCTGTTGAAGCCCTATTTTCATACAATTGATGGGAACCACCCTCCTCCAATGATTCAGTGGCTTCCCTAGAAAGTGGTCATGCTGGGACCGATTAATACTCCGTTTGAAAAGGGTGAACCTGCGGATGGGCTGCTGTGGGGAGCAGAGGAGGTGAGCACCCATCTTCACTCATAGGTAGTGAGCCCGGAGGCACTGGGCTTCCCGCCCCTTTTCCCGGCTGCCCCAGCGTCATCTGGCTTTGGACCTGCTGGATTGTTGCTGACATCTCCCTCTGGATGTCCCGGCCGATCCTTAACAGCTCCGGATAATCCTGTTCCAGAGGCTCAGCATCTGGTTGGGACCCAACAGAGTCCAGGAATCCAGCAGACCTCTGACTGCTGTCTCGTCTGGGCATTACTGCCACCACATGATGTTCATCAGCAATTGTGTGTGATCACCAGATTGTGGCGACTGAGAGGGTACAACCCCGATTGGGGGTTGGCAGCCATGGGGGACTGGGGGTATTGGGGCTGGGGTGGTTCTACGGGGCGGTTGGGTGTGGGGGGGGGGCCTGCTGTGCACAGGTCTGCCATGCCAACCGCTGGACCATGTGCTTCTGTACCAGTCCTTCCCTACTGTCCACCCATAACTCCCACTGACTTCTGGAGGCCTCTGCCCGTGCGGCTTAAGGCTTTTGCTAATAGGGAATTGGTACTTCACACATCCCAAGTGGATCCCCTTGTGTGAGCGTGCCATGGAGCATGTGGGTCTCATTGCCTAGCATCCCAATTACACCTTGATGCACTGTGGGACGGAGCACCACAGACGCAGTGGCCAACCTTCGATCACACAGGGGATGGGTTCCAGCCCCGGGCACATGTCCGCTGCGGGGTATGCGTGGGCACGGTTTCTCGGGTGGGTGGTGCAGGAGGGGAGGGGGGCATATCTGGGGGAATGGGATTGGTGGTTGGCCCGTATCACGGAACAAAGAGCTAGAGGTGTTATACTGGTTGTGATGAGGGTGTTTTAGTGTTCTTCGTACACCACTGCCCCTTATCCCGATGGTGCTGTCCCACTATCCCAACCCTCCCTTGCCCCGAATGACCCCTCCCCACCCCTCGAATGCATACTCCACTCCTTACCTCCTACCTACCCTCGCCACCACCTTGATCTACCACTATGTCTAGGTGTATCCCCCAGATGCACATCAGAGGTGGAGGCAGCCAGCTGCTTACCACATCCTGTGGCTTTCGATGCTCCTGGCTGACGAGCTCTTGGGGCTCTGGGGCTGGAGGGCACTTGACGGTAGCACATGCTGCCCTGTTTCGGATGCTGGCTGCGGGACGCGGCTCATCAGAGGGGTGGAACTCGGTGGAGCTGGTGGCTACCGTCGCTAGTCCATAAGATGGGTCCGGGTTGCCACCCAGCGCTCCCTCTTCCTGGTCAGTGCCCATATGGCCCTGGAGTTCATGTCGGGATGGCGGGGCAGCTGAATTGAGCCCCGGCTGCCCCAGCGTCATCTGGCTTTGAACCTGCTGGATTGTTGCTGACATCTTCCTCAGGATGTCCCGGCCGATCCTTAACAGCCCTGGATAAACCTGTTCCAGAGGCTCAGCATCTGGTTGGGACCCAACAGGGGTCCAGGGATCCAGCAGACCTCTGACTGCTGTCTCGCCTGGACATTACTGCCACCACATGATGTTCATCAGCAATTGTGTGGTGATCACCAGATTGTGTCCCAAAGCCTGTCCATTAATGGTCCACCGAGGTGTGTGTATCTGCGCTGGTGCAGAATGGGGATGACAACTGTTACGCATCAACTGTGGCATCCTTTGAGCTCTCCTCTGAGGTGGTATCATTGGAGGCAGGCGAGGGGGCCACCTAGACGAACCGACACCATCGGCTGGAGGACCTGCGGGGAATGAACACGTTGTCAGTGGGAGGGATGGGTCAATCTGTATGGCAATAACAACTCATGTTTGACAGGTCCTGCGGGTGGGGCCCGGTGGATCCTCATCTCTGCGGCATGTGCTGACAGCATTGGTGACTGCTCTGTCCTTAGCCAGTCCGTCACCTCCAGGGACGGTTCTTCAAAGGTTGTGAGGGTTTGTATGTCCGACATCCCTCTGCCGATCTGGGCTCTCTCCCAACGATTGTGGGACAGCTTCTCCTGTGGAAACAAAGAGAGGGCATCGTTAGCCACACGTGCGGTTTACATTGGGGGGGGGGGGGTTGAAGCGAGGGTTGGGGTGATGGGAGGGTTGGAGTGAGAGGACGGGGGTTAAAGGGTGTGTGGAGAGGCAGATGGAGGGTTGGGGAGGGCCAGTCACACTATATGTTAACTTTGTAAACCACCTTTATTCTACTTTAGTGTTGCAATTTGGGCAGCAGGGTAGCATGGTGGTTAGCATAAATGCTTCACAGCTCCAGGGTCCCAGGTTCGATTCCCGGCTGGGTCACTGTCTGTGTGGAGTCTGCACGTCCTCCCCCTGTGTGCGTGGGTTTCCTCCGGGTGCTCCGGTTTCCTCTCACAGTCCAAAGATGTGCGGGTTAGGTGGATTGGCCATGCTAAATTGCCCGTAGTGTCCTAATAAAAGTAAGGTAAGGGTTGGGTTACGGGTATAGGGTGGATATGTGGGTTTGAGTAGGGTGATCATGGCTCGGCACAACATTGAGGGCCGAAGGGCCTGTTCTGTGCTGTACTGTTCTATGTTCTAATAGTGAATAAAACAAATGGAAAAATGTTATACAGCACTCTGACATTTTTTGTGAGACTTTGTAAATATAATGAAGCCCAACTTCTAGGCCAGGAATTTATTTGCAAACAATAATTTGTGAAATATTTAGTGACAATAAATATAAACCTCAACTTCCATCCGGAATCTAAAACGTAATAGGGGAAAAGTAAGGTTATGAGGACAGGTAGCACAGTGGTTAGCACTGTTGCTTCACAGCGCCATGGTCCCAGGTTCAATTCCCGGCTTGAGTCATTGTCTGTGCGGAGTCTGCACGTTCTCCCTGTGTCTGCGATGGTTTCCACCGGGTGCTCCGTATTCCTCCAACAAGTCCCAAAAGACGTGCTGTTAGGTAATTTGGACATTCTGAATTCTCCCTCTGTGTACCCGAACAGGAGCCGGAATGTGGCAACTAGGGACTCTTCACAGTAATTTCTTTGCAGTGTTAATGTAAACCTTCTTGTGACAATAAAGATTATTTAAAAAAAAGAAAGCAGAACCGGGTTTTACTGCATCGCTTATGGGGTGCCTATCCTATCTACGCAGCATAATGCAGAAGTGACGCCATACAAACCGAGCAAGCTTCAGTCAGAACACTTATCACAGGAAGTGCCTCGAGCAAAGGAAGTTGCTAATAATTAAGGTACCGGAGAACACACTCCATCTGGGACAATGCTTTACTTGGGGGATTAGCATAATTTTAAAGCTGGAAACAGAACAAGTCAAAGCCTTAAAGATTGATTTCACAGCAGCTAACAATGTCAGCCCACTTTTCATACAGTTAGCTCAGTCGGCTGGACGTCTGGTTCATGATTCAGAGCGCCACCGACAACGTGGGTTCAATTCCCTTACTGGCTGAGGTTATCCATGAAGGCCCTGCCTTCTCATCATTGCCCCTCACCTGAAGTATGGTGGCCCTCAGGTTAAACTGCTCTCTCAAAAGAAGAGAGCAGCCTATGGTCCTCGGGCCTATGGCGTCTTTCATTAATTTGTCATTTTGCCTATCTACTGTTCTTGTGGAAATGTGCCGATGCCAGGGAGTTGGTCCTGTTGGATCAGGGAAAAAATATCTATATGTCCAAACTAGGGAGGGGTCTACTGCAAATGGACTTTAGAACTGTTGGCTTAGGTAAGCTTATTTCTTAGGACAGTGCAATTCCATTTCAAAGTCAGGATTTGGATTTATGATCAGAAGACACACTAGTCAGTAAAATATCTCATAAAATATAATCACAATGGCTAAATATTTTCCCTCAGGATTCTGCCAAAATTTAAAGTGACAAGTGGGAAGTTGGGAAACCCGAAAGGAAATTCTACCTGTAGTAATTAAAATTCGGCAAACATTCGGTAAATAATAACTGTAAATTATTAGGCTCTGGTCCTGTGCCATTAGCAGCACTGTACCCACAAAGCATTGCAGTGGGATTTCCCTGGTTGGCTACTAGTAAATATCTTATTGTGTTTAATAGTATTTTTGGAAGCAACATCCGTAAGTGCTCTTACAATAAATTTTCTGTGTGGAGAAAACTCAAGGAGCCATACGAGCTCCTTCTCCTATTTCTTATATTCTCATGTTGCCTTCTAGGCTAAGTTCCTATCATGACAACACATCTAAGTACACAATATCATTGAATAAAATTGAAACAATGCTTCCTCCAACCCAGATAAAGTACATCAGTCTATGTGCTAATTGATTGGTGTTTGAAATATTGTTCCACTTTCTGACTTTGATTTATATTTACATAATTTAACATACTGACAACATGGGTTGTATTTTTTTTCACAAATGTTCTCTTCTCATGTTCTCTTCTGAAAGCATCCCACGCTGCAGCGAGGTTCCATGGGTGCACAGCACATATCAGGGCTTTTCAGTAACCATTATTCATGCACTTTGACTGGACTTTCCTCTACAATTCGACATGATTTTGTCAGGAAGTGTTTCAGAAATGGTGGAAAAGTAGTGCGCTAATTCTTCCTGTTATCTTATTATCCTGAGCAGAACTCCTTTTCCCGCACCTAATGCTGCATGGCTCTTCCCTATCTTCAAATGGAGGAAGAGTGGGGGCAAGATGCGCTGAAACTGTCCCTTCCTTCTTCCTCTATTACCATTATTTCCTCGGGCACCTAATGGGGAAACTGGAGGGAGAGGAATTGCAGACACTTTCCCAAGGAAGACGCAAGCTTTGGCTGAGGTCTTCAGTGGGATATCTCTTGTAATCGTTGGTGTGAAACTGTCTCTTTAAGGTTCCTTTTCTGATATTCTGGAATTCTGCTGGGGTTTTCTGTGTTTGATCTGGTGAAGACATTCTCTTCTTGATGACAGAAATCCAAATGGAAATCCATCACACATATATAATATACCCTTATCAGGAAAATCAGAAGGGTGTGTAACCGGTATGGATGGGAAGGTAGGAGTTCTAGCCTGTTAGGGCACTTGCCTAAAGAGAAGAATCCTCCCAAGGGTTTACAGATTATTCAGCTGCAGAGACCATCACAGCTGATCCTAGTCCTGTCTGTACCCAACAACCAACAATTATATTGACAGTCGGAGTTACTTTATAATATTAAGTACCCTGGATAATTTTCTCCTCTTTAACGGTGGCTCTGATGTTAATTGCAATGTTCCTTATCTGCGATCAGCAGACTTAGCAAAGACCATCAGAGATTGAAAGAGACTGCCTCTTCTGGCATTGCCTGTCACACTTTATTCTTCGCAAAAATAATTGATTATTCTCCTGGCAGAGAACACAGAACTGAACAGTGTTAAAGGAAGCAGCTGTTCTGTGCAAAGCCAGTTCTCTTAGCATCGGTTTACACTGAAGAAACAATACATAAGGTCATAAGCAAATCTTGCACTTTCAGTAATAGTTTGTTTTGAAGGAAAGGGACAGCTGACTATTTTTTTGCAATTTGTACATGGACACTGAAGAGCACTGTAATTCTAAACTGTTAAACGGTGAGAAAGACGCAATAGGTCATCTGATTTGACGCTGAGTGTGAAACTTAGCGGCTGTAGTATCATTCTGTAATTCTGCTTTTCTGTCCTGATAGCCGTGATCTGACTTGTGCTAGTAGTACACTGAAATATACACCAACACTTAGCTAGTCTTGCCATTGGCACCTTACAACAGTCATTTTCAAGCTCAGGGTCACCTGGGTAACGGGCAGGTGTCGGGAGGGTCGCGGGGCCATCCATTGCAGTGTTCCCAATCATGGTAAGAAGTACCCAATAGCCGCGACTGGCTTTCAGAAAACCGGCAATGCCGAGTGTGCGTGCCCCCTCAGCAGTGCGCAGGCCCAGATGCCACTGAGGTAGACTGCCTCCTCCTGACTTTGACGTACTGACCCAGGAGCAGATTCTTTTAAAAAATCAATGGAGCCTTCTCTCCAGAAGCAGCGGCAGAGAGCAGGTCACGCACCTCACACAGTGATGTCATGAGCTCTGGGTGCAAGAGCGATTTCCACTTTTTGTCGCTGCCAGCAGTGCTGGTGTGAGCTCCAGGGCCTCTGGTGAACAACCCATGAAGAAGAAGCTGAAAACAGGAACAAAGCAGCATAAAGATGATTTCTTGATGTATGGGTTTATTAGTTATGACACTCCAAATCAGGATGCAAAGTTCATGTGTGTTATCTGCAGGGAAGTACTGGCAAATGAAAGATTAAAACCCTCAAAACCAACCTCTTGATTTTTTTCAATGGATGCAGTTGAGATCTTTAATCATCCGCTGAAGTCCTTAGGAGAAATGTAACTTGAATAACAAAGCAAGTGAGCTCGTGAGGACCAAGCGGGCTCACCTGTCACATTACAGGGTGGGTCGTGAAGTTTGGGCGCCGTGGGTTCTGAAGGATGGTTGGTTGGTAAAAATGGGTCTCGGGCAACACACGTTCAGTGAAACTATTATGGGCCAGGAGGAGCCAATTCATTTTCTTTCATTTTGGGTGTCTCTCTCTATCTTATTGATGATGTGAAAAATAGTTTAAAACCTGCTGCATGTTTAAAGAATTATTATTGTGGAAGGTTTTCTCGCTTTTTGCAACAGATTCTGATACCTAATAAAGCATTGATAGTTTTGGAAAATTTGATCCCGATTTCACAGTGAAATTTCTTTTTAAAGTTGTCCAGGGGTGGAGCTGTGTTAATGAGTTTAAGATTTCAGTGGGTGAAACGCTAGAGTGGAGCAAAAGAAAGGAGAAGGTTTTGTACAGTGAGATTTAAAAGTAAAATTGAGGTGTGTTGGTTACCTGCAAGGTTCCTCATTGCTGAAATGCCACCCTAATGTTGAAAATTCCGTGGAAATTCTAGACCAATGTTAAATTGGTAGCAATTGCATTTCAAGGTCCTAATTGCTTAGTCAAAGGGCACTGAAAATTGAGAAACCTGTACCACATGTTCAGAACTTCAATGGTCCTATCCTAGCAATCTTGACCATTGTTAAGCTCTGGGGCTGGATTTTGCAGTCCCTCCGGTATTTTCCAGGCTTGTCGAAATCAAAGTGCTTGCCACATTTTACAGCCCCATCCCCACTACGACAGGACAGTAAAACCCCGCCCATGGTTCTATAGATGACGGTAGCCTTCCAGTACCTCACCCATTGGACATTTGTTTATAGGTGAGGCTCGATTGTGATTGCTCCCAAGTTATTTTACCATGCAGGCCATCGCAACGTATTTGGAACCTGTCCTCATCTATCCATGATATTCTCATACATACGTAGCCGGGATTCCCCCGGAATCGTGAACCACTCCGGCGTTGGGCTGCCCGGAAGATGCGGCATCCTCTGCACTTCCAGGTGCTAGGCCGGCGCTGGAGTGGATGGGCCGCGCCAACCAGCGCCAAAGAGCCTCCGCCAGCTGGCGCGAATTGGCGCATGCGCAGGATTGCCAGCGTGTTTCCTGTGCATGGACAGGGGGTTTCTTCTCTGCGCCTGCCATGGCGGAGCCTTACAGAGGCCGGCGTGGAGAGAAAGAGTTTCCCCATGGCACAGGCCCGCCCGCAGATCGATGGGCCCCGACTGCGGGCCAGGCCACTTTGGGGGAACCCCCCCCCCCGGTGACGGATCCCCCCACGCCTCCCTGAGGACCCCCGCGAACTGCCCTCCAAGCCAGGTCCTGCCGGTAATCCATGCCGTGTCTAATCCACGCCACTGGGACTGGCCGAAAACGAGTGGCTGCTCGGCCCATTGGGGCCCGGGGAATTACCGGGGGGGCTGCTTCAACGACCCCCAACCGGCGCGGCGCGATCCCCGCCCCCGCCCGTAAACCGGCGGCGGAGAATTCGGCAGCCGGCGTTGGAGCAGCTGTGCGGGATTCACACCCCCCCCCCCCCCCCTCCCCGCCCACAGTTTCCAACTAGCTGGTAGTCAGGAGAAAAACACTGGATGTTTTCCCCTTTCTTAGCTCCATGACACTGAGGCCGATGTGATCTCAAACTGTTGCCCAGCTGAAATCAAACAAAAAGCAACACCGGATGAGGTGAGGTTGGCGGGAAGGGAGGGGAGGAGGGGAGGAGGGTGGTTAACTCACCTCAAGTGATGGGGACACAGCAGCCATTCAGCTAAAAGCTCTTTCAAAAACTGGCTTCCCCCATTACTGCTTCAAGTCTGCCAACTCCTGCTGTATTTTATTTTAGCTTATTTTAGATGGCTTAAGTGCCTGTCCTATTCAGGTAGGAACTTCATTAATGGATAAAAATCACAGCCATTTGGTCTCATATGAAGTCCTATGATAAGACATTGCTGCTATCACCCACTCACTAAAATCTGGCAGGGAAAAAGCACAGGCTCTAAAAGACAAATTTTAAATGTTTGCATGTGTGGATGTCAGTAAGGGCAGGCATGTACAGAATGTCTTGGCCTATGCTGCCCAGATTCCACACTTTTGCACCTTCAGTAATGTTTTGAAACTTATGCATAACTTTACTTGAGTGCCACCGGTTGGCCTCTTGACTATCTGAACTTTGTCTGCTTCTAGCTCTTTACATTTTGGGTAAGTAGCTGGTAAGTGGGATATATATCAAAGGCCACCGGGCCCATCTTTAAAAGAGAACAATCCCCAAATTAATGCTGTCCAGGAGAGGGTTTATGCAATAACCTTACACCCACCTCCACCTGCTTAAAACCCACTCTCAGTTAAAATACCTCCCTCCAGATCTTTTGTATGGTTTGGTACCACACAACGAGATGAGCCATCTTCACTCTTCTCTGCTTCTATTAGCTATGCCTTTGGAACTTAAATGCTCATTTTCCATTATAGTAGTCCTGGAATTTTCCAGGAGCAGTTTACAGATAAAGATTTGGGAAGGATTATTCCTTGATTGAGATGGCCAAGAACTATGAAATATCAAGGCCATTAATTATTGGTATCAATCATGCAGCTCCCTGATATCAGGGGTCCGAGTTATGAGAAAATACTGGAAGAACTTGAGCTTTCCAGCCTGAAAAAGAGGCATTTGAGAGATGATCTTATAAAGGTTAATCTGGCGTGTGAGAGTAGGGCTGTTATGGACCTCCCGTGAGAGTTAGCAGCCATAATGGGATCTGCAGCCATGGCGAACGGGTCCAGAAAATGGTGGCCGCTGTTTCACTCCCCACAGACATGACCAACCTGCTGAGCACTTACAGCATTGTCAGTTTTTGTTGCAGATTTCCAGTATTCACACTATTTTGCTTCTGCATGCTATCCCAACTTTGGCCTCTCAGATTGTGCAGATATATCATCACCTCGCATTTGTATTTAATTACACCCGATCAAACTTTCAAGATGGTAAAACTTTTACCATCCACAATCCTACTCTTACACATCTGCCCATCTGAACACGACAACATGCTTTGCTAATAATTTACTGCTTAGGGTAAAATGTACAATTTAACCCTTAGCTAATTGAATTGCTGTGTGTCCTGTGTGTGTCCTCTGCAGCCTCCTGAATTGTCCTTCATAGTCTATTGTGCCTTCTAAATCAATGTTGTCAGCAAAAGTTGACATTATTTCCTGCCCATGCTGAATTATTTCTGTGAATAGAGAACATGAGAGGTTCCAATACAACCTCTGGGGAGCTTCACCCGCTATGTTATACTGCACTGTGAAGAAAATAATTTGCTTTCATTTTCTGTACCCTTTAGCCATTGCTCTATTCACATTACTAGTATTCCTTTAAAACCTTGGGAACTAAATTTGATAGCCCGTAAAAATAGCTACAGAGACCACATTAACCCACACTTATTGGATGTAATAGAGGCAGAATGCCGCCTTCATACTGCTTGTCCATTTCTATGATTCCAGTATATAGCCAGCACTAAAATGCACTATTTTTTGGCTGCACATATCAGCAGGAAGCACAAAATGGACACTCACTAGCGTGCACTTCTTTCAGGGGAGGTGTGTATGTGGCTGGAGCAGGCGATGGAAATCCTTTGAGAGCAGATTCTGACTTAAGAGAGGCAGACAATTGGTTGAACATGCAGTCAGCCAGGTTTTCCAATGCTACACTGGAGGTCTTGGTGGAGAAGCTTGAAATGAGTAAAGTCTGTGGTCAGATAGAGCCAGGAGGCTTTCTAAAGACATGGCAGAATGGCAGTAATACCAGATAGCCGTGTAGGTCAATGCCAATAATCTAGCCCAAGGACCTAAATTATAGCTGCAAAACATTTGATGACTTCAGACATGTGGTCAAATTCGGTGAATACACCTATAAATGCAATATCCCGAAAACTGCACGATTGATCTCTGACATCACTCAATTCCTCACACCCCCAACACTCAGCTACTTATAATCTTGCACCCAACTTTCATAGCTCCACTATGCATCAGCACTGCAGCTAATCTCACACACACATCCAACAGCTTGTGCACATTGCCAGCTATTTGATCAATACACCCACCCAAATAGATTGTGTGACACTTGCTGACATACTTGTCTCTCTTGCAGGACAAGGTGGTGCACACCTGTAGACATCAGTAGCTAAGCGGAAGGAGCCTTGCATGTCCTAACCCACATGGAGGAGAGAGAGCTGGCAGTGATCAGAATGGCCTATTGTCATTGGTGGAGCTGAAACTGCTAAAGATGACGGCATCCTCATTCCCAAACCTACTTCTGACATCCAACTTCCCCATCATTGCACATCTTTTATGATTGACAGACTGCCGGTGTTGTAAGACTGCACCTCTTATCTTTCATCTCCTCCACACCACAATCTTATCCTTGAGCATTTCCCCTTTCATACCCAATAAATGCAACTTGGTTAATGGGGGAACAGCAAAAACATAGCGGTGATGAGGATGCACCATCCCTTCATTTCACACTTAATAATAATAATAATCTTCATTAAAAAATTTTTTTTTAGAGTAGCTAATTCATTTTTTTTTCAATTAAGGGGCAATTTAGCATGGTCAATCCACCTATCCTACACATCTTTTGGGTTGTGAGGGCGCAACCCACCAAACACGGAAAGAAAGTGCAAACTCCACATGGACAGTGACCCAGAGCCGGGATCGAACCTGGGACCTCAGCGCCGTGAGGCAGCAATGCTAACCACTCCACCACCATGCTGCCCCAATAATAATCTTCATTAGTGTCACAAGTAGACTTACATGAACACTGCAATGAAGTTACTATGAAAAGCCCCTAGTCGCCACACTCCGGTGCCTGTTCTGGTACACTGAGGGAGAATTTAGACATCCACTTCACCTAACAGAGGCTGCACATCATGCAAGTCAATACCTGCATTTGCCATTACCCTGAAGCAATCATGATGCCATACTTTGTCAGCAGTTCTGTATTTCAGCCATCATGGCAAACCTTAGGTTGGTTATTGACAATAAGAGCTATCCGCTGTCCAGATAGCTGATGATTCCGGAACACAATCCATGCCCGCGTGAACATCTGGCATTCTTTGAAAGCCATGCTGCCACAAGAAATGTGATAGAACAGACAATTGGCATCCTGAAGCAATGATTTTGCTGCTTGGGTATTCTGGAAGAGACCTGCGGTACTGGGCTGAATGGGTCGAATTACATCTCATCAGCATGAAGGCCCTGCCCTTGTCACCAGCTGTCAGATGAGAAGCTGAGACCCAGGAACATGAAGCGGAAGAGCAGGGGAGGCAGCATTTTTCTTCGCAGGTACGTGAAGAACTCATTCAAGTTTAATTCGAGTGACTGCAACCCCAGTTTACCATTCACAAACAGTCCTGCAAATCTATATCCTTGATTAGCCCATATCTTTTTTCACTAATCGTATCCCATATTATGGTTCCTCAAAGTTTTATTTTGACTCATCATCTAATTAATCTGTAGTTAGATGACTTAACTCTTTCCCCATTTGAAAAAGATTGACCATGTTTTAGCTCTTCAGTATAAGTCCTTGTTCGGAAGAATGTTGGACAATCATGGTTAATGCTTTGGCTATTCCATTCCTTAGTAATCTTCAATGTAGGCCACACCTGGTGACTTCTCTACTTAAGTTAATTTAGATGTGCCTTTTAGTTGATTTTTAAATATTTGTGTCAGTGATTCTTCTAAATCATATATCTCCTTCTAAGACATTATTGTTGATCAAACGTCCTGAATTCATCCATCTAGCTGCAGTCTTAGGCTTAACAATCTTTGGAGCACTTTGTTCCAAAAAGTCCAATTTGCACATATCATATGACGCCATTGCATATTTGATTGCAAGGTGTTTGTGGAAGGAATGTATTAATATATACAGGTCTATGCCTTGATCATGTTTGGCTGGGAGCAATGTGGGTCATTAACACAAAGCAATTTGTTTGCTTCTGGTTTCTGAAGATCAGAGAGGGTACAGAAATGATTTAATAATAATGATCTTTATTAGTGTCACAAGTAGGCTTATATTAACACTGCAATGAAGTTACTGTGAAAATCTCCTAGTTGCCACACTCCGGCACCTGTTCGGGTACAGAGTGAGAATTCAGAATGTCCAATTCACTAACAAGCACGCCTTTCAGACTTGTGGGAGGAAACCGGAGCACCTGGAGGAAACCCACGCAGACACGGGGAGAACGTGCATACACCACATAGACAGTGCCCCAAGTGGGAATCGAACCCAGGACTCTGGTGCTGTGAAGCAACAGTGCTAACCACTATGCTACTGTGATTGGTTCGAAAGATGAAGGATTTTAGATACATGGATCGATTGGAGAAGCTGTTCCCCTTGGAGAAGAAAGTTGAGAAAAGATTTGATCCAGCCTTCAAAATCATAAGGGGACTGGACAGAGTTAATAGGAAGAAGCTATTCCCATTGGTGGAAACTGGACCCCCAGGTCACAGGTAACTGGTGGTGTGAAGGAGATCATGGAGTTGAGGTTCTGGGAGATTGGGGATGGGTTGTAAGGTCAGTGTGGGGTGGGGGGATAGAAAGTGGGCAGGTCTCACTGTTTATTACCGTCTTGTCAGATTTAACCCCAAGATGAACTTACGATCACATAATTGGGCTATCACCATTACAGCCTATTTCTACCTCCATAACATTGCCCAACTCTGCACCTGTCTCAGCTCAATTACTGCTGAAATCCTCATCCATGCCTTTGCCGCCTCTCAATTTTCATGACTATTCCAATACACCTCTGTGTAGTCTTCTCACTTTCTATCATCAGTAAACTTGAGGTCATTCAAAAAACTACTGCCATGGTCTAACTTGTACCAATCCCAATTGCCCTCATACCGTATTCACTAATATAGATTAGCTCCTGGTTAATCAATGCCTGAATTTTAAAATTAATCATCCTCATTTTCTGATCTCTCCATGAACTCTCACCACCAAATCTTTGTAATCTTCTTTAGCCCAACAATGCTCCTTTAATTATGATCTCTTGAGCATCTTCAATTTTAATTGCTTCACCATTAACGACCATGCCTTCAGCTGTCAAGATTTGAAATTGTGGAATTCCTAACTTAAACCTCTCCACCTCTCTTTTCTTCTTTAAACTGATTCTCAAAAATTCCCAATTCCACCAGTTCTTTCATCTGGACTGGTATCTCCTTAGGTGTTTTGGTGGGGCTTGGTTCGATAATACTCTGTTCAGCACCTTGGGAGTTTTTAACTATGCTTTAGGTGCTTTGTAAATTCAAGTTGTAGTTTTCTTATCATCTAAGGTCAGTCCTCTTTCTTTCCTCCAAACCTTGACATCTTGGGCGGGATTCCTTCTTGGGCGGGGTCCCGGCAGGATGGAGTGGCGAATCCTCCGCACCTTCAGGGGCTAGGCCGGCACCGGAGTGGTTTGCGCCCCGCTGGCCGGCGTGGAAGGCCTTTGGCGCTGCGCCAGCCAGGGCCGAAGGGACTCCGCCGCTGGCGCGAGTCCGCCCATGCGCGGGAGCATCAGCGGCTGCTGACGTCATCCCCGCGCATGCTCGGGGGGGGGTTCACCTACGCGTCGGCCGTAGGAAAAGAGTGCCCCCATGGCACAGGCCCGCGCCCCCCCCCCAGGACCCCGGAGCCCGCCCACGCCGCCAGGTCCCGCCAGTAAGGGACCTAGTCTGATCTATGCCGGCGGGACTGGCAAAAAACCAGCGGGACTTTGGCCCATCGCGGGCCGGAGAATCGCCGAGGGGGCCGCTGCGAGCTGCCACCGACCAGCGTGGCGCCGGAGAATTCGGCGGACAGCAGGGGCGGGATTCACGCTGCCCCCCGGCGATTCTACGATCCGGCGGGGGGGTCGGAGAATCCCGCCCCTTCTGTTCCAATACATTCTTCGCTGATTTTAGCTATTCAGTTAATCTAATGATAGGACTGATGCCTAGCAAAATGTACAAACTCTGTGGCCAATTTCCAGGGAAATTCTGAGAAGGTACATTAAATAAAAACATTAAAAAAATTAAAAATATAAATTTAAAAAATGAAATGTTATTTTCCTTGTTCCAGGTAACCTTTGGTAATGATTGTTAACATAGGATACTTATAAGGAGGAGTATTTGCGAAATGTGTAATGAAATTTATGGATGACTGATCATTGTGTGTTACCCTCTGACATTACACCGTTCGTCAAATTCCAAATTCAGTTTGTAATTTGTGTCAATTGAATTCATGTGTGAGTTTTAAAAAGCAATTTGAAAAATGAACCACTTATGGCACAATGCAAAGCCAAGGCTCGCATCATTAAAAACATATGAAGTTACCTTCCCACGTTGGTCAGCCCTGCAGCAGGGAGAACTGGAGAATTCATCTGAGTAATTCTCGTAAAGTGGAGCCATATGACAAACCATAATAGTTCAGAGGGAGTCTCCATAATCTGCGCACTTTCTATTGGCTCTTGGAATGATATCCACAGACTGAGGAGAAATTAATATGATGTATTATGCAGCAGATGCATGACAAAATGAAGTACTGCCTGGAGGTGGACCTTAGGGCACAGGCAAGCAAATTAAAGAAGCAATCCCCACTGGAAACCCTGCACTATATTTAACTGCTGCAGATAAGTGCGAGCAGTATAATGATGCCCATTCTGTAAAACTGGAGACCAAGTGTTAAAAAAAAACCTCCCAAATCTTTTGCACTCCCTGCTCTTGGCAGCCAGTGGAGGTTTACGGGCTAAGCTAATAAGTGGCAGCCCAGAGGTTTGTGGGAGGAGACTCAGCTCTATTGAATTTGTCAGCGAACACAGTACAGCTCAGAGTGAGATCACATCCTAGCAATACAGCCAGGCTGTCTGTATCAGTGTACTGAAGCAGCTCGGGTGGGGAGGGGGTTGGTGGGCTGCATGATATCCTCAGGACTACAGCAGCAGGAAACTAGAAAAATCTGTTTGCTTCACCCTCGTAGACAATCCTACAAAATGGACCTCAAGTAGGACACTGTTTCGAAGGAGTATTAAGGAACTGAATTCAGTACTTTTATGGTCAATTCTGGATTACTTTTGTCTGGCATTTAACTCTTCGCTATGTGGGGAAGAGTAATTTCAGACTACAAGAGTGGATTTACAAGCTGCAGCAGACAAACAGGTAAAAAGCAAGCTGATCCTGATTCAGTGAGCGGATTTATTTTTGCTGAATAAGAAAACAGCAGCTGGAGTGGGATGTTCCTACCAGCTGAGTGGCTACTCAGTGTACGATTCAAGACTAGCTGCAGTATTCAGTCGAAATAAGCTTTCAGAGCACAAGAATTGACAAAGATAAGGAAACTAAGTCTGGAGGCATGTTCTGTGCTTGTTAGGAGAGATTGTGAAGACACTGTGCTAGTTGAAGTTAATTAGTGAATAGTGGTTCTGTTCCAGAAGGTTGCAGAGGTGCCTCATTTAAATGGAAACTAGACATTTTCTAATGAAGCCGAAGTCTGTACTTTCCTGCTCTTCATTTTAATAATATCATAAACTTAATTATGGGTTGGTTTTACAGGTTAAATGTAAATCTCATGTGACAGACTTTGGACTTTAATGCCCTTACTTTGAAAACATTGATATTGTTCATCGAAAAAGATTTACCGGTATTTCCATGTACATTTAAGTCTATTTAAGACTTGATTTGAAAAAGGCTATAATTTGAAATGTTGGGGTAAAAATCCTAAATGTGTGCAAAAAGAAGTGGCGTCACACTACCATGTATTAACAGTGGAAATCATCTCCTAAGATTTCTTTGCCTGAAATATTGGTGGTTTTTTAAGTGACTGGTTGTTGTTTGGTCTCTTACTTCCTTTGCTTTCAATCATACCCTGATCTCATCCCTGGAGCTGAAGTTTGTGAAATCTTGATGCATTTGAAACTCTGAGCCCAATTTCAATGGCAGAAATGTGTTCCGTGTTTGATTTTTTAAAACTGAGGTCCTACTGCTAATTAGGATTCGATTCTATGCACTGCAGTAAACCAGATTAATAGTCTACATTGTTGGTAGCTAAATATTTGCCTGAAATTGTCCTGAAATAACCCACTTATCATGTTTAAAAAGAATGTGCAATAACAAGAAAAACCCCAGCACTTCACTTATCTTTGGCTCCTTTGTCCCTAAATTTCTCATCTTCTCTTCTTCAGAAGCAATCTTAGCCTGGGGCATTGCTCCACAGACATGTCCAGTACCTCACAAAAGTGGTCATTCTTTAGGTTTGAAATTACGTGGTGCGTCAACAAGCTTTTCATAGCTGACACTGACCCTGTCCTCATCTGCTGTCCACATTTTCCAGCAGGCTCATTAAATAGCAATTGGGAGCAGGGATCCCTGGCAGTGTTCCCCCCCCCCCCCCCCCCCAATCTAAAGCCGATTGCAATGATATGATCACCACCCTGTATTAAAGTAATAAACTCAGCACAGACCAAATTACACGCTTCAAATGTAGTAGAGTCGCAAGTTAGATTTCGGTCACGTAGTACCGTAACTATGACACTCCAATGTGAAACAAGTTTGGATAGTTTCAAACTACAATAGGTACTGCTGAAAAAATACATTTTGTCAAAGAATTTCACCTTGCATTCATCAGGATAATCACAAAAATACCAATGTCGGGGAAATAACAAAAGTTCTAAGTATAAAGTTGTTGTTTCCCCTGACATTAGTATTCTTGCGACTATCCTGATGAGTGCAAAGTGAAAAGCTTTGATGAAATCTCTTTTTTCAGCAATACTCAAGTTCTCTACAACCAAACAGCTGTTTACTACAAGCATGTAATGCATCCATAATTCAACACAAATTTACAATCAGAGAACTATTGATATTATTATGTGAATGAGAATTGGAAAAGTTTACATTCGTATTATATTAACTCAGCAGTTTTCTTCCCCCAAGGGAAGGATCAAGTACATTGTTGATGGCTCCTTCAATGTTTCCTCAGGTAAATACAGCACCTGAGGGCTAGGTTGCTAAATCATGCATACCAGCTAGGCGCTGGTATGAGTTAGCTGTTCAGATACAGAGTACTGGAAGGTGCACTTACTATTGCCGTTGGGTCAAAATCCTGTAACTCTCTTCCTTACAACATTGCGGGTGTACCTACAGCACGTGGACTGCAACAGTTTAAGAAGACAGCTTACCATGACCTTCTTGAGGGCAATTAGGAATGGAAAATAAACGTTGGACTAGCCAGCAACACTCATATCCTCACTCATGAACAAATAAAAAAAAGAAAACTTTAACTTCAGTGGATGCTGACCAAAGAGGAGAAATAACCCAGGTTTCTGCTTTCATTAATTACAGAGAAGGATTAGGGCGGTTTTAACTGTGATAGCCGTCGGAGTGAATAGTCTTTTGATGCTCATTCTCCCAGGTTCAGATAGGAATAATTACCATGTGGGTGATGTCTCAGAGGGTTGCCATTGCCATTGGACCGCACCCCAAGATGAGTGACCATTCTTAGCAGGGAAAAATCTAAATGAGAAAATATGAGATAAATGTTGGAATACTGTTGACAGACTTTAATCCATTTAATCCATTTGCAGCCAATAGGTGCAAAACGTGGAATGTCCAATTGTCAAACGCTCATGGTACTTCATTCTGATAGCACAAGTGCATTCAATTTTATTTTAAGATTTCACAACCATGTCTGAAGATTTTGGGAAAGCTCATTAGCAAATAACCCTGCTGCCTTGCATTGTATGTTGGCCTGCAGTGACTGAAGTTAGTGCAGGGTTAATTTCAAAATTAATCAGTGATAGATTTCTCCCTCACGAGCAGCATTTACAAAGAGTTGATGCTGTTGGGAGCAGTAGTTAGTGCAACTGCTTAGTCCTCTTTGCACTGACGCTAACTTTCCTCTCAAAACATGGAGCATTAGAATTTTATTGACTCCCTGAGATAGTAGCTGAGGTGGAGCATTGTTGGTTATTTTAGTGTACAGGCTGACAATATTTGGATGTGTCTATACTACTGATATCTTGCTATAAAATAACAGAACTGAGGTATATAGTAATAAACTGCATGCAATTCAATTTTCCCCTTTTATTTTTTTATTATTATTGAGGCTGTGCCCCATTATTTTTGAAAATTTGACTTTTCAACTTTCAATCGATTGGAAATGTTGTAATTAGAAATGAGACAGAATAGACTACTTAAAAATGCAAAGCCACCTTCCAAGCTAAATGTGAAATAGCAGACAAGGCACCCTAGGGGGAGTGTGGAGAGACATTTCCTCATATTCAAAGATCCATCAAAACCCATTCAAACCCCCTTGGAAGAACACAATGGATGAAGTATAACAGGCCAGGCTTCAGCTCCTGTAGAGAGATTGGGCGGGATTCTCCGACCTCCCACCAGGTCGAAGAATCGCCAGGGGTCGGCACGAATGCCGTCCCCGCCGGCTGACAAATTCTCCGGCGCCGGGGATTTGGCGGGGGCAGGAATCACGCCGTGCCGGTTGGTGGCCACTGCCAGCTGCCCCCTAGCAATTCTCCGGCCTGCAAAGGGCCAAGTGGCCGCCCGTTTTTGGCGGGTCCCGGCGGCATATGTTACACCAGGTATTTGCCGGCGGGACCTGACTGCGCGAGCGGCCTCCGGGGTCCTTTGGGGGGGGGGGGGGGGGGAATCTGGTCCTGGGGGTGCCACCACAATGGCCTGGCCCACGATCGGGGCCTGTGACCGCGGGTGGGCCTGTGCCATGGGGGCACTTTATTGTTCCGCGTCGGCTGCTGTGGTCCTCCGCGATGGCTGACGTGGAGATGAACTCCCCCTGCGCATGCGCTGGGATGACACCAGCACACGCTGGCGCTCCCACGCATGTGCCAACTCGCGACGGCTGGTGGAGGCCCTTTGGCACCGGTTGGCGTGGCGCCGAGCCCTTTCCCCGCCAGCCGGCGTGGCGCAAACCACTCTGGGGCCGGCCTAGCCCCTGAAGGTGTGGAGGATTCCGCACCTTTGGGGTGGCCCAACACCGGAGTAGTTCACGTCACTCATCGGCGCCAGGACTCCCTGCCCTGCCGGGTAAGGGAGAATCCCGCCCATTGTCAGTGACACAGGAAGTGTCAAGAAAGTTTTCAGCAGATGAAACCGGCTGAAAGCTATGCTTCCTCCTGCTCTCTTTTCAAAAAGTATGTGTCACCCAGTTCATGAAGTCAACCTTCAGAAAGCTACCAGTGAACCAAGATCACGTAATAATTGCAATAACCTCTACATTTGACTGCATCCAAGAAACCAACTAATCTACATTGGCCGCAGCGCTCAAAAATCAATGTCTCAAGAACTAGCAAAGGGCACTTAACCATGTATTCGTTTAACGTTTTTATTAGACTCTAACCTCCCTCATTTCTGATACCCATGTGTGTGATATGCATTTTTATTATTTGTTTTGTCCGGTTGATTGGTTAATAAATTAACTTTTTCTTTCACTTAAAATGTCCAGGAACGTAAAAAAGGAAAGAAACATTTAGGAGAAGTTATTAAAATGGAACCACATACAGATAAAACTATAGCAGCATTTACTGATATTTCCATTTCCATTTTATTCACTGCTCCTGCTGCCCTTGGTACCTGTCACCTTATAACTTGATCCATCACATCAACACTTGGAGTAAATGACTGGTCCGAGGTCTGTCTTGGTTAAAAACACGAGGACCACTTGTCATCACAGAATCCCAGAAATTTACAGCACAGAGGAGGCCATTCAGCCCATTGTGCCTGTGTTGGCTGAAAATGGTTTACGCAGTCTAATCCCACTTCCACCTCCTGGTCTGTAGCCCTGCAGGCCACAGAAACTCCATATCAGGATATCTTTAAATGTGATGGGGTTTTTTGTCTCTACCACCCTCTTAGACAGAGTTCCAGATCCCCACCACCCCCCCGGGTGAAGAAAATCCTCAAAACAGTTCAAGCTGAGAAGGGAGAATCCAACCGTTCACTTTGAAGATATCACTCCCTCAAATTTAAGGACTGAGGTATTCAGGTTTGTCCACATATTCCCTAAGTTTGAAGAAGAGATGGATACCTTTTGAAAGGGGTAGCCCAGCAGTTAAAAGTGGCCAGCCCAATACTGGTCTATGCTGTTGCAAAGTAGGCTGATGGGAAAATCTCATAAGGTTTACTTGCCTGAGGAAAGTGAATCAAACTTTGAGGCAGCAAAAAGGGATATGTAAATATGCACCAGTTAGTGGCCGAGGCATACCGTCAGAAATTCCGTACTCTCAGGAAGCGATTTGACCTGGCCGACCTGAAATTTGAATTGCTCATGCAGCTTGCTTTTGACCAGTGGTTACAGGCCCTTAAAATTGAAGCCACCTTCCTCGGGGAGCTTAAAAACTCGATTCCTTCCCAATAAAAACACCCATGAAGGAAGAAAGTCACAGGGGCCAGGCAGGCAGCAGCTCTAGCCAATGATTCTGAGCTTTTCCACAAATTGCTTCCCAACTGAAAGGAAATCTTTCCCTCGTCACTCCCAACCAACTGAGAAGGATAGAAGGTGGGAAAGTGATAGGAAACTGAGCAACCTTGGGAGGGAAGGGACAACTGGAAATGCAGGGGTCCCTCCTCAGAATGAAAGGACGGTGCTGAGACCAAGACACCTGTGTGTTTTACCTGCTGCAAGGCAGCAGGCCTCACTGGAGGTTATGGGAAAAATACCTGCTGGATTTGTTGTGGTGCCCATGCACCACAAACCCCATGCAGGAAATGGGAGTCAGACAGAGAGCATCGCAGACCAGACTATGGTACCAAATTCCTGTAGACACACTACTGAGAGATCCCTGAGAGTTAGAAGCAATTTGATTTTGAAGGAAGAGTGATCACATTTCCCCCAGAACAAGACGTGTGAGCCTCTCGTGATACTGAAGGATACTGGGGTGAACCAAACTCTACTGCTGGGTAAAGGCATGCCCTTTTCATCAGAAAGTGCAGGAAGTGCCAAGGTGTTGGTAAAGGGTATTGAAGTGGCCTACATGCCCCTCCCCTCATACCAGGTGCGCCTGGACGGTAGATGTTGCCCCCAGATTGGCCCCAGGGATTGACCTGCACCTAGGCAATGTCCTAGATGGATAAAAAGTGAGAGTGTCCTAAGTCGTCTCATCTTTTTCGGGAATCTTGAGGCAACCGAGGCAATCTGGAGAATAGTAAACAGAAAACATGGGAGATAGTCCAGAGAAGTTGAAAAGGCTGGAGAAAGCCAGGAGGAATCGACAAGAGTCCAAGGAACCAAGAGAGTTTCAGACACCCGATGGGACAATAGAACCAGGGAGATTTGGGGAATCTAGGGAACAACTACTGGGACTTAAAGTGAAGTGGCCAAGTCTAGGCCAGTAAAAGTAAACTGGGGCAGGATACAATCTTTGGGAGGTGTGGTATCTAAGGAACAGTCATTTGAAGTTAAAAGGGCCGAAGGCAGGCCAACAGGAGCTAAAAAGGTTTATGAAGGGCCTGTAAATATTAAAAAGGATGAAGGAAGAGAGACAATATCGGTTTAGCAGATGTCTTCATGGAAGATTTAAACGGGGACCAGAAAAAATTCCAAATATAGGAAGAAAGAATGTGGGTGATGCCCCACTCAGTTGAGAGTCCCAGGGAAGGACAACAGGAGCTGAACATCCACGTGGGGGCATTACTGTTCCAGGGGATATGGAGCTCGTTAGGATAAATGCCCATTACCAGAACAAAGGGCAAGGTTGGAGAACCTATCCCAAAACAGGCAATACCTGTGGAGGTCACGAGGGGAATAACAGTGAAACCCATGCGGATTTTAACCATTGATAAACAAGATGAAAGAGACCAAACACACTAAAAGTGAATGGCCGGATGCAAAACCAGAATTCCTACAGGAGGCAAAAATCCAATGAGAGCCCTCTAATCTCCTAGAAATCGGATTAGTGAATGCACCTGGGTTGGAGCTAACAAATTCACAGGTTAGAGAGGTGGAGAGCGAGGGATTAAAACTAATCTGATCTGAGCCGACCAGGCTAGCAATCTGAAACATTTTCATGTTAAAAGCCTGTGTCCTAAACAGCATGATGGCTGGGCCAGTGAGAAGCACAGATCCGACTGGTAACCTCGGGCAGCTTGGCTGTTACCAGCAATCTGGGAGCAAACAGCCAGGTAGCCCACTGAAACCCCTTGGACGATACTAGTTCCAGAATTACAGCAAGGAACAGGCAGGGGTTACGAACAAAACTATCTGTCATGCCGACCACCAAAGAAAAAGCAACTTCAGAACCCCTATGTCAGCCTATTCCTTACAATGGAAGACAGATTTAGTTTGTACCCAATCATCTGAAAAGGAAAAATGAATGTAAGACCTTAAAGAGACCCAGTTAGAACTGATGGATTAATTTAGACCAAGGCTATGAGAGTGAATGGCAGTGAATGTGGCTTTTTTTTACATCTCGTAATGAAATGAAAGTGAATCTAATTTAATTTCTTGTGATGCCGAGGTGTCACAACAGTGCGGCCCTTTACTTTTGAAAATATTTCTTTGAACTGACTGGAAATTTTGCAATTTGAAATGAAGCAGAAGAAAATACTTAAAAATGCAAGGCCACCTTCCAAAGGTGAAGGTGAAAAGCAAACAAGACGGCCTCAGGGGAGTGTGAAGCGAGGAGCGTTTCCTATAATTCAAAGATCCATCAAAACACGTCACTGAGGAATAGAGATTAAAATGTAAAGTGCTGGATATTGAAAAAATGGTTGCCACAGCCAGATCCAACCCAAATCCCTTGGAAACACCCAATGGGTGAAGCATAGAAGTGCAGGCTGCAGCTACTGCCAAGAGATTGCAAGTGCCACAGGGAGTGTCAAGAATGTTTTCAGCAGTGGAATCAGACTGAAAGCAGCGCTCTCTCCCACTCTCTCTCGGAAAAAGCATGTGTGCCAACTGGTTTGAGAAGTCAACCTTCCAGCCAACCGAGATCTCGTAATAATTGCAGCATCTTCTACATGTGACTGCATCCAAGAAAGCAACTAACATAAATCGACTGTAGCGTTTAACAATCTACCATTCAAGGACAAGCAAAAGTCACTTTACCATACAGCAGAAAATACTGGACAATCTCAGCAGGTCTGACAGCATCACAGAATCACAGAATAATACAGTGCAGATGAGGCATTCGGCCCATCGAGTCTGCAGCGACACACAGAGACACCTCACCTGCCTACCTAATCCCATTTGTCAGTACTTGGCCCATAACCTTGTATGTTATGGTGTGCCAAGTGCTCATCCAGGATGTGAGGCAACCTTCCCAGACATTGCCGTCACCACCCACTGGGTAAAATCTTTTTTCCTCAAATGCCCCCAAAACCTTGAACTTGTGTCCCCTCGTAACTGACCCTTCAACTAAGGGGAACAGCTGCTCCCTATCCACCCTGTACATGCCCCTCATAATCTTGTACATCTCGATCAGGTCACCCCCTCAGTCTTCTTCGCTCCAGTGAAAACAAACCAAGCCTATCCAACTTCTCTTCATAACTTAAATGTTCTAACCCAGGTAACACCCTGGTGAATCGCCACTGCACCACTTCCAGTGCAGTCACATCCTATTACTACAGATGCTGGAATCTGAAACAAAACAGAAAATACTGGACAATCTCAGCAGATCTGACAACATCTGTGGAGAGAGAAGAGAGCTAACCTTTCGAGTCTGGATGACTCTTTGTCAAAGCTCCTGTCTCTCTCCACAGATGCTGTCAGACCTGCTGAGATTGTCCAGTATTTTCTGTTTTTGTTTCAGATTCCAGTTTCCGCAGTAATTTGCTGTTATATTCACTTTACCATATATTGTTTAAATTTTTTTTATTGCACTTTAACTTGCCTTATTTCTTATATCCATTATGGTTTATTGATCCATAAATTTAATTAGCTCAAGAAAACATTGTTTGTCTCTGCATTGCTCACTGTATAAATAATTAAATAGATTCTGATTTGAAAAAGGCACATCCTCGCGAAAAATAAACTGAAACCGTTGTTGTGAGCAACCGAGGAGGTCGAAAAGAAGGGAGCCAGTTCAACCTTCTGATCGTACCAATTGTGGTATCAATTGGAAAGTGTGATAACGGTTCCACTTTGGGTGCATTGACGAACTGGTTCAAACACATTCTAAGTGGTGCTGTTTTGCAGTGATTTTTTGCACAAATTTCAACTCAAATTCACCTTGCATACCATTAAATGTAAAATCTGCCATAAACCTGTGCATTGGGTAACTTTTTATAAAGGATTTCGAAAACAATTGTATTGAAAAATTCAACTGCTGTAATTAAGAGTAGCAACCCGGTGTACATTGTTTTAGTACAGATAGAAATTAGTCTATCAAAAAATGAAATACTTTTAATCAGTGCCGAGTCCACAATACCTGAAAATAACTTTTAAAATCCATACAGAAACATTTACTATTTATATTGCTGTATAGTATTCAATTATTTAAGGAATTAACAATAATAATAATCTTTATTAGTGTCACACGTAGGTTTACATTAACACTGCAATGAAATTACTGTGGAAAACCCCTAACTGGCACACTCCGGAGCCTGTTCGGGTACACCGAGGGAGAATTCGGAATGTCCAATTCCCCTAACAAGCATGTCTTTTGGGACTTGTGGGAGGAAACCGGAACACCCGGAAGAAACCCATGCAGACATGGGGAGAAAGTGGAGGCTCCGCACAGACAGTGACCCTAGCCAGGAATTGAACCCGGGTCCGCGGAAAGTGAAAGCTTTTAAAGTATACCAATAGTGTCTTTGCACGTAAAAAAAGTTGCATTTTAAAAGCCTCCTCGAAGATGGCACACAAACACAACTAATGGAAATTCACCATGGTAATTCACTCAGTCTGAGGACATGACCAGTGTTGTGCCAGTGCAGTGTTGTTTAAACTGATGTAAAACATTGTGGAAATGCAGTTCCTTGATCATTAATTATTTTTCTGTATTTTGGGTAAATTGCATTGGAAATACCAGTGAAACATGCTGGAAACTCCAGGCTTGTACCTTCTGCACCTGTGTACCATCATGTAGACGGTGGATGGAGAACAAACTTGCCAAGGCAGGGTCCAGTGTGAATTGTTTTAGCTGCACAGATAATAAAAGAACGTTCAAAGTAACAGTCAAAGCAAATTCCAACTACCCTCACAGAATTACATAAAATCTACTGCAAGAAGCAGACAATTTTCCCAACTGGTCAATGTCAGTATTTATGTTCTACATGTGGTTTCTCTCACTGTAATTATCTCTTCCCACTCTGTTTTATATCTCTTTATTCCCTTCTCCCTTGTGAATCCAATATCACAACTCAAGAGGAATGATGCTGAGCTGTCAGCTAAGGTTCACTTTTGCCTCTGAGGCAGAAGATTGTGGAATTTACATCCTACCCCAGAGACTTGAGCACAAAAAAACCTTGGCTAGCACTCTATTGCAGAACTGAGGGAAATAATAAAAGACATGGATTTATAGAGAGCCTTTCATCCACTGGATAATTTTCCACAGCAAATGAAGTACTTTTGAATATAGTCATTGTTGGGGCTTCAGTTTAACATCTCACCCAAAAGACAGCATTCCCTCAGTCCTGCAACAAAATGTCAGCCTTGATTTTTATGTTTCACTCCTGGATTTAGACTTGAACCTTTTGACAGAGAGGCATCACGGTTCTCAGCTGCCAGCCAGAGAGCCAACATGAGACCCGTGTTGTATCCTTCGGGTAGCCCCATTGGTATTACATGGCACTCAGGTAGTTGAGAGGCCCATCGATGGATCTCCCCCAAGATCAGGACCATGGGGGGTGGGATGTCCCGGCCGCCTAGAGGTGCTGGCCAGCTATTTTGCTCAGCAGCACCCCATGGAAGTGGTGGCTGGCTGTGGGAACAACAATCACCAGAGGCCCAGGATTATAGAGTGGCCCAGATCACAAATAGGTAATAGCAGGTGGGTTTCGCGAGATGGAAGTTATGGGAAAAGGTATGTTGGGAGGTTAGCTGCAAGGGTAAGGGGGCAATGGCCCAATCGTAAAGCTCAACCAACACCAATGGAGGCCCCCAGGAGCCCCCTCCCTCATCCACCCTCCTCAACCTGGTAACCACCCCCCCCAGGTCCAACCCCTGGTAGTGCTATCCTGGCACCCAGGCAGTGGTCCTGCCAGCCAGGCAGAGCCACCTAGGCACCCTGGCACTGCCAGGTACTGCCAAAGTGCCAGGCTGGCACCGTCAAGGTGCCCAAGTACCAGAAGGAAAGCCAACGTGTCACTCTGCACTGTCTCCGACCACTCAGGTCTTCAATGCTTGTGAGACCCACCCCAGGTGCTGTTACGACTAGTCCATATTTGTGTGGACCAGCATTAAACGGCAACCTGGTGAGGTCTCCCAGGCACGGTGGATGATTCCTGGGCGCCTGGTGAATCTGGCGAATATATAACTAATTTAAATATGCTGATCTGGATCAAGCCTGGTAAAGGCAAGATCCAGACCGTGACGTCTCACGAGATTCCGTTGAATCTCGCAAGATGCATTGAGCGTCACAAATTTCAACGGCCTCGTCCCAACACTAAGTCAGGCGTGACGAGACCGCTGAATCGTGCCCTCTGTTTAATTTGTGAGTGACTGATTACAGAGATAAACTGACTTTGGTATATATTTTCCTCTTTGCCTGCCTGCGAGGTAACCTGGTAAAGAAGAGATCCACATGTCTGATTTAGTATGAGGCACATTTTACACATTAGAATCAAGATCGGGCGGTCACTATAATATGTGTTGATTTGTGAAAAGAACATGTATCCTATTGTTTTATTCAAAGACAATCTTCACCCAAATGTTATAGCAACATAGTGGGAACAGAGTAGTGGCAGGAAGGAATTAATCAATCTTCTCATTTTGATTACCTTGGTCTAGGATCCAAATTTTGCAGCATCAAAATTAAAACTCTGGCATCTCACCTTCCACAGATTTATAGAATGATTTCTTTACTCATTCATGGGATGTGGGCTTCGTTGGCAAGGCCAATATTTATTACCCATTCCTCATTGCCCTTGAGAAGTCGAAAGTGAGCCGCAGTCTTGAACTGCTGCAGTAGGAACACCCACAGTCCTATCAGGAAGGGAGTTCCAGGACATTGACTCTGCAACAGTGAAGGATTGGCAATATAGTTTCAAGTCAAGATGGTGTGTGGCTTGGAGGGGAACTTGATGCTGTTCCCACGTAAGTGTTGTCCTTATCCTTCTAGTTGGCAGAGGTAGCGGGTTTGAAAGGTTATTGAAGGACCCTTGGTGAGTTGCTGCAGTACATCTTCTAGATGGTACACACTAATGCCACAGTGCATCGGAGGGAGTGAATGTTTAAGGTAGTGGATGGGGTGCCAATCTGTTTTGTCCTGGAAGGCTCTTGAGTGTTGTGACAAAATATGTGAAACACAAAATACCAGCTCTGCAAGAGTAACCCTTGTAGCAAAGGTGAAGCCTATGGAGATTAGAGAGTAACTGTTCTTTATATCCAATTTTCTTTTGACGACAGAGCATTCCAGATCCTAACCACGTGAGGCATAAAGAAACTTTCCCTCATGTCACCGCTGCATCTTTTGTCAATCACCTTAAATATTTGTTCTCTGCTACTTCACCCTTCCACCGATGAAAGTTACTCCCGATGCTCTTCCAAGCCATCGTACTTTTGAAAACCTCTGACAACTCTCCTTTCAATCTTCTTTTTTCCAAGGAGAACAAACCCAGCTTCTCCAATCTATCCACTCACTGAATTTTCCCAAGTCTGGAATCATTCTTGTGAATCTTTTCAGCACCACCTCCAATGCCTTCACATTCTTCACAAAACGTGATGCACAGAATTTGACACAATAGCCCCAGTCTAGTCAAGGTTGAACCAGGGTTTTATACAGGTTTATTATAACTCTCTCCCTTTAATACTGTATGATTCACCTTATGGAGTCCAGAATCCCATTTGGTTTATTAATGGATTTCTCAACCAATCCTGCCAGCTTTGATAATTTGTGCACCTATCTCCCAGGTCCCTCTGCTCCTCCATCCCATTAGATGGTATCTTTTATTCTATTATCTCTCCTAATTCTTTCTACCAAAATGTATTATTCACACTTCTCTGCATTGAATTTTGTCTCCTACTTGTCTGTTCATTCCAGCAGCCAGTCTATCTTGAAGTCTGTCACTATCCTTATCGCAGCTCATTATACTTCCAGGATTTGTGGCATCTTCATGTTTTAAAACTGTGGCCAGTGCACCAATGTCTAGGTAATTAATATAGATCAGGAAAAGCAACGGCCCTGACAGTGACCTCTGAGAATTCCACTTTATATCTTCCTCTATTCCAAAAAAAAGCCATTCACTGCGATTCCCTGTTTCCTGTCTGTCAGACAGCCTTGTATCCATGCAGCCATAGTCCCCTTTGTTCCATGGGCTTCAACTTTGCTGAGAAGCCAGTTGTGTGGTACTTTATCGGACACCTTTTGGAAATCCATGTACTGAAATTAACCATAACCCTTATTAACATTCTTTGTTACTTCATCAAAAAAACCAAGCAAGTTAGTTAAACACAATTTGTTCTTAATTAACCGTTTCCTTAATCAATCCTTGTTTTGTCCTTGTTTTGCACCTGGAAGCAACCCCCCCCCCCCCCCCCCCCCACCTCCTCGGTGTTACAAAAGTTGCTGTCCTTTTCCACAGGTCTTTTACTTATCAGATAGGTGAAAACAGAGGGAGGGCAAAGTACATATATCAATATCCCAAAAGAGAGTCATATGGGAATCAAACATTGGCCAGAATGTTCTCTCTCCACAGATGCTGCAAGACCTATTGAGTTTTTTCAGCATTTTCTGTTTTATGACAGATATTCCCTAACCTCCTCATTACAGCACACTTTTTTAAAGATGTGGAGATGCCAGCGTTGGACTGGGGTGAGCACAGTAAGAAGTCTTACAACACCAGGTTAAAGTCCATCAGGTTTGTTTCAAACACGAGCTTTCGGAGCACTGCTCCTTCCTCAGGTTAATGTTCACCTCATTCACCTGAGGAAGGAGCAGTGCTCCGAAAGCTCGTGTTTGAAAAAAACCTGTTGGACTTTAACCTGGTGTTGTAAGACTTCTTACTGTGCTCACTTTTTTTTAACTGAGCAGAGATTGCACTGTGCTCATTTAGGGACCATTTGTTAATGTCTCCCAAAATCCCATTTTATTCAAAAACCTCTTGCTATTTCATACAAGTTGCAAAGCGTTTTTGAAGTGTTTTTTTCTGTATGCAAAATGAATCATTTCCCGAGAAGATATGTAAGCTGAATGATATGTGAAAGATTTCTATCATGTGATAATTCACTGTTGTACATCTCCCCAAACTGACTCAGTCCTAATCAGACTTCTGGCAAAGGTTAAGATGTGCTGCAGCTGAAGCTGAATCCACATGCAAACCTCGAGGTACTTTATCACTTCCCAGCTTCTCTCCTCACATTGACATTAATTAGTCAATTTATGTCACACTTTCATACACGGTTCAATTTTTATGTTCCTCCACCTACTTACCTGCACTTTAGCCAAGGAGCATGAAAGTTAATTGCCATGGTTGCAATCACAACTTTTAAGGAAAACGTGGGTCAGGATTTGAGGTAAAGAGAGTGGAGGACAATGGAATTCATTTAGGATTATTCTGTCTTTCCAACAAAATTCAGTTAATTGCATCAGAGTAGAAATTAAATTTGGATCTTTTCATTTTTTTTTACAACTCAGTATAACAGAAGGGGTAATTCATTTATTTTATTTCCTCAAAATAAAACAATCCTCAAAACAATTATCTCCACAAAAATCAAATTCTTCAGCCTTCCGTCCGTACAAAAATATGCTACCATCGCCAGCTTCTCTTTTCTCTCCAAAGTTATCGAATAAGTTGAACTTCAAAATCCAAGGCCCTTTTACCCAGAACTCCAAGTTTAAATCCCTACAATCAGCTTCTGTCCCTGACATCGTGTCAAAACGGTTCTTAGCAAAGTTCCAAGTGTCATCCTATGTGACTATAATAAAGGTAAACAATCCTACCTTGTCCTTCTGCCTGTGGTGACAATTATTCCATGCAGCTCACAATGCAGTCTCCTCTACATTGGTGAGGCCAAAGGCAGACTGGATGATCACTTTGCGGGATACCTGGGGCGGGATTCTCTAATCCCGTGGCAGAGTGCCCACGCCATCATAAACGCCGTCGCGTTTTATGACCATGTAAATGGGCCGACCCCACAACTAATTCTGGCCCGCAAAAGGGGCTAGCACGGCACTGGAACGATTCACACCGCTCCAGCTGTGGATCCAGGCATGAACTGGGCGCCGTGGGATCCACGCATTCGCAGTGCCTTCCTTCAATCCGCCGGCCCTGGCACAACATAGCGCAGGACTAGAGGGGCCGGCACGGAAGAAACGAGGCCCCCAGCCAGGGAGGCCGGCCCGCCGATCGGTGGGCCCCGATCGTGGGCCAGGCCACATTGGAGGCCCTCCATGGGCCCTGACACCCCCCTCCCCCCCCCCCCCCCCCCACACACACTCACAGGCCGCCCACCCGACCCTTCCACGCTGAGTTCCTGCTGGCTGAGAGCAGGTGTGGACGGCGCTGGCAGGACTCGCTGTTTTCACGACGGCCTCTCGGCCCATTCCGGGCCGAGAATCGGCGTGCCATCCGCATAGAGCGACCCCCGACTGGCGCCACGCCAACCACGCCAGCACTAATGGCGCCGATTCTCCGCTCTGCGGACAATTGCATGCCAGCGTCGGGGTGGCGGATAATTGCTGGCCCGGCACCGGGCTGAGAAAATCCCGCCCCTGTGCTCAGACTGCAAGCATGACTGTGACCTTCCATCTCAATTCAGCATCTTATTCTCTTGCTCACATTTATATCCTCGGCCTGTTACAATGTTCCATTGAAGCCCAGTGCCAACCGGAGAAAAAGCACCCTTTCGATCAGGCATTAGTCTTGTGGACTCAACATTGAGTTCAACAACTTCAATCCATGAACTGTTTCTCCATTTTGATCTTGTTTTCCAAGTGCCAATTTATATCTTGCTTTCATGCTTTTACTTTCAGTCAGTATTGACCATTCCTTTGCCAGTAACACATACTCTGGACTAATGCTTTACTTCTTTACTACCATTATTATTCCCTTTGCCTTTTATTCCATGGCATGTTTGGTATTTAATCTCCACTGACATCTAACCTAACCCCGACCTTCCATTTCGCTCTGCCTCTTCCTCTTTTTCAATGGCATAAAACCCACCACATTTCTGGCTCCATTCAGTTCCAAAAAAGAGTCATACGGACTTGAAATGTCAATTTTATTTCTCTCTCCATCGATGCTACCAGACCTGCTCAGGTTTTCCAGTACTTTCTGTTTTTATTTCAGATTTCCAAAATCCACAGTATTTTTCTTTTATGGCTCTGCCATTGTCCCAGACAACTGTTTTGAGCTGAACCAGACTTTTCACAACTTTGGTTTTCATCACGCTGATGATGCACTCAGATCAGTCTTTAAATCCCCAGCTTTGGAACGTCACGTTTTCACCTGCGGTGATGAATCGGAGGTCAATAATGGAATATTCAGCTCTTATCTCCATAAAACCATTGAAATTCAAATGAAGAAGTGACCATTTGGCCCATCATGGGCTGGATTCTCCAATACTGGGGCTATGTCCCCACGCCGGTGTGGGAATGGTTACGCCAGAACAACTGGCGCCAAACGGCCAGCGATTCACCGTTTTGATGGGGACTAGCAGAACGGCAGCGTAGAGTACCAGGCTCTACCTGCCGATACACCCCGAAGAATAGCCAAGGCCGTGGCCGTGAATGTGCATGGCGGCGGTTTGCAGCAGCTGTGCCGTGCTTCATGGCGGAAGCTGCTCGCGCATCCAGCCCGCAAAATAGTCCCCACTTCAACCGGCTCACGTGCCCCGGACCACTTTCCCACAGTGCCCCCAGCCCCTATTAAAGCCTCTCTGCCCCCGAATCGGCCCTCCTCCAACTGTGGTGGCACTGGACTAAATCCACAGCCGCCACGCCGTGTTCCCAACGGGTGTGTCCCGCACCATCGGGAACTGGGCTGGTCAGGGCGGAGCATCGGTGCCTGAGGCTGTTGTTACGTGGACGCTTTGGAGGGGGGCGGAGCATTGCGAAAGCGAAGCCTCCCTCTATTTTGTAGGGAATTTGGATTCACCGGCCATTTACCAAACACGATTTTGGCAACGGCGGCTGGAGAATCCAACCCCATGACTGTGACAGCCCTTTCTAATGGAATCTAAAGCAAATCCTAGGTATCCTGATTCTCCCCATAGTTCGTATCCGCTGTTACTTCAAATGTTCACCCACTTCTCCCATTCGCAGTTCTCACTTCGGGTTTTGATATTGATGCTGGCTGCTCAGGCACAACATTGTATCTTGACTCGGACGTAACTAGAATCATTGAATCAGTCATTATTGCTGATAGTACCTTATTTTTAATCTGCTGGTCTTATCTATCCTATATCTAGCCTATGTCCTTTGGACATGAATTCAGTTGTAAATGTATCTTATTCTTGCAGATAGTTTCATTACTTACCAGCGCTGTGTATACCGTCCCTCTTTGTCTTTCATTGCAGCAGGATGTCTCTAATCTGTTTCTCCATCAAGCTTAAGCAGATTCTAGCCCTGGAAGTAGCTGAACTGACTATTTCTGCATGGCTGATAAGCCTCCTTGCTTTTTAAAAACTTTGGGTGGGATTCCCCATTGTCCCACGCTGGAATAGCGAAACACGATTGGGTGGAGAATAGGTTCTGACGCCAAAATCGGGGTGGCGCCAAAGCGTGATTCGCCGTCACGTCGACAGTGACGTCAATGTACAGTGGACACCGTTTGCACGCCATTAGCGGGCCTGATCCGGTATTCGGGGCCTCTGTGATGCTCAGACTCCGAGGTCCGAGTTTGCAATGGGCGGCTCATTTGTGCTTTTAAAAATTTGGAAACCGGCGTGGTGGCTGCTGAGGGGGAGAGAGGTGGGTATGGAAAGTTTCCAACAAGCTTGCTGATAGTTGTGCCACTGGCCAGGAGGGCTTCTGCCAGGACTGGGGGGAGTAGTGGGGGGGTGGCCAGTAGGTGGGCTGTGAGGTCGGGGTGGACGGGCATGGAACACCATCGCCGCATCCGGCAAGGCAGCCATGCAGCTGCGCATGTCACTGATAGCCTGCTTTGAACTTAGGACCACGGGTAATATAGGTCCCCCCATCGCCCCCCATGCCACCCCCCTGGCCCCAGCCGACTCATCAGCTATATGGCCGTGCACCAGCCCAACCAGTGTCATCTTGTTGGCCGGGATGAGTGTGTGTGTGTGGGGATTGTAATGTGAATATGTGGCTGCAGCTTGACAGCCTCCCGAGTGTCAATCATGGACCTGGTGAATCCCGCACCGTTTTCCACTTGAATCGATTGTGTTCCGTGCAGCACCGGTGCTAGCCCCTTAACAGTGGTGGAATTGGTCCTGATGTGGTGCCAGTTTTGCTGTTGTGAAAGTCCATGGGCGAGATTCTCTGCAAATGCGGAGAATCGTAAAGGCTGCCGTGGGACAGGCCATGACCCACGGCAGCCTTCACGCCCACTTCTGGGGCTGATTCTCCCCCCCCCCGGGGCGGGGCTAGGAGCGCGGCCCCGTGCGTCACGGCGGTGCTGCCTTGACGACGGTCGTCAAGGCTGCACGCCAAGCATCACGCCGGCTGACGCGACCGATGACGTCAGCCGCGCATGCGCAGGTTGGACAACGCCAACCCGCGCATGCGCGGTTGGCGTCTTCTCCCTCAGCCGCCCCGCAAGACGTGGCGGCTTGATCTTTCTGGGCGGCGGAGGGGAAAGAGTGCGTCCGTTTTGGACGGTGGGCACCGATCGCGGGCCTGTCCCCTCCGGAGCACAGTCGCGGTGCTCCCGTCCCAATCGGGCCCCTGGATACCCCAAACGGGCATCCGGCACCCGTTTCACGAATGCAGTGACCAGGTGTGGTTGCTGCCGTGTTCAAACGGGCGTGAAGGGCCGGCCGCTCGGCCCATCGGCCTCGGAGAGTCGCCACTCGTCGTAAAAAACGGCGAGCAGCGATTCGTGGCGTGCGTCGGGCATGGGGGGGGGGGAGAATAGCGGGAGGGCGTGAAAAATGTCGGGAGGCCCTCCCGCTATTCTCTCACCCGGCGTGGGGGGGCGGAGAATCGCACCCCATGAATTCTGTGTTGGCGTCAACACTAGTCTCAAAAATGGAAAATTCCGTTGATTCTTTTTATTGAGATCTCACACTTTTTTTCACAAAATAACATAACAAAGTTACAAAATAATACAGCACGCAAAACAAGGAAGAGAAATAACAGAAAGGGTTTAACCTACTTGAGCACAGTATGGAACAGGAGAACAACACCACAATTGGCTGAATATCACCACTCAATGCTCCAACACAGTCTGAGAAGCATAGAACCATAGAATCCATCCAGTGCAGAAGGAGGCCATTCGGCCCATCAAGTCTGCTTCTTAAAGAGCACCTTATTCAGGCCTAATTCTCTGCCCTATCCTGGTAACCCCACCTAACCTTTGGACACTAAAGGGCAATTTAGCATGGCCAATCCACCTAACCTGCACATCTTTAGAGGAAGGAAACCGGAGCACCTGGAGGAAACCCACGCAGACACAGGGACAATGTGCAAACTCCACACAGACCTGAGGTTGGAATAATTCCAGATTCCAGACCACTTGCACCCATGTAGGAGCGAGGAATGGATTAGTCATATCCACCCTTTCAAAAACAAAAAAAAATACACAGGTTTACTTGAAGTTGCACACATCCTGCAAAACGCAACAAAGGGCCAAACCCAGGCAAAGGTAGAACCATAATTATAATGAAAGGAGAGGAAGAGAGGGCTGGCAATAGTAGCAGTGTGTTCAGACTATGGTCAGGCCCACTGGGCATCCCAAGGCAGAAAATACAGTTAAGAAGAGCGAAAAACAGACCCACCCGGCTATCCCACCAGATGACAACAACCACTAGTACAGAAGAGAATAGCCCACTCAATCAATAAAAAGGGGTTCAACCTCCCTATTGAGGGGCCACAGGGCATCTTGTATGCCACAGCACAGCAAACAATCTATCACTTCAACAAAATAGTCAAGGTTTGGCCAAACCCACCTCGGCATGTACCGTCACTTAATTCCTCCGATTCTAATTGCTCAAGGCCTTCAAAAATCACTCCAACCTCAAGGAAAAGCCACGATTGACATTCTACCAGGGCCATCAAAGGAGCCAAGCACGATATTTAAATTCTAAATAACAAAAGACAAAATAAAGACCTAATACGGTTAGCTCTAACCACCCAACTCCACACCAACTAGCCGCCCATCACTCTGCCGTGGCTCCACGGATCTTCATTATAAACGAGTTAAGGGGTGTCCAAAATGCCACAATAACTACAATGATCACAGCACATAATAAAAGAAAAGAGGAAAACTGTTTACAATCCACGTTTCACATAATTGACTCAATATAGTATTTGCTTGATCAGGATAACAGATTACTGTCTCCTTCGTGCTCACACCTCGCACTCCCTTAGGAGAAAAGACAACAGCAAATAAACAACAACATAATCACAAGGGAGTGACGTCAGGATTATTGAAAAACTACAGGATAATAACACTATCTATGTTGCTCGAAAAGGCCATGACAAGATTAAACGCTCCTCAGGATCTCTTGACCATACCAACAAATTAAGCACCTTCACTTCCACCATGCTGCCACCCCATGCCCAAGCAATCCACAGCCTAGACCCGGCAGTGAGGGGGGAATTACTTGATATGATCGGCCGACACCAACCCCTCACAAGTAGCATTGAAAACAGGACAATATAGGGCCAGTGGTCGGGGGACGTAACCAACCCCAGGCCTCGAAGATGAGATACACTGTGCTCTGTCAAACCTGATATTCCTAGCCTCCAGTTCAAGATTACTCAAGCATAGAAGCCCATTTTCAAACTTAATCAGGAACTCGCCTTCCGCTCCTCACCAGGGACCGGACTCACAGACACTCCTTCTCCGGCCCATACCTCCTGAATCGGGCAGATAGATAACACAACATGCAGCAGCATCTCAACGAATCTAAGGTGGGCCCTCACCCAGGAAAGTGCTCAAACGAATATAAGGAGCTGGATTCACCATTTGGAAGACTAAGTCCCCACGCCAGTGTGAAAACGGTAGTCTTCTACACTAGAAAAACTGGCACAAAACGGCCATCGATTCCCCGTTTTGCTGGGGGCTAACAGCCAGGCAGCGTCGAGCTCGCAGCTGTAGCCGATATGGCCCTGAGCATTTCTGGTTCCATGGCCGCGCATGTGCACAGCGGCGGCATGCAGCGTCCATGCCTTGCTTCATGGCAGACTCGGCCCGCGGACTGGAAAAGTAATGGTCCTCTTTGGCTGCTCACGCGCCCCGGACCGTCCACCCATAGTGCACCCAGCCTCGAATTAAGCTCCCCTGCCCGTGGATCGGCTCTCCCCCGACCATGACGTTCCCGAACTGTGTGAGAACATGTAACCCACGCTGTTGCGAATTCAGTCAGTTGGGGATGGAGAATCACAGGGTTTGCCTGAGGCCTTGGATAGTTTGCACGCCATACCCCTAGAGTGCGCAACTTTTCAGGGGGTGGAGAATCTGAAAACCGGCACCACTACCCATTTCGGCGTCAAAATAGCTTCTCTGCCCCGTCGCCAAACGCAATTTCGGCATCGGAGGGGTGGAAAATCCAGCCCAAGGATTTTATCCTGCGATTCCACCATTCCTCCAAGGATAGCCCACAGTTCCTGAAAGCGAGCTCCAAAGACCTGCCTTATGAAGCCAAGATCCTCATCTAGATCAACATTCTCAATGGTGATCATCATCCTAATGCACACAGCACTGCCGAGGTGAAGACTAACTCATCAGGAACATCGGCATTCAAACTTGGCCCCAAACAAGCCCACTCCAACCACCACAGCCAAATGAGGAGTCTATGTGACTGAACTCAGCTCCTCATCACAAACCTCCAATCAGGATCAATCAGGGACATAGAGTAAGACATATATTCCAAAATAAAGACATGCATTCATCAAATCAGTTTACGGTACCAGTCTTAACTAACCTGGATTTACTTTACATTGACCATCTGGCCCCAGTAAATGTACCAATACAACAGCAGCATAATTCCTGAGGTATCCTGAGAATGTAAAATAATTTTTAATTTCATTGTTCGGGCGACACGGTGGCACAATGCTTCACACTGCTGCCTCAGCACCAGGGACCCGAGTTCAATTTCAACATTGGGTGACTGAGTGGAGTTTGCACATTGTCCCCGTATCTGTGTGGATTTCCTCCAGATGCTCGAGTTTCCTCCCACAGTCCAAAGATGTGCAGGTTACATGGATTGGCTATGCTAAATTGTGTTTAGTGTCCAAAGGTTAGGTGGGGTTATGGGATTACAGGGATAGGGCAGCTGAGTGGGTTGAGGTAGGATGTTCTTTCAGAGGTTGGTGTAGACTCGATGGGCCAAATGGCCTCCTTCTGCACTGTAGGGATTCGATGATTCTATATAATGTGCACTAAGATAAAATTAAGGATTAAAAGACAAGCAGAGCCAGGGCTTGCGAAAACACAGCTGCTCCTACGCTCACATCACGCGATGTCCTATTAACTACATTTATCTCAAGCTGTAATTGGAGCTGTTTTGCGTCTCAGTAAAACTAGAAAAGGATCCCAATGATTATTTTAGCAGTTTCAACATTTCTCTCAACTTCCCCTTTATCTGCAGGTAGTATGGTTATTTGCATTAAAGCGCTTTACTAACCTAACAAAACTCATGAAAATTATACATCTGATATGTTTACTGACACCTGGGGCGAAATTCTCCGACCCCACGCAAGGTTGGAGAATCGGTCGGCGGCCGCGTTATTCTTGCTCCCGCCGGGTTTTTAAATCTCCGACCGGCCAAAAATCGGCGTTGTGCAAATCCCGCCGGCAGCCTCTGAGAACAGCTGGTGCCGGCGGGATTTCATTATATTTTTACTTTCACCAAATCTCCGGCCCGGATGGGCCGAAGTCCCGCCGACGTGGCCACGGGTCACGTCAGTGAAAAACAGAGTAGCTTTAAAACGGCGTCAACCATTGATGATGGTTGACGCCGTTCAGTGACCTGGGGCGAGTGGGGGGGGGGGGGGGGGGGGGGGGCGCGGCCTTTGGGGTGGTGGGGGGGAAGAGAGAGAGTGCCCCGGCGTTTGGGGGCGGGGGGTTGTGGCGTTGAGGGGGGGGTTGCGGCGTTGAGGGGGGGGTTGCAGCGTTGAGGGGGGGTTGCGGCGTTGAGGGGGGGTTGCGGCGTTGAGGGGGGGTTGCGGCGTTGAGGGGGGGGTACCGGCGTTGAGAGAGATGGGGGGGTCGGCGTTGGAGGGGGGTAGGGTGGTGGGGAGGGGGGTAGCGGTGGTGGGGAGGGGGGTAGGGGTGGTGGGGAGGGGGGTAGGGGTGGTGGGGGTGGGTAGGGGTGGTGGGGGTGGGTAGGGATGGTGGGGGTTGGTAGGGGTGGGGGGTAGGGATAGGGGGGGTTGGGAGCAGCGGCGCCCCCCCTGCCCCCACCCCACCACCCCTACCCCCCTCCAACGCCCCTACCCCCCTCACCACCCCTACCCCCTCACCACCCCTACCCCCCTCCAACGCCGCCCCCTCTCCCTCTCCCTCTCAACGCCGGTACCCACACCCCCCTCCCCCTCCCCCTCCCTCTGAAGGCTGGTACCCCCTCCCCCTCCCTCAAAAGGCCAGTACCCACACCCCCCTCCCCCTCCCTCTGAAGGCCGGTACCCACACCTCCCTACCCCTCCCTCTGAAGGCCGGTACCCACACCCCCCTCCCCCTCCCTCTGAAGGCCAGTACCCCCCTCCCCATCCCTCTGGAGGCCGGTACCCACACCCCCCTCCCCCTCCCTCTGAAGGCCGGTACCCACACCCCCCTCCCTCTGAAGGCCGGTACACACACACCCGCCCCTCTCTCCTCTTCTTCCCCCCCTCTCCTCCTCTCCCCCCCCTCTCCTCCTCTCCCCCCGTCTCTTTCCTCCTCTCCCCCCCTCTCTCCTCCTCTCCCCCCCCCTCTCCTCCTCTCCCCCCCGTCTCTCCTCCTCTCCCCCCCCTCTCCTCCTCTCCCCCCCCTCTCCTCCTCTCCCCCCCCTCTCCTCCTCTCCCCCACGCCGGTACCCGTCCTCTCTCTCTCAACGCGCCACTTCTGCAGCGCATTAAAATGACGCGTATCGCGTCGGTCCGATGCTGGCCCCTCCGGGAACGGAGATTAGCGGCCTAAAAGAAGGCCCCGACGCGGGAGTCATCTGCACCGGTTTTGCTCGCCGGAAATTGGCGTCACGACGGTCCGTGGAGAATTTCGCCCCTGGAATCCAAGGGATGTACTTGCACTACAACAGAAAGCATTGTCCTGAAACAATGGCCCGGGTTTTCCATTTCCCACCACTGCCATTTCAGTGTCGCCTGAAAAACTGGATGAGCAACAGGTGCCAGACCAGTTGCCATTCTCCGCATCCTCACCACCTGCCCTAGCACGCTATCCACCACATCCAGCGGGAAAATGCAAATTTATAGCCAGAATTCTCCGTCCATTCGTGCTGGCGGCATTCTCTGTTCCCTCCGCAGTGAATGGAGTAATGGCTGAGCGCCAAAATCTGCTATTGTTCGCAGCGGTGAACTCGGATTGGAGAATCCCGCCTATAATCACCATGCATAAGTGTGCAATTAATAGGCTGGAAGCCTGATTCGACCCCTCCCCTCCCACCATGCCCCCCAATCCTGATGTGCCGACTTTACAGCAGGAAGTCCTCTAGACAGGCTTTGGTACAAGGTTGGCCAAGAGCAGCTCTGGTGCGGTGAACCCCGAGGGAGGGTCAAGGTGGTCAGGGCGCTGATAATGTTCCACTCTACAGTTGTAGGGCAGAAGAGGCCGGGGGAGGGGAGGTCCAACAAGGGTCCTGGGATTGGGTGGGCTTGGGCTGTGGGTGAGGGGTTGACTCCAGGCCACCCCGTGCCAGGATGGGAGTCGGTGTCTGGTCTGCCCCTTCCATCCCTGGGCAACTGAAGATCCCTTGATACTAGGATCCCGATGGTATCTGATGAAGTCCCCAACATGCACCGATCCCACCGATTCGTTCCTCCTTGGACTTTGTAGTATAAAACCGGGGAGTATGGTACTTTACAATCTTGCCATTTCTTTTTATTTTATAAATTGAGTACCCAATTCAATTTTTTCAATTAAGGGGTAATTTAGTATGGCCAATCCACCTACCTTGCACATCTTTTGGGTTGTGGGAGTGAAACCCACGCAAACACAGGGAGAATGTGCAAACTCCACACGGACAGTGACCCAGAGCCGGGATAGAACCTGGGACCTCAGCGCCGTGAGGTAGCCGTGCTAACCACTGCGCCACCGTGCTGCCCCTACAATCTTGCCATTTCATTTGTGCGCACGCCTATAATTTTGTCTGTTATCATCATACGTATTCAAGATAGTCTGACTCCTGGAGCGGGATTCTCCCCTACCCGGCGGGGCGGGGGGTCCCGGCGGGATGGAGTGGCGTGAACCACTCCAGCGTCGGGCCGCCCCAAAGGTGCGGAATCCTCCGCACCTTTAGAGACCAAGCCCTCACCTTTAGGGGCTAGGCCAGCACCGGAGTGGTTTGCGCCCCGCCGGCCGGCGTGGTAGGCCTTTGGTGCCACACCAGCCGAGGCCAAAGGGACTCCACCGGCCGGCGGAAGTGCGCGCATGTGCGGGTGCGTCAGCAGCTGCTGACGTCATCCCCGTGCATGCGCAGGGGGGGGGTCACCTCAGCGTCGGCCATCGCGGAGGCTGACACGGCCGGCGCGGAGGGGAAAGAGTGCCCCCATGGCACAGGCCCGCTCTGGAGGGCCTCGATCACATGGCAGGCCACTGTGGGGGCACCCCCCGGGCCAGATCGCCCCGCGCCCCTCCGAGGACCCCGGAGCCTGCCCGAGCAGCCTGGACCCGCCGGTAAGGGAGGTGGTTTAATTGACGCCGGTGGGACCGGCATTACAGCAGCGGGTCTTCGGCCCATCGCGGGCTGGAGAATCGCCAGGGGGAGCCCGCCGACTGGCGCGGCGCAATGCCCGCCTCCGCCGAAGCTCCGGTGGCAGAGAATTCACCGGCTGGAGGGGGCAGGATTCACACCGCCCCCCATTGATTCTCTGACCCAGCGGGGGTCGGAGAATCCCGCCCCTGATCATTTTTGCTGTTTTACCAACACTGGTTTCACAGAATATTTCAAAACCTCGACCGAAATTCTTCAATCGTTCACTGGCGGTGGGATTCTGTGGTTTCCTGACGGAGTGGGTGGTTTCAATGGGAATTCCCATTGACGGTGACGAGAACAGGGAATAAACCGCCACTGAACAGCACGCCACCTCCCGCTGCCAAGAAACACTCGGTTGGGGGATCAGCGACCCCTAACTGATTTTGTTGTCAGTATGTTTGATGATACACAGAACAGTTATCTTCCTAATTGTAACTGTAATAACATTACGCACAAAGCATAGATATTTTCTGTCTTGGTAAAGCTTTCTCTTTTTGGGAGTTGTTCCATTCTTGTTCATTTTCACACTTAGACCTGGCTTTTGTGCAACCTGTTTCAGCTCCTTAATTGACCTCTTAACATTCTATCTGACATTCCATCTGCTTTGAATGCCATGATTATCCCTGATTTTACTGGCAGATTTTTCGTCAGTAATGCCAATTGCAAATTGTTCCAAATCAGCATCCTTTTAATTTCACGAAGTTCATCAGTGTAAAGAAATGTCAGTGGAACGGTTCCCGTTTCCGACTTTGCTGGTGGTTTGCCAGCCCTTTTCTAAAGCAAGTTACATTTTGGAGAAAAAACAATGCTATCATAAACTTTCAGGCAATCAAATCATCAAAGATGCAGAGAGAGAGGTAACTCCAGGTTAAAGAGGTGTGAATTGTCCCAAGCCAGTTCAGTCGGTAGGCCTCTGCAAGTCCAGGCTTGTTGGTGGGGGCCGAATGTAATGCGACATGAATCCCAGATCCCGGTTGAGTCCGCATTCATGCGTGCGGAACTTAGCTATAAGTTTTTGCTCAGCAATTTTGCGTTGTCGCGTCTCCTGAAGGCCTCCTTGTAGAATGCTGACCCGGAGATCAGAGGCTGAATGTCCTTGACTGCTGAAGTGTTCCCCAACTGGAAGGGAACAGTCCTGCCTGTTGATAGTCGCACGATGCCCGTTTATTCGTTGTCGCAGTGTCTGCATGGTCTCGCCAATGTACCACGCTTCGGGACATCCTTTCCTGCAGCGTATGAGGTAGACTACATTGGTCGAGTCGCACGAGTATGCGCCGCGTACCTGGTGGGTGGTGTTTCCACGTGTAATGGTGGTGTCCATGTCGATGATCTGGCATGTCTTGCAGAGATTACCCTGGCAGGGTTTTGTGGTGTTGTGGTTGCTGTTCTGAAGGCTGGGTAATTTGCTGCAAACAATGGTTTGTTTGAGGTTGCGCGGTTGTTTGAAGGCCAGTAGTGGGGGTGTGGGGATGACCTTGGCAAGATGTCCATCCTCGCTGATGATGTGTTGGAGGCTGCGAAGAAGATGTCGTAGTTTCTCCGCCCCAGGAAAGTACTGGACGACGAAGGGTACTCTGTCAGTGGTGTCCCGTGTTTGTCTTCTGAGGAGGTCGGTGCGGTTTTTTGCTGTGGCGCGGTGGAACTGTCGATCAATGAGTCGAGCGCCATATCCCGTTCGTACGAGGGCATCTTTCAGCATCTGTAGGTGTCTGTTGCGCTCCTCCTTGTCTGAGCAGATCCTGTGTATACGGAGGGCTTGTCCATAGGGGATGGCTTCTTTAATGTGTTTCGGGTGAAAGCTGGAGAAGTGGAGCATCGTGAGATTATCTGTGGGCTTGCGGTAAAGCGAGGTGCTGAGGTGACCGTCCTTGATGGAGACGAGTGTGTCCAAGAATGGAACTGAATTTGGAGAATAGTCCATGGTGAGTTTAAAGAAGCCATCCCCTATGGACAAGCCCTCCGTATACACAGGATCTGCTCAGACAAGGAGGAGCGCAACAGACACCTACAGATGCTGAAAGATGCCCTCGTACGAACGGGATATGGCGCTCGACTCATTGATCGACAGTTCCACCGCGCCACAGCAAAAAACCGCACCGACCTCCTCAGAAGACAAACACGGGACACCACTGACAGAGTACCCTTCGTCGTCCAGTACTTTCCTGGGGCGGAGAAACTACGACATCTTCTTCGCAGCCTCCAACACATCATCAGCGAGGATGGACATCTTGCCAAGGTCATCCCCACACCCCCACTACTGGCCTTCAAACAACCGCGCAACCTCAAACAAACCATTGTTTGCAGCAAATTACCCAGCCTTCAGAACAGCAACCACAACACCACAAAACCCTGCCAGGGTAATCTCTGCAAGACATGCCAGATCATCGACATGGACACCACCATTACACGTGGAAACACCACCCACCAGGTACGCGGCGCATACTCGTGCGACTCGACCAATGTAGTCTACCTCATACGCTGCAGGAAAGGATGTCCCGAAGCGTGGTACATTGGCGAGACCATGCAGACACTGCGACAACGAATAAACGGGCATCGTGCGACTATCAACAGGCAGGACTGTTCCCTTCCAGTTGGGGAACACTTCAGCAGTCAAGGACATTCAGCCTCTGATCTCCGGGTCAGCATTCTACAAGGAGGCCTTCAGGAGACGCGACAACGCAAAATTGCTGAGCAAAAACTTATAGCTAAGTGCCGCACGCATGAATGCGGACTCAACCGGGATCTGGGATTCATGTCGCATTACATTCGGCCCCCACCAACAAGCCTGGACTTGCAGAGGCCTACCGACTGAACTGGCTTGGGACAATTCACACCTCTTTAACCTGGAGTTACCTCTCTCTCTGCATCTTTGATGATTTGATTGCCTGCAGGTGCTCGCATTCCGGGGCATCTCTGACTGTGTCTATATAAACATTTCTGGAACAAGCCTTTCCATTCACCTGAAGAAGGAGCCGTGCTCCGAAAGCTCGTGTTTGAAACAAACCTGTTGGACTTTAACCTGGTGTTGTAAGACTTCTTACTGTGCTCACCCCAGTCCAACGCCGGCATCTCCACATCAGAAATAAAGACCATGGAAGTAGTGTCAGTTCTTGTAAAAACGCATCTGGTTCACTCATGCCCTTCAAGGGATGAAATCTGCCATCTTTATTGTTATGGTACCTGGATCAGACCCCAATTTATATTAGGAAACCAGATGAGGTCCCAAGAATCTTTTAATTAGTAAATTATGAGGAAAGGATATTTCGCCCCAGGAGTGATTCTACTAGCAACCTAAGGATCTTTTGATATTTAAAAAAAAATCTTTATTATCACACAGAATTTACCCCATTAATATCATAAACTTTGGGTTTGATTCAATCAAATGGGAACAAAGTCCCTTAGCGAGCGCGTTTAGCCGCATGTTTCCCAGCACTCGCAGCGGCGAGAAACACATGGCTGTTCAACGCCACTCGTGTTGTATAAGGGGCCTCAACGGGGAACGTGCATAGCTCCATTTTGTACATTGGGGAGCTCGCTCATCGGAACTCCCCCGTGAAGTGAGAGATTGCCCCACCCCCAAGTGATCCCCAACCTCCCTCCCAGCACGAGCGCACTATGGGAGGGTCGCCGCATCCCCCCATCACCCTTGCAGGACACCCCCGACCCGATTGCAAGAAATGCCAGCCTGGAACTGCCATCCTGGCAACTTGGCAGTGCCCATATTAGCTGGCAATGCCACCTGGGCACCTTGGCCAGGCTGGCATTGCCAATGTACACAGTGTACAAATGGGGCTACGTGCGGCCTTGCCTGTGCAGTCTCTGCTGAGACCCCTTATACAACATGAGTTGTGTTGAATAGCTCTGTGTTTCCCATCACGTTGAGTGCCGGCAAACATGCGACTAAACCCGCTCGCTGTTTGACATTGTCTCCATTTGGCTGAATCGAGCCCCAGCTGTCTCACTCTAATATGCAGATCTGTCTAAAAATGATCCCGCCACAATGGGCTGTGTTTATATCAAAAAGTCTCGTGCAATCACGTTGAGTCTCACGTGATCACATTGGATCTCGCGATGCGTCGCAATCCAAGTAGATTCCAGGAGCAGGAGGCAGGATTCTCTCTGCCCGGGGCCAGGACTGAGAATCGCCGCGATGGCGTGAATCATGCCATGCTGCCCTGACGCCCCGACGCTGGACATGATTCTCCGCAGAGCAGAGAATTGGCGCGCCGGCACCAGCCGGGGACTGATCTATGGGGCCCCCACCCCCGGCGATTCTTCACCCGGGATGGGCCGAGCGCCCGTAACAGAAGAGCTGAATCCCGCCGGCACTGTTCTAACATGCTCTTAGCCGGCAGAACCTCGGCGTGGAAGGGTCCACGGCGGCTTGTGGGGGGGAAGGGGGAGTGCGACCCCGGGGGAGGGGGCGGCCTCCTTTTTTCTGCGGCAGCCCCTTTAGCTCTGCGCCATGTTGTGTCGGGGCCGGTGCGGAGAAGGGAGCCACTGCGCATGCGCGCGTTGGCGCCGGTGCCCCTGCGCATGCGTGGACTCCGCCGTGCCCAGTTGATGCCTGGATCAGCAGCTGGAGTGGCGAGGGTCGCTCCAGTGTCGTGCTGGCCCCCTGTAGGGGCCAGAATTGCTGATCCTGAGGCCATGTTGATGCCGTCGAGAAATGCGATGGCGTATACGACGTTGTCAACACTTAGCCTCAGGATCAGAGAATCCCGCCAGGGTCTCCCAGCTTTAATCAGCCAGTCTGCACTTTTCAGTGCAGCATAGCCATTGGATCGCATCGTTTGCGCCACTTTCGTATTCCTGATCTGCTAACTCAAATGGGAAAGCGTTATTAAAGTACAGTTTCTCATCCCATAATCTATACATTACCAAATATCTTTGTGCAGTTTTGCCATAGTTCAGAGTTTGAAAGCAAGTTTATTTTCAAATGGGTATACAGTATTGAATTTTCCTTGCACAAGTTGCAGAAGGACAAAAATAACTGCCTCAGTCAACAGTAATCAGTTACATCTGAGCCACATGATTAGTTTGCTCATTTACCTCAAATGGAAATGTGCTGTCATTATACAAGTTGGATAAATTTTCACCTTCACTGCTTGATCAGTAATCTAGTAGGGCAGATAACTATTGGGCAGGTTTTACAATTGGCAAGTGAAAGACGTGTTTGTTAGGTGAATTGGACATTCTGAATTCTCCCTTAGTGTACTGAACAGGCGCTGGAGTGTGGCGACTGGGGGATTTTCACAGAAACTTCATTGCAGTGTTAATGTAAGCCTACTTGTAACAATAATAAAGATTATTATGTGCTCCACAGCATTGCTACAGTAAACAATGACACCTCTATCCTGCTTATCTGGATAAATTGATTGTCATTCCTATCAGATTCCAGTGGAAATAGCCAATGGAGGTTATTTCAATTTAAATATTCACACATAGACTAGTGGATTCATGGAATGGCATAGAGTGAGAGCAACTCAGCTTGTCCCATTCCCCTACCTGTTCCACGTTGCCCTGCAATTCTTTTTCTATTCTCATACCATTTTGAAATCTATGATTGAATTTACTTCTACTATCGTCTTCGGCAGTGAATTGCGATCAAAACCATGGCAGCATAACAATATTTTTCCTCATGTCACCTGTCGTTCTTTTGCTATTCACCTTAAATCTGTGTTCTCTAATTCTCAACCTTTCCACCAAAATGAACAGTTTCTGCCTACCTATTCTGTCCAAATTCCTTATAATTTTGATCATCTTTTTGAGAACTCCACTTAATCCTCTCTGAGGAGAATTGCTACAGATTCTCCAATCTATCCATGTATCTGAAGTCCCTCATCGATGAAGCCATTCTTGTTTTCTGCACCCTCTTTAATGCTGTCACGCCCTTTCTAAAGTGTGCAGCACAGAATTGTACACAATACTCATTTGAGACTGTTGTATAAAGGTTTATCGTTTATCATAACTTCTTTGAGTTTGTTCTCTGTGGACTAGATTTTCATTTTGGAGGGGTGACCTGGGAGCCAAGGGTGTTTCTGGCCTTGCTGCTCAGCCTCCTGACCAGCAATGCCTGCCCATGCTAGCTTCATGGTGAGGTGGTGGGGAAGAACTGGAGTCTGGGCTGCTGCCTCCTGAAGCAAGCCCTAGGCAGGGAGATGCCAAGGCAGCCAAGTTAAAAGACATGCCTCTATTTTCTGGAACATCAAACTAGTTCTGGAAATGAGTTTGAGGCCCTCTAACATTTGCCCCCATCTCCTTCAATTCCCCACACCCTCCCCTCACCCTCATACCCCATACCCCTTCACTTGGTATCTATTATATACAAAACTCATGATTACTATAATAACATTGGGAAGTCTTTGAGAAGTCCACAAATTTGTAAAGGTAAATAAACTGAACTTACAGATCCACGTGAAAAAACAATCCTTTTAACTGTTTCGAAATTTGTCAATATAACCAATCTTATATTTCTATTAACAACTGTGCCAACAATCCCTGCTAAGTTGAATTCATTAATCAGTTAGGAACTCAGCCAAGCATGCCTAATGAGATTCCATTGAACAACTGTGCCAACGAAACTTCCAAATGTGAATAAATTAAAGTATTTTAAGACCGTCAAACTGATGCTGAGCTGAAATCTAAAGACAGGGAAAATTCACCCATCTGTCAAAACTTTGAAGCAGCCAAACAGATGGATCAGTTGAAATTCAGCATGAAGTTGGCAACACTTACCTGTCAAATGGTTCCTATCTCCAAAACTAGATGTCCCCATGGTTAGTTACACTCCTCCCAATACTGCATATGTTGAAAATTCTCATTTTTAAATTAAAACTTCATTACTGCTAGTGTAAAAAATTTCCAGAACAAGCCTCCTACATTGAAAGTCTGACAATAATTCGCCTTGTGAACAACTGTAGAGCAACTTGGAATGCCTACCTTTAAATCACATGCTTCAAAACTAATTTGAAACTGAAGCAAAAGTCTGGAGAGAGTTTTGGAGGAATTGGACATTCAGAACATGAGTAATTTTCATGAAAATGGAAATTATTTGTTCAATTAATATATTTCTTCATGCAATATTGAAGTGTTTGCAAAGTCTATCAGCATTTTAACAAATGATTGGATTTGTCACTGTGCAGGCCCTGATGCCCCCCCCACAGGATGGGTTCCAGGTTGTGAAGGTGTGTGGCGGGCCCCCATACCACTGACTAGTGTCCGGCAAAACACCAGCAGAAGATTCAGCGCTACCTCCGACAGTGGCGACACTGGAATAGGCACTTCAAGTTCAGACAGCATAGAAGGTGGGGTGAGATTCTGAACTAGCTGAGTGTGAAATGTCTACTTTAACTTGTGCATTGATAGTTATGGGTGAGAGCAGCTCTCATACAGATGTTGTTGGTACTTCTGAACATATTACTGCAGCTGCATGTGACTATTAAATTGGAAGTAACATGTTACCTTTCTCGTATGTCTCAGTATTTCACAATGGCTTGCAGCACTTAGAGATATACCAGCTGTTATTATGTAGGTAAATGCAGAAAGGTATTTGAAAGTTGAGTTGTTACCCAATGTGCACTGTAGCTTGTTCTTAATATTAGAACTAAAAGTAGATCGTTTGAATGATCAACAGAAAAGCATTTGGTGCAGAGTTCTGATTCTTAATATCCATTTTAGCATGTCCACAATATCGAGATTTAAATGTCTGAAGCTGCATGGTTATTTACTGGTAATAATTCTTGCATGTAACAAGTGGATTTACAATATTAATTGCAATTTAGGACATTGTATCCTGCACTTTCAAAGCTGAATCAAATATCAGAGATTATCTTTGTATATTGCTGTTCCACAATCTGTTCAGTCTTTTTTAAATGTTAAGGGATAGCACTGGATTATTTACTCATTCTGACCACCAATAAATCCACAACTGTGCTTTATCAATTCAGTACAGAAGAATGAGAACCTATAGTTAATTTTACACTGAATAAGGACCGCATGTAACTGATATGCAATATGGCAAGATCGTGTTTGTTATTTGTGTGGATAACTACTCACATTCCCTCAAAAAATTGGTTATTGACCAAATTGTTGAATATATATTATTATGATATACAGTGGGAAAAGATGCTTTAATGTGTAAACAGCAAACCTGGTCATCATAAACATAATAACTTATTTGGGGTGTGACGGTAGCATAGTGGTTAGCACTGTTGCTTCACAGCTCCAGGATCCCAGGTTTGATTCCCGGCTTGGGTCACTGTCTGCGGAGTCTGTACGTTCTTCCCCATTTTGCATGGGTTTCCTCCTGGTGCTCCGGTTTCCTCCCATAGTCCAAAGATGTGTAGGTTAAGTGGATTGGTCATGATAAATTGCCCTTAGTGTCAAAAAAGTGTAGTTACTGGGCTATGGGGATAGGTTGGAGTGTGGATTTAAGTAGGGTGCTCTTTCCAAGGGCTGTGCAAACTCGATGGGCCAAATGGCCTCCTTCTGCACTGTAAATTCTATGATTTTATGGTTCTATGAACAGGCCAGTGCAGTTTAACAAGCATCATTATTATATTTATTAATTAATAGCACCATCATTTTCATATCTTCTGAACAGTTGAACCAATTTCTGTTCCCATGATTTAGTCTGTGGATTATTCAGCAGTTAGAGTCTTTTGAAAAAGTTGATGAATAAGTGAAAATGTGATTAAAATTATAAATATTGAGCAATGTTGAGGGTGGAAATTAAACAGCATTCTACAGATAGGTTTTTCTTGTCAGGGAAAAGGTTGAATAAATTCTGAAGTACATAATTAATGCAAATGTAGGTGTATTTAATTTAAACTGTAATTGGAGTCGTGCAAGGAATGTGTATAAATCCAGGGTGAAACAATGTTCAATCTCTTTCATATTTTCTGATTTTCTTAAATAGGAAGACTATCAGGGCACGCATGTGAATGTGGTCAATCTGCTAAACTGGGGCTGATCATTTCAATGCAGTACTATATAGAACATAGTGGCAGGGCTCACAATGCTGCCATACACGCCTAGTGTACTATTTTAGCAATTTTCTTGTCTCCAGTCTGACTGTACTAACTTTAAGCATATTCCTAAAAATAGCATGGTGCATGTGAGCATATTTTTAAAAACTAAATCTCCTTGCATTTTTTATTTTGTTTATAATTAGACTGGTGTCAAAGTACAAGATCAGTGGAGTGATTTAATTTATATCGCATGCAAAATTAGTTTTTTGAAAGATCAGCTATGAAGTATCGAGACTTTAAATAACTGGAAAGAAAGAACATGCATTTTATGTAGTAATTTTCATATCCTCAGGACATACCAAAGAACTTTAAAGCCATTTTGCCATATTTTTCTGAGAAAAGGAGGTGTCTGAATGACATCTGTCAAGATTAATGTACAGACATGTCAACAACTTATAATGAAGAGATAGCCTGTGAATTAGAAATCACTTGAGGTTTCTGGTCGATGTATGACATTCCAACATTAACGTTCCGAAAATGGCATCAAATTTTTAACCACCTTCTGACTTGCATGAAGTTGCTGCATTTGCGCATGAATTCCCTTTAAACATGGCACAGAAACATAAGTCTCTAAATGAATCGTGTAATCACCCTTGTAATGGCATGTTAATTGTCAACTATGGCCAGTTAGCCTCTCTTGCCCAGAAAAATGAATTCTGCAAATATAAGCCCAATGCATCATTTGTACAGACTTGAATTGTTTTCGGAGACCTAAAAAAATATTTTTTTGAAGAGCTTGCTTTTCCTATCTGCCTCCTTTTCACACTCTCTCAATGCAATCGTCCTTTCCCTTTTATTTCTCTTTGTTTTGATTGGGCAGGGAATTAATCCATCATAATTCACGCGCTTCCTCAGTCTACCCTCTGATTTATTCAAACCTGTGATTGAAGACTTTTGATTGAAAACAGAGTCAGGTGCTATGGTGGACAGAGAGGAAAGATGATTTAAGGCCACAGTCAGATCATCCATGATCTTTTTGACTGGAAGAACAGTCTCAATGGGCCAATTGCTCAACTTCTGCTCCTATTCCTTTAACCTTATGAATTAAATGTCCACCCCCATGGCGAGTTTGGTGGTGTGTGGAATTTAATCGGGTAGAGGACAGTGCATGGGGAATCCACCACATTCCTGCCTCTGCCAGAATTAAATCTATGGTGGGAAGGCTCTTGGCCCAGTTAAGTGCCTGATTAGCACTGAATGCGGCAGGCGTTCCGGAAAGAAGTGACGTGAGGTTCTCATTCGCTCTCATCAGACAGTGGGAAAGACTTCCATACACTCATTTAATTTTGCTCACATACTTTGTTCTGTTGTTCACAAGGTCCCAGCCACCCTGTTGTGCTCACTGTGACATTATCAGCCTGCCCTTCCAGCTCCTTTGAGGACAATTTTTTTAAAAACCGAAGTGTTCACAGATAAGCCTAACTAACAGGTTGTATTACAATATGTCCAATTCCAGCAAAATCTGACTCAATGAGACAAACAGCTAAATTGGCACACAAAAATGAGGTAAATGACCAATTAATCTATTTTAGTCATAATGATTGAGGGAGAATGTCATGGGATTTTTATATCCAACTAAACCAGTAGAAAGGATGTGTTTTGATGTCTAAGTTCAAAGAAGGAAGCTCTTGTTGTGCCACACAGCAAAATGCAAGTTAACATTACAACAACAGCAACAATTTATATTTTTGTTGTGCCTTTAACTTAATAAAAGTCCCAGGGTGTGTCACAGGAGCATAGAGAAAAGTACGGCATAAGCCACATAAATTGATATGTCAGATGGCGAGAAGCATTTTTAAAAACGTATGATTTAATGGGGTGTCTTAAAGGGGGAAAGTGAGGTGGAGATGTGTCTGGAGGGTATTTTGGAGCTTTGGGTCTAGGCAGAAGATCTGGGGCGGGATTCTCCGCCTCGCGCCGCCAATAACAGAGTTCCTGATGCAGCAAAGAATCTAGCTTCAGGCTGAAAATGGCACTGGCACAAGGTGACAATCATTAAGACCATGTATCCCAATGGCATCCAGCTCTACCTTTCCACCATCTCACCAGTCTCTCCAGTGTTTATCTGTTCTGTCAGAGTGTTGGCTATCATTCAGTCATAAATGCACCACAATTTATTCCAGTTCAATATTTAAATGATTGGAGCCAGCGGGCGCAATTCTCCGACCCCACGCCGGGTGGGAGAATCGCGGGAGTGCCGGGCGAATCACGCCACGCCACCCTGGCACCCCCACGCGATTCTCCCACCCCCTCCCCCCCCCAAACGGCGTGTTGCGTTTTGCGACAGGCCGCTCGGAGAATCACCGCCCGCCGTTTCTCCGGCCCGGATGGGCCGAGTGGCCTGCCGAACCCGACCGGTTCACGCCGGCGCCAACCACACCTGGTCGCTGCCAGCGTGAACATCGCGCGCGACCGCTGCGTGTGGGGTCTGTGGGGGGCGGAGGGAGGATCGAGCACCGGGGCGTGCTCAGGAGGGGTCTGGCCCGCGTTCAGTGCCCACCGACCGTCGGGTCGGCGTCTCTGAAAGACGCACTCTTTTCCCTCCACCGCCCCACAAGATCAATCCGCCATGTCTTGCGGAGCAGCGGAGGGGAAGACGGCAATCGCGCATGCGTGGGTTGGCGCCGGCCAACCTGCGCATGCGTGGGTGACGTCATTTAGGCACCGCCGGCCGCGTCATTCAGGCCGCGCCGCTTTGACACAAGCGTCAAGGCCCGGTGCGCGAGATTGAAACACTCCGGGTTTCACTCCGGCGTCGGCACTTTGTCTCCCTTTGGGAGAATTTCGCTCAGCGTCCCCCCATCCCAAACTCAAACTTAAGACCATAAGACCATAAGACATAGGAGTGGAAGTAAGGCCATTCGGCCCATCGAGTCCACTCCGCCATCCAATCATGGCTGATGGGCATTTCAACTCCACCTACCAGCATTCTCCCCGTAGCCCTTAATTCCTCGCGACATCAAGAATTTATCTATCTCTGCCTTGAAGCCATTTAGCGTCCCGGCCTCCACTGCACTCCGCGGCAATGAATTCCACAGGCCCACCACTCTCTGGCTGAAGAAATGTCTCCGCATTTCTGTTCTGAATTTACCCCCTCTAATTCTAAGGCTGTGCCCACGGGTCCTCGTCTCCTCGCCTAATGGAAACAGTTTCTTTGCGTCCACCCTTTCTAAGCCATGTATTATCTTGTAACTTGTCATCAGCAATGCATCATTAGGCACGTCATGACATCTTCGATATTGGAACTTCTCTGCCAAGGGTCTGTGCCCATTTAGAGATCCACAAGAAGGTTTAAAGGGGTCCACCAAACATTCAGATTATATTTTAAATAATTTCACATTAAATTAATTTTTCTTTATATTCAGGGATATTAATGTTGCTGGCTTGGTTTCCCAGAACTAGTTCTCTTTCAGTGGGCATGTGGGCGATTAATTGATCCCCTCCAAGATTAAATTTTTCATACAGTGTGTCTATACAAGAGATCAGGAAGAACCCTTGCACCAGGTTAAAGTCCAACAGGTTTTTTTCGAATCACCAGCTTTCGGAGCACTGCTGCTTCCTCAAGCGATTCACCTGAGGAAGGAACAGTGTTCCGAAAGCTAGTGATTTGAAACAAACCTGTTGGACTTTAACCTGGTGTTGTAAGACTTCTTACTGTGCTCACCCCAGTCCAACACCAGCATCTTCACATAGAAGAGATGATGAGGTCTGTTTGTGCAGAGCAGCTTGCTGCCCAGCTGGGTGAAGGACACAATGTTGTAGATCCAGCATTGTAATTACCTTTCAGCATTGCATTAGTGCTGCGAAACAGACTTCAAGAGAATTGAATGTTACTCTAGTAACCAGTTTATTAAAAAAGAAGTATTAATTTCTGAATGTGTCAGACCAATGTAGTGAGAATCACTAAGCATCTTACTTTGACATGGGCACAACGGTTACTTCATATTGTGTCTTTTCGCAACACATTTCCTGTTAATACTACACACTAGCTTAATGCCCATGAGGTTATTTGTCAATCAGCCCGCGTAATGTGGTAATGGGTTATCTGGCTTTAAAAAGGATTTCAGTGTCACCTATACTGATTTGATGGCAACAACTTGACAGACACTGGAGTGTGATCTCCCTCTGGAAGTCCAAGTGATGTAAAGATACGTTTCACCTGAAATAATACCATCACATTCATTGATATCATTAACATTGATTCCTGGTTAAATAAGCAACAGACTGGTGGGGTCACGTGATGTGAGAACTGGGGCAGCTGCGTCTTCGCAAGCACTGGCTCTGCTCATCTTTTGATCCTTTATTTTATCCCAGTGTGTCATAATATCCACTCATGTATATCGTGAGATGCAGACAGGCAGTGATTGACACACAGGATAACCAATGAACACACAAGACACAGAACAAACAATCACCAGACAGGACACCACCACTATAAAGCCCACAGGGCATTAAGGCTCTCCCTCTCTCACAGGACACGGCTAAGGAGATAGTCACAGTGCACAGGCAAATGACCATCATCACCATGTGGTAGAGAGTTAATCTGGTCAAGGCAGTAGGAGGTTATCAGTTAGGTTACTAGAGTGTCAACCCACAGCAGATTATGTACAGCAATCAACAGGTTCAATAAAACAGTGTTGGACCATCTCCTGTGTCAGAAGCCTGTTTCTCGTTTTACTGCATCCAGTAGCAGTCAACGTTAGACCAACACAGATAACACATCACGGTGCACATTTCATATTCCTCTTTTTTGGGGGGATTAACCTAGAATAAGTTGTGGCACTGGAACCGGGACGGGATGCAGCTGATAGATCCTGGGAGAATCCCTCCTGGGAATTATGGCAGCCGTTACACCTCGTGAGATCTAACCAGATCTGGAGTGCCAAGATGCCAGCCTGTCACTTTGCCCGTGCTGGGAATCGGACCCAGGGGTGCCCTGTCTGTGTGAGGTGGAGTGCGGTGGGCCCGAGCACCCCCTTATAGGTGAGTTGTGGCTTTGGGGGGGGGGGTGCCCGGGGGCCTAGTCAGGGGTCGCGCGAGATCGGGCGTCATTTGGGGGAAATCTACTCAGAGCTCCTCAGTGCAGGAAATGGTGCTAAGTGTGGCCTCAGGGTGGGGGTGGGGCTAGGGGGTGGGGGTGGGGCCTGTTTAGCATCAGGAACAACCCCGCTAACCGCAACCAGAACCGACTCTGCTGGAAGTGAAGCTGCCTTGTTTGTTTTTATCTTCGAGAGATCCTGAGGGGTGTTAGATGATCCTGTCATGGCTTTGGCCTTTTTGAGAAACATAGATGGTGTTATTATCCTGCAGTTGTTTAATAATCCTGGACTTTACTCCCTTGTGATTATATTGTTGATCATATGTTGTTGTCTTTTTTCCTGCAAGGACGTGGGAGGTGTGAGCATGAGGGAGAGTTGTCTGTTATCCTGATCTAGCAAAAGCCATATTAAGGCAATGTGCAATGTGGATTGTGCAGTTTTCCTCTTTTCCATTATTACGTGCTGTAATCATTGTGGTTATGTAAAGGAAGTGAATTTTGCACACCCCTTATCTCATATATAATGAAGATCCATGGAGCCACGGCAGGGTGATGGGTGATTGGTTGGTCTGGAGTTGAGTGGTAGAGTTAGTTAAGTCCTCCCTGAGAATGAGAATAGCCCCCTAGTTAGAGCTAACCATATCCCGTCTTTATTTTGTTTTTTGTTATTTTGAATTTAAGAATCTGTGCTTGTCTCCTTCGATAGCCTGGGCAGATAATGAATCCTGAGGAGGACTGGGTTCCTTCTGACTTTTCATTGAGGTTGGAGTGTTTTTGGTGGATCCCTATTTTCTCCTGAGAGAGACTGTTTGCTGCGCCCCTACATTGATGGAACCCTTCCCTTGGGTGGGAGTAGGTTTGATGGGAGAGTTAGCCCTCCTCCAAGTAGTCTTATATAGTTGTTTCTTGTGTTTCCTCCTGGTTGTGGGTGGGTTTTCCATGTGGAAGCAGTGTTTGTGCCTCTCTTGAGGCAGCACAATTGTTTCCCTTAATATCCTTCTTGTGATGGTGTGCAGTGCAGGACGGAGGCTAATGTTCATCGGTCAGCCTGAGCGTTTTTCCGTCAGAGGATTTTACTTCTCTCTATCTGCGTGCGTTGTGTGCTGTTATAAATCCTGGTGGTCTATGGTGGGGTTCCCCTTATTGCACCGGGTGGGGAGGGATTCAGACCAGGGCGCCCAATTATTGGGTGTCTTTATGATTCTTCATCTCTTTGTTGAGGGGGTCTCCCAGGCTTCGGCTGGCATACTTCTTTCGTCTTTTTTTAAAGTATAAATGGGGGTGGTGCACTGCCCTGCGTGTGGTTAGTGGAGTGCAGGATTGGCTGGGGTCTAGGTTTTAGGGTGTGATGGGAGTCCTGTGGGCAAGACTTATGTGTCAGAATGTGCTGGGCTAGGCCAGGTTCCGTGCTGTGGTTCCCCCTGGAGCTTGGGATGTCCCTTCTCGAAGGTACTTATTAGGGACATCTTGAGATGTAACACTACACTACACCCCTGTATGCTTCACCCGATGCCGGTGTTATGTAGTTACATTGTGTACCTTGTGTTGCCCTATTATGTATTTTCTTTTATTTCCTTTCCTTTTCACGTACTTAATGTCTGTTGAGCTGCTCGCGGAAAAATACTTTTCACTGTACCTTGGTACACCTGACAATAAACAAACCCAATTTCCCTTTTATTGCTAGGGTTTTCGTGTATTTTCGTTGTATGTTTCCTTTTTTTTTTCGGGATGGGTATAAAGAAACCGTGATTGGTCCCTGAATGGGTGCAGATGGGTCTGGTATCCGAGGAGGGGAGGTTGGTGGGTGTCATTGGCAAGTCTGTGACTGCTGGAGTTGAAGAGATATATATTGGTGCACACACGAACATGGCGCAAAACATTTATGCTGAACTCTCGAGGTAATTCAGAGCAGTCACTGCATGAGAAGGTGTGCACCATTTTACCATGTTTTCATTGCCTTATCATGGTTCTCCCTTGTTTTCTGGTTGGGTTTAGAGAGGCTTCAGGTTATGCCTTATGATCGTATTGGGCTGGTTTTACTGCTGTTCTCCTGTATTCCCCATTTGTATTCATATATACTGAACCTTTTTCTTGTTTGCTGTGATTTATCATTCTTATGGTTTTGTTTCATTGTTTGTCAAAATGTAATACCTGAATAAACATACTTCTAAAAAATAAACGACAGGCCAAAAATATGAAACTATGGGCGGGATTCTCCCGTACCCGGCAGTGTGGAGGGTCCCGGCGGGACAGAGTGGCGTGAACCACTCCGGCGTCGGGCCGCTCCAAAGGTGCGGAATCCTCCGCACCCTCAGGGGCTAGGCTGGCACCGGAGTGGTTTGCACCCCGCCGGCTGGCGTGGAAGGCCTTTGGCGCGCGCCAGCCGGGGCCGAAGGGACTCTGCCGGCTGGCGCTGGTCCGCGCATGCGCGGGAGCATCAGCGGCTGCTGACGTCATTCCCGCTCATGCGCAGGGTAGGTTCACTGCGAGCCAGTCCACCGTGGGGGCACACCCCGGGGCCAGATCGCCCCGCGCCCCCCCCAGGACCCCGGAGCCTGCCCGCGCCGCCAGGTCCCGCCGGTAAGGGACCTAGTCCAATTTACGCCGGCAGGACCTGCATAGAACAAGCGGGACTTCGGCCCATCGCGGGTCGGAGAATCACCGGGGGGGCCGCTATGAGCGGCCGCCGACCGGCGCGGCGCGATTCCCGCCCCTACCAATTCTCCGGTACTAGAGAATTCAGCGGCCGGCGGGGGCGGGATTCACACCGCCCCCCGGCGATTCTCCGACCCGGCGGGGGGTCGGAGAATCCCGCCCTATAAGTTTGTGCTTTAAAGGCCCGAATCATCTCCTCAGATAGCTAATAGTACCTTTGAATCATTGCATTTAGTTCACAAATATTAATGTTGAACATTGACGTGAACCAAACGAGGAGCGGCAATCACTGTCAGACTGCTGCTCCTCTCTTACTTTTCTGCACCATGAGTCTGCTCTGTATTTCTTGTCTCTTCCATTGATCCCGGTTTCTTCAGAAATGTGGAGTGGTCTTCCATCAAAATACTTCTTCGTAGCCTTGGATCATCGGGGAAAGACAAGCCAACCTTCCTTTTTAACGGCACTAGCTGGCACATATTTTGGGAAATGTTCACAAACGTTTAAAGTTTTGGGATGTGTTCATGTATGGGTGTATGATTGAGTGGGGGAATGTGTAGGTGTTTAATTGGGTACGGTGGGTGAGATAAGTGAGCGGGTATCTGGGTAGGATGGCAGCTAGGTGAGGTGGAGAGGTTGAAAGGGTTGCAGCTGGGTTGGGTGGCAGCAGGCTAGAGAAGTCGATGAGTAGGGTAACAGGTAGGTCAGGTGGTAGCTAGGTGGGAAGTTAGATGGGGGTGGTGGAATCTGTATGAATGGCAGCTGGGTTGGGTTATGGTTGGGTTCGGTGGGCTTGTGGATCGGTGGGGCATGGGATCGTTGGAGCTGATTGGGAAGGTTGGAGGCAGGTCGGAGATTGTCAGATTTGGTCTGGAGGGTGTTGTAGGGAGGGGCTATAGGGTGAAACGGGCTAGTGTTGTCGGGTTGTGGGGCTTCTGGGTCGGGGGATGTTGGGTGATGGGGTTAGTCTGGTTGGGTTGGGTGTGGGGAGTCAGAGGAAGGTGACTGCTGGGGGCGAGTCAGATTGAGTTGCTGAAGGAGTCTGGGGGGGAGGGGGGGTTATTGGGAGGGTTTGAAGCAGGAATAGAGGGCCAGAGGACAACCGGGTGTGTCAGTTGTTTATTCACCAGACGTTAGACTATTCTGATTGATGTTCCTGGATAAATATCCTGGTAAGTAAGTTGGAACTATGGAAAGGCTCTGACAGAGACTTCATGGAGACTTCCAGGGAATACTGGAAATTCCCACCTGAAGTTCAAACTTCCTGGGCAATTCCTTTGGAGTCGGTCAGTTGGGGTATCTACAGAGTCCTGAAGTGTATCTTGAGGGGTACATTTGTTCTCCAATGATCTGGAAATCAGACGTTGTGGAAAATTGAGATATTTTGTTCAAACCATTTGTTGTTTTACAAAATTTTCAGATGTGAAAAGTAGAATCACAATTCATCATCATGAGACCAGTGCGAAGCATGGAGACGCACGTATCCATCGATTTATGAAAGATTTGATAGTTGTATGGCTCACTATTTTAAATTTGAAAATTGCTAATACACTTAATATGCTTAGCCTAGCTTAATCAGGCTGGTGCAGTTACATTCACAGAAACAAATACATTTATTAAAGATGTCAATTGCTTGCCATATTTTCAGTTGAAAAACACAACCATTAAAAACCCTGCAAAAGATATTAACGCAACTTCTTGTTTCAAACACAGATTCATAAGGAAAACTTGTGAATTCTAGGCATTTGATAATAATATGAATAATTTTAATTAGTGTCACAGGTAGGCTTACATGAGCACTGCAATGAAGTTCCTGTGAAATTTCCTTAGTCGCCACACTCAGCTGCCTGTTCGGGTACACTGAGGCAGAATTCAGACTGTCCAATTCACCAAACAAGCACACCTTTCGAGACTTGTGGGAGGAAACCAGAACACCTGGAGGAAACACACACATACATGGGGAGTACATGCAAACTCCGCACAGACAGTGAGCCAAGCTGGGAATCGAACAGGGTCAATGGCACTGTGAAGCAACAGTGCTAACCGATGTGCTACCATGCCACTCTCATGAAACCACATAGGTGATAAATATTGTTATTGCAGATCAATTAATCTTCAAAATATGTACATCTGACCTTAACATGCTAGAATTCAATTAATCTTTGCATAAATTATAGAATATTTCAAAATAATTTATATCTAAATGTGGAGTCAGTTGTTCAGAACTAATGCTGCCGGAGATTTTATTGACTGGCATAGGGAATCTTCTAGAATTACAACTAAATTATATCAATATTCTGATGGTATTTCCTGGTTGCAAATTAAAAATTTGTATTTTATTGAGATGTGGGGGTGAATTTTTGCCATTCGTAGCGAGATCATAGACCTTATAAATAGATTCATGATCTTGTTATATAACGTACTCAACAAGTCTTCCTTCCAGGGGTGGTATGTGGCGTGGTGGTTAGCACTGGGTCTGAGGACCTGGGTTCGAATCCTGGCTCTGGGTCACTGTCCATGTGGAGTTTGCATATTCTCTCCATGTCTGCGTGGGTTTCACCCCACAACCCAAAGATGTGCTGGTTAGGTGGATTGGCCACGCTAAATTTCCCCGAAAAGAAAAATAACTGGCTACTCTACATTTATATTAAAAAATTTTTTAAAGTCTTCCTTGCAGATGAACTTTCTGAAGGATGGTACTATTTGCATTTAGACGGTCCAAAAAGTCCTGCATTAGATCTCGAACACAGAAGGAGGCCAATCAGTCTATCCTGTGTGAAGCGGCTCTTTATTTAATTGTATAACTGATTTACCTACGGAAAGATATGTTTTTAAAATCCCCCAAATTAAAATAAAACAGGATGCCTGGAACAGAGGGGATTTGAAAAAATCTGTTCTTGCAGTTATAACAGCTGTTGACATTTCCACAAGGGCTATCATTTTTGCATTATGAATGCTTAGATGATTTTCACAAGCTATACTCAGCAGGGAGTCCCTGAGTTGACAGTTTGACTGATAGCTCAACAGGTTATTAAAGAATTAACTGTCTTTGTTGTGAGATTATAAATAGAATTTGATTTGTTTTTATAAATGATGAAATATTTAGTGAGATTTAAAATTTTTGAATGGACTTTTTATGATTGAGAGTGTTTTTTTCATGTCATGAAGGCTGTGACAGATATTTAGACATTTATTTTATTGCATCTCAATGTGACCTCTGAGGTCTGCCCATGGTGGATACTTGGTGCATTTGTGGGGAGGGGTGGGAGTTAGGGCCGAGTTGATGGGTGGGCTGACTTGAGTTGCTATTTAATTGGCATGGGCTATATGAGGCCATCGGGTGTGTGGGCATGGGTTGACATTAAGTTGGCATGGTGGCTAAAAGTGGCCATAGGGGCAGGGATTGACATTACATGGGCATTCAACATGGTTGTTGACTAGGGAGTAGGTTTGGCATTGCTGAGGTGTAAGGGATGAGGACTAGAGGGCCTAAACTTTAATGAACCAATTTGGATAAAGTAGCAGGTGGTCACAGGGGCTGCCAAGTATCTGAGGCAGACTGCTTTAAAGCCCCCCCCCCCTCTTGGTTCTCTGACCTGACTCAATCCGACTCAATCTGGCTCCTTCATTATGCCCCAAAACGAAGATTGTGCCATCTGAGGGAATTTCTCCCAAGGTGGGTGAGGTGAGCCGGGAAACTTCCCAACTTGTCCTACCCACTTCAAAAACAAAAGTCCAGGCCAGTGTCTCCTTGCTCAGTGCTCAAATTTGTACAAAGTCGGAAATATTCCATAGTTCTTTAAAAAATGGCAGGTGGGACCCGGATATGGAAGACCTACCTCCGTTTCTGAAAGATTCCATTTTTGCCTTTAGTGGGAAGGGGTCAGACAGGAGGGAAACCTGAGTTCAGCAGAGCCATTTAATGCTAAGTTCAAACACATCCCGGCTGTTTCAAGAGTATGAACCCACAGTGAGGGAGTCACAAGTTGATGCAGTAGATAAATTAGAGTCAGAGATAAATAAATTAAAAGGTTGATTGAAGGAAAAATTCCTGTTTTGCAAATTTTAATTTGGAATTCAGCTAAGTTTGCCAGATCACAGTTTTTGCTTTACTCTCTTTCCTCTTAATGGGTCATTTTAACACTGTTTGTACATATTTTTTTCCTGAAAGATGAATATTTGAATGAATCTCGTTAATTCAAACCAAGTAGTCCAGAGAAGACAGGATTGACACATTCATGTTGATTTTGTTGTATTTTCTTTCTCTTTGCCAGCTCACAATATTTAGGGCTATTCTTGCAGCGACTTTAGCTGCAAGGCTGCAGAGCCAAGGCTATTCAGAAGATGACATTTCACTAAAAGGTTATGAGGTAATTTGAGGAGAGTAGTCAACAAGATGGCAGAAAGGCTGCTAAAGTAGCATAGGGGATTATTTTAGTTTCAGCATTTCCAAGATATTATTACATTTCCGATGATAAGGTATAGTATCACAAAGTCACAGAGGGCAGCTGATTGGAAGACTGCAATTAGGAGGACCAGAAATGTGGCCTTGGAGTGCAATTTGCAGGTTTTCTGATATGTTTCCACTTGTAGGCCATTTTAAAAATGGATGGTTTGGGGAGTGGTGACAACAGTGGCCAATACTTAATTTTTGTCCTTAAAGGGCCTTTTAAAAGGCAGTAGGAGAGACTGGACAGTCAGACCGTAATGGTGGCTGAAACATGGCAAAGGGTTTAGGTCGGCTGCCTGGCAACAGATGGGTTTGGGGGCAGGAACAGTGTGGGGGGGGGGGGGGGTGGGGGGAGGAGAAGGTCCAGCGCTCCATCCTGCTACGTGCTTTGCCGCATCTGCCATGATCATTGGGCCACCGCTCTGGCCACTGTTTGTTCAGTGGAGGGATTGCACTTCTCGATGACAACTTGACAGCTGCGGCCTTTTTAGAATCACGTTTTCTGATCTTCTTGAGGGTCCCTCCATCATGATATGCCCCCCCCCCCCCCCCCCCCCCCCTCCCCGCTCTCTCTCATTCTCTCATAAACATCAGCAGATCCAACCTTGGTTGGCAGGGCAGTTGATGCATCATTGTTGGAGGGTCTATTATTGGTCCTCCATGCTCAGGAGCCTGATATCATCCTTAATTAGATGGCAAGCGTGCTCCTGGCCAGTAATTGGCCACCCCAAAAAAGATTGCACTAAGCATATGACCCTAACGTGAGTTCTGGGCCCGCAAATAATTCTCCAGATGTCAGGATCCTTCCCCTGAAACAAAACTCCCGCCCTAAATGGATGAGGCTTTGCCTCATCTTCTTTTTGTTGTTTTCAGAAGCAGTTTTTTATTTCCTGGTAGTAAGCCAAGCAAACCTAAGTAGGTGTAGAGGACCGATGTGTAAACTGTGAAAAATGTAATTACACTTTGCAAAATGTACCACCCTGGTGAGTCCAATATTAATTAGTTCTGGCACTAAATCACCAGTTGGACTTGAGGATCTCTGAAAGAATATATTACAGAATCACAGGCTGGGATTCTCCGAGCCTCTGCTCCGAAATGGTGCTTGGTGCAGGGGCGGAGAATGGGGCGTCAGACCCGTGACCGGAGAATCGGCGCCAGTCGCGCATGCAATGGTTGGGGGCCGTTGAAAGAGGCCACTGCGGTGATTCTCTGCAGTCGACCGGGTGAGTTCCCGCGTCGTGGTTCACGTATGGTTCCACCCGGTGGGAGCTCGGCCTCACGGCTGAGGTGGCGTCCTGCTGGGGGGGCGGGGTGATCATTCACCGATGGGGCCTCCACGATAGCCAGGCCCGCGATCTGAGGCCACCGATTGCCGGGCGCGCGCAAACTGGGGAGGGCCCACCTTCTTCCGTGCCAGCCTGCTGTGTGTCTCCGCCATGTTGCACAGAAGCGCAGAAGCGGTCACCGCGCACGTGCCTGGACCCGCAGCCGGCAGTGCAGGGCCGAACACGGCAGCTGGAGCTGTGTGGAGCACTCCGGCGCCATGCTGGCCCGAAAGGCCCGTTGGTGTCGGCGTGAAACACTCCGTTGTTTACGCCGGCGTCAACACTGAGCCGCATGTTTGGAGAATCCCAGCCACAGAATTAACAGTGCAGAAGGAGGCCATTCAGCCCATCGAGTCGGCACCGGTTCTTGCAAAGGGCACCCTAATTCAGCCCACACCTCCACCCTATCCCCATAATCCAGTTACCCCACCTAACCTTTTTGGACACAAAGGGCAATTTAGCATGGCCAATCCACCTAAACTACACATCTTTGGACTGTGGGAGGAAACCGGAGCACCCGGAGGAAACCCATGCAGACACGGGGAGAAAGTGCAGACTCCACACAGACAGTGACCCAAGCCGGGAATCGAACCTGGGACCCTGGTGCTGCGAAGCAACTGTACTAACCACTGTGCTACCATGCTGCCCTCATGAGTCCTATTCACCCCTCATGATACAAGTTTGTACCAATCAAACTTTTTTTTTTGTTTCGTGATTATTTTGTTAATGTTTTTTTCTTGTTTTGATTATTTTGTGAATTTTTTTCTTTCTTTGTGATTGCTTTGATACACCAATGGGTCTCCTGAGATTTTGCTCATAGACTCAGGAGCACAAGCCTTGGAGGTGAGCAGATATGCAGCATTGGAAAGCAGTGCATGGAGCTGATAGCCGCTGAGTAATAAAGCTTGAAAGGCAGTGGGGAACATGAGGGAAATTGGAAAGATGACTTTGGTTTTGGATCAGATAAATGATAAGCCCAATGAGATGGTCAAACTGGGAACGAGGAAGGGAAATGGCAGTCGGAAGTGGAGTTCATTTGGTTGGGAATATCCTGATTTGGGTTATAGAGGAAATTACAACCTTCCAGCCCTGTTTATTATTTGATGTTTGGTGGTGCCTCCGTAGATTTAAATGATAAACTATAATGGAGGAGGAAAGGGAGATATTTTTCCTATTATTTGATTGTATTCACTGAAAGAAGTTTCAGATGGGGAGCACAGCAGTATTTCTATTATTTTATTGTCTGTTTCTAACCATAAATGGTGGAACACTTAACCAATGTCAGTTTGACTCAGCGCTGCTAACTGGCAACTTCAAGGACAACAGTAGAAACCTTGCTTCTTATTAATTCATGGAATTGAAGGTCAATTGTTTACCTGGTTAGGAAATTGGCTGACTGGCAGGAATCAGAGCTTAGGGCAGTCTGATTGGTAGGATGTGACTAGTGATGTCCTGCAAGGATCTTTTGAGACCTCAACTATTCATTGTGGGTGGAATTATATATCATCCCCTGTGGTAAGTTTGGTGGCCACATTCCCACCTCTACCCTGAGTCGATGGTGGGAAGGCCAGTGGACAGCCTGCCCGTCCCACCTTTTAAATGCCACTTCAGGGCCTCATCCTGTTGTCACTTGAGGGTCAACTTGATTCAAAAGTACCCCATGTTTAATGGAGGGGCCTAAAATCAGGAAAGGGTGAGAGTGGGCTGTCAGTTGCACGTAATTCAATGGGCCTTCGCTAAAAGAGGCAACGCAGGGCTCCCACCTGCTCTTCAGCCAGCGGGTGAGACACTCATTCCCTCCACTAAATACCGTTCAATAATGACTTAGACAGTGCAAAACAAATCCACATATCCAAATGTATTGACACATAGATAGGCTGTATTGTAAGCAGTGTAGCTGGAAGCATTTTTAAAAACATTTAGAGTATCGAATTCTTTTTTTTTCCCCAGTAGGGATAATTTAGCGTGGCCAATTCACTTACACTGCATATCTTTGGGTTATGGGGTGAGACACACATAGACAATGTGGGGATAATGTGCAAATTCCACACGCACAGTGACCCGGGGCCGAACCCAGGTCCTCAGTGCCGTGAGACAGTAATGCTAACCACTGTGCCACTGCGTCGCCCAAGTGTAGATGGAAGTATAAAATTTCAAAGAGATATTGATAGATTATGTTAATGGGAAAAACTGTAGCACATGGATTTCAATGTAGGCAACTGTGAGATAAACCTAATTTGGTGTAAAAGGGATAGAACAAAGTACTTTCTAAATGGGGTAAAACTGAAAAGTCAAGGTGCTAAGATACTTGGCGTGGATGTACAAAGATCTTTAAATTGGAATTTAACACTGAACAGTGCGAGGTGATGCACTTTGGAAGGAGTAACACAACAAGGGAGTACTCAATGAATGGCAGGACACTAGGAAGCTCAATGGAATGGAGGGATCTTAGGATGCTTGTCCACAGATCCCTGAAGGTGGTAGGACAGGTAAATAGGGTAGTTAAGAAGGCATATGGGACACCTGCCTTTATTAGTCATGCTAGTAAAAAGAGCAGGGAGTTTATGTTGAAGCTGTACAAAACTTTGGTTAGGTCATAGCGAGAGAACTGTGTGCAATTCTGGCCACCTCACTCTAAGAAGATGTGATTGCACTGGAGAGAGTGCAAAGGAGATTCACCAGGATGTTGCCTGGGAGGGATCATTTGAGCTATGAAGAGAGGCTGGACAGGCTTGAGATTTTTCTTTTAAAGGCTGGGGGGGGGGGGGGGGGGGGGGGGGGGCTGATTGAAGTATATAAGATTATGAGGGGTATGGATAGGGTGGATAGAGAGCAGCTGTTCCCCTTAGTTGAAGGGTCAATAACGAGGGGACGTAATTTTAAGGTGAGGGCAGGAGGTGTAGAGGGATTTGAGGAAATATTCTTTCACCCAGAAGGTGCTGGGAGTCTGGAATGCACAGTCTGGGAGGGTAGTAGAGGCAGTAAACCTCACAACCATTAAACATACATGGATGAGCACTTGAAATGTCATAACATTCAAAGCTGTGGGCCAAACGTTGAAAAGTGGGATTAGTCTAGATTTAGTGTAGCTTTGTCAGTGAAAACTCGATGGGCCATAGGCCCTCTGCTGTACTGTATAACTCCATGACGCTATAATTCTCTACCACATTTAGAAACATGTCTTGATCTCAGAGAGAGTGCAGTGTAACTTACCAGAATGTTGCCAGGTCTCCATGGGGTTAAATTATCGGGAAAAATTACAAAAACGTTTTGTGGCCTGGTGTTTAGAAGGTTAAGGAGTGAGTTGACCAGCGTTTTCAACTTCCTATAAATCATTATGGCACCGAGGGTGGCCATTCAACCCATTGAGTGCCCGTGACTCTTTGTAGAGCAATCCAGGGGTCAATTTCCTCGCTCCATCGCTGCAGCAGTGCAAGTTTATTTCCTGAAGTGTCCATTCAATTTTGTTTTGAAGTTACTGATTGTTTCTAAAACTCTTCATCTGTTTTCTCCTCCTTAAAGGCTAACCTTTAAATCCATCGCTTTCAGGTAACTGGCACAGTTTGGGATTTTTCCACAAAACACATCCAGCTGACTTGGATACATTTTTCAGCATTGATTACCTCAGGCAGTTTCACTGACAGAGTTAATCGAGAATTCCACTGGTTGTAGAACCTGAAAATATGGCCTCAAAATGAAAGCCAAGCCTTTCGGGAGTGAAGTCAAAAACAATTTGACATACAAAGGATGGTAGAAATTTGGAATTCTCTGCACAAATGGCAACTGATGTTAGATCAATTCTAATTTTAAACTTGATAGGTTTTTGTTTACCAAGTATATGTAAAGGTTGGCAGTTAGGAAGGTAAATGCAATGTTAGCATTCATTCCGAGAGGGCTAGAATACAAGAGCAGAGATGTACTTCGGAGGCTGTATAAGGCTCTGGTCAGACCCTATTTGGAGTATTGTGAGCAGTTTTGGGCCTCGTATATAAGGAAGAATGTGCTGGCCTTGAAAAGGGTCCAGAGGAGGTTCACAAGAATGATCCCTGGAATGAAGACCTTGTCTTATGAGGAACAGTTGAGGACTCTGAGTCTGTACTCGTTGGTGTTTAGAAGGATGAGGGGAGATCTTATTGAAACAGGACACTGAGAGGCCTGGCTAGAGTGGACGTGTAGAGGATGTTTCCACTGGGAGGAAAAACTAGAACCCGAGGCCACAGCCTCAGACTGAAGGGACGCTCCTTTAAAACTGAGATGAGGAGGAATTTCTCCAACCAGAGGGTGGTGAATCTGTGGAACTCTTTGCCGCAGAAGGCAGTGGAGGCAAAATCACAGAGTGTCTTTAAGACAGAGATAGATAGGTTCTTGATTAATAAGGGGATCAGGGGTTATGAGAAGGCAGGAGAATGGGGATGAGAAACATATCAGCCATTATTGAATGGATGAGCAGACTCGATGGGCCGAATGGCCTATTTCTACTCATGTGTCTTATGGTCCTATGGAATACGAGGCAAAGGCAAGTATATAGAGAACTGCCATGTCCTTCTTGAATGGTGGAACAGCCCCATAGGGCTAAATGGCTTACTGCTCTTCATACATTTTTATTACATATGAAACCCTTTGAAATGCTTTTTGAATTATACAATGAAGTGTTATTTAATTCAACTACAGTTAGAGAACATCTGTATGAAAATTCAAAAGGAAAGATAATAAAAATTGAAAAATATGTTTTTGGATTCAAAGAATCCAGAGCTGTTTCATTGCATTCCCATTGTAACATTAGTGCTGGCTGGCTAGGAATTAGGCTACACTGAGCTCTTGCCTTGCATCCAATTTTCTGGGGTGGCTCTGTGGCATTGCCTCTCTCTCCCCATTATAAGAGACCATAAAGATAAAGGGGTGAAACCATATATATCAGCTCTTCAAGAGTGTTCTCAGCAGATCATATTGCGGACATCAAAATATTTAGACATCTCTTTTTTTTGTGTTAGGTGACCCTTTTCAAAACGTGTTTTTTTTCTGGAAGGAATCTTGAAACTCTCACATTATCCAGCTTAGAATTTTTGAATGGATTTTTCAACCACTTCAGCTAGGGATCCCCAGATAAAACCCATGGTCATCAAAGGCATGATAATTGCTGGATCTCCCCCAACCCTGTGATCTTTGTTATGATCAGCAACATAATGGGAACCATACAAAAAGCTGATTATAGAGAGTGTCATCTATGATTTCCTAGTTGAGAGTAGAATGTAATCAAAGATTTAATGTCAAAGGTTTGGTTTTATGAGAACGTATGTAGTATAACATTGTTGTTATATTGAGGCTATACATGGAAAGTGATGTAAACATTGTATGGTAATTAGATATTTTCTGGGTAATATTTAGATATTATGGCAAGAGTTTCATTTGCACAGAATCAAAAAGTTTGAACTCCTGAAAGTATGAAAAGCACCATGTTAAAACAACACAACTGGATCGAATATTTATAAGTAATCTTTGTCATTGTTTATGAGTTGATTTCAATGTTCTATACATTGTAAAAAGACTCTTTACAAAATCTCCACAGAAATTCAAATATTTGCAAATAATCTACTTACCTAAACATTACATTTTACAAAATATTCTTACTAAATATTGAAGGGTGAGCTGGATGAAGAAAATAGTCTTTTCCATAGAGCCATAGAATAATTATAGCCCAGAAGGAAGCCATTGTGTTCATTACTTCTTTGCCGGCTCTTTAGAGAGCAATCAGTTAGTCCCACTCCATTGCTCTGTGACTGTAACTCTGCAAGTTTCACCCAAGTGCCTGCTAATTTTCTTTTGAAATCATTGATCGTCTCTGCCTCCACTGCCCTCATAGAAAATGTGTTCTTCGGCCATTCCTACTTGATGGGTAAAAAAGTTCTTCCTCATATTCCCCTGAATCTCTTGCCCAAATCTGTGTCCCCTCATCCTTGTACTATCAGCTAAAGAGAAGAACTTTTCTTTGCATTACTTTGCACACCTCCATCAAATCTACTACCACCTTCATTTGCTCCAAAGAGATCAACACTAACTTCTCCAACCTAAACTTGCAGCTAAAACTCTTCATCCCTAAAACCATTTTAGTAATACTTCTGCACCCTCTCAAAGCCCCTCACATCCTTCCTCAAGTGCGGTGACCTGAAATGCATATAATATTCTACTTTTACAGGATTAGGGCATTTTGATTTCAGTTGATTTTGTACTCAATACTTCTATTAATGATGCCCAAGGTCTATAACCAATGTTCCTCGAAGATTTATGTACCACCAGCTTCCTCTGTCCTTGCACACTCTTTAAATAAATGCCATCAGGTCTGCATAGGTTTTCCCTATCCCTTCTGACAAATTGCATCACCTCATACCTCTGTATTAAATTCCATCTGCAAATTGACTGTCCATTTTGCGAGCTTATTTATGTTTTTTGCAGTGCTATCCTCATTGTCAGCCACACCTGCAAATTTGGCACCATTGGCTAATTTTCAAATGTTACTCTGTATTCCAATATCCAAGATATTTATATAACATATATTGGCCAGAATTCTCCGGCTGTTGGGATTCCCTTTTCCCACACCCCCCCGTCCGTGGGTTTCCTGGTGAGGTGGGGTGGCTTGAATTGGAAATTCCATTGATAAGCAGCGGCAAGAGCGAATCACTCCGCACACGACCAGTGCACCTCTGAGAAACATGTGGCTGGGGGACCAGAGAATCCCACCTATCAAAAAAAAGTAGTGGGGCAACACGGTGGCGCAGTGGTTAGCGTTGCTGTCTCACGGCACCGAGGTCCCAGGTTCGATCCCGGCTCTGGGTCACTGTCCGTGTGGAGTTTACATATTCTCCCCATGTTTGCGTGGGTTTCACCCTCACAACCCAAAAGATGTGCAGGCTAGGTGGATTGGCCACGCTAAATTGCCCCTTAATTGGAAAAAATAAATTGGGTATTCTAAATTTATTTTAAAAAAAGCAGTGGTCTTAGCATTGACCCTTTGTGGCAATGTGATATCACCCACCAGTCTGAAAAATAACAATTTACCATAAGCCGCTGTTTTCTGTTGTTAAGCAAATTTGTTTAATGCAAATTGTCACTGATCCCCCCTGTTCCATAAGACTCAATTCTGTATTTTGTATGGTGCTTAATCAAATGTTTTCTTAAAACCCATATAGACAACACCTATTGGATTCCCTTCATTGAATTCTCTGTTACTTCATAAAAACATTAGATTAGTCAAACGTGATCAACTTTCAAAAATCTGTGCTGGCTCACTCAAACCTCTGCAAGTGCTATTAACGTTTTCCCTATCCTACCCACCATTGATGTTAATCTGACCAGCCAATTTTTTCCTTAAATCTTTCCTTGAATCATTCTCCAATCCTTTTGTACCTTTCCTGTATCCAGGGGAGATGCGTAGTGTTGCTAGGTGTTGCTTTTACTTAATTGCTCTGTTTTAATAACCTTTGCTCTAGAGGCGCCAGGTATCTTTCTGATACCACCATGAGGTTCAAAGCCAAGTGCTGATCAATAACTCAATACACCAGTTAGTAAGTTTCAAGTCAATACACATTTATTATACACACAGTCAATCACTACTCATGCACAAATTCTACTTACTAAACTATCACTGCTACTAAATGCCTATACTTAGCTTTCGAATGGCCCACCAGGTCAGAGGAACAATGGCCTTTGTCCGGTTCTGAATCTGCTGGCTTCAAGCTGGTATGGAATAGTAGCTAGGAGCGTCTATCTCGTAGCGTGCGTTGACTGGAGACTTACTTGGTTGATGCAGCTCTCTCCTCGCTGAGTGTCACGGTTAGGAGTAGCTAGGAGCATCTATCTCATAGCGTGCATTGACTGGAGACTTACTTGGTTGATGCAGGTCTCTCCTCGCTGAGAGTCACGGTTAAGAGTTCTTTGAGAGCTGCCAAGAGAGCGAACTGAACTTGGGGACTCTACTTTATAGTCCCCAGGGATTTTGCGCCCTTGTGGGCGGACCCCGGACCTGGTCCCAATTAATTGGACCATGTCCCAATCGTTCTAATCGATTTCTCCAATACTGGAGCTGTTCTCTGATCGTTGGGCGGGCTCTATGTGTCCGTTGGCCTGCCTTTGTCCTGGCCCCCGCTGGCGCCGGGGAGTCTGTCTTGGTCCCGATTGATTCAATGTTTCTAATTGTTCCCGGGAATTGCTCATTAGTATGTAGATGGCGATTGGTTTCGGTTCTGTCTGGGTTCTGCAAATCTTAATACACAGGAAACCTTGCACCTGCTTGTTTTTCCTGTGGCTGGCCAATTTTCCCTGTATTCTTAGCGGGCATCCATTTTTGAATCGGGAAGTGGCCACCCCAGGTGGCTACAGTAGATTATGGCAAGCCCTTCAATTATCTCCAGTCCCACTCCTTCAGCAAGCTAGGATACGAGCCACCTTGACCAAGTGGCTTATCTTCTCTGACCATATACAGCCTTTCTCGTGCATCCTGCCTAGCAATTGGCATCTTATCCATTCCCTCTACCACCTGCGCTTCCATTGACATTTTGTCAGCATCCTTAGAAAGTACTGATACTCGGCTAATCTTAGTGAAAATAAAAGTCATACTGTATTGATACAGTAATTGAGTTTTCTGTATTTGAAATGAAAAGTCATTCTCACACTGACCCCTCTGTTCATGCATCTGCCCAGAGGAAATAAAGCATTTCCATAAATTTAGTATCAGTCTCCCGACTAATAAAAGTCCAACCAACAAAACATTTTTTGACACATCTATAAAGCAGGTTAGCATAAAATCAGTTCCTTTGTAGCAGATAGTTTTCGCAATTCCTGATTCTCGTTTTTGATCTTAATTTTTTTTAAATTGCCTTTGTTTGAACATTCTGATAATCTTGTAAGAAATGTAGCTGAGACATAGAGCCATTGTGGCAATGTGATATAATGAAAACTGTATATATACATATATATTGCAAGATAATAAAATATATCTTGCATGTTGACCAAGAGCCTTAGGCATATATTTATTTTAATTTTTTCAATTAAGGGGCAATTTAGCATGGCCAATCCACCTACCCTGCACATCTTTGGGTTGTGAGGGTGAGACCCACACAGACACGGAGAAAATGTGTAAATTCTACACTCACAGTGACCCGGGGCCGGGACCGAACCCCAATCCCCAATCCTCGATGCAGTGAGGCAACAGCGCTAACCACTGCGCTACCGTGCCTCTGTGGCTTAGACATTATGACCTCGGGGTAAATGGTTTATATGTGATCAAGCATTGTTAACAGACACAGCAATGAGGAGAGGATAACTGGTGTCTCCAATTAATGAATTGAAATTCTCTCTCCTGAAAGCTGGAGGATTTGTAGGTGAAAGTGTTAAAGTTTAGGTTCTCCTCAGACATATTCCTCATGCTCAGCAATATAGACTACTCCCACAAGAGAGTTCTTGCTCCATACAAGCTGGTGTGAAACTTGATAAACCGGAAGTCTGTCAATGTAGCAATCCCAGGGGTCAGAGAAACACTTTTATTTAGCATCCTATTATATGCCATAAGGCGTCTGCTGTCTTTGACTTTGAAAACAGATAGATTAATTACTCTGGCTAAAAATCTACAGAACAGATTCTTCGATTTAAAAAAAAATTATATTTATATAGTAACTTTAAAAAGAATGTCTTGCATTTTTATAGCACCTTTAACAAAGAAAAATGTCTAAGGTGTTTCATAGAAGCTTAATCAATCAAAATTGAGAAAATGTCTAAAAAGCATTTTAATAAAGGAAGGAAGTAAGGAAAATTAACTGTGAGCTAAAGAAGGAGCAATTGTGACAGAGAGCAAAATCTTGCTGGATTTTAAGAAGGGTCTTAAATCTTTAGGGGCAGAATTCCTCAGATCACATCTCAGGCAGCAGAAAACATGGCTGTCATTGGTTAGATGAAGTGAAGGGGATTCATGAGAGTCTAGCGTCAGACAAATAGAGGATTGTAGGGAAGTAGGGAGGGGCATGGTGGTGGTGAATTTAAAGACAATTATAATTTACACTTTGAGACATTGAGAGATGAGGAGAGAATTTAGGTCAGTAAGGATGATTCTAAGTGGTAAGTTTACCTTGGTGCAGGATAGGATCAGGCTGGAGCATTCTGAATGATTTGAACCTTATAATGGTTGAAATTTGAAGCCATGCAGGAAACCATTAAGTAGTGGAATCTGGAGGTGACAAACGTTTGATCGAGAATTTCAGAAGCAGATTATCTGAGCTTGATGTGGAAGCACAGTGAGGGCAATATTAATAATGTGCAATTAATAATGGTGATTTCTCATGAAGAGGTTATGAACTTGAAATCTCAATTTGGGGTTGAACAAGGTGTTGAGGTTGGGAAGAGTTTAATTTGGGTAAACACAGTGACCAAGGAAAAGAATGGAGTCAGTAATGAGGACAAGGAATTTGTGGGAGGACCAAAGATGATTGGCGGGATTCTCCGCCCAGTGACGCTGGAATCAGGAAACGCGATTGGGCGGAGAATCATGCACCGGCCAGCAATCAAGGCTGGCGCCAGGCGCCTGACAGAATTTCGTACTCCGGTGCCACAACAGTGACGTGAATGTGTTCCATGCTGTACGCCAGTGTGGGCATTCAAATTGTAGGTTGGCATATCATTAGTAGCCCGACCCGGCAATTTCAGGGTCTCCCGCGATGCTCTGCCTCCGACGGCAAGGTTCACTTGTGGTATTTAAAATTGGGAAATGGCCATCCTACTTGCTGAGGGAGAGAGGGGGTATGAAAGTGTCCAACATCATTATAGTGTGATGACAGGGGGGGGTTTCAGACAGGGCCGGGAGGAGTAGCAGGGGGCAGCCAGCAGGTGGGCCGTGTGGTCAGGGTGGACGGGCACGGACGTCATTTCTGCAGCTTGCAAGGGAGCCACGCGGCTGCGCATGTCGCTGACTGTCCACTGTGAATTTAGCAGAACTGGTCTTTATGAGTGACTCCCCAGACTCCCCCCAGGTACCTTTTGGCCCCAGCCGATCCGTTAACAGGATAGGTGTGCTCTAGCACAGCCAGTGCCATCTCCTTGGCTGGGGTGAGGGTGTGTGGGGAGTGGAGGGCCTATATGCAGCTCCTGCTTGTCAGGCTTTCCAGTGCTGATCCCGACCCCTGCAAATCACATGCCAGCATTTATTGGAATTACACTAGTTCCACATGGTGCCTGTGCTAGTCCTGAATCACTCCGGAATCGCTTCAGCATTTGGTCTCTGAAATTGAGAATCCTCCTCAATGTTTTGTTGAATGCTCAGGTGGACCAACTTATGGCACATCTTTGACATGGGACAGTACAATGGACACATTGAGAAAAGGGCAGCTAGAGTGGGAACTCATAAAATTATATGTAAAAGCCCCCTTTGTATCATTGAATGATGTGGCTGAGATGCAGCATGTGAATGAGGAGGAAAATAGGCATAGGAAGTCTTGTTGGGTTGGACAATAGTTGGGGGGCAAGGTAAGCAGATCCCATGATAAATCATATGATAAGGCTATAGAATGGTTAAGGAGAATCAATAATAATATACCACGGCTATAGAGAACATTGCTTCTGCTTTAAAGAGGGTTATTTGGTGATATGGGAGGGGTACACATCTGTTTGGAGGCAGATGTGGGTATACATTTGGAAAAGTAAGAACCCAGCAAAGGTGTTTGGTGGAGAAAGGGGGATGTTTAAGTGGATCAGTGGTTGGTGAGGACAGAAGTAAGGAGATGTGTAAGAACCATTCCCATTGATTCCTTAAGACCATAAGACATAGGAGCAAATTTAGGCCATTCGGCCCAGTGAGCCTGCTCCGCCATTCAAACATGGCGAATATGTTTCTCAACCCCTTTCTCCTGGTTCTTCCCCATAACTCCTTATCCGCCTATTTTCCTCATTTCCCAATTCGTTTACTTTGTTGTTATAATTTTTGATCTATGGATATTTAATGGAAATATGCCTTTAAATCAAGCAGAGGAAGTAAGGAACTCAAATTAAAAAATAATTTATTGAGCTATGAAGATTTAGATTTTTAACAGATCTCAGACTTTCTGGCACCCGAGAGATTGGAGGGATGCGGTTTAATTGGTTGGTAGCCAATGGATTGGTCTATTCTGCCTGTCTGCCTGGCAATTCATTAATTCTGTCTCTCTCTCTCTCTCTCTCTCTCTATCTCTCTATCTCTCTTTCTCTCTTTTGTTCTCTCTCTCAAAAATGCTTCCTGCCTGCTGGTTCTGAATCTGCAGAGACATCGTGAGATCATAATGAATCTACAGTGAAAAACATTACAACATGAAAGCAAATACCTCATCCAACTAGAGGTCTATCCTAAAGAAAAATTTAACTGAAACACGTCCATCTGAAACGGAAACTTTTATCCTTTCACTTTTCGTATTATTTTTTTTTCACCCCTCTTTCCCCTCTATACTTGTCTGTCTTAGTGTATGTGTAGAGGATGGGGTGAGTTAAAGAAGGGGGGTTAGGAATTAGATAGTTATTAAGCAGCTGTATTTGCTGCCAATTTATTATAGTCATTGCAATTAATAAAAATTAATTGTGATTAAATTATAAACCTAGTGACTGTCATTATTGGGTAGCCAAAGTTCAAAACTTTGGGTATTTTCTAAGAATTAATACTTACTTTCAAATGTGCTGTGACTCTGGGTCAAGAGTTGCTGGAATTGACCACGCATTAGCCCAGGGTGTCGTAAAAGAAGTTTCAAAAAGCTATCCCCTTGTTTGCTATCCCCTTGGGATTGGGGGGAGGGGAGGCCTGGCTCAGACTGCCATTGCTGCAGTCTGTCTTTTAAATGCAGCCCTTTGATGCTACTTTCAGTCTCCTGGCTACGGAGTACTGCTTGTGCCCTTTAAATGCACAGAAGGCCTCGTTGTTTGGGAGCCCAGCCTGGCTGTGCCTCTAGACACCCAGCTGTAACATCAAGGGTCAAGCTCAATCAGGAGCCCACCGGCTCCTCAGAAATGCTTCACTGCAGAGGAAGCATCGGATCAGCAGTTCTCCCCCCAACCAAAGGACACCTGCACTGCAGCCTTTGGAATGCTTCCTCTCAGGGCAGAGGACTCACTAGTGACCCCCACCCCTCCGGAGTCTCCTCCTGGTGAGACTGGCTGCCTCTGCCACGATCTCCCAGGCAGTGCTCAGGAGGACAGGCTTGAGTCGGCGGCCCACAGTGGGGAAGAGGGTGTCCTTCCCCTCCTTACTGGCATGGAGCCGAGGGCCCACCTCAGACTCATGACCTCCATGGTGTAAGATCACCTCTAAGCCAGCTTGGTGGCTGCAGTGCTTGTGTGGTAAGTGCTTAAAAACAGCTTCAAGTGGCAGGCTCATTGGCGCAAACCTGCCCCAGGTATTAGAATGCCTGCTGGGCTGAGAATTGCTTGGAATTTGCGTTACTAGAGTGGTGACCCATTCGCATGTCCTGAATTGTTCCACAAATAGTACCCCCGGCGGGAATGTGAACCACAAGCAATTCAGTCCCGGCATCAACACTTATAAGGGCTGGATTCTGCAGTCCCCCAACCGCATGTTACTCGGTGGCGCACCCTCACTGGCAGTGGGATTCTCCGTTCCCCCCCCACTAGCCCATGGGATTACTGATTGTGGCCACCTCACACCGCCGGGAAGGGATGTGTTGCCAGCGGAATGGAAAATCCCGCCGCTAGAAAACTCACCCCTTAGGTTTTCAAATGGAGAATCTGGGGCGCGATTCTCCCAAACAGGGAGAAATCGTAAGGCTGGCGTCAAAAACGGGTGGGTTTGACGCCAGCCTCCCCCTCCCCAACCGGGGACCAGAATCGGTTCCCGGTCGGGGCTAGCGAATTTCGTTAAGCCCGCTTGCCAGAGTTTGCGACGGCTGACACGTCACATGACGTCAGCCGCGCATGCGCGGATTGGAAGACTCCAACCCGCGCATGCGCGGATGACGTCATCGCGCATTTGCGCGAAACCCGCGCATGCGCGGGCCAGGATGCCCCTCAGCCGCCCCGCGAATGGATACTGCGGGGCGGCGGAAGGACAAAGAATGCGCGGGAATCGGACCCGCTGCCCGCGATCGGTGCCCACCGATCGCGGGCCCATGGCACCCTTGGCACGGCCGTGGTACTGCCGTGCCAATCGGTGCCATGGTTGCCAAGATCCGAACTTTACGGCCGTTTTTACGAACGGCCAGACCAGGTGTGTTTGCCGTTCGTAAAAACGGCCGTAAAGGGCTTGGACTTCGGCCCATTGGCCAGCTGAGAATCGCTGCTCGCCGTAAAAAAACGGCGGCAGCGATTCGTGTCGGGAGTCGGGCGTGGGGGGGGTGGAGAATAGCGGGAGGGCGTCAGACTAGCATGGCCGTAAAAATTTACAACCCCCGCTATTCCCCGAATTGCGCCCCTGGCCTTTTGTATTTGGAATGATGCATTTGAATATTCTCTGAAGCCTGGGGGAAATAAGCTGGTAGCAGCCAAAACTGAAGTAACCTGTCAGATTGCATGAATAGATATTAAAAATGTAGACATTTTAACTGTTTGAATTGTGACCAGACTTCCATTAATCACAATGAGTTTGGTAAATCCTGCCCAATGACAACTGTCCATGGGCCTAAAACAGACAAAGAAAAACTGCAGCAAATTTGCAATCTCACTCAGAAACACCACAACTTCTATGGGAAATAGAAAATGTCATGCTGATGCAATAAGGAACTGTTGCACGATTTGACGAAGGCACATGAAATGAAATGAAAATCGCTTATTGTCACGAGTAGGCTTCAATGAAGATACTGTGAAAAGCCCCTAGTCGCCACATTCCGGCACCTGTCCGGGGAGGCTGGTACAGGAATCGAACCGTGCTGCTGGCCTGCTTGGTCTGCTTTAAAAGTCAGCAATTTAGCCCAGTGAGCTAAACCAGCCCCTACATTGTTGAGGTAGAATATTCTAAAACGTAGTTTGTTAGTACAGAACTTTCCGAAAAAAGACACATCTCAGCTTTTCAAAAGTTTGTTTCAGCAACATTCTGCATCTGACGGCATTGATACTAAACGGATAATTTTCCTCTTTTTCTGGTGCGGAGTATCACCTCTTGGAATCATATGAAGAAAATTCCGGCACTTGATGTACAGTTTTCCAACTTGTTCTTTCGAACGGTTGGGAACAGGCGCCGGAATGTGGTGACTCGGGGCTTTTCACAGTAACTTCATTGAAGCCAACTTGTGACAGTATTTACCCTGTAGTTTGAGGAGGAGAAGCTGGAATCCGATGTAATGGTATTACAATTAAATAAGGGTAACTACAAAGACATGAGGGAGGCAGCACGGTAGCATTCTGGTTCACACAATTGCTTCACAGCTCCAGGGTCCCGGGTTCGATTCCCGGCTTGGGTCACTGTCTGTGCGGAGTCTGTGCGCTTTCCCCGTGTGTCCGTGGGTTTCCTCTGGGTGCTCCGGTTTCCACCCGCAGTCCGGGGTTGTGCGGGTTGGGTGGATTGGCCATGCTAAATTGTCCTTAGTGCCCAAAATTGCCCTTAGTGTTGGGCGGGGTTACTAGGTTATGGGGGTGAAGGTGTGGGCTTGGGTAAGGTGTTCTTTTGACTCGATGGGCCAAATGGCCTCCTTCTGCACTGTAAATTATATGATCTATGATAATAAGCGATTATTATTATTATTAATTATTATTAAATCTTGCATCGTGCAAGACCATAGAGTGCTCCTGCTTGGTGTAGTTTCTCACTGGAAGTGAATTTTTAATTGCATAAAATAGGACATATTTCTGTCTCTGGTATCAATATTCATCTTCAAAGAATAAAAACAGAGTGTACTCTCCAAATCACAAAACTTCAATTTTTTAAAACTTTCAGATGAAAAACTAGCACTGTGCTTTTCAAAGCTAATCTACCTTGAAACCTGGTTAAGAAGTAGTTCCAATTTCCCAATACGAGTTCGCACTCTATCCCAATAGGGATACACCCCACTTACCAACTCAAATAATTTACGACAGGTTGGAAAATGTGAAAACTTTGAAATATCCGGAGGTGCATTGAAGTACAGCTGAGTCTAACCAGCTAAAGCTGTGTGGTAAGCTTCCCACTGATTGTCTAGACTACTTGTTAATACTTTGCCTTGTAAGGCCAGAGAGATCACAGTGAGAAGATTCCTATAGTCCAGTCAGATGTCTATCTTTCTGTCTCATTAATGAACCAGGAAGGCTGATCAATTAGTAACAGTCATCTAGATTCACACAGACTGGATAAGCTGACATTGCTTCATCTGCTACAGAGGGTTAATTTACTTCTCATTTTGGAGACATCTTGACCCCCAAAGTGACTGCACATTGCCACTTCTCAAGGATTTCAAAAACATTTAAACTGCATAATTCTTTCTTTTTCCAATTAAGGGCAATTTATTGTGGCTAATCCACCTACGCTGGGTTCTGGGGTGACAGACACGGGAGACTGTGCAAAATCCACACGGACAGTGATCCGTTGCCAGGATCGAACCAGGATTTTTGCCGCTGTGAGGCAGCAGTGCTAACCACTGAGCCACCATGCTACCCTTGCCCCTTCCCAAGGATAGTCATTAACTGGGTAATTAGATAAGTATAGGGCGGCATGGTGGCACAGTGGTTAACACTACTGCTTCACAGTGCCAGGGACCCGGGTTCGATTTCGACCTTGGGTGGTTGTCTGTGTGGAGTTTGCACATTCCTCCCGCATTTGCATAGGTTTTCCCCGAGTGCTCCAGTTTCCTTCCTCGGTCCAAAAATGTGCAGATTTTGTGGATTGGCCATGGATTGACCATAAATTGCCCCTAGGTCGGGTTATGGTATAGAATGGGACATTGGGCCCTGGTAGGGTGCTCTTTCAAAGAGGGTCTGTGCAGACTCGACAGGCTGAATGGCCTCCTTCTGCACTGTAGGGATTCTACAATTCTATGATTTAGGTCTTGCTTCAGGACAAAAGGTACTAAGAACTTTTCATAAACAGAATGTTGAGCATATAGGAGCAGATTGTCAACATTCCCCTGGCTACATACAATATTGGCACTGCTATAACCTCCACAAGGCCCATGGAGATGACCTGATCGATCTCCACGTGCGGCTCATGGAATGCGAGTTCTCCCACTGAGGGCCAAAGGCCCAACAGTAGGGCACATTAATTCCCCGAGATGAAAGCCAGCCCAGAAGGGAGCCGGGATCTTCGGATGGTCCCGACTGGGACTAGGGGTGCTATTCACCGCAGTGCTTTCTTATTGTGAGTGGGAAATAAACTACTTGAACTTATCTTTTTGGGACTCCTCATTAATTGCTATATTGGCAATGAGGACAAAATGGAACTACAGGTGGCGTTGTTGGGCATCCAGAGCATGGCTGCACCTCACCACAGAGGAGCAACATTAGCACTGGTTCAAAAATGCCGCTCTTCGGGAGGCTCGATGCTTTTAACACGAGTATGCCGAGCATATGCTGTACTTTCTCAGGGCTAACCCACAGAGCATAATTCGCCTGACTGCCTGTGGGACTTCCACTTTTAGCAGAATAAAGAGCCTAAACTACCCTATGACCCCAGACTCGAAGACGTTCAATGAATTGGTGGCGTTCATGATAGACCTCAATAACCCCAAACCGTCAGTCATTGTTCAGAGATACTGGTTCAATACGACCGAGAGAACCACAGGAGAGTCTGTTACTGAGTTTCTGGCCCGTTTACGTAAATTGGCTGAGCACTGCGATTACAGGCCATTTTACTTGAGATGACAAGGGACCGCCTCGTGTGCGGAGATAACCACACGGCAACCCAGCGGAAATTGCTGGCTGAACGGGCCTTTATGGGGCCCAATTCTCTCCCCCCCCCCCCCTCCCCCCCCACGCCGGCACGCGCACGTGATTCTCCCACACCCCCCAAACCGGCGCGCCGAGATTTACGGCTGGCCGCCCGGAGAATCCCCCCGCTCAAAAGGGGTCTGGCCCGCGATCGGTACCCACCGATCGGCAGGCCGGCCTCTCTGAAGGACGCACTCCTTTCCTTCGCCGGCCCGCAAGATCACTCCGACATTTCTTGCGGGGCGCCTGCGGGGAGGACGGCAACCGCGCATGCGCGGGTTTGTGCTGGTCAACCTGCGCATGCGGGTGATGTCATTTATGCAGCGCCAGCCGCGTAATTTACGTGGCGCCAAGGCCCGGTGCGCATAAATGACGCGGCGCCGCTCTAGCCCCCCGGGGGTGGGAGAATAGGGGACGAGGAGCGGCCTCCGACGCCGGAGTGAAACACTCCGGTTTTCACTCCGGCGTCGGCACTTAGTCTCCCATTGGGAGAATCCCACCCATGATCTTCCGCTCATGGGAGGGCAGTGAGAAGGGAGTCCAGGAGCTCCAGGGCATGTCAGTGATGCAGGTGAATAGCACAGGATGCTCCCCATTCAGGTGAGCGGCACCCCCTAGGAACAAAGCCTCTGGGACCCAGCTCTTGCCCTAGCAACGGCAGAGCAACGTCCATTGGCCAAGGGCATTTGCAGTCAGGCAAGGCATCTTCCCTTGATGACTGGATGAGGGCTCACATAGGTGCTGCTCCTGTGGATGGAGGAACTGCAGCGACCAGGAATGCCATGTCAGCCAACAAGTTCATCGCCCAGGTGGAGGAATGTGCCTCCCTAGAGCCAGGATCTTCGACCTAGCACTTCCTGATGAAGACCAATGCAAGCAATTAAACTGGATCACTGTGCCACAGGTTGCCCCCAACAAAGTCAGCATTCAGGTGAATGGTCACCCACTTGTAATGGAGCTAGACATGGGGGCTGTGGTCTCGGTGATAGAACAGCAAGCGTTCCAGAAGGTCAGGATCTAGCTTTTGGACTTGAGGGACTGAGGTATGTTTAGCAATGTACAGGGGTGAATCATTAGCCGTCACGGGCACGACAATTACTCTAGTTGCCTAAAGAGAGCAGTACGTCCGTGATATACCTTCAATTCACCGTGAGGCAGAGAGAGCAAGTGAACAGTAGGCTTTATTAGTCATGAATTTGCCTAGCTAGAGTCAGTAGTACAGAATGGATGCCGCCGACAAGAAGCCGGCGTATATATGCCCCGGTGTGGGCGGAGCCATAGCGGGGTTACAGTCCAGTACCTGGAAGCAGTTCATATCACCACTTCCAGGTCATAGGTCACATGTTACAGTATCATGCATGCATTATGGTCAATACATTCATCACAATACGGTTGCCAGATGTACTAGTATGGGCACCCGGCTTTAGTCCGCTGGGCTGCAGAGGCTCTATTTGGACTGGCAGCAGATTTTCAGGATGGGCACTGCCGAATTATACGAGGTGCTGGGAAGCATCCGGAGGTCTTCCAGGATGGCCTGAGTAAGATCAAAGATGCAGTGGCCAAGATTCACGTAGACACTGAGGAAAGCCTGGGATTCATTGGGCCAGTACAATTTGGGGTGTGGGCAGCGCCTGTCATACCGGTGTTGAAACCAGACAAAAGCAGGTTAGGTTGTGGGCATTACAAGCTAACAATGAACAAGACCTCTCGTTTGAATGAATACCCGATTCCACGAATGGAGGACCTCTATACAAAGCTGGCTGCAGGACACTCTTTTTCTAAATGACATCAGTCACACATACCTGTAATTGGAGCTAGACGCAGCTTCCAGATGGTTTGTGAACATTAATACCCATAGGGGCCTCTACGAATACACAAAGTTGCCATTCGGGATGTCATTGGCTTGTGCTGTTTTTAAGAGAGTCGTGCAGAGCATCCTCCAAGAGCTTTTGCTGGTTCCGGTTTACTTGGATGATGTCCTGATCACCAGAGCACCTGAGCAACTTAGAGGAAGTCCTCCTCCTATTTTCTGTGGCAGGTGTGCGCCTTAAGGCAAAAATGCATTTATGCTAAAGGCAAATATGCATTTATGCTAAAAAAGCCACGTACTTAGGGTACGGTGTCGACTGGGACTGCATGCATCCAATGGAGGAGAAGTTGTGGGTAGTCCACACTCCTGAGAACGTGACTGATTTGCATGAATTATTATGAAAAATTCACCCCTAACTTGACAACCATCCCCGCACCACTGCATGCGCTATTGAAAAAGTACCAGATTAGGACGTGGACAGCGCCGCTGGAAGAAATGTTCACCAAGGTGAAGCGGTGACTGTCGTCATCGGGCTTGTTGGCCCTCATCACGTGGACTGCAGCGGTTCAGGAAGGCTGCTCATCCCTACCTTCTCAAGGGCAATTAGGAATGGGCAATAACTGCTGGTCAAGACAGTGATGCCTCATCCCATAAAGCAATTTTAAAAATACTGTAAAAGCAGATCACTTTGTGTCTGGTTGGGAAAGATAACATTTCAGACATCTGCTGCTTTTTACCTACAACTGCATTTTTAGTTGCTGATATTAATAAATAGTAGACAATATACCCTAAGGTATTTGAAATGGATGTAACCACATGTGGTGTGATGGGAAAGTAAAGAAGTCTTTCAATGTAAACAGTAATGTGGAAAGAATAACAAGGCTTGACAGCAGTGTGGTTATTAGTGATCTAGTAAGTGACAAGTCACATGCCCCTTACTGTTAATATTTACAATGCTTTTCAAAAGCATTATATCCGAACTGCTGAGCTCTACCATAGTACATTATTTCTGGATCATTACACACCAGCTTAGATGGTCATGTTATAAATGGGACATTATTTTGCAGTCCTAGATTTCTATTCTTTCAAGACTAACCAGAATGACATAAAAAGACATGCTTCAAAGATTCCTCTGGGGAGAAATGGCAGCAAAGGATTTCATATGTACGAGTAAAAATGTAAATTCCAATTCATAGAAAATCTCAGTGAACTTCACATCTGATCAAAGTGTGCATACTGGGGATTTGGATTGAAGATGCCAGTTCAGAGAGTTTTGTAACTCTTGCTATTACATGGCCAGGCACTTGACATACCCACAGGCATGTGGAAGCAGTTATAAATTAATCGCAAGCATCTCCCAGTATCATCCAGCAGCCAACCAGTAAATGCATGGATTGGGACATTGCAGCACAAAAGTGCTACAAGAATATCACCAAGATGAAACGTTAGGGCAAAAAATATCAGCCACATACACTAGTTACTCTTGGAAAAATAAATGTAACTTTATTTAAGCTATGTCCAAAAAAGCTTTTCTTCTGATGGTGCAGAATAAGGTATTAGCAGATTGAAGAATTGACAGTGCTTGTAATTGAGGCAGTGTTATGGATGCTGTATTAGGATACTGTATGGTATTGTCTTTTTGCTCTTCAAGGTGCATACTTGATAGTTGATCATAATCCCATTGGCGTTATTGGCTTTGTTTTCTCGTCTTGTTATGATCCCCATAGCAACCGATTATTTTTAGAAAAGTATTTGAATTTCCAGTCACTGACTGGAAGGGTAAGATAATAAGATTTCATGTTTTAAGACTTTGACTGTCATTAAAAAAAACTAAAAGTTTTTGTCTGAACACTATTCAATTGACAACCGATACTCACAGCAGAGGTCCCACATTTAACTCTTAAAATGACATAAAATGCCCTGCATAGTTATATTTTAATGGACACCTCGAGCTGGATTCTCCAATTTTGAGGCTAAGTCCGGAGGATGTGTCTGGTTTTACGGCAAAAAAGTTGGTGCCGCCCCTGCACCGATCCTCCGACCGCGAGGGCTAGCAGCCGCGCCATGTAAAATGCACGGCCTTCCCAATATAAACGCCTGGAGAACTGCCGGGTCCATGGCCGCGCATGCGTACGGCGATGACTTGTAGTGGCTGCGCAACATGGCGGCAACCATGCGAGGACCTGACCTGCCAGATAGCACTCCTATGGACCCCTCGTCAAAGCCTCCCCCGGCCCGCAGCATGGCTCCCGCCCGACTGTGGCGGCGCTGGACGCAGACCGCAGCTGCTATGCCGGGTTCACGAAAACTGAGAGCACACGTACTCCGTGAGGTTGGGAACTCGGCCCATCTGGGGCGGAACATCGGGAGAGGGCCTTCAGGTAACGTCCTGAGGCTGTACCAATGGCGTGCGGCGTACTCTTCGATGACCCGTTTTGGAGGGGGCAGAGCATCCAAAATCAGGCACCACCCCTCATTCAGTCGTATACAGGGATACTCTGCCCTATCGCCAAATACCATATCAGCGTTGGACAGTGGAGAATCCTGCTCTTCATTCTCCAGGAATCAACCCAGATCCATCGCAGCTCCCAAAGGATTGCTTCCTTTTCCACAACTGCATAAGTTCTAATCAGTTCTAAAACTGATTTTCACGGTGAGGAATGAATTGGAGATTCTTCCCTCTAACAAAGCTAGGCAAATCTTCCAATTTTGTTCAAATCATTGTGAAGTTGGTCTCTTTAATCTGAGTACCGGGTCCCACCTACGTTTCCTGTGAAGAATAACAGGGCCAATATTTTATCTTCTTAAGGTGAATATATCTTTATGCTCCCTCCTTCGACTTCCCAAATTCTTGCTGACTGAGCTAGTTATCAGATTCAGGGATAGCTTAAGAAACATTTTGTACCCCAATTCTATGAAGGCGTGCTATGAATTCTTTCTTACGCAAATCAATGTAAACCATGTTAGCTTTGTCGCCAGATAGAAATGCTAATTAGCTATCATTTAGACCCTGAACTCCATTCTATCTTGGACTTAAATAGACAGTTGAAACCTGACATTCCTAATCCCCCCCTCCCCCCCTGTAGCTTGAGTTTTTGCAATGACAATTTGGCAGTTTAGCCAAATTGGTGCTGGAACCCTGATTTCAGAAGTCCTGCTCCTGAACTTGGAATCCACTATTTCCTTTGGGTGGGGGTGGAAGGGTTGAGGGGTGGGGGTTGATTGGGACCATGATGGGGTTCGCACTTCCATGGTTCACGGAAGCAGGTCCAAAGGCAACTATGGAGATTGCTGAGTGCCAACATGGGCCCGGTTCTCTGGAACTGCATCCCACATATGTTGGAAACAGTTGGGTTATCTAGTCCTCACCCTTCATCCCCTACCCACTCCTCATGGCCTATGATATCCCCATGGCTCCACCATGCTAACTAATGTTCCCCATAAACTCTCATGCCTCTTCAGGCCTCCATGGCATATCAATGCCAACTCATGACACCACCCATCCTATACCACCACTCACTGCCATGCTGCCTCAAACACACCATTACTCCCCCATTCCTACTCATGCCCCCACCCATCCCTCATGTTCCTACTCATCCATATGCCACTCATACCCCATGACCCCTGCATCCTAACATGTTCTCTCACCCACCCCATGTCAACTTAATCCCCCGCTTACCCTCATGTCTCCTCCATGCTAACCCATGCCCCCAATCACGCATTACCCTATGCCCCTTTCCTGCCAACTCATGCCCCAGCCCACTCCTCATATCTGCTATGGTCTTTCATACCCCATGTTCCTTCATACCCTTGAGGCACCTCCATGCTAATTCCTGTCCCCACTTGTGGTAATTTTAAATGCAGACCTCAAAGATACAAACAAGGTAGAGCTTTATTGGAAAGGCGTTTACTCTATAGGCTGTTAGGATAGAATTCCTGTTTGCCTGGAAAAGGCTGATGAAATCATCAATATTGCACCTGGTCGGACACTTAAAGTGACCTTATTCCAACAAACATGAATATAAAACACTTTCCTCCCCCTTGATGTTAGAGGTTCTTGCTATGAAACACCATATAATGTTAACAATCAAAATTTACAATATGAACAATTAATAAACACAACAGTCAATAAGTTTGATGTTTCAGAGGATGTTAATTTCTGTGTGGTTGTTGATGAATCTCAGTTATCTGCTTTTTCGTGTTGACTGCAACTTATGGTGTTTTTAGTTTAGAATTTAGAACAGTACAGTACAGTACAGTACAGCACATCGAACCTGGGACCCTGGAGCTGTGAAGCATTTATGCTAACCACCATGCTACCCTGCTATGGACATCGCCCATAGTTCTCAACTGGAGTCCACGTCATGTTCGGAGGTTAACATGGTGTTGACGTTTCCTCAACTGGGATACTGTCTTCCACTGTTGTTTCTGGTATTGTCAGGTTCTCAGGAATGTCTAAGTCTTTACTTGGCAGTTTGGTGTGGACTCTCAGTTGACTGCGATCTAAAAACTAGTTCTTGTTGCTAAATTTTGATAAGCATGTCTCCTCCACACGACATTGTCCTAAGTTTGAACTACTGGTGGGCAGCACGGTAGCACAAGTGGATAGCACTGTGGCTTCACAGCACCAGGGTCCCAGATTTGATTCACCGCTGGGTCACTGTCTGTGCGGAGTCTGCACGTTCTCCCCATGTCTGCGTGGGTTTCCTCCGGGTGCTCCGGTTTCCTCCCACAGTCCAAAGACGTGCAGGTTAGGGTGGATTGGCCTTTCTAAATTGCCTTTAGTGACCAAAAAGGTTAGGCGGGGTTGTTGGGTTATGGGGATATGGTGGAAGTGAAGGCTTAAATGGGTCAGTGCAGACTCGATGGGCCAAATGGCCTCCTTCTGCACTGTATGTTTTATGTTCTATGTTCTATGTACTTAGGAGACCAGTCCTGTCTGTGCTAAGACAATGGCAGGTATCCACTTCTCACTGGTGATATAGTTCGTTGCTAATACTTCCTGACCTGTCTGACAAACAAGGTGTTTAGCCTGTTCTCACATTGCAAAACCTGACTTTACTGTTTCCTCTCAACAATATCTTTTGTCTTAGGCAGCTTCAGCAAATCAAATGCTGTGCATAACTGACGTTTTACTATGAGTAATGCCGGAGAACTTTGGGTTGTCAAATGTGTTGTATTCTGGTATGTCATCAGGGATTGGCTGAGTCGTATAGACAATAATCCTTGCTCATTGCTTCATTGTCTGAACAAACCTTTCAGTCAGCCCATTTGTGGCAGGATGATAAGGAAGTGTTGGATTCCGTTCTCCCTTAGATAATTTGTGAATTCTTACGAAATGAACTATGTCCCATTGTCACTAACAAATTGTTCCGGATAATGGCATCTTGCAAAAAGCTCACTAAGTTTTTTTTATTCATTCATGGAACGTGGGTGTCGCAGGCTGTGCCAGCATTTATTGCCCATCCCTAAGTGTCCTGGAGGTGCAGTTAAGAGTCAACTACACAGTATTTCTATTGTTCTCTCCGAGTCTACCACAATGAAATACATTTGCCTTCAATTGCTACAGCATAATCTATATGAACTATTTGCTATCGCCCTACTGGTCATTCCCATGGATGTATTGACACTAGTGGGGGCAAGTTTCAAACTTTGCACAAGCTGAACATATAACCTCTCTCGATTTAGCTATCTCCCTGTGTCTGCTTGGGTTTCCTCCAGGTGCTCCGGTTTCCTCCCACAAGTCCCGAAAGATGTGCTGTTAGGTAATTTGGATATTCTGAATTCTCCCTGAATGTAGTGACTAGGGGCTTTTCACAGTAACTTCATTGCAGTGTTAATGTAAGCCTACTTGTGACAATAAAGATTATTATTATTATCTAACCTGCGCATCTTTGGACTGTAAGAGGAAACCAGAACACCCGGAGGAAATCCAAGCAGACACAGGAAGAACATGCAAGCTCCACACAGACAATCACCCAAGGCTAGAATTGAACCTGGGACACTGGTACTGTGAGGCAACAGTGCTAGCCACTGTGCCACCATGCGGCCCATTCTTTCCCAAGGGCGGAATGAAGACCCTCATTCTCCAGAGGAGCCAATCAGCCTGTATGGATAGTTTCAGTCTTCGGGTAACATATGGCTTCAACTCTGGGTTTGTTCCCATGGTCTTACCACGAAGTGCCATGTCCATTCCTCTGACAGTCGTGGACTATTTCTGGTAAACTTGTCCTGCGATTCAGGTGGGTTTTCCAATTCTTCGAAACAGAAGATATTACCACTCGATCTATTCATTGACAACTCGTTAGCTAAAGGTGGCCTGAAGAGTCGATCAGCATTCCCATGAAGATTTGATTGATGATATTTTATCTTGTATGTATGCGCTGACAACAGCAATGCCCATCTCTGCATTCGGCTCGCTGCTGGAGATGGAATATTGGTGGGCGGTAGCATTGTGAGTGGTTGATGATCCTTTAGTAAATTAATTTCCATCCATCTAGGTTTTCGTAAAAACCTTTGATTCCAAAAATAATTCTTTGCATTTCTTTCCTTATTTGTGCTTGATTAATTTCTGCTTTGTTGAAGGATCTTGATGTAAATGCTATTGGCTTTTCTTCATCATTGGGCATTATGTGAGAAACTGCTGTTCCCACCCCATAAGGTGATGCATTGCAAGCCAGTTGCAAGGGTATCTTTGGCTCAAAGTGTTTCAGGCCTTCAGACTTTCGCAGTGCTTGTTTAGCTTGTACGGCCTTCTCGCATGGATCCACCAATTTCCATTTCCTGTTTTGACATAATGAGTTGTGTAAAGGCTTGAGAATAGCTGCTCGATTCAAGACAAACATTCTACAATCAAACTGATTTAAGTGCAGGTGCCTCAGTTACTTTTGAAGGCAATTTGTAAAGACCCTTTGCATCTATGATATGCCCCACATTCAATAGGAGGTTTGAAGAATTGACACTTAGCCTTCCCTACTTGTAGTCCATAACCTTCTAGTCTCTGGAGTGTAGCATCTAAATTTTGAAGATGTTCTTCTTCATTCTTTCCAGTAACTGAGATATTGTCAAGTAGCACTGGACTCCTCCTGCTCCTCTTCGAATTTGATCCATTGCATGTTGGAACAATGCAGGTACAGGCATGCTGCCAAATGGAAATCTTTTATATCTGAATAGCCCTTTGTGTGTCACAATTGTCAAATATTGTTGTGACTCTTGGTCCACATTTATCTGGAGATGAGCTTGACTCGGGTCAATTTTACTGAATACTGGCCTTCAGCCAACCCAGCAAATAAATCAGCAATTAAAGCTAGACGGTACTGCTCGGCACAGTACTGATAGTGGCCAGGATTCTCCAACCCGCGCCGGGTCTGAAAATCGCCGGTCACGCCTGAAATTCCCGCCACACCGCTCTGACGCCGTGACACGATTCTCCGGCGGCCGCAGTAGGCATCCTAGTGGAGGGACGGGATGATCAGACTCCAGGGGGGCCTGGACAATGGTTACCGATCAGCGGGCACACGCGATCTGGAGGGGGCCTACCTCCTTCCGCGTGGGCCCGCTGTGTTACTCAGCCATGTTGTGCGGCCTGAAACAGTCTCCACGCACATGTGCCGGTGCGGAAACGGCCACCACGTGTATGCATGGACCCGTGCCGGCAGTGCAGGACCACGTATCGCCGCCAGAGCAACACGCAACACTCTGGCCACGTGCTGGCCGCCTGTGGCCCACTGAACCGCTGGGACAGGAGGCCCATTGACGTGCAACACTCTGGTGTTTACGCCGGCGTCAACACTTGGTTGGGATTTTAGAGAATCCCGGCCAATGACTTTAAAATAGCACATCAGCGTACCGAACCATCTTTCTTCATCATAGGCATGGCCCAATCACTTATATTAATGGGTTCAAGGGCCATCTTGCCCGACCTCTAATTCTGCCTCAACCTTAGGCCTGATGGCCAATGGCACTGGCCCAGACTTTAATCATCTTGCTTGCCTTTCGTCCTTAATCTTTAGCTTTACTGAGATCTCTTTCATGTATCCCATCACTCCATTAAAGAGAATTGCATGTTTCTTTAAAATCTTGCAGTACACCTGCTTCAGACTCTGACATGAGATTCACCTCGGCACAGTTTAGCTTGATTCTTAGCAGTCAGGTTCTCCCCATTAATGGCTGGATAGTTATATTTAACAATGTGCAGGGACAAGTCTACGGTCTGTCCGTTAAGCTGCACATTTACATCGACCAGCCCCTAAATGGAACCACTTACCCAGCATAGACGTTTAGTCATAGCTTTGAGGGTTTTAAGGTGATATGTTGTAGTTTCTCTTGGTAAACAGTTTCTGGTAACAACAAAACTGCTGCTCCAGCGTTCATTTCCATTTTCATCGGCTGTCCGTCCAGCAAAGGAGTGACCCAGTTATAGTTTGTTGTGTACGGAATGGCCAATACATTCAAAGACAGTTCATCATCTGATTGTGACTCTGGTCCTTTTCTGTGCCTTTTTTTTAATCACATGGATTCTTTTTCCTTGATTTACTTTTCCATTTGAAACACTTGGTTCTTTCTTTTTATAGTTCTTGTTTAGAACTTGATGTTTCTTTTTCCAACTTGCATGTTCAATGTGCCTCTTTTTACCACACTTCCTGCATTTTCATTCTTATTTTCATTTTGAATCTTTGTGCCAGCAGTCTGCTGTAGAGTGTCCAGTTTTTTGCACATCGGTGGTAATTTCAAACCTATGCCCGTGTTTGGGTCTCAGCCGACATTTTATGCATTTTGGTGCTTGAACTTAATTGCTGGGCTTACTTAGCTGCTAATTCCATAGAGATCACTGGCGGAATTCTCCGACCCCCCCCCCGCCGTGTCGGAGAATTGCCGGGGTCGACGTAAATCCCACCTCCTCCGTCCTCCAAATTCTCCAACACCTCCAAAAATTGGCCTGGCCGCCCGCCTCGGAGAATGGCGGGGACCGGCGTGACTCAATGGTCCCCGGGGCTCCATGCGCCAACTCATGCCGGCCGACGGAGGCCCTTCAGCGCCGGTTGGTGTGGCGCCAAGCCCCTTTTCCGCCGGCCGGCGGGGCGCAAACCACTCCGGGGCAGACCTAGCCCCTGAAGGTACGGAGGATTCCGTACCTTTGAGGCTGCCCGACGCCGGAGTGGTTCAGGCCACTCCGTCCCGCCGGGACCCCCTGCCCCGTCGGGTAGGGAAGAATCCCGCCCCACAACTTCTAAAGCCTTCTTTAGGTTTAAGTTGTTTTCTGTTAACAGCCTTTAGGATACCTTCGCTTCTTAATCCACACACTAATCTGTCTCTAATAGTGTCGTTCCAGACAGCTCCACTCGGCTAAATTGCTGGCTTTTAAAGCAGACCAAGCAGGCCAGCAGCACGGTTCAATTCCTGTACCAGCCTCCCCGGACAGGCGCCGGAATGTGGCGACTAGGGGCTTTTCACAGTAACTTCATTGTAGCCTACTCGTGACAATAAGTGATTTTCATTTCATTACTTGCTTCAAAGTACCTCCAAACTGTGTGATTGGTTCACCTTCTTGTTGGGTGGGTTTGTGAAAGCTGAACCTCTTGGTGTTGACCAAAGGTTTAGTTGAGAAGTGGCCCTGCAATACCCTCACAGTTCCATCATCGGTTTTCCAGCCTGGTTTTTCCATCAGGCTTTGTATGAGGTTGAATGTTCCCACCCCCACAATTGTACTCAGGAAATTTGAAACGATGATATCTGCTGAAATTTTATTCGCTGGGACAAAATCTTTTATTATATAAGCTACACCATTGGAAAATAAATGCAATTGAAATGTTTTTTTCCGATTAACAGGCAATTTAGCATGGCCACTACCCTGCATAAAAGACCATAAGACATAGGAGCAGAATTAGGCCACTCGGCCCATCGAGTCTGCTCCGCCATTCAATCATGGCTGATATTTTTCTCATAACCCATTCTCCCCATAACTCCTGACCCCCTTATTGATCAAGAAGAACCTATCCACCTCTGTCTAAAGACACTCAGTGTCCACAACCTTCTGAGGCAAAGAGTTCCACAGATTCACCAATCTCTGGTTGAAGAAATTCCTCCTCACCTCTGTTTTAAAGGATCGTCCCTTCAGTCTGAGATTGTGTCCTCTGCTTCTAGTTTTTCCTACAAGTGGAAACATCTGTGGGTTGTTGGGGTGAGATCCATGCAGACGCGGGGAGAATATGCAAACACCACATGGACAGTCAACCGAGGCCAGATTCAAACCCAGGTCCTCAGCGCCTTGAGGCAGCATTGCTAACCACTACACCACGATGTCGCCCAAAAATAAATATGTTATAATTACTGCCTCGGAAGCAGACAGTGACTATCATAAATCTGTGCTGCGGGCCACTGATTTTCTATTCATGAAAAAAAGTGGAACCACTTGCACTGACGCTGTTAAAATTGCATAGGACAGTTATTTGTAACTTAAAAACATGCCGAATCCTGCGATGATCAAAAAATTGTTGTCCGTCCGGCTGCTGCCAACTTTTCCTGATGTAAGTAATGATCTGGCAACCAACACATCAGTGATTTGCTCGATGTATTTATAAACTTTGATTGACTGAAGTTGCAAATGATGGTTGTGGTACCATGGATTGAATTTATGGTGTGACAGGCTGGGATTGCCTTAGTCGTGACCACAAAAAAAAGGAAGAGCAAAATGAACTTTGGTATCCTAATTTTTAATTTGAGCATCAAAAATCCATGCAATAAACTGCCACAACGGTCAACTTTTGGAAAGCCAGTTCGCAGGAATCTGCTGTTAAAATTCTCTTTGAAAATAATCATATGAAAAATCGAGCTGGTCTATCTGTCACTTGTTATAACCCTCCCGTTGATTATTTAAATGGCAGATTGTGAGCACAGTACATTATCTTTGTCTAAATCAGGAATTTTCTACTCATGCTCAATAAAAAAAACTTTTAGCATTGGTTTTAATAGTGAAATGCAACTCGGAGATATACATGAGGACACTTCAGCTTAATGTCAATGGTTACCTGGAAGATCCTGTGTTACAATGTGGATCACTATCAGATTTCCCAGCTACAGTGCTTCCCACCAACAGTGTCAAATTGCCTCTTTAGGCTCCACTTTCTGAGGGAATTAGTGATGTAGCTGTCTACTAGGCCTGTGTAGACACGATGACTTGATTTTGGGTTTGAATCACTATTGAAAGGGTGACCATTGGCAGAAGACAGGGAAACTCCAATCTAATGCCAATTATTCACAATTGAAAATTCATATCAAATATGACCGTTTAACAGGTTTCAATTCGGTTGGTGAAGTCAAAACTAAGTCACAGAGCCTTTCCTTGCTGAGAGAGTTTATTGACTTTGTCCAGTATCAACTCTCCTCGCCCACGCCCAGTGTCCCAGCTATCCCCTGTTTGTACATGTTCAAGTATTTATCATTTGTTTCCCTTAATTAATAAGACATCGGGCAAGATTTTCCACCCTCCGCTGTGGCGTGTTTTGCAGCAGCAGAGGCGGCCCTACCAGTGGTCTGCTGTCAACGGGATTTTCCATTGTCCACACCTTCCGCTGGCTGGGAACACGTGGCGGAGTGTCGCTGTTGGTGGGGCTGAAAGATCCCGCTGCCGGGAACGGTGGAAAATTTTGATCATTGAGAGTGAGCTGCTATTTGAAGCAGTGATGGAAATAATTGCAGGACATTAACATTGTGACACATGCAGCTCCAGTCCTTTGCTATTTTTTCCCAAATCATCTGGGAGATTAATAGCATGGAAGATTTACTGAAACCATTAAATCAACCCACCTAACCAGCAGAGAGCAAACACCAGCTGCAATAATGTTGCAAGTTGGGAACAGCAAAGTACATTTAAAAAAAGAATGAAATAGATTTCAGACCTTATAGCAACATGTGTAACTAGAATATATTACAAATTCTGAAGAAAAATGCATGGACAATAAAAACAATAGTTATTCTTCTTAAAAGGGTGTTGCCACTTTACTGGGTTGTTTCCAGTCAGGTCAATTCCTGGAAAAAAACTGATCTAAAAATGCCACTGCCGTCATGCTGGGCCCCAGGGTACAGTTTGTGCTGAGCAGATGCTATAACAGTTGAACTATGAACTTTCACAAAGTGCTTTTTAAAGTCTTAGCTATGAGGTTGCTCCCCCGCACCCCCCCCCCCCCCCCCCCTCCGCTCCTCTTTTATGCTGTTGCCAATTCCATACTCCACTGCTCCACCCATCTCCAGCCAAGAGGACAAGGCAGTGTTGTCCCCTGCCATCCCAAAACACCCCTTGTGTGGTCTTAATGAGACACGTACAGTCAAAATGAGATGGCTGTCTTCTCCTTGTAGCTCCCTAAGCATCATCCCATCCTGTTTCATTTGTGAACCATTGTTACTATGCCCAATACATTTTATTGTGAGGCTTGAAATCACTTCTGAGTCTGAGCAGTGTTTGACTTATTCAATATTCTAGTCCCACACAAAATAAAATCGCCGTGATCCAAAATAAACAATGGCATGTTTTGGAGAAAACATTTAACCCTAACTCCAGCCTAATTTCTATATTGTTTCACTCTTTGAAAGGACAGACAGCCACACTGATGATATTCAAATAAAATTTTGAAAATCCTGTATAACTATCAAAAGACTTTTCAAGAGATATTGGGCAGAATTCAGTTTGGGAGACTATATGGGTGTGATTCTCCAGCCTCATTGCACTCTCTCTCGTAATGAGGCCGGTGAATAGCAGGAGAGGCCAGAAATCAGATCAGTGCCAGTCGTCAAACAGTTTGCGATGCAACCGCTCCGCTCCTGTAGGCGAAATCGGTATCATGCCATAGCGTGGCTAGAAACCAATTATTAATATAATAATATTAATAATATTTATTTATTGTCATAAGTAGGCTTACATTGCAATGAAGTTACTGTGAAAATCCCCTAGTCGCCACGTTCCAGCACCTGTTCGGGCACACGGGGAGAATTCAGAATGTTAAAATTACCTAACAGCACGTCTTTCGGGATTAGTTGGAGGAAACCGGAGCACCCGGAGGAAACCCATGCAGACACAGGGAGAACGTGCAGACTCCGCACAGACAGTTACCCAGCTGGAAATGGAACCTGGGATCCTGGCGCTGTGAAGCCACAATGCTAACCACTGTGCTACCGTGCTGCCTCTTAAGCTTATATTCCATTTCCATAAAATTAACGAGAGCGACCCCATATCCAATGGCCTCCTGTCATTCATTGGCCTCCCCAGAAAGTGCTCACGCTGGCACCGATTAGTTCTCCTTTTGAAAAACGTGAATCTGGTGGAAGGACTTCTGTGGGAAGCCGAGGAGGTGAGCAGCCATCTTTGGAAACAGCAAAGAGCCTGGATGTGCTTGGCTTGGCACCCTAGTGCTCGGTGGGGCACCCTCCGCAGGGGTAGGCTGCCATGGGAGGGTGGGGGGGCAACTGGGGGGCTGTCACTTGTGGCACCACCATGCCAACCCCAGGATCAAATGTATCCATTCCAGGTACAACACCTGTCCCTGCCATACTGCCCAACAACAACACATAACCCCCACTGACTGCCAAGGCCTCTGGCTGTGTGGCTGAAGGCTATTGCTAATAGGGAATTGGCAATCTTGGTTAAGTGAGCACTTCACACATGCCAAGTGGATTTGTGTGGGTGGGCGGGTCATGTAGCATGTGGGTGTCATTGCTTAGCATCACAATCACACCTTAATGCCTGGTCACTGTACTTGAACAGTGTGGGAGGGCAACACCATAAATGCAGCAGCCAACACCCAGGGGATGGGACACAGCCAGGATCCACGGCCGAGTGAGTACCACAGGAAGGGGGGAGATGCCTGGAGAGATGGGCAAAGTGCCTGCATTGCGGAAGGAAGTGACAGAGGCATCATAATGGTTTTGCAAAAAGGTGTTTAGTGTGTTACCACCCCCCATGCCCCCCCTTCCCCAACCCCTACCTACCCCACACCCTCATCCCCATCCCCCCACCCCCATCATTGCCCCCAGTGATCCTCAACTTGTTTTGCCCTCCTAGCTCTACCACTACATTTAAGTGTTTCCTCAGGATACACATCTGAGGTGGAGGCAACCAGCTGCTAACCTCGTCCTGTGGCCTTCAATGCCCCTGGTGGGCGTCCTCTAGGGGTACAAGGGCCAGAGGGCATTGGCTCACGTCTGCAACACATGCCGTGTCTCTCTGTCTTTTGTGCTGACCCCAAGAAGCGGCCTCATCAGAGGGGTGAAACTCAGGGGGGCTGGTGGCCAACATCAGCAGTTCATGAGAAGATTCCGACTTGACACTCAGCACTCCCTCCTCCCAATTGATGCCCTTACAGCCCTGAGGGCCACCATGGGATGGAGGGGCAGCTGGTTTGAGCCCCGGCTGCCCCTGCAGCATCTGACTCTGCCAGCCCTGGCGGTTCCTCATGGCCTGCACCTCGGCTCCTCAGTGACTGGGACATGCTCTGCAGCACCTCAGCCATGCCCATCTGTGAGTGGGACAGAACCTCATCAAGGTTTGCCTGGTACTGGGCCACATTCCCCAATGAGTCGGACATTCTGCCGAGACCCTCAACCACGGCCGCCACTGACTGCGGGACGCCTTGGAAACCTTCACTCATGTTACTGATGTCGTGCACCAGGCTCTCCACTGCGATCGCCACCCTAGCAGTGTTGGTCTCGGTGCCACTCAGTGTAGGCAACATCTCCTGTGCCCTTAGCCTCTGGGACTCCTCCAATCGGCTGTGGATCTGCCGGAGTGATGCTGCCATCTCCCTCTGAACGTCCAGGTTAGTCCCTATTATCTTCACCAGCTCCGGGTAACTCTGTGCCACAGGCTAAGCATCAGGCTGGGATCCAGCTGGGCCCTCAGATCCAACAGATGTCTGACTGCTGTCTCTTCGGGGGTTCCTACCTCTACCTGATGTGCATCATCAGCAGTGTGGTGCTCACCAGATTGTGTCGAAGAAGCCTGTCTACCAACATGTCCCACCGAGGTGTGTCTACCTGCGCTGGGCGGGGGGGGGGGGGGGGGGGGGGGGGGATGACAGCTATGCCACGACTACGGTTACATCCTTGGAGCTCTCCTCCGAGGTCTTCTCCTCAGAGTCAGGAGATGGTGCCGCCGGGATGGGCCAGCGACGTCGGCTGGAGGACCTGCAGGAGAATGGACATTTAGTCAGTGGGAGGGATGGGCCAGTCAGTAAATCAATCACTACTCACGTTTGACAGGTCCTCTGGGGGAGCCCGGTGGTTCCTCACCTCCGCGTGGCTGACCGATCTGTCCACGGCCAAACCAGTCACCTCCAGGGCCCGCTGCTCAAAGGAGGTGAGGATTCTTAAGTCCGGCACCCCTCTGCCAGTCTGGGCCCTCTCCCAACAACTATAGGAGAGATTTTCCTGAGGAGACACAGCTGTGTTCGGCCCATCTTGTCCATGCCAACCCAAAGACGCCCAGGTGCCCTTTCTAATCCCATCTCCCAGCACACGGCCCATTGCGCCACCGTTTACAGCACTTGTGGTGCAGATCCAGATATTCTTAAAAAGAGTTTCGGGTCTCTGTCTCCACCACCAACTCAGGCAGCGAATTCCAGACACCCATCACCCTCTGCGTAAAAAAGCTTTTCCTCATGTTCCCTCTAATCCTTCTGCCAGTAGATCTCTCTGACTGTCAATACTCTCGAGGGTTCTGCCATTCGCTGTATATTCCCTACCTGCATTAGACCTTCCAAAATGCATTATCTCACATTTGTCCACATTAAACTCCATCTGCCATCTCTCCGCCCAAGTCTCCAAACAATCTAAATCCTGCTGTATCCTCTGACAGTCCCACTCTCTCCCTCTAGTTCTAACTCTCCAGCCCTGGTAGTATTCTAGTAAATCTTCACTGACTCTCTCCAGATAAATTTCATTCTTCCTGTAATGTGGTGACTAGAACTGCACACAATACTCGAGTGATGGCCTCACCGTGTTTTATACAGTTCAGTCATTATATCCCTCCTTTTGTATTCTATACCACTGCCAATGAAGGAGAGCATTCCACATGCCTTCTTTACAACCTTATCTATCTGTACTGCTACCTTTATGGATCTTTGCACTGACACGCCAAGATCTCCCACTTCATGAACTTCTTTTTGTGTATTCCTGTTTATTGTGTATTCCCTATTACTATTTGACCTCCCTAAATCAATTACCTCACATTTATCAGAGTTGAACTCCATATGCCACTTTCCTGCCCAGTGTGCCAACCCATCTATATCACCTTGGAACTTACAGCTATCCTCTCCACTATCCACCAGAGGGCCAATTTTTGTGTCGACTGCAAATTTCCCAATCATGACCCCCATGTTCAAGTCCAAATTGTTAATATATGAAACAAACAGCAGGGGTCCCAACCACTTGAAACAGCTTTCCATTCACAATGGCAATCATCAACCGTTACCCGTTGTTTCCTGTTATTTAGCTAACTTTCGATCCAATTTGCCATATTACCCTGTATGCCATGGCCTTTTGCTTTTTTGAGCAGTTTGCCATGCGGGACTATGTCAAATGCCTTACTAAAGTCCATGTAGACAACATCCGCTACACTACTCTCACCGATATTCCTTATCACTTCCTCAAAGATTTCAGTCAAATTTGTAAAGCATGATCTTCCCTTAAAGCCATGCTGGCTCTCCCTGAGTACTACATGCCTTTCTAAGTGACAATTTATCTGATCTCTCAGGATTGATTCTAACAATTTGCCCATCACTGAAGTAAGACTTATCAGCCCACACTTGTATTCTCATTATCCCTTTCCTTTGTGAATATTTGTTAATATTAATATGAAACAAAATCTGTTAATCCGGTTAGTGTATCGTCCCTTCTCACAGCTCTCATTGATTTTTTTTTTCTTTCTTTTGTGACCGGTAGATGCCGGGTGATCCCTCTTCTGGGATCTAATCAGTTTGCCATGCCTCACAAAATCTAATATGATCTCACGAGACATCACGATGTGAAGCCCGTCCATTGTGAGCGGGATCACTACCCAAAATGTGGGATATAACTCCCGTGCCTTGGCGATCTTGGGCGAGTGCCCGGTGGTCACGCAGGGGATCGGAGGCCCCTGGTGCTTGCCCTCTGGTCAGAGTGGCACCCTCGCACTGCTGGTGCCACCTGGGCACCTTTGCACCATGGCACTTCCAGGCTGGCATCCTAGCAGTGTTACCTGGGTGCCAGTCTGGCACCACCAAGGTGCCCAGGTCTCACTGCTAGCTGGCCAAGCTTACATTTTTCCAGTGCTGCGGATTGGGCACAGGGGTGCCCTGTGTGGGTATGGGGGAGGGACTGAGGATCCCCTTATTGGTGAGTTGGGCTCGGAAGGAAATTCGAGGATTACGCTGGGGCGTCCTGATCATTTCCTGCACTGAAGAGTTCCGGCGAGTGGATCTCCTCCGTGCAGAAAATGGGACTAAGTGTGGCCTTGGCACATTCCCTACTGAGGCCCCCACTCTACCCGAATGACCATTTGATAGTGTGGTGCTTCTCGGTGCTTTGAGTGCCAGGAAACATCCGGCTACTTGCGCAAGCTACTAGACTCTGTTCCCATTCGGGTACATCACGTCCATTCCTTCTGAATCTACCCTGCCTAATCCTGTTAGAATTTTATATGTTTTTATAAGATCCTCTCTCACTCTTCTAAAAGCCAATGAATATAATCCTAACTGACTTAGTCTCTCCTCATATGACAGTCTCGCCATCCCAGGAATCAGCCTGGTAAATTTTGGCTGCACTCCCTCCATAACAAGAACATCTTTCCTCAGGTAAGGACACCAAACTGCACACAATACTCCAGGTGAGGCCTCACCAATGCCCTATACAATTGCAGTAAAACATCCTTATTCCTATACTCAAATCCTCTCACTGTGATGGCCAACATAGCATTTGACTTCTTTACTGTCTGCTGTATCTGTGCACTGACTTTCAGCGAATGATATACGAGGACATCAAGGTCTTGCTGAATACCTACCTCTCTCAATCTACACCCATTCAAGTAATAATCTGCCTGGTATTTTCGTTACTGAAGTGGATAACCTCACACTTAGCCACATTGTTCCTCATCTGCCATGCATGTGCCCACTCACTCAGCCTGTCCAAATCCTGCTGAAGAATCTCTGCATCCTGCTCACAGCTCACCCTCCCACCTAACTTTGTATCATCTGCAAATTTAGAGATAATACATTTAGTTTCCTCGACCAAAGCATTGATATAGATATATAATGTGAACAGTTGGGATCCTAGCACAGATCCCTGTGTTACCCCACTGTCTGTCAATCGGAAAAAGATGCATTTATTCCAACTCTTTGCTTCCTGTCTGCTAACCAGCTTTTTATCCATCTCAAGACACTACCTGTAATCTCATGCGCTTTAACGTTACATAATAATCTGCTGTGTGAGACCTTGTCAAAACCTTCTGAAAGTCTAAATAAATCACACTCATTGTTCTCTCTGGTAAACTCTACTAGTTACATCTTCAAAGACTTCCAATGGATTTGTCAAGCATAATTTCCTTTACATAAATCCATGCTGCCTTTGATTACACCAGTGCTTTCCAAATGTTGTGCTACGAAATCCTTGATAATGGACTCTAGCAACTTTCCTACTACCGCCATTAAGCTCACTGGTCTATAGTTCCCTGTTTTCTCTCAATCTCCCTTTTTGAATAATGTTCTGGGTGCATTCCGTTCCTGGAAAAGTCAGAGACACTAAATTCCCAAACTCTGGCTAAAATAAAACCAGAATATTCTGGAAATGTGTGTGGTAGTCACCACTGATTGTATAATAGAGGTAATACGGTAAGGCTCCTGTACTACAGGTACGGAGGTAGATCTCTGCCTGCTGGCTCCGCCCAGTAGGTGGAATATAAATGTGTGTGCACACCGAGCTGCCCCCATTCTGGTAGCAGCTGCAGGAGGCTACACATCTCTGCTTAATAAAACCTCGATTACCCTCTACTCACGTCTCGTCATAATTGATAGTGTATCAATGTGCAGGCTACATCTATGGAGAAGCATCTCTCCAGATGCTGCCTAACCTGCTGAATAGACAAGCACGTCTTGCTTTTCTTTCAGAATTCAAACATCCACAGTTTTTTCCTTTTATCTGAGGTGAGGGAATTGCAGCAAAGACTGCAATTATTACTACTTGAACTAAGTGTTTTACTTTTTTTTCTTTTAAATGGAAACATTCTATATTACTGCCTGGCATCATTAAACACCAACAAGTAACTGCTTTGTTTCTGAGTACCTCAATCATTGTCTTATAAGTTGCTTACTTAGATCTGTCTTTACCTTCTATAGCATTTGGTATGCTGACCTGATTGAATGGATGTAAAACTGACATTAGCAAAAATATATTCCTTGTTATCATAGAATTTACATTCAGCCCATTGAGTCTGCACCGGTCCTGGGAAAGAGCACCCTACTTAAGCCCACAACGCCACCCTATCCCCGTAACCCAGTAACCCCACCTAACCTTTTTGGACTCAAAGGGCAATTTATCATGGTTCCTAAGGGCACTTAACCTGCACACCTTTGGACTGTGGGAGGAAACCGGAGCACCCGGAGGAAACCCACGCACAGACGGGGAGAATATGCAGACTCCGCACAGACAGTGACCCAAGCCGGGAATCAAACCTGGGACCCTGGAGCTGTGAAGCAACTGTGCTAACCGCTGTGCTACTGCGCTGCCCTTGTAATGCCCCATTATAACGCCACTCAGTTACCCAGAAGAGTCAGGTTATTATTTAATGTTGTGTGGGTATACTCATTTTTAGAACAGTCTCTTGGTTGCATGTGCCCATGCTATTCTTGCTTTGAAAGTGTTTTTTTTCTGGCCTCGTGGTTGTGCATTAGTGTTTTATGGCTTTAATAGAATTACCGGTTAAATATTTTATACTGAGTGTTGATAGCAACCAACTAAATAAATGCATTCGTACTGAAAATTCAAGGCACCTCTGGCATGTTGATGCTGTAACTTTGATGGGAATGAAGGCTTGAAATTAATCCAGGAGCCAAATATACTAGGTCATCAATTGGTGGTCGTCAGGCTTACAATCTAATACGCTCTTTGGAACAGGCAGCTGGTGTTGCAGTACACAACATGGTCTTCAATACTGCCACAGTTGCTAAGGGACCTCCTCCTGACCTCCAAATATCGACATTAGAGAGGCATTCGTTTTACACATTTGGGATGTAGCTGGTTTCTACTTTTGGCTGATCTCCATTTAAAGCTGATGAAAAATATTTTTCAAGCTGCATACTTGAGATGTGAACAAATCTTTTTTATGAAGGGATATTATCATTTCAGTGGGAAGTTTTTACATAGCTTTATTTAATAATTGTCTATAACTATGTCACGAATTAGGATTACTTGTTTTATTTATATCGTAATCACAATTCAGCACAAACCTTCCTTTTCTGTCTCTCTGTCTCTCCATATAACTCTCCTTTCTGTCTGTCCCTCTAACTGTCTGTCCCTCTATTTGCCAGTCTGTTGTCTATATCTATCTACCCATCTCAGAGAATATACACATTAATCTGTTGAGAACAAATGTTTAAAAAATGGGTTTTGGCATTATCAGCTTAACTTTACGACTCTTAGTTTCTATAAAGAGGAGTATATTTTCATGGCAGATTAGTGATGCAATAATACCATTATATTACAGATTGATAATGGTACCCTCCTCCATTCACATCGCTTCTGGAATTTAATTACAGGGAATGAAAATCACTCATGTAAAGTTTGCAAATAAAATGATAACCCTGCCAGCATTTTGGATATTAATTTCATAGTCCCATAAATATGATTTATTGGTATAATAGTCAGCTGACGAAATGGTGTCCAAGGGCGGCACCGCGGCACAGTGGTTCGCACCGCTGCCTCACAGCGCTGAGGACCCAAGTTTGATCCTGGCCCTGGGTCACTGTCCGTGTGGAGTTTGCACATTTCCCGTGTCTGCGTGGGTCTCACCCCCACAAACAAAGATGTGCAGGGTAAGTGAATTTGCCATGCTAAATTGCCCCTTAATTGGAAACATTTTAAAAAAAATAAATAGCGTCCATTTTGCATCATCGTCCAATTTGAAATTCTACCTCATAATTTCAATGTTCTTGCAAGATAGGACATGGTATGAATGTTGATTTGCTAAGTTCATGCAGGTTCCGTATTCTGCAGTGCAAATGCAATCTTCTGATTTAGCAACTTCAAAATAATATCTGAATTATTTGATTTTTATTCACGGAGAAATATACTTGAATGAGGATCATGTTAATCATACACATTGATGTTCGTCTCAAAGTGCTGAAGTAGACCACAGCCTCCATTTGCATTGATTTACATCCTGGATGAGATTATAATAATAAAAATCTTAATGTACTTGGAAAATCCATATCCTGTGTGAGTCTTCCATTTCAGTACCATCAGATTGGTAAGTGCATACTGTCTGAACCACGAGTCAGCTTTTGGGATTTGCAGATGCTATTGAGTTACAAAAGCAATCAGTTTACAGCCAAGACTGTGAAATTTTGACCTCTGCAAGAACAGCTTGCTGCTTCTATATTTCATGGTTACAGGACCATTATCTTTTGCAATATCACTCCACTCTTACTAAAATCTCACCCACTCTCTGGGGTCAATGAAAACACTCTGAATTATTTATACAGAAAGTTACAGTAGGAGCCAAGTTTGGTGTTCAGCTCGGCTATCCTTCATTGTTTCCCAGGCCCAAAGGCCTTTTGCATATATGGGCGAAATTAGCAATTACTCTGTAAAGTATGGAGAGAATTCATGGAGCCAGAAAAACAAAGCATGTGACAGGCGACTGCAGCTAAAAAGGCACATTGGTTCCATGGAGATTTTACAGTTGGACTCTGGCTCCCAAACCTATTACAACACTGTCATATTGGCTACCAGGAAAAGGCAGTGGTCTAGCATAACATTTTTTAAAAATTAGTTTACTAAGTTAGTTTTAATGACTATTTTTTATATTTTCCATATAAATCTGGCTGCTGGTTGTACAACAAAACAGGGCAAGAGGGCACAGGTTATGAAGGGAAAACTTAGGACAGGTGCCAAGAAATATTTCTTTATTCAGAGGATAATCAAAAGCGGAAGCAGGTTGGCAAGAAAGGTAGTCAGAGGCAGCAGAGTTCACCCATTTAGGGCAAAGCTCCCTACTGCAATGAGGAGTTTAGCATTCTGAAAGGAACAAATGGGCCTCAAGCCTCATGATGACACACAGCTGTGCCTTATATAGCTGCCAAGACAGCTCCCTCTTAGTTTCAATTGGCACATGCATTTTAAAAGGTTTTCTAATTTATATTGTTCACGTAAAAATGTTTATGGTAGTATACAGATGGTCTAATATTTGTAAGCCGAGATTCCTTCTACCTCTTTAGCTGATATTGTAATTGATATAAGATTTCACAATCACAGCATTTTAATTTTGTTGACTACAGTGTTCAACTCCTTGGGACTAGAAATTAAAATATTTGACTTCCGGTTGCGGCCATGCCTGGGTAGGTCGCACGTTCGGCTGCTCCCGCCGAGATCGGACATTTGGGCTCACTAAAGGACCTTTAGCGGCACTTTGGCGGCGATCCCCGGTGGGGCAGTAAATGCTGGTGAGGCTCCCCCCAGCGCCGAATGGAGTGGACCAGGAGTGGGGCAGTAAAGAAGGCTGGATCGGTGAAACGAGGTGAACGGGCGCAAATCGACAAAATGGCAGCCGGCATGGACCAGGAGGCATGGGTCCAGTGGTCATGGGAGAAGCAGGAGTTCCTGGGAAGCTGCTTCACAGAGCTCAAGACGGAGATGCTGGCCCCAAGGCTTCCATGGAAAGGATGGTGGAGACTCAGAAGATGCAGGAGAAGGCGATCAAAGAGGTTGAAAAAAAGGTCTCTGAAAATAAGGATGAGATCTTGGGCCTGGCGGTCAGGGTGGAGGCGCATGAGGCCCTGCACAAAAGATGGCAGGAGAAACTGGAAGACCTTGAAAATAGGCCGAATGGCAGAACCTGCGAATCCTGGGCCTCCCCGAAGGTGCGGAGGGGTTGGATGCGAGTGCATTTGTGACCACAATGCTGGAGTCGCTGATGGGCGCGGGGGCCTTCCCGCAGCCCCTGGAACTGGATGGGGGTGCACAGAGTCCTGGCAAGGAAGCCTAGGGTGAACAAACCTCCAAGGGCTATGGTGATAAGATTCCACCGCTTCACAGACAAGGAACGTGTCCTGAGGTGGGCAAAGAAGGAGCGAAGCAGTAAATGGGAGAACTGTGAGATTCAAATTTACCAGGACTGGGGAGCAGATCTGGCTAAGAGGCGTGCGGGATTCAACCGGGCCAAGACGGCCCTCCACAACAAAGGGGTGAAGTTCGGGCTGCTACATCTGGCGAGGCTGTGGGTCACATACCAAGGCCGGCACCACTACTTTGATACGCCGGATGAGGCGTGGACATTCATTAAGAATGAGAAGTTGGAATTGAACTAATGGGCAGCTGTACGTTGTTGGAATGCCCGGGTGAAGAGGTGTAACCGAGTGCTGTCCTAATGTAAGATTGGAAGCAGATTGCAAGTTGTATGGGGACTGGGGAGGCGGCTGGAGGGGGCTATGCTATGTTGGTTTGCCCCGTCCTCTTTTTGTTTTTGCCCTCGGGGTCCTTTGCCAGCTCTCTGCTTTCACAGAGCCACACCGCAGAAGGGGGGAGATGGGCTCGTTAGTTACGGCAGCTTGCCAGGTGGGGGGGGGGTCGTTCGGTGTTCGGGGCAACGCCCGGAGTTCGTTCGTTGTTTTCCCTTTTTTTTCCTTTAATATTTTACTTTTTCTTGTTACACGGGAAGAATGGGGTGGCTCTCTCTCTCTCTCTCTTACCCTGTGGGGGAGGGGAGGTTGGAGACCCGAAGAAGGAGACAACAGTAGGATTGGAGGTAGAGGCGGGAGCGGCCGGGGTCAGCATGGGTCAGCTTACTTATGGAAGTGCAATGGGGGGCGAGTTAGCGTTAAGCGGGGGCTTGACATGGAGAATTGGGATTGAGGGGTTGGGGGGGGGGGGGCAGGGATGGGATGCTGCTTTGCTGGCTGAAGGGGAGCCAACTTTCGGGAACAGACGGAGAGTCGGGACGGAGAGCCTCCGGCCGGAGGGCTCGAGTGAGTGGGAGGCGCGGGCATGTGGCTGCCGAAAAAAGGAGATGGCTAGTCGGCGGGGATGGGGTACCTCCCGACCAGGCTGATTATGTGGAATGTAAGGGGCCTAAACGGGCTGGTCAAAAGGGCCCGCATGTTCTCGCACTTAAAGGGATTAAAGGCAGACGTGGCCATGCTGCAGGAGACACACTTAAGACTCGCTGACCAAACTAGACTGAGGAAGGGATGGGTGGGTCAGGTGTTCCACTCGGGGTTGGATGCAAAGGCCAGGGGGGGTCTCAATCCTGGTAAGCAAATGGGTGGCATTTGAGGCGGGAAGTATTGTGGCGGACAAAGGGGGCAGGTACATTATGGTGAGCGGTAAGCTACAGGGGCCCAGGTGGTGCTAGTGAACATTTATGCCCTGAATTGGGATGATGCAGAATTCATGAAGCGCATGCTGAGTAAAATACCGGACTTGGATTCAAACAATTTTATAATGGGGGGGGGACTTCAACACAGTCCTGGACCCAGCTCTGGACCGGTCGAAGTCCAGGTCGGGGAGGAGGCCGGCAGCGACCAAGGTCCTGAGGGGTTTCATGGACCAGATGGGGGGAGTGGATCATGGAGATTCGCTCCAAGGGCAAAGGAGTTCTCTTACTTCTCCCACTTGCATAAAGTGTACTCTCGGATTTATTTTTTCGTGTTGAGCAAGGCACTAATCCCAGGGGTGGAGGGGGTAGAGTACTCGGCCATTGCGGTCTTGGACCATGCTCCGCACTGGGCGGACTTGCGACTGGGGGCAGAGAGAGGGCAGCGCCCTCTCTGGAGATTGGACGTGGGACTGTTGGCGGACGAGGATGTCTTGGGCGGATTAGGAGGAGCATCCAAAACTATGTGACAACAAACGATACGGGAGAGGTAATAGTGACTATGTTCTGGGAGGCCTTGAAGGCAGTTATCAGAGGGGAGTTAATCTCTATCAGGTCCCACAGAGAGAAGAAGGATAGGGCGGAGAGGGAGAGGTTAGTGGGAGAGATACTCAGGGTAGACAGGAGGTACATGGAGACCCCCGAGGAGAGGCTGCTAAAGGAGCACCCGAGTTTGCAGGCGGAGGATGACCTGCTGACCACAGGGAAAGCAAAGGCACAGCTGAGGAAGGTGTAAGGGGCAGTATATGAGTATGGGGAGAAAGCGAGTAGGATGCTGGCACACCAACTTCGAAGGAGGGAGGCAGCCAGGGAAATTGGGGGAGTTAGGGATAAGGGGGGTTACACGTTCCTGAGTCTGGAATGGATCAACAAAGTCTTCAAGGAGTTCAGAGCCCCCGGAAGGGAGGGAAGGGATGAAGCAATTTATGGACCGATTGAGGTTCCCAGGGGTGGACGAGGAGCTGGTGGAGGGATTGGGGGCCGCGATTGAGTTGGAGGAGATAGTTAAGGGCTTGGAGAATATGCAGTCGAGCAAGGCCCCGGGACCGGACGGTTACCCTGTAGAATTCTACAAGAAATTCTCGGAGCTGCTGATCCCACTCCTGCTAAGATCCTTTAACAAGGCCAAGGAGAGGGCGATGTCGCGGGCTTCGATCTCGCTCATCCTTAAGCGGGACAAGGATCCGTTATAGTGTGGGTCCTACAGGTCAATATCGCTTCTAAATGTAGATGCCAAACTGCTGGTTAAGATCTTGGCCACCAGAATAGAGGACTGTGTCCCGGGGGTGATTGACGAGGATCAGACAGGGTTCGTCAAGGGCAGCCAATTGAACACGAACGTGCAGAGGCTCCTAAACATTATTATGATGCCCTCAGAAGGAGGGGACACAGAAGTAGCGGCTGCAATGGATGCAGAGAAAGCCTTTGATCGGGTGGAGTGGGAGTTCCTGTGGGAAGCGTTAAGTAGATTTGGATTTGGTGAGGAATACATAGGGTGGGTCAAACTACTGTACCAGGCCCCCGTAGAAAGGGTGTCCACTAACCGACTGAGGTCGGAGTATTTTTGGCTGCAACGAGGGATGAGGCTGGGGTGCCCCCTGTCCCCGCTGCTGTTTGCCGTGGCAATTGAGCCGTTGGCCATGGCGTTGAGGACGTCAAAAAACTGGAAGGGGCTGGTTCCGGGCGGGTGGGGGGTGGGGGGGGGGGGTGGGGGGGGGGGTGGGGGGTGGTTTGGGGGGGTGGGGGTGGGGGGGTTGGGGGGGTGGGTGGGGGAGGAGCATCGTGTTTCTCTCAACGCAGACGACCGGTCCTGTATATATCGGACCCGGAAGAGGGGATGGGGGAGGTCATGCGGATCCTAAAGGACTTCGGGAGTTTCTCGGAGTCCTAGTTGAACGTGGGGAAAAGTGAACTATTTGCGAGGGGCCAGGAGGAGAGACTGGGGGAGCTCCCACTCAAGAGGGTGGAGAGGAGCTTTCAGTACCTGGGTATACAGGTGGCTAGGAATTGGGATGCCCTACACAAGCTCAATCTATATCGGCTGGTAGAGCAGATGGAGGGAGACTTTAAAAGGTGGAACATGCTCCCGCTTTCCCTGGCTGGTAGGGTGCCGACTGTGAAAATGACAGTCCTTCCCAGGTTTCTGTTCGTCTTCCAGTGCCTTCCCATCTTCATCCCCAAATCCTTCTTCAAGCGGGTGAACAGGATTATCACGGGATTTGTGTGGGCAAACAAGACCCCGCGAGTTAAAAAGCTGTTCTTAGAGTGCAGCCGGGCGGGAGGAGGGCTGGCACTGCCGAAAGTCTGGGTGGCTAATATAGTGATGATTCGGAAATGGGTAATGGACTAGAGGGCAGCATGGAAGCGGCGAGAGGCAGCGTCATGTGAGGACACCAGCTTAGGTGCACTGATAATGGCACCGCTGCCGTTCTCGCCGGCACAGTACACCACAAGCCCGGTGGTGACGGTGGTACTGAAGATCTGGGGTCAGTGGAGAAGGCACAGGAGGGAGGAACGGGCCTCAGTTTGGACCCCGATACGGCATAATCATAGATTTGTTCCGGGCAAGATAGGCGGAGGGTTTCAAAGTTGGCATAGGGCGGGTATCAAAAGGATGGGGGACCTGTTTATAGATGGGACTTTTCCTAGCCTGAAGGCCCTAGAGGAGAAATTTAGTCTGCTCCTGGGGAATGCCTTTAGATACCTCCAAGTCCGTGCTTTTCTAAAGAAACAGGTGGTGGCATTCCCGCTACTACCCCCCCCCCCCCCCCCCCCCCCCACCCTCCCCCCGGCAAGATACAGGACAAGGTGGTCTCTGGCATCTGGGTAGGGGAGGGGAAGGTGTCGGACATATACCAAGAACTGCAGGAGGCAGAGGAAGTCTCAGCGAAGGAGCTGAAAGGCAAGTGGGAGGAGGAGCTGAATGAGGGCCTGTGGGCTGATACCCTGGACAGGGTGAATTCCTCCTCATCTTGTGCCAGGCTCAGCCTAATTCAGTTTATGGTGGTCAACCGGGCACACATGACGACAGCGAGAATGAGCAAGCTCTTTGGGGTGAAGGACAGGTGTGCGAGATGCTCAGGGAGCCTAGCAAACCATATCCATATGTTCTGGGTATGCTCGGCGTTTAAAGAATTCTGGCAGGGCTTTGCAAAGGCTATCTCCAAGGTCTTGGACGCTCGGGTAAAGCCGAGTCCGGAGATAGCGATATTTGGGGTGTTGGAAGATCCGAGACTGCAGGAAGTGAAGGAGGCCGACATCCTGGCCTTTGCCTCCCTGGTAGCCCGGAGACGGATCTTATTAATGTGGAGGGACTCAAAGCCCCCGAGTGTAGAGACCTGGGTTAGTGACATGGCTGGGTTTCTTAGTCTTGAGGGGATAAAGTTTGCCTTGAGAGGGTTCTTGCTGGGGTTCTCCAGGCGGTGGCAGCCGTTCCTTGACTTTCTAGCAGAACGTTGAAAGGTCAGCAGCAGCAGCAATCCAGTGGGGGGGGGGGGGGGGGGGGGGGCGTTGGGGGCGATAGGTGGGGAATTGTGTATGGAGTGTACACTCTTCTTTTGTAAATGGGACTATAACCACCTGTATTGGTTATGTCAAATTTTGTTTAAGAAAAATTTGAATGAAAACAAATTTAAAAAAAAAGAAATTTAAATATTTTACTTGCTCCTTTCTGTTGAACCAACATCAATAGTTTTGAGGGTTTAAGTATGGTGCCTTGGACCTCACCACTCAAAGAATGGGTGCTCCAAATTTCTAGGCCAATGTCCCTTAAAGCTATCCTTTAAGGTTGCATCAAAAGCATTGTCTCATTATTTGAATTCTTTTATGAATTAACTGGAGATCCAGTATACCCACATTCAATTTGAGGGGAGCCACTCATAAAAGTAAATTGTGTTTTTCTGGACATTAATTTTTCTAACAGCAAGTGAACTGTTTTAAAATATGTGCAAAATTCCAAGGAGTAAGTACTTCACAATGAAAATGACCGTGTACTTTAAATTGTTTTGTTGGTTTATCCACAATTGTTATGTGAATCTCGCTTTCCAAAGGGATAGCTGGAATGAGTGCTCAGTTAATTGTATAGTTTCTGATTATTGTGCAGCCTCCTGTGTATTTTGTATGATTTGAGCGGAGGGAGTACTGAATAGATTGAGTTGTCTTGATTGTGCAGACACGGCAGATCTCCAATAGAAAGAAATGCAATGCCGTTTTTCTTGGCTTTGGGGCTTTATGACTGAATTGTTCAGTTATAAGGCAGGCCAGTTCAGAAGAATTGTGCTTTGAAAAGCATTATAAATCAAAAAGTGTTTGCAATATTTCAGTGAACCCTACCACTAGTTCGACAAGCTGTTTGGACTCTTTTCATCCCCTCAAAACTTAGACCTTCATTCTGACTGCACAATAATGTGAAATGGGTGGTAGTGGGTGGAATATAATGAAGCTCCAGCAGTGGGAATCAAGGTGGGCGGGGGCACTTGGATGTGCATGTGGCAAAATGTCAGCTTCCCAACATTGGGATGAAAGTTGGGCAGTAGGTTGACAGCGGATTTAAGGTGGATCATGGTGTGCGATAGAAAGTGGCAAGCACCTGCTTTTAATACATTTGCATGTCACGCATACTCATTTAAACATATATGGCGTGATTCTCTGGCCGCATTGCACCTGGTGCACATCTTGCTATGTCGGGAGAATAGCGGGAAAGCCCCTAAACGTGGTTCGCGCTGGGCGCCGATCAGTGCATGATGCTCCCAGCCCACGACAGCACAATGTAATCTGATTCGTGCCCTTGCTGGATGCCGACACAATGTGAGACCAGCAGGAATCACTCCTGGTCTCCACATGTGAGTGCCACATCCTCCTGCTGTGACTGGGATATTTTCACTCGACTATATTGAGGCTAATCGCGCTATCATTCCCACCAAGGTAATGTTTTCTGCGTTGGTGGAAGGTGCAGGAGAATGGCATGACATTGCATCTTCTGAGGACTCTGTGCACCATCAGAGAAGTGAAGTTCTGGTTTGCTGCAGACTCTGTGCGATCTGTCGCCTGACTGTGAGAACCTGTGGTGGGGAACATGAAGAGTTATCTTGAGGAAATGCCAAATCCCTTTCCTCAGCACAGTGTCATGCATGTGTTCTGGACGCCCAGTTCTTGACACCAGGTTGGGGACAACCTCAATCTGTTTTGTTGACATACCGGCCTCACATCCACAGCAGACTGCCCACTCTGCTCCACGCTCTAGGGTCAATACGTGGAGTAGGAGACACTGCCATTAACCTTTGAGTGCTCCCTGGCACTCCTTTGTTCAAAAAACGAGGTAGATGCAAGGATTGAGTATCACCTCAACAGACATCAAAGCAGCTGATGAGCTTGTCAGCTAATGTCAGTTTCCTATTAAGTGTTCCACACATGTTCTCTACTGTGACTTCACGTGAACTGGTTCCCACACATTCAGTCCACATGTTTTAGTTGGTACTGAGCTCTAGAATCCATACTCCTGCCTGGCATGCAACTGCACTTGGCAGCTTATTATTATTCACAATTTGCATTGCTTGATGCCCTTACGATTGCCACTTACTCTAATGGAATACGAGGTTTCAGTTTGCTATTGGACCCCACGGCTGGTCTCCTCCACTGTAATCTGTGCTCAAGCCACCTTCGGCAGATGAGAGGGTCTCCTGTCGGCATCACTGGGAAACAGGACCTCCTGCCGTTCCAGGATGGTCTGGAGGAGAACCTGCAAGGAGCCATCATTAAATAATGGAGTCACTTGTTCGCTGAGCCTCGTGTCCACTTTGAATGGGGTGAGGTTATCAGGATCCACAGGTAGGGAGGAGGTGACAGCAGCTCCAGGAATCAAAGGGTGCCAGGTGGGCAAGGTTGGCAGGAGTTCCAGTTTAAAATCTTCCTCTCAGAAAGGCAGAACCATACCACCGGCTTGCAGGCAGTAGTTGCCTGTCTGGGTACTGTTTTGGTGCCCAAAACTTTGATTCTGTGAGGTAATGGTCGGGTCTGTCACTTCCTGCCTGCTCCCACCACACAGTTGCCCATACCCCTTGACTGTGCGTAGTTAAATGGCTGGCAGTCACGTGATTGCTTGTGGCTAGCTGTCTATCACTGTCTCAGTTTCGCCGTCGGAACACTGGACACTACAATGTGATTCCGCCCAGCCAGTGGAAAGAAAAATCGAGAGAGATTTAAATCAGGCTTCGAATTCTCTATGATTGGTTTCACTCTATTGCACAAAGTCACAATTACTACAAACATCTCTTTTAGTGCTCTTAAAGCAAACAAAAGATTGAGTACAAAATTGAATGAACAGTGTTTGGTTTGGGGATGATGGGTCTTTGTCTCAAAGACACAGGCATTGTTGCTATATCATGTAACCAATCACAGATAAAAGTCACTCTATGTTATCGGCAGAAAATGAAAATGAAAATCACTTACTGTCACGAGTAGGCTTCAATGAAGTTACTGTGAAAAGCCCCTAGTCTCCACATTCCGGCGCCTGGCCGGGGAGGCTGGTACGGGAAATCAAAAGCAAAACTTGTTTCCAAAGCTGGGTTGTTCTCAGGCTATTGAAAATAAGTAAAACATTACATTTTTGCTAAGCAAAGCACTATGTAGTATGTAACTTTCTCGAACAAATTTCCTGCTAACTTTACACAGAATGTACTTTTACCATATCCATAGCGATTACAATGGGTCGTAGGCTGTGTTCTTGTTTGATGCATTTTTGTGACAAAACTAAAGTATTCTTATCCTGTCATGAACACATGCAATCCACGGATTGCCACAATGCATTGCCAGATTTCTTATAGGAATTAGGAGCAGAAGGAGGCAATTCAGCCCTTCAAGCCTGCTCCGCCATCAATCAGATCATGGCTGATCTCTTTTTGGTCTCAAAGCCACTTCCCTACCTGTTCCCCATATCCCTTTAAACCATTTTTTATATCAGAAATAAATCCATCTCCCGCTTGAAACTATTTAATCATTTGGACTCCACAGCACTATTGGACAGTGAGCGCCACAAATTCACCACCCTCTGTGAGAAGTAGTTCCTCCTCATCTCAGTTTTAAATCTTCCGCCTCTCAACCTATATCTGTGACCTCTCGTTCTAGATTTCCCCACAAGGGGAAACATTTGGTCTACATTTGCTTTGTCAATTCCTCTTATTGTTTTATATATCTCAATCAGACCTCCTCTCATCCTTCTAAACTCCAACGAGTACAAGCCCAAACTATTCAATCTCCTCGTACGTCAACCCTTTCATCCCCGGAATCAATTTGGTGAACTTCCTCTGAACTGCCTCCAATGCCATCGCATCCTTCCTTAAATAAGACCAAAACTGCACACAATACTCCAGGGGCGGGATTCTCTGACCCCCCGCCGGGTAGAAGAATCGCCGGGGGTTGGCGTGAATCCCGCCCCCCGCTGTCCTCCTAATTCTCCCGCCCCCCAAAAACCCGCCCTGCGTGAGTCGCACTGCCCGCCTCAGAGAATGGCGGGGCCCGATGCGACTCAATGGCCGCCGGGGCTGCCTATAATCTGTGGCCCACGATGGGCCGAAGTCCAGCCCATCTGTTGCTGGTCCCGCCGGCATAAATTTGAGTAGGTCCCTTACCGGCGGGACCTGGCGGCACGGGCAGGCTTCGGGGTTCTTGGCGGCGGGGGCTTGTGGAGGATCTGGCCCTGGGAGGTGCCCCCACGGTGGCCTGGCCCGCGATTGAGGCCCACCGATCCGCGGGCGGGCCTGTGCCGTGGCGGCACCCTATTCTTCAGCACCTGAGGCCGTGGTCCTCCGCCATTCCCGGTGCGAATCCCTCTGCGCACGTGAGGGGATGACGCCAGCACGTGCTGGCAGTCCCGCGCATGCGCCGACTTGCGCCGGCTGGCGGAGGCCCTTCGGCACAGGTTGGCATGGTGCCAAGCCCCTTTCCCGCCGGCTTGGAGGAGCGCCAACCACACTGGGGCGGGCCTAGCCCCTGAAGGTGCGGAGGATTCTGCACCTTTTGGGGCTGCCCGACGCCGGAGTGGTCCACGCCACTCCGTCCCGCCGGGACCACCCGCCCCACCGGGTATGGATGAATCCCGCACCAGATGTGGTACAACCAACACCTTATATAATTGCAACACTTCTCTACTTTTATACTCCAGTCCTTTTTCAATAAATATTAACAGTCCATTTGCCTTTCTAATTACATTTAGTACCTGAATACAGACTTTCTGTGATTCATGATCAATGACATCCAGATCCCTCTGCACAGACACATTTTGAATCTGGTTTCCATTTAGATAATAATTTGCCTGACTATTTTTTTGGCCAAAATGGATAACCTCACACTTCTCCACATTAAGCTCCATCTGCCACATTTTGGCCCAATCTCCTAGCCTATCTATATCCGTCTGTAAAATATTTATCTCCTCTTCACTGCTTGCTTTACCACCTATTTTCCGATCATCCGCTAGTTTTGCTATGTTACACTCTGTCCCTGCTGGCAGACCATTTATGTAGATTGTAAACAGGTCCGAAGACTGAACCCTGCGGCACCCCACGAGTTACAGTTTGCCTGCCAGAGTAGGACCCATTTAACCCTACCCTCTGCTTTCTATCAGTCAGCCAATCCTCAATCCAATCTAGTATTCTACTTCAACCCCTTCTGGATCAATCTTTTATGCTGCACCTTGTCAAACGCCTTCTGGAAGGCCTCACTGTCCCCCAAATTCACAACCGTTGCATATGAGACATCAATTTTAATGTCCAAATTTATATTAGTTCTTTATGTTCCAATGTCAAAGGGCAGCTTTCAGTCTCTTCAAAATCCAGTGGTAATTAGACTTTGTAGAATCATAGAATCCCTACAATGCTGAAGGAGGTAATTCAGCCCATCGAGTTTGTACCAACCATTTGAAAGAAAACCCTACACAAACCCAATCCCTGTCCTGTCCCTGTGACCCCACCTAATGTTTGGACACTTGGGGGAAATTTATCATGGCCAATCCACCTAACCTGCACATCTTTAGACTGTGGGAGGAAACTGGAACACCCGAAGGAAACCCACGCTGACACGGGGAGAATGTGCAAACTCCACACAGGCTTTATTGGAAGTAAACATCCAATGTATATATTGCACTATAAGTCACTATAAAAGTGATTTATCATCGGCTTGATTTATAATTTGGATTCTGCAAAGTTTACTTTTAGCATCAATAAAAATAAAGTATCATATCTTATGTATTGAGAGTTTTACAAGGGTTTACAGGCCTTGTATTATGTGTAGTGATTTACAAATGTGGGAAGGTCCTGTCTTGTCTTACAGCTGATATGGGGCTGCAGACACTCTTGTTCATTCCATCTGTTAATTCTTATCATTACAATCGCTTCTGTCAAAGAGGAAAGAAAACTATAATACCCTTAATATCTGAATAGGGGTTTAACAAAGACTTGTGCATGAAATTTCAGGGGCTGAGCTGGGCATAGAGGATTTTGAGTTTGTATGACTTGCCTTCAGAGATTGACTCAGACCGACTTGAAATGTTGGGCTGAATTCTCCGTTTGGGAGACTATGTTGTCCGGAACTATGTTCACCGGAGCTGAATGGTACCAGTTTTACGATTCCCTTGCGGTTGCAAAGCACGTTTCAATTCAGTGTTGCACGGCATGCAAATTTACGCATGGCCTTGAATAAGAGGGATTCCCAGGGAATCCCGCTATCGGGCTGCCATATTGAGTGGGCGGCCTGATAGTGAGGTTGTGAGGCACCCCCATCCCCGGATTGCCTGGCTGCCTCCCTATCCCCAAGTATGGGGGTGACCCGCCGTGCCCCCCCGGGACCACTGTAATAGGGGGGAACCCCCACCCCTGGGACCCCTGTGATAGGGGTCACTGCCACAGCAGCCCCTCTAATAGGGGACCCACCCCAGGATCCCTGTAATAGTAGGAACCCACAAGGATTTTGCAATAAGGGGATCACCTGCGTAAAGGAACCCCTTCCACAGACCATTAAAACTATGCTGACTGCCTACATCTTTTTTTATTTCAATGTGTTCACAAACTGAAAGAAGGGCCTAAGACACAGACGTACTATGGAGTGCAGAGGTTGAAGTGCTTCCCAGTGCAACATCAATGATTTGCATTTACACAGTGCCTTTTACATGATCATGTATCCCAATGCAATGGGTATGAGGGATGTATCGTTTTCCAAGACAAGCTCATAGATTCGTAATTACTTGTAGTTCTGTGGAGAGATCGTGGACTGGATACTCCGCTGTTGGGATTCTCCGTTGCGCTGGCAGCGGACCCACGCCTGGAGATTTCCCGATGGTGTGGTGCTACCCACAATGGAAAGTCCCATTGGCAGGATGGAGAATCCAGCCCCATAAGTATATCCACATTTTGGCTCAATGCCTTTCACGTAAATTATGGTCTACAAGTTGACCTGGCAAATAAGACAGCTGGGACCCAAAAATCATTGCCCATACATGGAGCGTGATTATCCGAGCACCGCGCAGGGCAATCGCTGCAACTGCGCCACGTCGCCCCGACGCCGGCGCGCGATTTTCCGAGATGAGGAGAATAAGCGCCATTTGCACCGGCGCCTTTGGCGCGGCGCAGGTCGCGGGCTGCCAATTCTTTGGCCCGGATGGGCTGAGCGGCTGCGCAAAAACGCCAGAGTCCCGCCAGCGCTGTTCACCCCTGGTCGCTGCCAGCGGGAACTCTGCGTAAAGGGCCCCCCCGGCCTGTAGGGGAGGGGGGAGGTGGGGCTCTGTCCCCGGGGGGGGGCCCTCCGATGAGGTCTGGCCCGCGATTGGGGCCTACCAATCGGCAGGCCGGCCTCCCCCCCCGCCTACTTTGTTGCGTGGCCGGCCCCTGAACCGCCACGCCATGTTGCATTGGGGCCAGCGTGCTGAAAAAGTCCACCAGGCATGCGCGGGTTGGCGCGGCCCAACTGCGCATGCACGGGTTGTCCCCGCGCCCGTTCGCGCCATCATGAAACACAACGGCATTCACAACAGCGCGAACACTTAGTCTCCATTTTGGAGAATCGCGCCCATGGTGTATAAATTGATCACATTTTCCAGCCGTGACATGCTTTATTCACATGAATAGTCAGCCTCAATTTTGCACCGCACAAATGCAGGCTTTACGTACTAGTAACCACAAGGGATTAAGCATGCGATATGAGCTGTGTTGCAAAGATGCACAGGGCTTTAAGACACACCCACTCTTTGTGTCAGATAGAACCATAAAATACCTACAAGGCAGAAGGAGCCATTTGGCCCATTGAGTCTGCACTGATCCTCTGAAAGAGAACCCTCCTTTGGCCCACTGCCTCACCCTCTCCCCATAACCCAAAGGGGCAATTTTTAAAATCATGGCCAATCCACCTAACCTGCACATCTATAGATTGCAGGAGGAAGCCGGAGCACCCGGAAGAAACCCACACAGATATGGGGAGAAAGTGCAAACTCCACACAGACAGTCATCTAAGACCGGAATTGAACCTGGATCCCTGGTGCAGTGAGGCAGCAGTGTTAACCATTGTGCCGCTCGCACGATGAGAAGGCTATTTCATAGTGATGACAGCCCATATTCAAATTAACAATTCACTTTTTTTTATTCGATAGATTCCCGCCCCCTGCCAGCTAATCACTTTTATGCTTGGCATATAAATTGACCCCTGTTTTTGGAAGTATTTTTTCATGGTTTCAAAGGTTGACTTGAAAGCCAACATTTACGGTACATGCATTCCCTTTCATTCAAGACCACAACATTTAAAAGTCACTTTTCTTATCTGGGCCCTGTGTTACAACACACTGGGTTAGGGCATGGTCAATTCTATCCTCCCTTGACCCGGAGTTGCAACACAATTGAATTAACCAATTATTCTTGGAAAATTACTTGAAGTCTTTCGTCCTTAGCTGCCCAATAACTACAGTCACCAGGTTTGTAAATTTAAACACAATTACTTTTTATTTAGAACAAGAACAATAATTAAATATGCAGTAAATCAATGGGTTAACTATTATCTAATTGCTAATCCCCACTTTAACTTGCCTCCACCCTCTTGCACACACACACACAATATGACAAACAAACACAGAGGGGAATAGAGGGATGAAAATAATTTTAAAATAGTAAAAGTTAAGAGTCTTTGTTTCAGATGGTTGTTTCTAGCACACTTTCCTTCAAACCAAGCTTTCAGATTGTGATTTCAGCTTTCCAGACAAGAATAGTTTTTACTGTTGATTCATTCAGTTCTCTTCAGTTTCAGAAATGCACCAGCTTTTCTGGAGCAATTGTGAGAGAGAGAGCATGTCCTTTTCCCCGAGTGTCCTGGGACCAAACTCTGCTTTCCTTGAGTTTGGAAATCATCTCATTTGAGTAGGTACCAACACCATCTGTTACTGGGCAGAACATGGCCTTTCGGCCAATTCATTGGCTATCAGCCAACCAATCAAACTGAGTCTCATCACATCTCTCAGGTGCCAGAAACTCTGTGTTCTATTGTTCGAAAACCAGCTCCATCTTTTTGAATTCCTCTTTCTATCTGCTTCATGACTCAAAGACACATGTTCATTAAACATCCGTGGATCAAAATTATAACAGCAAAAATAAAGAAAGAAATGGGAAATAAGGGAATCATCAGGAAAGACTCTTACACCTGCCACGTAAAAAATTGCGTCTAGCCTGATGCTGCGATTTTGAACAAAATGCCTGCATTTCAACAAATTGAGACTCACAGAGACTCCCAGAATTGTTTGTTCTATTTACGTTACATAACATACAGATATGGTAAGTCTGAATGTTATACAGTGACATGATACAATCATATCACCAATTAGATTTGTTCCAGGCTACTTACTGTCTCCCTGAAAAAAGTGTTTTGGAAATCTTTATTTGTTTGCAAACACATGTTGGAATACCTTGTATCACATCAAAAAACGTTGCCTACCTCAAATGTCACTGTGCCACAAATAACACGTAACTCATCTTATTGTTTCATCCAAAAAGCAAAAAGTTTGGCCAAACATTTTTATGACAATAGCAGTGTATAGATATATAGAACAGTACAGCACAGAACAGGCCCTTCGGCCCTCGATGTTGTGCCAAGCAATGATCACCCTACTCAAACCCACGTATCCACCCTATACCCGTAACCCAACAACCCCCCCCCCCAAACCTTACTTTTTAGGACACCACGGGCAATTTAGCATGGCCAATCCACCTAACCCGCACATCTTTGGACTGTGGGAGGAAACAGGAGCACCCGGAGGAAACCCACGCACACACTGGGAGGACGTGCAGACTCCGCACAGACAGTGACCCAGCCGGGAACCGAACCTGGGACCCTGGAGCTGTGAAGCATTTATGCTAACCACCATGCTACCGTGCTGTTTGGATAAATTGGATAATATTGCTGTTTGGATAAACTAAATGCAAATGCAACGTAATCATGATGATGTTATGTATAAGAGACTCACAGAAAGCTTGCAGTCATACTAGCTTCTGTTATTTAAGTGTATATTGATAAAATTACTACGGTTGACATGCCTTTCCAGACTATTTAGGACATAATGACAGGATGACAATTTTTTTCCTACTTCAGTGTTCCTAGATTGTAAACAGTTCCCTCCCTTTCGTCCAGGTCAGTGGGTTGGGACCAGAAAGTCAAATAACAGTGGGATAGCTATTTGTGGAAAAGTTTACTAATTATGACATAAATCTGACTAGATTGAATGCTATTTGTTGCATTAAGATGTTATCTGGGCAGAGTGTCACACAGATTATTCAGGAAGCACATAAAAAATAAGTCAAAATCTCTGGGAAAATAATAGTTTAATATGCAGACTGTGGCGGGATTCTCCAATCCGCCAGCCGCTTGTTTCTCGGCCGCGCTCCGTTCTCTGGCGGCGGGCTTCTATCTTCCCGCTGCTTGTAAATGGGATTTACAATTGTAACCACACCGTCAGTAAACCCGTAACCAGGGGGTGCGCTGCTGGAGGGTAAAGTGAATGCAACGACCGGAGAATTGTGGCCTATTATTTAAATAAGCAAGCAATTTATGATGAGGAACAGATAGTTTGTGTGTTGCGAATTGTCACAGGCTCCTGGATGATGTCTGCAGTTCACCGTCAACCTCACGAGTTTCAGGAAGTTGCTGCATTCACTTATTACATTTATTTAACAATTAAACTTGTTGCAGAAAGTAAGGGTTGGTACTTAACAGTATGATGAAGTTTATTTTCCTACAATGCCAATCAGCCATGGAGCTCTGTAGCCATTTGCTGGCTGATAGGCTGTTAATAGACTGAAGGCGGGGTTTCCATTATTCAGGATCAGCCTCAGAGAGCTGCCAGCCAATTAGATGCCAGCAGATCACCTGCTATGCCTCTGGGAGTGGTGCCAAGTGTTTGGGCATCTTGCAGAACTATGCTGGCAAGCCCCGTCAGGCCGGAGTGGGGGTGGGCGGGGGCGGGGGCGGGGGCGGGGGCGGGGGGGGGGGGCAGCGGGGTGAGTATTGATTTTTGAAAGGCCATAGCGGGAGGAGAACCTTGGTGGGGATAACAGTTTGGAAGGTGCCTGTGATGGGTCCATGCAGGGGACCTATTAAGGAGGGAAACCTCTATGGCCCTTGCCACCAGCCCACACAGCACCCTATTGGGCTGACGATTTGATGTGGGCCTCTTCTGCTGCTAGTTGAATCCTAGTGGTGGTGGAAATTAGTCCTTAAAGGGCCAATAAAGAGCCTCAATTGACCCACAGGCAGACAGACACAATGCCTGCCGTTGTTAAAATTTAGTTGGAGCAGGGACAGTGGGGTAGGTGGTGGGCAGGTGGCCAGTTAGATTTTACATGTCCACACTTTTAAACTTGCTGACAGTTTGCTTTTGTTTTTACTCATTCGTTTCTTCGTTATCTAAGAAAAAGGCGCAGAGTCCTTCTTCAAAAAGATTTTGGTGTGATCTGGCTAGAGTTCCTCTGGCAACAGTACTGCTGCAAATAAAATGTTATTTTTCAAGCTAATATGTTCATATTTCGAATGGTCAGTTGACCTAATTTAATTCCTGGAAATTGCCCTCTCACCAATGCTAACTGAGACATTGGAGACAAATATTCTTTCCAAATGCTTTCTTGTTTTTCTGTGGTAAAGTAATGTCCTGAGGCATGGACTAGAGCTGTCAGCTCCCTTGTGTTACCAACTGACACAGACTATCTGCGTTTTCTCAGAGGACCTCTCTTATGCCTTATTTTCTGTTCTCCAGCGGCTAAAACAAGACTCCGATTTTCGTCGGGTGCACAGAGATGGGAGAATTCCCACCTCCACAAACCTGACTACCCAAACTTCCAATTTTCAGTTCCCCGGACGGGCTAGAATTAGAATTAATTAGTGATCAGAGATGAACCCAGTGTGGGTCAGCAACTGGTGGGCAACTTGAACCAATATTAAAAATGAAGAGCCTTCAGCCTGTCAAAGCTGTAAATGTTGTCCAACTGTTAGCTGATCCTGGAATGTATGGCCCATTGTGGGCTTTGCCAGAGAGAATTGTCAAAGTTGATGCCTGATAAAAATGTACTGAACCACTAAAAGCATGGAGTAGATTCACAGTCACGGCTGTTACACCATCTTACCACTAAGACCTGGAACACATATTCTGCAGTGATGTAGTTAGCTGCCAAAACTCAGTGGGTGGATGAATGATGAACAATGGCAATGCTCATTATCCCATGCACTTGGCCTCTTGCCATCTATCTATCAGCATGTGCCCACACTGTTGACCCTTGACCCATATGCACACTGTCACAGTATAATAGTGTGAATAAGATGGGGGATAATCAGCTGCTGTCAATGATCACGGGGAACAGCATACTATCTCAGAGTCACAGCTGCAACATGGCACCAAGCATTTTCACAGAGCCATTTCTCCACCACATCTTACCAATAATCACTGATGATATGATGAAAATGCTTAGTGTATGTAAGCACACAAAAGTCAATGAGAGCATTGTAATCTGAATAGCTCATGTCCCTTTTTGCCTTACATTTTTATTCACAGAATGATACACTAAAGAGTCACAGGGGAAGAGATGGGTCCAGCTGGCCGAGGCTTTTCTGACCAGCACCTCCACGTACCAACCTATTCACTCACCTACCTGACCCACCTCATCCACCCTAACCACTTAACCTCACCCACTCCACTGTTAGCTGCCTCACCTACATATCCAATCTATCTACCAACCCATTCACTAATGTTGAAAGACAGAACCGCTAAACTTACCACATGGCTGATAGTGCTGTAAAGAGGCCGTGTCACTTGTCTCCCCTGACTCTAATCTGGGAAAGCCGACACTGAAGGTCCTGGAATAAATATGGAGCAGCGTTGAGTTGGGGGTTTTACAAGTGCAGCAACAACCTAATGATTATTGCTGCTGCTTGGAAGATCCAGGGAATCATGTCCAGAAAAGGCCACAAGTAGATGAGAAGAGAAAATTCCATGTTCAGTTCTCTGCTGTGTCTTCTGCTTGAGTGCAAGGTTATTCACTTTGGTTGTAAGGATAGAGAAACATAATTTTTTTTTTAAACTTTGTAAATGTTGATGTTCAGAGAACACTTGAATGGACTTGTACAAAGAAAACAGAATTACCATCCAGGTATTGCAAAGAATGAGAAAAATATGTTAGGAAAACGTAAATTAGGTCTATATTTTCTGGTGTTTAGACGGATGAGAGGTGAACTCATTGAAATATATAAGGTTACAAGGGGCTTGCCAGGGTAGATACTGAGAGATTGTTTGAATTGTGTTTGTTTTGTTTATTGTCACGTGTACCTCAGTACACTGAAAAGTATTGTTCTGTGTACAGTCCAGACAGATGATTCCATACATGAGAAAAAACATTGGACATACATAAATACAATGTAAATACACAGACACATGAATCAGGTGAAGCATTCAGATGTAGTGCTACTCAGTAGAGAAGATGTGTGAAGAGATCAGATCAGTCCACAAGATAATCATTTCGGAGTTTGGTAACAGCGGGGAAGAAGCTATTTTTGAATCTGTTAGTGCGTATTCTCAGACTTTTGTATCTCCTGCCTGATGGAAGAAGTTGGAAGAAGCTGGGTGGGAGGGGTCTTTGATTATGCTGCCTGCTTTTCCAAGGCAGCGGGAGTCAATGGATGGGAGGTGGCTGTGTTCACAACTCTCCGTGGTTTCTTACGGTCTTGGGCCAAGCAGTTGCCATATCAGGCTATGATGCAACCAGATAGGAAATTTAGAACAATGAGGCACAGGTTCAGGATAAGGGGTCAATCATTTAGCACTAAAATGAGGAGAAATATCTTCACCCAAAGGTTTGTGAATCTTTGGAATTCTCTACCCCAGAGGGCTGGGATGCTCCATCATTGAATATATTTAAGGCTAGATAGACAGAGTTTTGATCTCTCATGGAACTAAACGATAGGGGAGTGGCCGGGAAATGGAATTGAAGACCATGATTAGCCATGATCAAATTGAAAGTCGGAGCAGGCTCAAGGGGCTCTATGATTTTCTCTTGCTCCTATTTCTTATGTTCTAAGGGCCTCAAGGGCATTATTGTGTTTTATGCCACAGAGATATGCAGAGATGACACCCACCAGTTTTTACATGTGAACAGGACTTTATTGCAATTCCCAACTCCTTCCTTTACGATGGTCCCTGACCAGAGTTGGGAGTCCTTTCCAACCCTGCCGTTGAAGTCCCAAGATGGGTGATCTTATCTTCCTTAGGAATATTGGAGAGTATGTGTCCAGGGTGGAGTAGAAGCCTTCTTTGGACTTTTCATTGTCATCAAGGATTACGGTGAATGCATTCATGACCATTGCCTGTTGATTGCAAGTTCTTGGCTTTTATGAATACAGAAAAAGACAGACGAACACCAACACAATAGGTTGAGCTTCGTCATTAAACACGATGTCTCCGTTTATACAAAGAAAACCAATGAACGGATAAGCTGGAGGATGGGGGAGAAGAGGATAAAGCCATAAAAAAATGGTAAAGTGGTGCACAATTTCACGTGTAGCGAGTTCTAGGTGGTTCCACAAAACCTACGGAAAACCTTGTCGGAGCAAGTCAGACATTACAGAACCTATACATCTGAGATGTGGATCCCATACTTTACTTTTTAGAATGCATCCGATTTAAAATGGAGTATGCAAGTTAGGAACTTCAGAGGGATACATTCCATGATAATTTTATCCAAGACAGATTTAACTTGGAAATTGGTCATTAACAGCACCGCCCAGAGGTTCAATTAGTACTGCAGATTACAAATTGACGTTTACACAATAATTTGTAAGTAAACAGTGGTTGACGTAGGAATTTTCAATGCATTTTGAAATTAGATGATACAACTCATTCAGAATTTTAAATATGTAACAGATAGATTTATTAGATAGATGTCGATATTACTAAAATCAACCAAAATAAATAACATTTATATTTTTATCTTAACTACAATAAGGAAAGTTCTCAAGTAAGCCTTCATTTATTGTAATCATAGCAAACATCTCAGAGAACACTTTGCGGTGGTCCTTTTTAAAAACGTTTTTAGAAATCTTGGATGAATTGATATATGTTCAAAGTATTATTTTTCAAATTTGGTAGTACTTTTGGTAAATAGGGATTGGATTTTATGCCAGCAGCAGAGAGCAATCCTACCTCCAATTGGGAGGTTAATTACCTTTTGGTAGATTTCTACTCCCATTGGTGAGGGAGCATTTGCCCATTTCAGATTGACCTAAATTAGCAGGCAGGAATGGCAACACATGTAGAAACTGACTAGGTAGGCTTGGTAGACATTCTACCTTGAAGGACATTCGTTAAACTGTTGCGTTTCCAACAGAAACCAGAAGTAGGATTCTCCGACCCCCCTGCCGGGTCGGAGAATCCCTGGGGGGGGGGGGGGGGGGGGGGGGGGAGGTGACGCACATCCCGCCTGCCGCCCTTACGCCGGCTGTCGTATTCTCCGGCGGAACCACGCTGGCGGCCCTTCGACGCATGTGTGAAATCACGGCGGCCCTTCGGCGCATGCGCAAACTCGCGCAGTCCCTTCGCCGCCGGCTGGAGCGGCGCCAACCCCTCCCCCGTCCACCTAGCCCCCGGAAGTGCAGAGAATTCTGCACTTCCGGGGGCTGTTGACACCGGAGTGGTTGCCGCTGGTTCTCCTGCCGGGAACTTAGTCTCCAGAAGGGAGAATCCCGCAGCAGAGCTTTCATGGTCATTTCTTTGGAGTGAGATTATGGATAGTCAGATTTGTTTTAGTTCAATTTCATAAGATGTACTTGTTTATGAAATTGCAACCCAGTGCTAGGATCATTGTACTTTGACTGGATTAGTTATTCGTCTGTCTGAACCTGTTAGTGAGCAAGTCGTTAATTTGTGTGCCGGAAAGTTATGGCAATGGAGTGGGAGAAACCCGAAGGCAATGCTTCCCAAACTTTTTTCCACTGTGACCTCATTTTAATGTATGAAAATTAGTGTGACTGCTAGACTGAGAGTTGGGGGCAGGTTGGGGGCTGTGGGTGGAGGAGAGTTGTTGAGCGATGTGGGGATTGTTGATTGTTGATTGGAGGCGAGTTGTTTTGTTCACAACAGTTTTGAAGACTCGGATGGCCTTCAGAGCTAAGAATCATGTGAGCACATAGAATGGAGCGTTGACACTGATCCTAGGAATGTCCCATCATTTGCCACAGTGTACACTCAAAATACCTCCATCATTACGACCACATCCAAGGAAATCCCCTATTGTCCAATTAGATTGCACTGAACGGCCAACCAGGGCACTGAAAGAATTACCAAACAGAGCAGAGAGAAGCTGTCTCATTGACGAGCTGTTTGGGGAAAATAAATTCATGTCCTGGCCGAAGTCCCACTCAACGCTCACCATTGCTGCCTCAGAGCTTGTGTCCCCAAATGATTGGCCTGCGACCCCAAAGGGGGTCATTACCCATAGTTTTAGAACCCCCAGCCTAAGGAAATTCCTGATTGTAGTTTTAGTCATGTTTGATGTGTTATCTGTGTTGGTCTAACACTGTCTGCAACTGGATGCAGTAAAACGAGAAACAGGCTTCCGACAGGAGATGGTCCAATACTGTTTTATTCAACCTGCTGATTGCTGTACATAATCTGCTGTGGGTTGACACTCTATTAACCTAACTGATAACCTCCTACTGGCTTTACCAGACTAGCTCTCTATCACATGGTGATGATGTTCATTGGCCTGTGCACTGTGACTATCTCCCTAACCGTGTCCTTGTGAGAGAGAGAGAGCCTTAATGCCCTGTGGGATTTATAGTGGTGGTGTCCTGTCTGGTGATTGGTTGTTCTGTGTCGTGTGTGTTCATTGGTTATCCTGTGTGTCAATCATTGCCTGTCTGCACCTCATGATATACATGAGTGGATATTATGACAATTTTAGCACGGGATTTGTAAAGAAAGAGCAGGCACTGTGTCATAAATGAAGAGCTAGAGGGAGAACCATCGCTGTTGCTCCTGGACATCACCTGCTGGTCACCAGAAGAATGATATCGGAAGAAGTCAGCAGCATGTTGCCAGACCGTTCACCCACTTACTCAGCAGGGAAATCATTTCCACTATTTATCCCAAATACTTTATCACTGTGAGAATTAGAGGCATAACAATATTTACTATTGAACAAGGGAAGGAACAATCGGGAAAAAATGATCAAAAGTATTTATTTTAAAGTGAGCATCCTTTTTTCTAAATTTAGAGTACCCAATTCATTTTTTCCAATTAAGGGGCAATTTATCATGTTCAATCCACCTAACCTGCACGTCTTTGGGTTGTGGGGGTGAAACCCACGCAGACATGGGGAGAATGTGCAAACTCCACACGGACAGTGACCCAGGGCCGGGATCGAATCTGGGACCTCGGCGCCATGAGACTGCAGTGCTACCAGTGCGCCACCGTGCTGCCCTAAAGTGAGCATCCTGACCAATTATAATGGAGATATTAAGATTTGAATGCAGAATTTAGCATTGTAACTGCTTGACTATTAATACTAAAGCAGAAATTATGCCCGACATTCAGATGCTAAAGTATTGCCATCTGAACAAGTACTTTCAATAGAACAATTTATGTCTGCCTCCCTCCTTAGCAACCGTGGTTCAGCTGAGATTGGCTAGGGCTTATTTATTAGATGCTTCTTCGTTTGCCAATAATGTTAGTGGAATATAAATCAGAAGAGCTGTCAGAGCAATCAGTTTAGTTAAACCGACTAACGAAGATAGATCTATCTGTGCTGCGTGGAATAATTTCTGATCTAGGTGACTGAAAGATCCTTCATCATAGACCAAGATAAAGTCATCAATTATAATCAGTGAAAGTAGAATAATTGGAAGTTTTAACCTGGAAGATTTCAATTAAAGTAAAGAGGTCATTATCCAGCGAGTGAAAGGATTATCTAAATGAATAACTAACTTGTTGACCAACATATTCGGCGATAATTTTGATCCAGGATTAGGTGTACAATAAAGTCTATGTTATTGCAACATGATCTTTTTTTTAAATAAAAAAAAATCCAATCAAGAGGCCAATCTACCTACCCTGCACATCTTTGGGATGTGGGGGTGAGATCCACAAAGACACAGGGAGAATGTGCAAACTCTGCGCAGACAGTGACCCAGGGCTGGGATCATACCGAGTCCTTGGCGCTGTGAGGCACCAGTGCTAATCACTGTGTCACTGTGCCACCCATTGCTACTTGACCTTTAAGCCCTGTAAAGCAACATGTCATTCATACACCTGAGTAATTGTGCACCAATGGATTGAGTGAACAGAAATCAGGTAGGTGAAGGGATTACACGCTTGTTTTTTTCTTACAAATATAATAGCAGTTGAATGAAGATATTCCTCTCAACAATATGTGTAGCAACATCACCAATGGGGTCCATGATTATTTTCTCGGATTGGTATACCTAATCTTTATGAGCATGTTTACCACTTGACTACAAAGATCAATTTGCATTAAAGGGAGGGAAAGCAGAAATTCACTCGAATTGTACTTGGATCGAAGGATTACAATTATAAAGAAATATTCAGAAATGTTAAGGGGTATCTAACAGGTTTCCATCATAAATCTCTACTGGTTGGCCAATTATCATAAACTCAGTTATATTACCAGGAAAATGACAAGCAAAAAGTTGTTGTATGGGGTTATTGGAGCACAGAATGCTTTACCACAAGTTGCTTTAGTGGCAGGAACGATAAAAGCATTTTAAAAGGATTTACATGTATGTGCAAAGGAGCACTATACAAAGATAAATAGAAAGAACATGATAATGGAATGAGTATAGATAGATAGAGTTGAAGAATTAAAATGGGCCAACCTGCTTCCTTCTGTACTTTATTGTCTTTGGTTACCTGATTCTTTGAGATAGCCCTGGGCAAGTCTCATCTCCTAAGACAATTCATTAGTAACTTTACATTCTAATTATTTCCATAATGGAACTGGAATTTTATCGCCTTCATTGTCAAAATGGATAAAAATTCTGCAACTCCCTTCCAAAAAGCACTGCGGGTAGAACTATACCAGGTAGACTGCAGCGGTTCAAGAAGGGCGGCTCACCATGACCTTCTCAAAGGCAATTAGAGAAGGGTTACAAACACTGGCCTAGCCAGCGATGCCCACATCCCATGAACAAAAGAAAATATATTATCCTGCCAATGCATTCTTACAAGAAATGAACTGTGGTGATGATGGATGTGTCATGATCAACAAATGCCAATCCCATTGGGGACAAACACGTGGATCTTAAGAATTTAGGGACTTGCTGAAAACAGTATTCTTTTCTCCGAAAAGTGTACTTTTTTTCTAAGGTAAATTTTTGAAGAATTTTACCTCGTGTTTTAGCTTCCGGGATAGTGGAGTTGTAAGGAGCATATAACTCATTTTCCACAGGAGAGCCACCACCCCTCCCTCCTCCCCGGCAGACTACCAGCTTCATGGAGGCGGCATTCCTGCAGCCATCTGGAGCTGGAGGACTGCTTTTCTGACACCTCGGGCGGGATTCTCTATCCCCGTGGCAGAGTGTCCATGCTGTCGTAAACGCCATCGCGTTTAAACGACAACGTGAATGGGCCGCTGCCAGGACTAATTCTGGCCCCTACAGGGGGCCAGCCTGGCGCTGGAGCGGTTCGCGCCGCTCCAGCTGCTGATCCCGGTGCGAACTGTGCGCCGTGGGATCCGCGCATGCACAGCGGCGCTGGCGACAACGCGCACATGCGCAGTGGCCTCCTTCAACGCGCTGGCCCCTATGCAACATCGCGCAGGGCTACAGGGGCCAGTGCGTAGGAAAGGAGGCCGCCAGCCAGAGAGGCCAGCCCGCCAATCGGTGTGCCTCGATCACGATCGGAGGCTCTGCGGAGAAGCGTGTGCCAGCGTCGGGACGACGTGGCCGGTGGCGGGGATTCTCCGGCCTGGCCCAGGGCTGGGAGAATCCCGTCCCACTTGTTCCATATTTTTCACTTACCCGTCTGAGGATGCCTCCAATTTGGGGCATTCTCTTGTTCTTTTACCTGCCTGAACAGCACCCACCAGGGTTTGCTGAGGTTACAAAGCTGTCGGGATCAGCAGCATCTGCCTCCCACCCACCATTCTTAATTAGATGTTAGCCTGATAGGAAGCTGCCTCCAGGAAAGTTGCTGAACCAGTCAAACCACTTGCAAGGGACCCTCATTTAACAAGTTTGAAGAACACCTTGTGGAAATGAATCAATGATCAGTGAAGCGTGCATCAGGTCAGGGTTTTTCAGTGTTTAAGGACATCCCCCTATGTGGGCCCAGGCGGCACAGAAGTGGTCCCAGTCCCCTAGCTCCAAAGGTGTAGCTATTGTTTCCTCCTGTCCTGGCCCCCAACACCACCACATACACACATTTTCCCGCACTTTAGTCCATTCAACTATCCCGCCTGGGACTTACCAAAAGGCTGCAGCTCTCTGCAAGGCAGATAGTGCACCATTGATAGTTTCCCTTGTGCAAGCTGCTGTTGGAATTCTGCAGTGCACCCTCAATAAGTCCCAGGACCAAGTTGCATCAAACCTGATGGGTTTGTTGGGTTACACACTCCCTGAACACGAATGTGGTCCATATGTGTGTCCAGACAAATATTTACCCTTTAATATATGTCCAATGCACATTATTTAAAAGTAGACCATTATTAGGCAATAAAGTGGTTGGAACTGCATTCTTTCATTTCTGGAACTTAGATTTAAATCATTAACAGACTCAAAGGAAGGACATCTGCTACCTGTTAAAATAAGTTCAGGAAGTCTGAACCTAGCTTTCTGTCAAGAATGGACAGCACAGATTTGCTGCTTAAAACTTATGAATCAAGATGTCTGAGCTCCCATATTGCAGTAGGATACTAACAGCATGGAGGGAGCCTTTCCTGGCATCTGCCTGCACTGCAGCTGGCTCAGGATGGTGGCACTGGATGGCAAAAGTAGAAAGGTGCTCTATCCCCAGATATAGACCTCCCTTGTCTCAACAAACACAAGACAAATGCCACAAATCGTAAAGAGAAAAGTACAAGCTGGGCCTTTTGTTATCTTACAATAGAGCTATTCAACACAAAAGCCTCTTTCTTTTTAAAATTTCAGTACTGCTTGGGTTTGTTTTATTTGGCATTTTCGCTCACAAAGTCATGGGACTTTGAACAGTTACTAATTCAGAGAAGTCTTTTGAATTCGCAAGTCCAGTAGAATGTGCAAGATGTGGTGCTCGCCCAGCGTGGATACTTTCATTATCAATTTTTATGGGAATGAATTTGCCTTTGTCCATCAAAACAACATTTCAAATCAGATAAAATGAAAAATGTATGATCAGCACCCGGGATATAATGGATTAAAAATCTTTGTGGGTTGGTGGCACAGTCTGGTGTAAGTGCCAGCAGATGATTTTTGGCACTGACTCTAATGGTGTTTGCAGGATAGTGAAGTTTATTTCGGGAGAGGGCGCGATTCTCCGGCCCCCACGCCGGGTGGGTGAATCGTGGGAGTGCCGGGCGATTCCCGCCACGCCGCCCTGGCACCCGCACGCGATTCTCCCACCCCCCCAAACGGCGTGCCGCGTTTCACGACAGGCCGCTCGGAGAATCGGCGCTCACCGTTTCTAACAGGCGAGCGGCGATTTTCCGGCTCGGATGGGCCGAGCGGCCTGCCCAATCCGACGGGTTCACGCCGGCGCCAACCATACCTGATCGCTGCTGGCGTGAACAGCACGCGAACGCTGCGTGTGTTGCCTGTGGGGGGGGGGGGGGGAACAATAGAGCACCAGGGGGGTGCTCAGTAGGGGTCTGGCCCCCGATCGGTGCCCCCCAATCGGCGGGGCGGCGTTTCTAAAGGACGCACTCTTTTTCCTCCGCTGCCCCGCAAGATCAATCTTCCATGTCTTGCGGGGCGCCCGCGGGGAGGACAGCAGCCGCGCATGCACGGGTTGGCGCCGGCCAACCTGCGCATGCGCGGGTGACATCATTTAAGCGCCGCTGGCCGCGTCATTTACGCGGCGCCGCTTTGACGCAGCGCCAAGGCCCGTCGCGCGAAATTGACGAGGCGCCGCTCCCCGCCCCCTGGGGGTGGGAGAATAGAGGGCGAGGAGCAGCCTCTGACGCCGGACTGAAACACTCCGGTTTACACTCCGGTGTCGGCACTTTGTCTTCCTTTGGGAGAATTTCGCCCAAGGAGTCTGTTCGGGGTGCATGCCAGGCACTGGGCAGTCCCAGCATAGTGGACAATTTTCCAGCTGCTGCTGTCTCTTCTAGGATGTTAATGGGTAACATATGTGGTCTTGTCAGTGTTGCCTGTGCCCTAAGAACAAATGCAAAGAAATATGACACAATTATTGTCCGTTTATTCCCATTATTTTTAGTCTTAATCACAACTAAGTTTGTTTAGAAACACCTTGAATAGTTTTTAATCTTTTGAAATGATATTTGCAGTTTGGTAGCTTTTCCCCCAAGCGATTTTTTTATAAACAAAATATGGCGCTCAAGAAGTATTAAAATTGATTAATTGCCAAGACTGTATTATCTGACATGGTTATAATATGCTAATGGACACTGTTATTCATTAATTATTCTTAATGGTGAATAAATGCAGGGCTGTCAACGATACTTATAAATTTTCCCTTTAACTATATAAGGATTTTTATATTCCATCACGTAGCCCATCTTGTAAGAGCAAATTTGTCCTTGATTCTGAAACAAAAGAGGAAAATGTAACTGGAAGCAGATTTGGGCAGGTGGCAGGTGGCAACATGAGGCCCTGGAAATTTTAATGGCAGGGCTTCACCTTCACATTGGCAGGGCCTCACCTCCACATTGCCAATCAGCTTCCTACACAAAATGGACTGGAAGGGGTAACTGGCCGGTGGGTGGGAGCAAAGGTTCAGGCAGCAGCAGACAGCTGATTAGCACGAAAAGGAAGGTATATCAGCAAGAATCTAAGTCTCATGTAGGGGGTTTTGGCAAAGGGTTTTGGAGCAGCTTTTCCTCATTCGGGCTAGAGTTGAATTTCCAGTCAGCGGCTTGGCGATGTCATTAGGCTCCAATCGGCATGGCAAGGTGATTCAGTGGTTAGCACTGCTGCCTCACAGCGCCAGGATCCCAGGTTCAATTCCAGCCTTGGACTGTCTGTGTGGAGTTTGCACTTTCTCCCCGTGTCTGCATGGGTTTCCTCCGGATGCTCCAGTTTCCTCCTGTGGTAGTCACCACTGATGTATATTGTATATAGATGATGTTGATATAGGTGCTTTACGGTAAGGCCCCTGTACTACAGGCACGGGGATAGATCCCTGCCTGCTGGTTCCGCCCAGTAGGCGGAGTATAAATATGTGTGCTCCCGTACAGCAGCCATTTTGTCACCTGCTGAAGCAGGCCACACATCTCTGTGTAATAAAGCCTCAATTACATCTTACTCTCATCTTTGCGTAATTAATAGTGCATCAATTTATTACACTGAGTTTTCAGAGATGGACCTCTGCATGAAGCCGGATTGCCTGCAGCTGCATCCTCAAGCAGACAACGGCAAAAAAGAACTTTGAACATTGGCTAGCCTGCTTCGAAGCATTCATTGGGTCTGCACCAGACACAATTCTAGAAGCACAGAAGCTCCAGATCCTTTACACGGGGCTGAGCTCCAACGTCTTTCCACTCTTCCAGGACGCGCCAAACTACGCAGAGGCCATGGCGCTACTGAAGGAAAACTACGCTCAGCGGACTAACAAAATCTACGCCAGGCACCTCCTCTCCACGTGGCGCCAATTTCCCGGTGAGTCAGTGGACGATTTCTGGCGCACTTCTCGCCCTAGTGAGAGACTGTGACTGCCAGGCCGTTTCGGCCATGGAACACTCAAATTTGCTGATGAGAGGCACATTTGTTATGGGCATAGGGTCTGACTGCATCTGCCAGCGCCCCTTAGAAGGGGCCACGCTCGACCTCGCGCCAACCAAAAAACTAGCGCTCTCACTTACGGTCGCATCACGCAACATTCAGGCCTATGCCCCCGAACGCGCGGCCCACCCCTACTGTGCATCGTGGACTCCGCAGACGGCCGCCCCATCGTGGACCTCATCAGTGACCACCCTCAGCCAACGCCCTGTGCCAACCAATCCCGGGGGGCCCAAATGCTACTTCTGTGGGCAGTCGAAACACCCCCGGCAGCGCTGCCCGGTGCGGAGTGCCCTCTGCAAGGCCTGTGGCAAGAAAGGACATTTTGTTGCAGTGTGCCAGGCCCGCTCAATCGCAGCTATTGTCCTGGAACCCCCCACGTGCAGCCAGTGGGTGCCGCCATCTTTCCCTCCTCGGAACCACGTGCGGCCAGTGGACGTGGCCATCTTGCTCGACTTGCAACACGTGCAGCCCAGGGCGCCGCCATCTTGCCTCCCCCACGACACGTGCGGCTCTTGAGTGCCGCCGCCATCTTGCCCAACTCAGGAGCCCTGCCCGTCGGGAACCTCATCAGGCCGCTCATCGCCTGCAACCACCGACGACCAGCCGCGTCTCGCCTCGGTCACAATTGACCAGTCTCGACCACACAACCTCGTGACTGCTTTAAAGAAAGTGAAGGTCAGCGGACATGAGATCTCTTGCCTGCTGGACTCCAGGAGCACTGAGAGCTTCATTCACCCCGATATGGTTAGGCACTACTCCCTCGCGGTACACCCTGCCAACCAGAGAATCTCCCTGGCCTCCGGATCCCACTCCGTGGCGATCGAGGGGTACTGCATCGCCACTCTCACTGTCCAGGGCATGAAGTTCAGCGGCTTCTGCCTCTATGTCCTCCTCAACCTCTGCGCTGCCTTGCTACTCAGACTGGACTTCCAGTGCAACCTCCAGAGCCTAACCCTGAAATTCGGTGGGCCCCTACCACCCCTTACTGTGTGCGGCCTCGCGACTCTTAAGGTCGACCCACCATCCCTTTTGGTAAACCTAACCCCGGATTGCAAACCCATCGCCACCAGGAGCAGATGGTACAGCACCCAGGACAGGACCTTCACAGGTCTGAAGTCCAGCGGCTGCTTCGGGAAGGCATCATCGAAGTCAGCAACAGCCCCTGGAGAGCCCAAGTGGTAGTGGTCAAAGCTGGGGAGAAAAACAGGATGGTCATTGACTACAGTCAGACCACCAATCGGTACACACAGCTCGATGCGTACCCCCTTCCACGCATATCTGATATGGTCAGTCAGATTGCACAGTACCGGGTCTTCTCGACAGTGGACCTGAAATCTGCTGCCCACCAGCTCCCCATCCGCAAGGCGGACCACCCATACACTGCGTTCAAAGCAGACAGCCGCCTTTACCATTTTCTTAGGGTTCCCTTCGGCATCACCAACGGGGTCTCGGTCTTCCAACGGGAGATGGACCGATTGGTTGACCAGTATGGACTGCGGGCCACCTTCCCGTACCTGGACAATGTCACTATCTGCGGCCACAATCAGCAGGACCATGACGCCAACCTTGCCAGATTTCGCCACACCACCACTCTCCTCAGCCTCACGTATAACAAGGAGAAGTGCGTGTTCAGCACGAACCGCTTAGCCATCCTCAGCTATGTGGTCCAGAACAGAGTTCTGGGGCCCGACCCCAATCGCATGCGCCCCCTCATGGAACTCCCCCTCCCCCACTGCCCCAAGGCCCTCAAACGATGCCTGGGGTTCTTTTTGTATTACGCCCAGTGGGTCCCAAACTATGCGGACAAGGCCCACACACTCATCCAATCTACCGTTTTCCCACTGATGGCTGAGGCTCACCAGGCCTTCAACCGTATCAAGGTCGACATCGTCAAGGCCGCGATGCACGCGGTCGACGAGACGTTACCAAGTGGAGAGCGTTGCATCAGACGTCGCTCTGGCTACCACCCTCAACCAGGCAGGCAGGCCTGTGGCATTCTTTTCCCGCACCCTCCATGCCTCCCAAATTTGGCACTCCTCCGTCGAAAAAGAGGCCCAAGCCATCGTTGAAGCTGTGCGGCATTGGAGGCATTATCTGGCCGGCAGGAGATTCACTCTCCTCACTGACCAACGGCCGTTGCCTTCATGTTTAATAACACACAGCGGGGCAAGATCAAAAACAATCAAATCTTGAGGTGGAGGATCGAGCTCTCCACCTACAACTATGAAATTTTATATCGCCCCGGTAAGCTCAACGTGCCCCCCGATGCCCTATCCCGAGGTAAATGTGCCAGCGCACAAGTGGACCGACTCCGGACCCTGCACGACAACCTCTATCAACCAGGGGTCACACGTGTTTACCATTTCATCAAGGCCCGCAACTTGCCCTACTCCATCGAGGAAGTCAGGGCTATCAACAGAGACTGCCAGGTCTGTGCGGAGTGTCAACCGCACTTCTACCGGCCAGACCGTGCGCGCCTGGTGAAGGCCTCCTGCCCCTTTGAAAGCATCAGCGTGGAATTCAAAGAGCCCCTCCCCTCCACCGACCGCAACACGTACTTTCTCAGTGTGGTTGATGAATATTCTCGATTCCCCTTTGCCATCCCATGCCCCGACATGATGTCTGCCAATGTCATCAAAGCCCTCAACACCACCTTCGCTCTGTTCGGTTTCTCCGCCTACATCCACAGCGACCGGGGATCCACATTCATTAGCGATGAGCTGCGCCAGTACCTGCTCAACAGGGGCATTGCCTCGAGCAGGACAACCAGCTACAACCCCAGGGGAAACGGGCAGGGAGAGAGGGAGAATGGGACGGTCTGGAGGGCTGTCTAGCTGGCCCTACGGTCCAGAACTCTCCCGGCCTCCCGCTGGCAGGAGGTCCTCCCCAACGCACTTCACTCCTTTCGGTCGATCCTGTGCACCGCAACTAATGAAACCCACCATGAACATTTCTTTGCCTTCCCTAGGAAGTCCACCTCCGGGGTATCGCTCCCAACGTGGCTGGCAACTCCAGGACCCGTTCTCCTCTGCAGACACGTTCGACTTCACAAGGCGGACCCGTTGGTTGAGAGGGTACAGCTACTTCACACAGTACCCCGATGGCCACCAAGACACAGTCTCCATCAGGGACCTGGCACCAGCTGGTTCCCCCCCCCCCTCCGGACCCGGCACCACCCTCCCTTCCCATGGCGCACCCCACAGAAGCCCCCACTCTGGGACAATCCGTCCTCCCCTTGCCCACACCCAGTGATGAAGAGGATTTTGACACGCTCCCGGAGTCACCGAAGACCAAGCCGCCGCCGGAGTCGCCACCAGCACTGTGCCGCTCTCAAAGACAGATCAAGGCACTGGACTGCCTCAATTTGTAATATAATTTGTACCTTTAAAACACAATTTCCTGTATATAGTTCTCCACCACCCCCGCCGGACTCATTTTTTTAACAGGGTGTGAATGTGGTAGTCACCACTGATGTGTATATTGTATATAGAGGATGCTGATATGGGTGCTTTATGGTAAGGCCCCTGTACTACAGGTATGGGGGTAGAGCCCTGCCTGCTGGCTCCACCCAGTAGGTGGAGTATAAATATCTGTGCTCCCCGTACAGCAGCCATTTCGTCAGCTGCTGTAGGAGGCCACACATCTCAGTGTAATAAAGCCTCGATTATATCTTATTCTTGTATTTGCGTAATTGATAGTGCATCACCTCCCACAGTCCAAAGAAGTGCAAGTTAGATGATTGGCAATGCTAAATGATCCCTTAGTGTCCAAAGACGTGCAGCTTAGGCAGAATTGTTGGGATAAGGTGGGAGAGTGCTCTTTCAGAGGATCGGTGCAGACCTGATGGGCTGAATGACTCCTTCTACGCTGTAGGGATTCGATGGCTTCTAAATGAAGAACCCACTGTGCTTCAAGGAGTGCCTTTGCTTTTTGCTCAGAGGAGCAAGTTAAACACAGGATTGGCGCAGTGTGGGCAAGGTATCAGCCACTAAGTCCATGAGACAAATCTAACTGCTTTAACTGTTACCTTTCACCAGGTAGATAACATTATTCTAAAGACTTCTTGGAACAGATTTACAAATTATTACTAGAGGCCTGGGGATTAGTTTATTTTTACAAGGATGAGCTAGGATATGCTGAATGTCTTTCCACATCCTCATTGGTCTTATGGTCTTGAATTTAGGATCTGGTTACTTTGCCAGGACTGCAGCTTTTTCCAGCTGGGTGAGTTAAGATTGCCTGAATGGTTTTCCTCATCAGTATTTATCTTGCAATTGTTTACTGAAAAATCTTAAAGCTAATTTAATAGCCCATTAATGTTGCTCATTTGTTGTTAAAGACACACATGAAGTTGACAGCACAAGTACAATATAAACCCAGTCATGCAGTAGATATTTTTCAATGCTGTCACTTACTTGACTTTCAAACAGCAAACAATGTACCATTGGAGACAGAGAAAACCAAAATACCAAACGACCAATTGTTCAAGTGGTCGATTCCTGGAGAAGAGGGCAATAATCAATCGTATTTATGTGATTATAATATTCGGCACTTTACTTAACCTGCAGTCTATTGTTCACACACCTTTGAATCCACCTCACTGCTAAACAACTCTCTTAACCCTTTCTTTTTTTTTTGGAACATGCACACTCTCTCTTACTTTTTGTGGTGTTCATTTTTACTTGCTTTAATGTTTTCGATATGAATCTAGGGCGCGATTAATTGGCTGTGTCCTACCGGAATCGGGACGGGACACGACTGGTAGATCCTGTGAGAGAGGTCTCTTCTTGCATTAACACTGCAATTAAGTTACTGTGATTGCCAACCGCTGTTAGGCCCCGTGAGATCTAACGAGATCTTGCAAGATGTCGCGATCCATTGTGGACGGGATCCAGACTTGCATAATTAAACTTAACTGCTCACTGAACTTTGTCGATGCCAAGGAGATCCCAGCCGGGCACTGTTTATCAGGTGGAAGGGCACTTCCCTTCTGTTTATCAGGTGGAAGGGCACTTCCAGACAATCGGAGGCCCCAGGGTGGTTGGAATCTGATGCCAACTGGGCATGTGTCACTGCCAGCTTGACACCCTGGCAATACCACCTGGGCACCCTGGTAGTGTCACCTGTGAGCCACCCTTGTACTGACAGGGTGCCTAGGTGGAACTGGCAGGCTGGCAGGGTCCCCGCTAGGGTGCCAGCCTGGCAGTGCCAAGGTACTCAGGTAGCAGTTTGCCAAACCCGGGAGTGCCCTGCCCATATGAGAAGGGGTGCGGAGGAGGAGCTCAAGGACTCCCCCAACAGGTGAGTTGGGCATTGGGGACCTCCAGGAGTCGTGTGTGTGTGGGGGTGGGGGGGAGGGGGGGGGGGGGAGAGATCGGGGCACGATGAGATAATGGCTCCCCGATCTCTTCAGGAACTGAGTACAGTCTCAGCAAGACGTTCCTCACTGAGGCCTGAAAAAGTAACAGAGTGCCGTTCCACAGTGGGGCCGTTCCTGCCGCTACAAGTGGGTGACAATCTCCAGTAGTTGGAATCATTACAGATATAATGGGCTGGATTTAATGCGGCCCATTGCATCGTGAAATGTGGCCGCCAGTCTCATTATGTAATATACGTAAACGCTTGGAGGGAAATGTAGCCAGTCTGATTAGTAAGTTCGCAGATGCCACCAAGGTTAGTGAAGTGGGAGATAGTGTTGAGGATTGTCAGAGGATACAGCAGGACATAGATAGGTTGGAGATTTGGGCAGAGAAATTGCAAATGGAGTTTAATCCAGACAAATGTGAGGTCATGCATTTTGGTCAGTCTATCATAGAGGGGAAATATACCGTAAATGGCAAAACTCTTAGGAATATAGAAAGTCGGCGCGATCTGGGCGTGCTGGTCCACAGATCTTTGAAAGTGGCAACACAATTGGGGCTAGTTTAGCACTGTGGGCCAAATAGCTGGCTTTTAAAGCAGACCATGCAGGCCAGCAGCACGGTTCAATTCCCGTACCAGCCTCTCTGAACAAGTGCCGGAATGTAACGACTATGGGCTTTTCACAGTAACTTCATTGGAGGTCAACCATCTCAGTCCCAGGACATCACTGCAGGAATTCCTCAGGATTGTGTCCTTTATCTACTTCATTAACGACATTACCATTGCTGAATCCCCCACCGTCAACATCCCGGGATTATCAATTCCCAGAAACTGAATTGGACGAGCTATGTAAATACTGTGGCTACAACAGTAGGTCAGAGGCTGGGAATTCTATCAATAATATCTCACCTCCTGGCTCTGGAAAGCCATCATCTCAAAGCTCAAATCCTGGTGCCTCACCAGGGCGACGGCGTTAACGGCACCCACAATGAAATGTTGAGGCCAAGACATTTCTATGGGGGTGATTTTGAGCCCCCTCTCTCCGCCAGGAGAGAAGTGAAAAAAGTGAGCCCGGGGACCTCATTTTAAAAGCGAGCACTCTCCCAATTGTCATACTTATGACAATAAGCGATTTTCATTTTCAATTTGACAAAGTAATCAAGAGAGCATACAGAATGCTTGCCTTCTTTGTACGGGGGATTTAGTATTAAAAACTGACACGTCAGGCTGCAGTTGTATAGAACCTCGGTAAAGCCGCACTTGGAATATTGCGCACAATTCTGGTCACCGCACTACCAGAAGACCGTGGAGCTTTGGAGAGGGTGCAGAGGAGGTTTACTAGGATATTGGCTGGTCTGGAGGGTGTTAGCTATGCGGAAAGGCTGAATAGACTCGGACTATTTTCATTAGAATGTCGGAGGTTGGGGAGTGACCTGATAGAGGTCTACAAGGTTATGAGGGGCATGGATAGAGTGGATGTGCAAGCACTCTTTCCCAGGGTGGAGGGGTCAGTCACCAGGGGGCATAGGGTTAAGGTCTGTGGAACAAAGTTTAAAAGAGATGTGCGAGGCAGGTTATTTACGCAGAGGGTGGTGGGTGCCTAGAACGCTTTGCCAGGGTGAGCAAGACCCCTGTTGGCTCAACAACATCCCGCCTGATGTTGTAGTTGTTGGAAGTTGATCATTTCCCCTTCAGGCCATCGGTTCCTCAGACAAGTAACTTGGTCCAACCATCTTCAGCTGTTTTATAAATAATGTTCCCTCCATCATAAGGTCAGGACTGTTTGCCAATAATTCCAGCGCCCTGCTTCAGTCCAGGCATGATATTATAGCAGTTACGTTATTGATTGAGTAATTCAGCACCTTAGACTCCATTGAAACCCCACCATGTTAATTTGAGAATTTGAATAACCTGGAAATTTTAAAACATTGGGATCAGTATAAAAGTGACTATGAAGCTGCCCAATTGTCATAATTATCCAATTGGTTTCGCAGCAGCTCGTTGAAAAGAACCATTTCCTTACCCAGCCTGACTATATGTGACTCCAGTCCCGCATCAGCATGATTGACATTAAGTGTCCTCTGAAGTGGCTTATCAGGCTTGACACAATACAAAATAGAACATTTCACTACATCAGTTACAAGGCAACTAGAGTTCCCCAAGAATTAATTTTAAAATCTCAGTCAATAGCAAGTCCAGCCATTCCCCCCCAACCTTTCATGGCACCACCATGAGTGGGTCTTCCAGCATCCACATAACGGGATCATTATTGACCTGAAGTTTAAATGGTTCAGTAATATCATATCATTGTAATATCATTGTAGGGAAAGGCTGACTACTCACTTCCTGACCCCTTTGAAGAATTTTCTCCTCCTACAAGGTCCGAAGCAGAATACCTGTCTGAGAGGATGTAGCTGTAATGGCACTCAAGAAACTTGACATCATCCAGAACAAAGCAGCTTACTTTACAGTCCATCTACCACTGGACTTGATATCTCTTCTATCACTGCAGAATGCAGTGTGGCTGTAGTATATAGGATCTACAGGATGCATAGGATTTCCTCCATCTGCAACCTCTCGCCAAGAGCGAACAGCAACAGTGTCATGGGACCAACATCACCTCCACGTTTCTCTCCAAATCGCACAGCATTCTATCTTTGACATACATCACCATTCCTTCATCATCATGATTTAATATCCTGCCATGCGAGCACTACAAGGATTGTAGTGTTTGAAGAAGGCCCAACATTTCCTTGTCAGGGTGATAATTATAGCCTTGTTGGTGCCATTAGCATCCCAATAGGAAACACAAAGAAACAATCACTCCTCTCCCTATTCTAATAACAACTTTGCGATTGACCTTGCCTTATTGCCATTGGACTGCAGAGCTGCTTTATAGCAAATCTAATGTGATAATTGAATAGATGCTGCTGGGTTTTATTGTTGATGTATTTATGTTTCTGAACAAAGATTGCAACGTCTTTTCTCTCACAAGCAGTGTTCAAATTCATTCTATCATTACGCAGGTATAAAATTGAAACAGAGAAACTGGTGTACGAAGTAATAAAATTGATCCCTGTTAGAAATGTTGAGGCCAAGACATTTCTATGGGAGTGATTTTGAGCCCCCTCTCTCCCCCCGGAGAGAAGTGAAGAAAGTGAGCCCTGGGGACCTCATTTTAAAAGCGAGCACTCTCTCCAAACCTACCCCCCCCTCGCAAAATCCTGACCTGGCGCTGGTGTGACGTCTCGCCGGTGTCAGTTACACCAAGTCTGGCCAGGCATAAGGCAGTCAAGGTGACCCCTCTAGGGCGGAAAGATAAGAGGGGGGGGTAGAGGAACATGCAAGGACAATGCCCTGGCCTCACCCTTTGGCTCAGGTTGGCCCTGTCAGGTAAGCTGGCAGTGCCAACATTATATTGCCAACCTGACAGTGCCAACCTGTGCCAGGAGTAGTGCCAGTTTAGGAACCTAGTAGGACCCTCCATGGTGAGATGCGTATATGTGTGGTGGGAATGGGGAGAACGGACATGGAGGAGGGGAGGATCTGCCGCTGATGACTGTCGGGTGAATGGTGGGTGGGGGTTCTGCTGGCGATGACTGTCGGGGTGGAGGCGGGTGGGGGGATGGGGTGGGGTGGGAATCTGCAGAGATGACTGTTGGGTGAGGCAAGACCTCTGAGATATGGCTTGGGTATCATCTGGCTAGAGTGCAAGTTAGGAGCCCTTTAAAAATGGTGTCCCGATCTGTTTGAAGTCGGTTCCCGGCTTGAATAGTCCAAGCCTCGCCAGGGCGATGGCATTAACTGCACCCACACTCTTTTTTTCTAGGAGGTTCAAGATTCCATGAGAAACGGTCAGCGGGATTCACTCCGTCTTTCTTGCTGACACTTTGCCATTTTTTTGGTAAGATTCCGCACTAGAATGGGAATTTTTCCCCTGCAACAAAATACAGGATGTGCCTTTGTGCTGCTACACTGTGTCCTATCTGAAACAAAGGAAGGACAGTTCTTCACTGTACCAATAAATCACAAAGGAACAAGCAACGCAATAGAAACTGCATCAAATCTGCCCATTTTGTGTTTTGTTTTTTACTTCATCATCCGGGATCCTTTATGACATTTAACCAATTGCCTGATGTCATAATAGCAAATTGGTTGCTGTATTTTCCTGCATTAAGACAATAATTGCGCTTCAAAAATGTTATGTGCTATAAAGAGCCTTGGGACATCCTGAGAAGGTGAAACGTGCTACATGAGTGCAAGTTTTTTCCCCTTAATTAAGTTACAGCATTGAAATGTTGTGCTGAGGCCACTCATTTTGACAAATACAAATCAGGAGTAGGGTCGGAGCTAGGACCGGATTTCTGAATTTTATTTTGCTACTGATAAAAATTCATCCAAATTCTTAGTAACCAGAATAATTAATCCCATATGACAGACCAATTTTTTTAAAAAAAGCACAGAGGCATTAGGTTTCAGAGTTTCATTCTCCCTGATAGAGCACTGTGCTCCAATTGATAGCCTTTTTATTTTATTCAGTCATCATGTGGGCATCACTGGCTATGCTAGCGTTGAGAAGGTGACAGTGAGCTACCTTCTTGAAGAGCTACCTTCTTGAAGAGCTACCTTCTTGAATGGCTGTTGTGTCTGCAGTATAGGTACATGCACAGTGCTGTTAGGAAGAAATTCCAGGATTTTGACCCCGCAACAGTGAAGGAACAGCAATAAGGTTGCAAGTCAGAATGTTGCCTGGCTTGGAGGGGAACTTGCATACAATGTTGCCCTTGCCAGGTGGCAGAGATCTCTGGTTTGGAAGGTGCTGTCAAAGGGACCTTGGTGAGATATTGCAGTGCATCTTGCAGATGGTGCACATGGCTGCCACTGTGTGTTAGTTGTGGAGGGAGTGAATGATTAAGAAGATGAATGGGGTATCAAACAAATAGGCTTCTTTGTCCTGAATGGTGTCCAGTTTATTGAGTACTGTCGCAGCTGCATTCAGTCAGGCGTGGAGAGTATTTCATCACACACTTGATTTGAGCCTTGAGATGATGGCTTTTCAGAGCCAGGAGGTGAGATATTATTGATAGAATTCCCAGCCTCTGACCTACTTTAGTAGCCACAGTATTTACATAGCTCGTCCAATTCAGTTTCTGGGTAATGGTAATCCCGGGATGTTGATAGTGGGGGATTCAGCAATGGTAATGTCGTTAATGAAGTAGCTGAATTTCTGCAGTGATGTCCTGGGACTGAGATGGTTGACCTCCAATAACCACACCCATCTTCCTTTGTGCTAGGTATGACCCCAACCAGCAGAGAGTTTCCCCTCTGATTCCCATTGACTCCAATTTTACAAGGGCTCCTTGATGCCATTCTCGATCAAATGCTCCCTTGATGTCAAGGGCAGTCACTCTCACCTCACTTCTTGAGTTTGCCTCACTTGTTCATGTTTAGAAGGGCCTGTAATGTGCTGTACTTTCTATGCTCTATTATCAAAGACTGTAACAAAGTCATGAGCTGAGTGGCACGAGCTGAACGCAAAATTACCATCAGTGACCAGATTATTACTGCTTGATAGCTCTTTTGATGACACCTTTCATCACTTTAGTGCTGATTGAGAGTAGACTGATGGGGCAATAATTGAGTTGGATTTTTCTGCTTTTTGTGTACCGGACATGCCTTGGCAACTTAACTCATTGCTGGGTAAATGCATGGTCATGGCTGTACTGGAACAGCTTGGCTAGGGGTTGTAATATTACGATTTTGTAATATATATATTACTCTTTTTGTCTAGCCGAGTTGTTTAAATATAGACTTAGTCTTCCAGTGATGACAAAATAATTAATGAGTGATATGAAATAAACTAATAAGTTCTTTTTATTTCACTACTAAACTAGTAAATAAACAAATAACTATAGATTAAACTATTAAATAAGATTATGCTATGTACTAAGATCTATTAACTTCTCTCTCGCTCTTTCCCTTCTGTACTCTCCACACTCCTAACACACTCTCCTCGAGGAAAGAGGGGGGAAACCTTTTTTGTAGATCTTGATAGTGTGGCCATCTAGTGTTCATTTGCCTGTACTTGCTTAACATTACTTGACCATGTATTCCTCAATACAGAGATCTCTACAGGGGTGTGGCAAATTCTGGAGCACAAGTCTTCAGTGTTGTCACCAAAATGGCGGCTGGGCGCTGACGACATTTTGATGACATCACTGCAGGCTTGTGCTCCAGAATTTGCAGGTCTATTGCATTCAGCCATTTCTTGATGTCACGTAGAGTGAATCAAATTGGCTGAAGACTGACATCTGCAATGCTGGGGACCTCCGGAGGAGGCCAGGATGGGTCATCCACTAGGCACCTCTGGCTGAAGATTGTTGCACATGCTTCATTCATCCTTATCTTTTGCATTGATGTTCTGGGCTATTCCATCAGTGAGGATTGGGATATTTGTGGAGCCGCCTCATCCAGTGAGTTGTGTAATTGTCAACCACCATTCATGACTGGATGTGGCAGGACTACAGAGCCTAGGTTTCTTTCATTGGTTGTGGAATTTCTTAGCTCTGTTTCCACTAACTAATGACTACGGAATTTGCACAGAGATGTGTTGAACAGTACACTGCCAAAAATTTAATTAGCCTGGCATCCAGTTTATATTATCGAGGCAGATCCAGACTTTGTGCTCTAGTGTGAAATGAGAGATAATGAGTTGATAGCCTGTCTTACATCTATCCTGTTGCCTTCAAGAATAAGAATGGGCAGCACGGTAGCACAAGTGGCTGGCACTGTGGCTTCACAGCGCCAGGGTCCCAGGTTCAATTCCCCGCTGGGTCACTGCTGTCCGGAGTCTGCATGTTCTCCCTGTGTCTGCGTGGGTTTCCTCCGGGGCTCCGGTTTCCTGCCACAGTCCAAAAATGTGCTGGTTAGGTGAATTGGCCATGCAAAATTGCCCTTAGTGTCCAAAATAGGTTAGGAGGGGTTATTGGGTTACGGGGATAGGGTGGAAGTGAGGGCTTAAGTGGGTCAGTGCAGACTCGATGGGCCAAATGGTCACCTTCTGCACTGTATGTTCAATGTTAATCTACCCCAACGATTAAAGATCAGGCCCGCTAAACAGTTGGACTGTCTAGTAAAAAGGACATCTTAGGCATTTGTTATATTTTACGAAGGAATAGAATACTATTAAATGATTTTTCCTTTTTGGAATTAATTTGTATTACATAAGCTAAAGGTTATTCATGCTGAAAAACATTGATCATGCTTTTATTTCTTCGACATTAAACATTTTAAAGAATATATTTTTACATATGTTTTCTTTTACTAAAATATCAAAAAAAAAACCACAACTTTTCTGATATGCTGAAGATTGCCAAAAGAAGTGATCGAAGTAATTGGAACCACAGCTTTTATGCTGATGGTTTTGTAGTTGAACAAAGCAGCAGCTCCACATCTGAACACCAGAGGGCATTCTTCACCAGTAATTCTACAGGATTAACGTAGACCAGCCTGCAATTTCTAAATATTGTACTGGTTGTGAAAGGTCTATCATCATCATATTATTTATAGATATTGTTCTTAAAAAGATCATAGAAAATACATTTTGACCAGTACACTGTAAGCATATTGTTAATTATTTTCTTCCTCCGGCCCATTGATCTTTGAATCTCTCCCTCCCTCCTCCCCATACTATTCTCTGTTCACAAATGTGGACAGGTAAGCCAGTATTCTGAGTTGGTTTGCCCTCTGATTTTCTTTTCTGCATTTTACACATGGCAAATGCTATGGTTTAATTTCTTTTCACCAAACAGCCATGTTCTTACTTTCTTGTAGAGTCAACAGATTTTTAGGCACTAAGCGAATTAAATAATATGGGGATAATGTGAGAACGGGGAGTAAAAGATCAACCATGATTTTGTTGAACGGCAGAGCAGGTCTGGAGGCCCAAAAGGCTAAATCGAGCCCCTATTTTTTTATGTTCTTAACCAGAAGTAGCAACTCACCGTATGGAACATATTAGCAGGAATAGACCATTCAATCTTTAAGTCTATTCTGCCGACAGGGATCATGATGTAAACCAGTTGCATTGGAACATCGGAGTAGGCTGTTTATCCACTTGAGTCTGTTCTACCATTCAATGAGATCATGGATGATCAATGACCTAACTCCATATACCCATCCCCCCCCCCCCCCCCCCCCCGATCCCTTAATAACTTTGATTAATCTATCAATATATCAGAAATCTATCACTTTCAGATTTAAAATGAACATGATGCCACCTATTGTTTGTGGAAGACAGTTCCAGGCATCTATCCTCTGCATTGGGAAGTCTTTCACTTCTTCACTCCTGAAAGGCTTGTCTCTTTTCTTTTAGTAAGAAATCTTACAACACCAGGTTAAAATCCAACAGGTTTGTTTCAAATCACTAGAACATAGAACATAGAACATAGAACAGTACAGCACAGAACAGGCCCTTCGGCCCTCAATGTTGTGCCGAGCCATGATCACCCTACTCAAACCCACCCTATACCCGTAACCCAACAACCCACCCCCCCCCCCCCCCTTAACCTTACTTTTATAAGGACACTACGGGCAATTTAGCATGGCCAATCCACCTAACCCGCACATCTTTGGACTGTGGGAGGAAACCGGAGCACCCGGAGGAAACCCACGCACACAGGGGGAGGACGTGCAGACTCCACACAGACAGTGACCCAGCCAGGAATCGAACCTGGGACCCTGGAGCTGTGAAGCATTTATGCTAACCACCATGCTACCCTAGCTTTTAGAGCACTGCTCCTTCCTCAGGTGAATGAAAAGGTATGTTCCAGAAACATATATATAGACATATAAACATAGGCCGCTTTCAGGATGGGAGACAACGCAAAATTGCCGAGCAGAAACTTATAGCCAAGCTCCGCACACATGAGTACGGCCTCAACCGGGACCTTGGATTCATGTTGCATCACATTCACCCCCCACCATCTGGCCTGGGCTTGCGAAATCCTACCAACTGTCCTGGCTTGAGACAATTCACACCTCTTTAACCTGGGGTTACCCCTATCTCTGGATCTGTAAAGTCTTAATTACCTGCAAATGCTCGCATTCAAAGCATTGTCTTGCATCTTTGACTTTGTCTATATATATGTTTCTGGAACATACCTCTTCATTCACCTGAGGAAGGAGCAGTGCTCTGAAAGCTAGCGATTTGAAACAAACCTGTTGGACTTTAACCTGGTGTTGTAAGACTTCTTACTGTGCTCACCCCAGTCCAACGCCGGCATCTCCACATCATGGCTACCATGTTATTTTTTAGGCAGTGTCCTAAATTTCTCAACCAGCGGAAATAGTTCCTCACTATCTACCCTATTAGTTTTTTTTAATGTCATGAAAACTTTGACCAATTGACCCCTTAATGTTCTAAATTCTAGGATACACAGCCTGGGTTTCTGTAATTTCTCCTTGTAATTGAAGCTTTGGAGTCCATGTATCATATTAACTGCACTCCCTCAAAGACTAATATATCCTTCCTAAGGTGTGGTGCTCAGAATGAACACAGCATTCCAGGTGTGATCAACAACATCCCCTGAGGAGAAGCCTGGAACTACTGACAGCAGCATATGTGTTTCCTTGTTAACTAGTTACTTAGTTATTAGTTATTTCCAATAGTTTATGAAGTTACTGGGAATGATTTTGATTTATTCACTTAATTAGCCTTTCACAAGGCAATGTTTGTTATCTGTCTGTTCCTGTAAAGAGGTACTTTTCAAAACTGAGATTCTTCAAAATGTCCTGTTTTCAATGGTCGTTAAGTTTCCCCCTGTCATTTCAATTAAATGAGTTTTTTTTTCTCTCTCCCCATAGATCGCTCAAGCTCAAGTGGCATCTCATCCTTCAAACCAAACAGATCTCAGATTACAATCCCCACAGCCCATGTCATGCCTTCCACCTCCAACTCCTCATCAGCTAGACCGAGACATCAGGATGGAGCCGCCTGTGCGAATTGTAATATGTCCCTGACACTGCCTAGCAAGCCAAAAAACAGCTTTACACCAAACACTTCATTAGACATGAAGGACCCCAGATCTATCAGGAAATGGTCATCACTCTCCAAACTCATTGGTGCAGGGAAGTGTAACACTGAATGTGAGAGTACTGGGAATGTCGATTCTGTGAACAATACGACAGATCCACCAAACTGCAATGTGGTGCCATGTACTTACGGAGTGAATGAGCTGGACAGTTTTACACATCACAGTATGGAACATTTGAGGATGCAGGACACAAAACGTTGGGACACATGTACCAAAGAACCCACCCAGAACCAGTCTTCAATATCTGCTGGACAGTACAAATTTGAGAATTTTTATAAAGGTGCTGGGGACTCTTCTTTTCCAACCAGTATACCCAGCAATGATCAGTTAGATTTAACGTTCAGTGCCTTACATATCACGCAACCAACCTCAGCTGAATGGGAAGCCTCTGGACAAAGACACGGTTTTATGTCGATGGGACACCAACCTGTTGGTAGGACAGCAGCACCATCGTCCTTGCGGACTCAGTTGTGGCTCAGCGACCAGATGCAAGCCAATTCTCTTGACTTCAAACCTTCCGAAAAATCACGTGATTGTCAATGCAAACAACAGCTGGAACAGGAAACTGAGCCCATGGAGGTAAGCATTGAAATTAATATATTGATTCAATGCTTGTTTATTCTAGCAATCGTTCAGGGCGAGATTCAAATAATTCTGATGATTAAACACTCATCATTAGAAATTTATGGGCATGTTTCAACAATATCATCGTGTCTGACTTGGGGTTGGGACGCAACGGTTGACTCCCGGGAGAGGCCAAAATTGACCTTTGTGCCATTAGGCTCATCTAATTATGCATTTGGCGGATTCACCTGACGCACGGGATTCAACGGCCGTGCCTGTGAGGCTTCAAACCGCATTTGCTGAGAAATACCAGATACAGCACTTTAAGGACATGATCTTCCCAAAAGGAAACAAAGTCCCCGAGCGAGCACATTTAGCTGCATGTTTCCCAGTACTCAGTGCCGAGAAACACATGGCTATTCAACACGACTCGCTTCGAATAAGAGCCCTGAACGGGGAACGCGCAGCCAAGGCCGCATATAACTCCGTTTTATACAATGGGGAGCTCCGCTCGCCGGAAACCCCAGAGGAGCTAGAGGTCAGGATATGATTTTTAAATGGGGCCCCGATAAGAAATCCCAACCTCCTCCCCAGCCCAAATGCAACATGGTCCCCTGCCACCGCCCCCCCTCCCCCTTCAAACACAACCTTGCCCCGATTGTGCCAGCTTGGCACCTTCACAATTACCCTACCAGCTGGCAGTGCCACCCAGGCACATTGGCAGTGCCAGGCTGGCACCAGTAGGGTGACAGGCTGCCACTGCAAGGGTACCCAGAAGGCACCAGCCCAGGGCACCACCTGCCCAAAAGGCATGCAGGCGGGGGCTCCATTCCCTTTGGAGACACCCATGAGTGCTGTTCTGTCTGGTCTCTGTTTGTGGGGACCAGTACCAAAAGGCGTTCGCCCAAGGTCCCCGAGGCAAAGGGATTGAATCCCAAAGCTTCAGGTACCTTGCGAATCTGCACATTAGAGTAAGGCTTACTGCCTGGCTCTAATATGCACATCAGCTAAAAAGTGATACCGACAATTGTGGGAGGGATTCCCCTTGCAACATCTACAAGATTGCATTGAATCTCTTGATGCATTGTGAGCGGTTAGATCCTGGTAGCGGGGTTTCACCAGCCAAGCTGCGCTGCGGCGAGCTGCTTTTTAAGTGCAGCATGGCTGGAGGATCACGCTGTAACTCAGTAATCTGCACATTAAAGTGAGACTAGCTGTCTTTCTTTAACATGCCGATTTTCTAAAAAGTGATGGGCGGAATTCACATCGCAACATCTTGCGAGGTCGAGTTAGATCTTGCGAGGGCATGGTGAGCCTAGTAGATCCCCGGAGTAGGGTCTTCCAGCTGCTATCAGCCACGTTGCAACCTGCTTTTCAGGTGCTCTGTGGCCGTATGATCGCGCCCTATATGTCAGAGAGGTTTCTTGTGCTCAAAAAGATTCATAATGTGGTCCATCTGTTCACAGAGTACATAGTTCAGTAATTGTAAAAGAGGCAGCATAACCCCCATTGACATCTTTATTATTAGTCAGCTCCTTTGTGGGCCAGACTCAGGAGGGGAATATTTTTATAACTTCTCTCTGCAATTGCACACCAATGATCAAAGGAATCTTGCTTTCAGCCTTTGGCTAGGTGACTAATGATCGCTTTAATGATCACTATCTTACCTGGTATAATAGACAAGCTGCCCCATGGCAGAGCAGACTTTGATTTGGGATGTTTTGTTGTTGGAAATACAGAGGGGAAATGTTACCAAGGAAACTATTCTTCAAGGTACTTTGCCATTTTTATGTCAGGAAAGTTCCCAACTCAGCAGACTTACCTCGGTTTAAAGCACCCAGATCGTGCAATTTTCACTTCAGGGATGCAGTCAGGCACCAAACCCAGAAGCAGGCCGCCACGGGGGTGGACAAGTCCTGAGGCAGGCTGATTATTAGAACTGCTTTGGTTCCCTAGCACTCCCAGTTATAATAAAAGCAGTTAGGCTCTCTAGCTCTCATGCCTCACACCCTCTCCCTATGGCCCCTCTTACCCTCCATGTCAATGAGCCATATAATAACAATGCCTGGGTTTCCACCTGTCCTCATTAGGCACACTTGATTAAGAGCCTACACCAATAAAATCATGAACATGGTTGGGATTCTGTTTGAACAAATGAATTGTTGACTTTGCTTGATTGACATCTTTAAGTGGTTATAATCAATTTTCTTTCTCTGTGCTCTTTTGACAATGTCTGTGTTTATTTGGAAAAGATAAAAAATTATTTGACATCTCTGTTATTGATATTTCCTAATGCCCTGTCTGATTGACACTTTTATGGTGTAAGAATAGTTTTTTTTTCCGAGAACATTTCTGAATGGGTCTTTTTTTTCCTCAGTGCTTCTACACTTGTCATTGTTGTTACATGGGCCGTTGGTTATGTACATAGTGCATACTGAGTGAATGGGCATGGAAAGAGCATGATATGTGATTGAATTAGCTTAAAGAGTATGAGGGTCGATAGGGAGTAGTGGCGAGGGGGGCATAAGTTGGCATTACATTGGCACAGCAAGTATGAGAGGCCATGGGGAGTGGATGGAGGGATTTTTTGAAGTTTCCTTTCAAAAGGTTCAAAAATCCAGACTAGGTTTTGTGACCCATCTAAAGCGCTATGAACTATGAGCCATGGAGAAATTAGCCTGACTCTATGAAAATTGTGGGAAGCTAGCAGAACCTGCTCAATGGAGCCAGCCAGGTTGGGATTGCAAGACGACGACCCACAATCTTAAACTGCACCGGCGAAAATGAGCATTGCCAGGAATGGTGGTGAGTATTATGGAATCAGGTCTCACCTGCCATTTGTAAATTACGCTGGAGTTGTCCAAACTCCATGATGTATCTGGTCTAATTTGCATTACAGTTTTGCATGGCAGAAGCCATTGTTATTATCTGTCCTCCAAGGACAGCTAATGAAGGTGCAACCATTGTAAAACTACAGAGATTCATTGCTATTGCAATGAATCCATTTGCTAGTTTAAACATAGTGGGGGTGATTTTCCGTCCGCGTTGTGCCTGGCGCAAATTCCACTATGTCAGGAAAATTCTGGGACGGGCCTGAAACGGGATTTGCACCGGGATTGCACTTCATGATGTTTTCAGGCCCTCCCAGAAGACGTAATCAGGTTGATGCCCAACGAGAGCATTAATCTTCTTTTTTATTTAAAATAAATCTTTTTTTGGAGTACCCAATTCATTCTTTTTTTTCCAATTAAGCGGCAATTTAGCATGGTCAATCCACCTACCCTGCACATCTTTGGATTGTGGGGGTGAAACCCATGCAAACAAGGGGAGAATGTGCAAACTCCACACAGACAGTGACCCAGAGCTGGGATCAAACCTGGGACCTCGGCGCCGTGAGGCAACAGGGCTAATCCACTGCGCCCCCGTGCTGCCTTACGAGAGCATTAATCTGACTACTCTTCATTTAAATATATTTTTATAGATTTTAATATTCAGAATCAGTTTTATGCTGAATCTTCCAGGAATGTGCAATATTCCCACCTCCCAGCATGGCATGGCACAGGCGGGAATCACTATTGCTCCAAGGGCAGCACGGTGATGCATTGGTTAGCACTGCTGCCTCACAACGGCTAGGACCCGGGTTTGATCCCGACCCCGGGTCATTCTCCCCGTGTCTGCATGTGCCTCACCCCACAACCCAAAGATGTGCAGGATTGGACACGCTAAATTGGCCCTTAATTGGAAATTTAAAAAAAACTACTGCTGCCCACAAACAGAGACCAAAAGTGATGACCACATTAGGGGGCTCGGAGGCCATTGTTGCCCTTGGGTGGGTGGGGGACATGGCACTGGCACCCTGGTAGGGTGACCCATTATGGGGGCGGGGCGATCCTGGACAGCGATCTATGTTTGGGCAGGGGGTGGGATTCATGCCTGCGATTTGCTTCAAGACATGAGGAGGGGACATGCCTCCCGATGTCTGGTGGGGAGGGGGGGGGGGGGGGGAGAGAAGTAAGGGGGGGTCATTAATTTCACTTTATGTTCAGGGTACTCTTTAAAAAAGGTGCCCTAATCTCTGTGAAACCAGACTTGCCAGTGTGTTTAGGTCCTGATCCACACAATGCTGGCATAAAACGTGGCCCCCTTCAGAAAACAGCAAGTGTGGGATGATCTTGTTGGGAAACCTGTCTGTATTTCTGGGGAGTAACACACCAATTTTCTGACTGAACCTGACACTTTTGGGGGAAACTTCCACCCAGTTTATTCACTACATTCTGAGGTTGAGAAAGAACCTATGAGGCCATGTGATCGAACCATACATCCAGTAAAGAGCATATAATCCCTGGACTTGCTACAAATGATGCAGACAGGAGATAGCTATAGGTGCTATTCAGGTCATTGGGATTTTGTACTCAACTATTCAAAGCCTCTGAGATGCTGAATCTGAAACAATCACCTGAAGTAAATTCGCAACAAAAGAGGGGAGGAAAGAAAGTAAAACCAGGTCTCCCAGTGGCTGGACCCACAGGCAACAAAGTGAATTATCTTCAGCGCCACTAGTACAGGGTAGATCCGATCTCAGTGCTCTACACCTTCCTTCTTGTTTATACCACACAGATGAGCAAGAACGTTTAGATAACTTACCAAAATTAGAATGATGAATGATGTCAATTTTAATGTTGAACAGGAATGAGATTGCTGCAATATATTCCAGAGTTAATCAGGTGACATCCATGTGAAATCTTTTTTCACATCGCCATCTGTTCCTAATTGTGACATTATTTTTGTGAAATGTGAAAAAGCTATAGAATCGGGATATAAATAACATTGTCATAGAAACTACAGAAACCATTTAAAATCCAAAAAGTAGCACATACAAATGGACAAATTGTTCATTGAGGTGGGCAGTGAGATTTCACTTGTTCAGCAGGTCTGCTTGTAAAGTAAATATCAACTTCTCACACATAAAATAGCTGTCATAATGAAGACACAGTGAGATCCACTTATAAAATATGTTTTGTTGGAAGAACACCGTGGCCCCAGTAGCTGTTCAAATTTAGTGTTTTCAGTGATCTCACCAGCAACTGCAGGCTCAATAAAAAACAGAGCCGGCAAAAGGAGTTAAAGTGAATCATTCCGTGGCCGAAGGATGCATTTAACTTGTAGCTGTGCTGGTTGGTGCTAGCTCTCCAGCTGGAGGCAGCTTTCAGTTTCAGACTTCCACCTGAAATGGACGGTGGGTCAACAGAACAAGTGCACTGGGCCCCATTTGTGGGGACCAGTGTTGAATGGCGCTCGCCCGAGGTCTCTGAGGCGAAGGGATTGAATCCCAAAGCCTCCGGTACCCCGGGAATCTGCACATTAGAGAGGCTGACTGTCTCGCTCTAATATGCATATTTCCCATAAAGTGATCTCGCTCATTGTGGACGGCATTTACATCACAACGTCTCACAGGATCGTGTTGGATCTCGCGAGGCGTGGCGAGCCAGTTAGATTCCGGGAGTACGGTCTCCCTGCATTCTTCGGCCATGTTGCACGGTGGCGAGCTACTTTTCAGGTGCAGCTTGGCTGTTGGATCGTGCCCTTTGCCTCCCATTGTAGAAATAGGACACATTAAAAATGACATGCAAACCATTTTAGCATGATTTTATTCTGTTAATATACAAAGTGCAGATATTTTTCCCAACATGGAATAACTCAAGGAATAAACATAAATTTCTGCAATTATCTCTTGACCAGGACATTGTTGCATCCTTTTGAATATAGTCACATGGGTGGCAGATTCAATTAACATCGACTGCCACCATCCCAATTTTGGCCTTAATTCTGAGTGTTGTCCATTGCAATCTTTGTGGGGGCAGTTGGGTATTAAATCATCTCTGTGACCCCTGCCCAATAGTCCTGGTGGGCAGACCAGGCAAGGAAATGGCTCAATAGAAGGAGTAGTGGCATCTGGCAGCCCCATTGGGAGAGATAGGAGCAACTGAGGCAGGCAGGAAACTACAAGCATTCTCAAACCATGGGCTAAAAAGAGTTAGAAAATTCAGGAAATTAATACCAGCAGAGAAAAAGTATTGAAAGAACTTAAGGGGATAAAATCTACAATCCCTGCCTAAACCCCAGGGTTCTAAAAGAGATATCTGCAGAGATGGTTTAGCTGTGACTTTTCAAAAATTCCCTGGTTTTGGAAACCATCCCATTAGGTTGGAATTGGCAAATATTACACCGCTTTTTAAGAAAGGAAGGTGAGAAAAAATTGTGAACTATAAGCTGATGGAGGTAGGGTAATATATTAGCATGGATAGAGGATTGTTTAATGGACAAAAAGCAAAGAGTGAGCATGGGCGGCACGGTAGCACAGTGGTCAGCACTGTTGCTTCATAGCACCAGGGTCCCAGGTTCGATTCCCGGCTTGGGTCACTGTCTGTGCCGAGTCTGCACGTTCTCCCCGTATCTGCGTGGGTTTCCTCCGGGTGCTCCAGTTTCCTCCCTCAAGTCACGAAAGATGTGCTTGTTAGATGAATTGGACATTCTGAATTCTCCTTCCGTGCACCCGAACAGGCGCCAGAGTGTTGGGACTAGGGGAATTTCCCAGTAACTTCATTGCAGTGTTAATGTAAGCCTACTTGTGACACTAATAAAGATTATTATTATTATTAAATGGGGTGTTTTCAAGTTGGCAGGCAATGAAAAGCGGACGGAGTCAACTATCAGTGTTGGACCCGCTTATATTTACAATCAATATTAATGACTTAGCTGAGAGACAGAGAGTAGTGTATCTAAGTTTTCTGATGATACCAAGCTAGTTAGAATGGTTAAGTGGCATTATTTTCAGGTCCCACCCACTACGGGAATTGACGCAGGTGGGATGGAACATTTGACAGAGCAGTAAAGTCTATCGATTTTGCATGGAAATTCAAACAAAGGGAGGCTACAAACAGATTAAGACAGGTTAACTGAGTAAGCAACAAGGTGGTTTATAGAGTATAATGTATAGAAGTTGAAGTTATTTACATTGGTTTAAGAATAGAAATGCAGAATGTTTTTCAAAAGGTGTGAAACTTGTAAGTCTGGATGTTCAAAGAGACTTGGGTGTGCTTGCACCAGGAAAGTTAGCACGCCAGTGCAGTAAGCAATTAGGAAAACAAATGGCCTTTCTTGCAAGGGGAATTGAGTACAAGAATATGGAAGTTATGCCACAACTGTACAGAGTTTTGATGCAACCATACCTAGAATACTGTGTGCAGTTTAAAACGAATACACATCCACAGCAAAGGTTCAATAAATTTGTACTAGGATGAGGGGTTTGTCCTATGATGAGAGGCTCCACAAATTGGGATTATATTCTCTGGGATTTATAAGAATGAGGGGCAATCTCATTCCATGCCATGGCTATCAGACTAACAGTGTGGAAGGAAAACTCCATTGGGGAGAATGAGGGGTGGCACTAATGGCAACCTATTATATTCTCTGGGGTTTAGAAGAATGAGGGGCGATCTCATTGAATCACATAGAGTCACAGATGTCTACAGCATGGAAACAGACCCTTTGGCCCAGCTTGTCCATGCCGGCCAGTTTCTATCACCAAGCTAGCCCCACTTGCCCGTATTTGGCTCATATCCCTCTATACCCACCCTGCCCATGTAACTGTCTAACTGGTTTTTAAAGGAAATAATTGTACCCACCTCTACCACTGTCTCTGGCAGCCCGTTCCAGTTGCTCACCACCCTCTGTGTGAAGACATTTCCCCTCTGATCTCTTTTGTATCTCTCCCCTCTCACCTTAAACCAATGTCCTCCAGTTCCAGACTCCTCTACCTTTGGGAAAAGATGTTGACTATCTCCCTTATCTATGCTCCTCATTATTTTATAGACCTCTATAAGATCACCCCTAAACTCCAGGGTAAAAAGTCCCAGTCTATCCAGCATCTACTTATAACTCAGACCATCAAGTCCGATCGATGGGCCATCAAATCTGCTCTGCTATTCAATATGATCATGGTTGACCTTGGGCTTTACATCTATTTTACTACCCACTCCCCATATCCCTTTCTTCCCTGAGAGACCAAACATCTGTCTATCCTAGCCTTAAATGTATTCGATGAAGGAACATCCAGAACACTGTGGGGCAGAGAATTCCAAAGACGCAGAACTGTTTGAGTGAAATAATTTCTCCTTGTATCAGTCCGAAATGATCAGTCCCTTATCCTGAGACTGTGCCCTCATGTGTTAGATTCCCCGAGCAGCAAAAACAATTTGCTCAGTCTGCCACCCTACTTCCCCCCCCGATCTGTTGTCAGGATATTTCCTCCTGTTAGAGATTGGATTCCAGCCTCACCGGGGTGGGATTGCCGGGGGGGGGGGGGGGGGAGGGGGGGGGTGCATCTGCTATCAGGAAGATCGTGGCAGTACCATCAACTTTCTGTGAATTGGTCCATTAATGGACTTGTTTGGCTGCCCACTGCTGCTGGGCGGGTAGCCTCTGTCACGTTGACCCCGCCTCCAACAAGTTGCTTGGAGAGTTGAACATATTGGGACTGCTGGCTCGATGTGCTATTTTGCAAATTTACTCCTGTCCACACCTCTTAACCAAGAATAATCAGGTCTGCAGGTTTCTCCTAATCATGACAAATTTTACAATCATAAATACAGGGTAGCATGTGCTGCCTATGATGAAACTATTTATTGGTAAGAGAAACAGGGGTAAGAGAGCAGATGTTTGACTATTGGTTGTATCTAAACTCTAGTTGTTCAGGAAAAGTTAATGTTCCATCTGTTGGAGTTAGAACTTTCCGGGCATGGGTTTAAAAATTTTAATTTCTTTGGAAGTGTGAATATGATATCATGTTGACACACATGACCAGGGTTGACAAATCTTGGAAATAATTTTCCAGACACTCGTGCTTGTTACAAATTTGAAGCAATGGGATAATTCCTCAATATCTTCAAGTCCTCAAATTTGGAGGCACAACTTGCATACCGTGAGTATAGGTCATTTTTGCATTTGAAAATGACCAGTCTACTTCCCATGTTTTCCCAAAGCTCTTTTGCAACATGTGAAGAATCTTGGCACAGGTGAAGATTCAGAAATCTACTCTAGTTAAGTCCTTAACATATAGCCTTAACCTTCACCTTCCAGTGTTGACACAGAGAGATTTCCCTGTTAGCAGTGCCACGAATTATGGAGGCTCAGACTTTGGCAGCAATGCTGTAAAATAAACAAAGTCTCAATTGAATGAAGCTGTGCCTACAGGTCAACTCCTCAAAAGACAGCAGCCATAAATAGCAAATATAATTGTTGCTTGCCAACATAGGCTACAGTGCCCTTCCCATCATCAGCTGCTGTGCCTTTCCCACCTATCAAAGATGGTGATAGCGAGCCAGAAACAAAATTACAAAATGCAAGCTGCATGTAAGTTCACAAGTGTATTTGTGCAACTTTTCCTTGTTTGTTTCTCTGGTGCTAAGGAATTTACCCAAAATATAAATGGGGTGATTTCGCAATACCAAAATAGTCCCAGAATAGAAACATAGAAAATAAAAGCGGGAGGAGGCCATTAGCCCTTCGAGCCTGCTTCGCCATTCATTATGATCATGGCTGATCATCAAGTTCAATACCCTGATCCTGCCTTCCCCCCCATATCCTTCGATCCCTTCAGCCCCAAGCTTTATTTAATTTATTTTTAAATTACACAATGTTTTGGCCTCAACTATTTTCTGTGGTAGCGAATTCCACAGATTCACCACTCTCTGGGTGAAGAAATTTCTCCTCACCTCAGTCCTAAAAAGTTTATCTTTATCCTCAAACTATGACCCCTACTTCTGGACTCCCCCACCATCGATAACATTCTTTCGTAATCTACCCTGACTGATCCTGTTAGAATTTTGTATGTTTCTATGAGATCCCCTCTCTTTATAAACCCAAATTAATGTAATCCTAACCGATTTAGACTCTCCTCATATGATGGACCCACAATTCCAGGAATCAGCCTGGTGAACCTTCGCTGCACTCCATCCATAGCATGAACTTCGGGCGGGATTCTCCGATCCTGGGGCTAAGTGATGACGCCGTCATAAACGCCGGAGCGTTTTACGACGATGTCATCTGGTCGCTAGGAACGCCGATCCTGCGCCGCGCAAGGGGCCAGCACAGCACTGGAGAGCCTCACGCTGCTCCAGCTGCAGATACGGGCGTCAGAACGGACGTCAGCACGGGCTGCGCGGGTCTTGGCCGGCGTGGAGGAACATAGGCCCCCACCAGGATAAGTCCGCCCGCCGATCGGTAGGCCCCCCGTTTAATTACTTAAACACCATTGACTGGGATTTCAGTGTCCTATTGCATGATCTCTGAAAGCAACATTAACTATGGCCGGAATTTTCACATTTTTTTTCAAAGTGTTGCCTTGGGCGTGAAAAGTGGAAGGCAGCCAGCGGGTTTCCGTGCCATATTTTCAAAAACAAATATGAAAGAAAATGGAAGGGCTGGGTCCCACAATGCTATGCTGGCAAGGCAGGTTCTGATTCAGCCTGCCCCATCAGCAACTTAGGCTTTTGAAAGCTCGAGTCGCCCGGAAGCAATGCCAGGGGGCAGTGGTGGGGGCAGTGCTTGGGGACTGCATGTACCTGTGTGCCTCCAGCAGATGCATCATGGGAGATCTCATGTGGGCACACCACTGTGAATGGACATTGTAATGTGGATGATAATTGTATTTAAATTAATGCAAATACCCATCCCGACTTTGAAAGTCGGGATTTCCATTGCGTCATTGGTGGGGAATGGGGAAAACCAAGCAGAAAATCCTGCCGATGCAAAAGCTGTTTTGGGACTCCTGCTGGATTCTCTGCCCCCTCCACTGTTCCCACCCCCTGAAAAAGAGGGACTGAAAATCCCTCCCCTATGGATACATAAAATAATCCTCTCAGTATGACACTGTGAGTTGGGTTTTGATAAGAAGTTCACGGGTTAAAATCTGAAATTATTTTTTGAAGGCATCACATCAGCTAAACAGGGTTAATCATGGAAGTGTAATTTGCATTGCATGCTGAGAGGGTTTGTTCAGGATGTGTTATTGTGCAGTACACTAAATTTCGTGAAGCAGACACGAAGCTTGAGATTTCCTGAATGTGACATTTTTTCAAATTGTTCAAATGAAGCAATCAGTACAGGCTCCAAAATGCACTTTGGTATGTGTCTGAACTGTCGTATTGTTACACTGTTGGGGGAGCTCTGGCTTCTGATTATCAGTACAGTTAAAGTCACAGCTTTAATGCCAAAGGGTTGACATAATTCTACATTTGTCTCATTATGTGGGAACATTGTTAATTACAGTTGGAGTATTATCTTCTGGTTGCCATTTACTGCAGACTGAATCCTGACTGTAAGGCACTAACTACATTTGAGATGTTATTCAGAATTAAAAGAGTGGTATGAAATCTGTTCTGGAATAAATCTACCTCCTGCAGTCAAACACTACCTTTGTCACAAGTTATTTCACAATGAGGGAAAACATGGTACGAGAGTGGATATCAATCAGTGTGGGGAGAAATTAAGAGATGGCCATATGATTAAGTCTAGAAATTTTCTTCCACTTCGACCGCTTGAATTTAATATTGGTTTTCTGAACACCCAAGTTAAAAAATTTCAGTTGAGTTCAATATCGAAGTGTTTGCACTTTTAGACGTGTAATGGCAGCATTCCTCACGAATGCCATTTTTAAACATTTCAATGATACGTCCGGACAAATAGACACATCTGAACGATACGTTTATGATCTACAAATTAAATCTTGCTAATTACTGATTAGCTAATATCCATAAATTCTGATTCCATGTATTTCAATGTTATTGCGAAACAAAATAATTTCATGTGATTTGGGGATTATTGACGATGTACCTTGAAAATAATCATATGTTCAAAACAGCTTTTGGATCTCGTAAATGGCTTGTCCAGACAGCAGTTGGCACATTTGAAACACAGCAGTTATTGCAAAAATCCTTGTAGTCATTGAATGTTGTTTTCTCAGATGCATAGGTCTTTGATTAGTGGTTGCATTTTGATTGGATTTTTCTTCCCAGATCTGAAAGCAACAGTAGTTGCACATAGTCTTCAGGACATAGCAAAAAAATTAAAAATTCAGTACAAGATAAGAAAATCACATGAGTTTAACAATAATAAACATTAATAACAACACAATGATAATTAGGAGGAAATTCAGGATCAGGCTGAAACCTCGGTTGTTTGCCAGATAATCCATTCCGTCTTTTGCTTTGTATCAGTTGGCTTTGATGGTGTGCAGTGAATTAAGTTGTATATCTTGTAGAAACTATTGGTGCCTCCTTATTTTCTTTGCCTCATGTACCTATGTTCGGCATTTCAACTTTCCATCATCTTTTACTTTTCCATTTCCCTGTTGAATAAATAAATATTTGATGAGGATTTCTATACAAGCACAAATGACATGCTACTAAAATTCTACCATCATCTGATACCAGACAAAGATTTTAGACTTATTTACAAATAATAACTACACTTCAAAATGTAACATTCACTACCTCCACCACCGACAAACAGTGGTAGCCATGTGTACCATCTACAAGATGCACTGCGGGAACTCACCAAGATTCCTTGGGCGGCACCTTCCAAACCCATGACAATTACCATCTAGAAGGACAAGAGCAGCAGATACCTGGGAACACCACCACCTGGAGGTTCCCCTAAAAGCCACCCACCACTCTGACTTGGAAATATATCGCCGTTACTTCACTGTCGCTGGGTCAAAATCCTGGAACACCCTCCCTAACAGCACTGTGGTTGTACTTACACCTCAGGGACTGCAGCAGTTCAAGAAGGCAGCTCACCACCTTCTGAAGGGCAACTAGGGATGTGCAACAAATGCAGGCCTCACCAGTGACACCCACGTCCCATAAATGAACACTTGCATTGCCATGGTTTTAAAATGTTTTAGCCATCTATCCTGCTGTCTTCTGTGGCCCAATGTGTCACTCTTATTAAATGCCTTGTGATGATTTATTATGTTAAAGCTGCTAATAAATAAAAATGTTGTTGTTGTTTATACCTGTTGCACTTTGTTAAACCTTATCGATGGCAATCTATTTCCTGGGGCATATGCACTTGAGAATTAGAAGCCTTAAATTCAAGCTCAGACGTACCAACTAATCTTCACACATGAAATGTTTTTCTTGTTCTCTCTCTATTTCCTCCCCCTCCCTCCCCCACTACAACTCACCAAACAACATAATTAAGCACCTTGACATGAATTTAACCATTTGTAGGCTGCGCTTTCACTTGAATTGCTTTTATTTTGGTGGAGAAAGATTACCGAGAGTGAAAGGTTAATGCTTTCCAGACACCGTTCTACTTGCTACCATATAAAGTAATTTGGAAGGGCTCATGCTTGGAGTAGAGGTACTTTTCCTCTTCATGGGGAGCCGTCCAAAAAACAATTTTATACTTTATTTTTAAATGCTAATGGTTGAAGAGTTTGACCATTTAGGGTAAAGTGTAAAAGCATTCTTGTAGCTGAATAAATAGGAAACATGCCATAATATGTAAAACATTCATTGTATGCCTGCTTTCCAATAACAATATAGCATAACATTACTTAGGGTTTATGCGCAAATAATCTGTGGTGTATGATTTAGTTCTGTCCTCCCAGGTAATGAATGAATATGTTTTTCTGTAATTCTTAATTCTTCAGAGGTGCCCACAAGAATCGGTGGTAATTCTTATTCACAGCGTGAGGATTAATGATGCATTAAGGGGCAGCAGGGTAGCATGGTGGTTAGCATAAATGCTTCACAGCTCCAGGGTCCCAGGTTCGATTCCCGGCTGGGTCACTGTCTGTGTGGAGTCTGCACGTCCTCCCCCTGTGTGCGTGGGTTTCCTCCGGGTGCTCCGGTTTCCTCCCACAGTCCAAAGATGTGCGGGTTAGGTGGATTGGCCATGCTAAATTGCCCGTAGTGTCCTAATAAAAGTAAGGTTAAGGGGGGGGTTGTTGGGTTACGGGTATAGGGTGGATACGTGGGTTTGAGTAGGGTGATCATGGCTCGGCACAACATTGAGGGCCGAAGGGCCTGTTCTGTGCTGTACTGTTCTATGTTCTATGTGACATAACATTCCGTTTTTCCTGCAATATGTTGGATGCACTGGCCCACAAAATCTCCCTTTTACTTTCATAGAAAATATTAGACGCAGATTAACTGAGACTAAATAAAAATCAAGACTGCATTTTACTTGATCAAATTCTGTTATTATACTCCAGCTGGGGGATAGTTTGTTGTTTAATGAGAAAGAGCTTTTGAACAAAAGAAAGGCAATGTATCACACACTATAAATTGAGAGAGTAATATTTATTGTTCCATTAACACTACATATAAACTAACATTCATTTTTTGTTGACATCAAGTAGGTTGAATAGAAATGATCATTTATGCATTACAATCATACTGAGTATTGTTATCTGCACTGTCTTTACAGTATAATTTCCAAAATAGAAATTGCAGTGGATGCATTGTTCCTTTCTAACCCTCAAACGGTTTGTCTGAGGGTGCCAATAAATGACTGGTTCCTTTCCCAGATTTATTAATCTGAAAAAATCATGTTTATCAATGTCAAGGCTATCAGAGTTGCTACCCTCACCCAATGTCCGTGCACACACTTCTAGAAGGACAGCAGGGGACAAAGATGTATGACTTGAATCCGATTTGTCATCCTTTGTGAATAGGGGTATCCTACTGGCCTTTTTTCCAATCTCATGATACATCATCACTGTCCAGCCAGTGAATTACTTGGAATAATTATTAATGTACCACAAATCTCTTCCCTTATCTCCTTTAGCATTCTGGGGGAAATACTGTCTATTCTTGTGGATTTATTGTTTCTGACCTATTTAAACCTGCAAAGACTTGCATTTCATTTGTATTGAATTTCCCTAGGTTATTTCCATTTGGGAAAGACATGTGCTCATATTTTCTCTTGTGAAAACATGAAGGACGTTATCAATGGGAAGATATCCTTTAATATGTTCATTCTCTGTTTCAAATCTACATACATCTCTGACTGACTTGTATTTGTTTAAAAATCCATTTAGGTCCAGATTTCTATCCCCTGGTTGGGTTTGCAGTCAGGAGATTTCATGGCTCTGTGAACTCAACCTTTAAAAATGTCCACCTGCAGGTCGGATTATCAGTGTTGGAAGTTGAGAGGGTGGAGGGGTTGGCTGAAACAGCAGTTGGAGCAGGTGACCTGGAATGAATGCACAAACTGCTGGGTGTGGAGGGGGGCTGGCTCAAGGCCTTGGTCTGTGATCTGGCGCTGTGTTTAACCAAATGAAAAAAGTTGTTCAGCACTCACCCCATCTTACCCCACACACTCCCTTTGCCTCATCCATGCTAAACCATGCCTACCATGGTCCACATGCTCCCTATGCCAAATTATTGCACATCTACCCATGCAATGCCAATCTAATGCCTTCTATCAAACCCCTATGCTACCTATCCACATGCTAACCTTTTGGAAAATAACGCCAACCTATCCCCCCAAACCTTTGCCTTTACCCCCTTCATGCCAATTTATCTAATATCCTTGAACAAGTCCTTGATGAATTTGATGCTTCCTGGTTAGCTCTGACAGGTTTGACTCTTCCTAAATTGCTTTTAAAGCTCTGACACTTATTGAACAGCTTTGACATATTCTGGATAGTAACAGTGTTATCAGGTTTGAAACTTCCTGGATAACTTTGACAAATTTGACAGCTGGTCAGCTTCTTGAAAGCTGGACAATTCCTTGACAGCTAGACAACTCTTTGATAGCTTGACAGTCTAATGATTTTCTGCTTAAAAATGTATAATTATGTACACTTTTAACAATCCCAAGGGGTGCATTACTTCTACAAAAGGTATCCTAGACCCTGTCCAAAGGAGTAATTTACCTCTCCAAGAGGGATCCTGGTTATCCAAACACATCCACTAAATTTAGACCTGCTTCTACTCTATTCTGCACGCTCCAGATTCCACACTCCTGTTTTTTTCAAAATCCTATTCCTATGCGGACAGCTGGTGATTTAAATGAGCAACTGCCTCTCCAAATTGCGGATCCAACCCAATTCCAGTCTCATCTCCTTGAAAGTGGGAAATGCCAGGGTAGCATGTGGCGCAGTGGATAGCACTGGGTCTGTGGCGCTGAGGACCTGGGTTCAAATCCTGGCTCTGGGTCACTGTCCGTGTGGAGTTTGCACATTCTCCCCATGTCTGCATGGGTTTCACTCACACAACCCAAAAGATGTGCAGGTTAGGTGAATTGGCCACGCTAAATTGCCCCTTAATTGAAAAAAAAATAATAATTGAGTACTATAAATTTATTTTTAAAAAAGAAAGTGGGAAATGCAGTGCTCAAGGGTGGGACTTGGCATTTCAGGGACTTTTCCCAAGATGCAACAATCTGCACCTGAGTTTGTTAATATTTATTTATCCTACATGCTCCACAACATGGACCTAAATCTTCTTGGGACAGGCTGAAGTTCTGCATTATTTAAAGGCAAAATGTCCAACTTCCACCCTCCCAAATCCAGGAGTTTCAGGCCTACACATTTAAAGTTGTTCTCTACTGAAATGTTACATTGCCTGTCTGCCGAATCAATTTGCTTTGTTTCTACGTTCTTTTGAAATCAACCATTTTAAACTGTCTTTGGTATTTGACAGTTTTGAATCCCAGATTATGTTGAATTTAATCATTCTATAATCACTGACTCTAGTGATGCTATGACTTCTATTTTCAGCACATTGACTAAGTTATTTATAAATACCAAAATCTCCTGGAGTTTCTTTTGCCCAGAGACATGAAGAAAATGTAGATTACTTTTGCCAACTGTTCGTACATTTTTGTAATTCATACTAGGTTGATTAATGTTGCACATTAAATGCCCTTTCTATCGCTTAATCAAAAACACTATCTTCCTTCTTGTGCAGACGTGTAGTTTACAGCAGCTTACTGTTATGATCTGAGTTAATTTTAAAACGAATTTGGAGAAAATTTTTTAATCTCCCCATCCATTCAATTTGCATTCTAATATTTTTATAACACATTTCCGAATGGAATTGATTTCCGCGGCCTTAAAAAAATCAAGTGAATTCACTCTGTAAAATTATCTTGTCTTTCTAATATAATTCCTTGGTGCAATCATATATTTACTAAAAGCTAATGATCTGATGCTTTTGCAGACCAATGACATGGTATTCTTCAATTCTGTCGTCTCTATGATGTGAGTCGGTTAGCTCACTTGGGTGGACGGCTGGTTTGTGATGCAGAGTAATACCAACATTGTGGGTTCTATTCCCATACCGACTGAGGTTAGTCAAGAAGGCTGCACCTTCTCAACCTTGTCCCTCTCCTGAGGTGTGGTGTCCCTCAGGTTAATAATAATAATCATTTTATTGTCACAAGTAGGCTTACATTAACACTGCAATTAAGTTACTGTGGAAAGCTCTCAAAGGGAAAAACAGCTTACAGTCCTCTGGGGCTTGGCAACATTTACATTTCTCTGTACGGACCGATGACAGTATTTTAAGCAAGTTGTAGTAGTCACCATTTAAATCATCATATGGTTACCAGAAATCAAATTACTATTACTGCCTAAATTAAGGACCACTGTTGACTAAATCTAACATATCTAACTTTACTAACTTTAGCTCAGATCCCTGTCTGTCAAACATGTGATAATTACCAGCTGCAATGACAATGCTAGACATGAGATTAGTTATAAATGTAATTTTGCTTGAAAGAAGGTATCACGACTGAAACAACAAATGCATTTCAAAATCATCTGATTGATTTGTATTGTTTAAATATTCCAAATTGTTTTATCCTGTTCAATAAATGAAATTCAATTGCTTAAAAAAATGTAGCTCTGCATTATGTAGTGGAAATGAAAGGGGACATTAATCAGAATTATGAAACTAGTGCGATATTGTCTAGGGGAATTGATGTGAAAGTTTTTTTTAAAGACCAATAGAACATTTCTGTGTAATATTAGAAGATTGTGTAATGTTTATTCCTGCTCCCATAAAAGAGCCGACTCAAAGAACAAGAATGATACTAAGCCATACAGATCAGAAAAGCTCCAAGGTCAGCCCTTGACTTAATTTAGACCTGGATACAACTGTACTGTTTCTTTTTGGCAGGCTGCTCATACCCACACCTCAACCATGAACCACTGCTTTCCGAAGAGAGGTAAAGGGAAGGAAGTTGTAAAAATGTCACTGGGCGAAATCTTCTTTTCTGAAATCTAAGTCCAGTGGTGGGTATGGTACTAGGAATGATTCCAATTGGGGCTACGCAATATCTTGTGCTGGTCATCTCATTAAATATGCATTCATGACGTGCTCACCAATTCTCGCGGCTGGGGCAGGCATGAAGTTGGCATCTCCTCCCATTACCTCATGGAGTCGAAGGTCTGGGAACCTGGACAACTTACATTATCCCTTCCACCTTTCCCTGCCATTGCTCCATCCTTCCCCACTAAGCCTTACTCCTTCTCTTGGTCATCCTCCATGTAACTTACACTGCCACCACCCTGTCTCAAGCATAGGCGCAGGCATTTGCGGACGTTCCCCAAAGAGGAGCAAGCTGTGGCAACACAGCTTTGATCACGGAAGAAGTCCACCTCACCAAGTGCATACCCCTTATCTGCAGTCATAGAACTGAATATTCTCATTTCTGACTGGCAGGGAACTTGATTTGGTGCGGGGAAATTAATAATGGTGAGGTGACCTTTCAACGAGCATGCATGACATGCAGAAGGGCTTCCTAGCATTTTTCATCAGGAAACTCAACCCATCTTTAACTTGCCTTCAGAGACTTGAGAATGGGAAACTCATTTTTGGCCTTGTGACAAATTAAGTTGCCCCAGCTGCCATGCTTCCCACTGCTGGCAGGACTGTAGATTATACCCACTGTATCAATTATGCTTTATGTGCCTTGCAACTGCAAAACATAGCTGAAGTCCAGACAAGTGTCGCGCTACTAAAAGCATGCTCCCATCACTGGTGGAGATCCAGTCGCAGAGCCAGGATCTACAGGAGGGGGTGTCAGCAACTCTCCAGCATCTACAAAGTGCAGCTGGAGGAGTCCAACTACCTTTGGTGCAGGGGAAGGTGCTGACAATGCGTGGCATCCGGGTCAATACTGAATGGGTGTCGTCTGTGCGGAGTATGCACGTTCTCCTCGTGTCTGCATGGGTTTCCTGTTGGTGCTCCGGTTTCCTCCCACAGTCCAAAGATGTGAAGGTTAGGTGGATTGGCCATGATAAATTGCCCTCAGTGTCCAAAAAGGTTAGGTAGGGTTACTGGGTTACGGAAATTAGGTGGCGGTGTGGGTTTAAGTAGGGTGCTCTTTCCAAGGGCCAGTGCAGACTCGATGGGCCGAGTGGCCTCCTTCTGCACTGTAAATTCTATGATTATGAGATGCTAAGGCAGGTGGGATCCTTCTTGCAACTCCTTCCTATTTGTGCGCCATTTAAATTGGTGGGCCTTTCCTAAAAGAGGCAACACCGGGCTTCTGCCAGCTTTCTGGCTAGCGGGTTACCCCCATTACATCTAGCCCTTGGCTTTTAGCTCTTCTCAGATTCACAGGAAGGAGAGTCTTTCTTGCTGAGAGGGGATATGAAACCTGGCAAAAGAATTTGAAGAGTCTCAAAATGTAGAAATATTTGGTCACATTGAACAATGTGAGCTTGTGAAAGAGTTTCAGAAATATCTGTGCACATTTTGAAGTAGTGCCAGTGAAATAATTTATTGAATGTCAATTGGTCGAAGAGTTTGGACTCTGGGTCAGTTAAAGGGTGTGGCTAGATTTTGGATACTGTCGGTTAGAGAAAGAGTTCAGACAGTTTCAAAAAGTGGAGAGGATGAGCAGTGAATGTAAGTGGAGGGGTTTAGCCAAAGAACTGTTCTGACTGTCAACTTTCGGGAAGACAAAGTGCTGTATATTCTTCACCAGTCTCACCCAATAGTTGATTCTCCTGTACCTCCAACAAATTTTCTTGAATTAGTGCAAGCAACCAGGATTAAGAGAAGTAAGAGGTTGTTTGGAATTTTATTGCATTTTTATTACACAACAGCATTTCAAGAACATGCAGCAGAAATAACAGTGTTTCTGATAGGTATACTCTTGTGATGAGTTTAAGACACATTGCCAGCAAGTACTTCCCGATAGGGGTTATAATTAACAGCTAGGCTGGGTCGCAGGGAGGGTGGTTGAGACCAGGATATTAGACTTATTTTAAGAAACAGTTTATTGCTGGTATGCATCAGTCTTCAAGAAAGATGGGATCGAATGAGACATCTGAACCAAATTTGTGCCAACTCTAATAATCCATATAATTACACATAAGCAAGCAATTGTTCAACAGTGTGAACATATATACATTTTAACAGAGTAATAAAAGGTATTGAATAAATTAACTTGTGAGATATGAAGAATTAGCCTGCTGATATACTGGTAGCAAATAATGTTAGGACATGACCAAATGCTATTGCTTTTCCTTTATCAATAAAATTATTTTCTAATTTCAAATCTCTAGCTTACTCAAAATGTGTGCTATTGATAATGAAAAATCTGTTATACAATATGGCAGAAATGATCATTTTAAACTATATTGTAATTCAGTATGGAGTACATACTGAGGGAGGAATTTTCCGCAATGGCCGACGCCATCGTGAAACCCGGAGTGTTTCACGACAGCTTCGGAGTCCGCTCCTCGCCCCCTATTCTCCCCCCTCTCCACCCCCAGGGGGCTAGAAGCGGCATTGCGGAGAACTCGGCCGCAACGCTGCCAAGGCGTCAAGGCCCGGCATGCCAAGAATGACGTGGCTGGCGGCGCCTAATGACGTCAGCCGCGCATGCGCAGGTTGGCCAGCGCCAACCCGTGCATGCGCGGTTGCCATCTTCCCTTCCGCTGCCCCGCAAGACGTGGCGGCTTGATCTTGCGGGGCGGCAGAGGGGAAAGAGTGCGCCTCTCGGAGACGCCGGCCCGACGATCGGTGGGCCGCTCGGCCCATCCAGGCCGGAGAATCGCGGGTCGCCGTGAAAAACTTAGGCTAGGACCCTTCAGTACTGGTCCCTACAAATGGGAATCAGGTGGAATGGCACTTGGGGGGAGCTCCCAGGGGATCGGAAGCCACCAGATGATTGGCCTCTGGGCAGGGTGGCACACCAGCACTGCCAGCCTGGCACTGCTTGTGTGAGGTGGTGTGCGGGTGGGCCTGAAGACCCCCAATAGGTGAGTTGCGACTTTGGAGGATACATCGGTCACATGGGGGAGGGTGGAGCGAAAGATTGGCGCACCATTTAAAAATGGCGCCCCGACCTCCTCCTGCACAGAGGAATTCTGGCGACTAGAGCTCCTCAGCGCAGGAAACAGGACTAAGTGCAGCCACGGTGGAGCATTTCTCGTTAAGGCACCGGATTGCAACAGAGTCCCATTCAAAAGTGTGGTCAATCTCGGCACTGCGAGTGCCGGGAAATACCTGTCTAAGCGTGCTCAACATGGGGCTCTGCTGCAATTCCGTTAGATCGCGCCCAAACGTGAGGCGCTTTGTTTGTTAAATTCATATGCTGCAAGCCAAAACTGGCTAAAAAAAAATGAAATTGTAACATGCATTAATTCCTTGTCTATTTGTGATGCCCTAAACTGATGTGTATTCCATTCTGGGAATATTTAAAGTTAAAGATAATTGCATGTTTAAACAAAGACCAGAATGTGTTTAATCTAATTTTCAAATGCTTATTTTCTCATGAATGAATATTCTGAAAACAGCACATAAACAATATCATGCCAAGGTTCCATAGAGAGAATAGTCCGTTAAGCAAGTGTCCATTATCCCAGAGACAATATGTGGAAAAATTACATCAGAAGTCTTATGATGTAGATAAGAAGAAGACATATAAGAATCAGTGTAAAATTGACAAACAGTTCCTGAAGATTTTGACGGGCTTGCGGGGTCACTTCAATTGCAGAGGCTCTTCTCATGGCAGAGCGGGTTATCTGCTGAACCTTATCCATGCTGATGCAGCAGAGATTATGAGAAGTGTGAAGACAAGCGTGAAAGTCGTAGAAAGTGCAGAAGATGTTCTCTAGGAGATCTAATAAGGCAGGCAGAGGAAATGTGCAAAAGTGAACAATCAAGGAAATAAAATAAGTGCAGTGCTCAAATACTGCAGAGGTTCTCATTAGTTGCACACCATAATCCATGGAAAGTTAATTGTGTTCATTTAAATGAACACATTCAGGAATATTTATATTTTATCCAATTAATTTGTGTTAATGCATGGCCTAGATAATTTAAACTATTTTGTGAACAACTAGTCTTTTCAGGATGCAGTGATATTAGTTGCAACATTTCTGGTATTTTACATATCTTCACAAATTTTTCGTGCTGCCATGAAAACAACTTTTGAATACTGCTGAAAAAAGACAGTTTGTCAAAGCTTTTCATATAACACTCAACAGGATAATCGCAAGAATACCAATGTCAGGGGAAACAACAATTTTATACTGTATGTGAGGAGAGAGCTGATTGGCTGGCAAGTGGATGCTGTCTGGTCGAGGCATTGCCATGGAGATTGCACCAGTTAATGGTGTCTGACAGTTAACTGCCAAGCATTGTTGAAAATTTAAACCAGGCAGGTTGACTCTGATTAGTCAAGGCATTACCCTGGGGAATGGCTCAGTGAATGGGTATTACTTATTTTGCTCAGCTGAAACATGAACAATGTGTATACATATTCTTTCTTCTGCAAAGAACAGGGCCTTGTGTATTAATATATATATATATATATAATATATTTTATACACAGTCCAGTATTCAGACTAGGAACGTGGTAACAAGTAACATGTAACTGATCACTTCATGCCTAATAAAGTTTCCTAGTACCGATTCCTCCTCCTTGATGGAGAAGCTTAATGCTTAATTGAGTAGGAACTCGTTTTTGAAATTGCAGGTGGGAATACCACCACATTACAAAGCATTAATACCTTAATTTAGTGTAATGCAAGACTGTCCTATTGTTAATAGTATCTCTTGAGTTAGAGGAATCTACATCTTTGGAAGCCAGCAGTTTTACAACCTGATATAATTAATTGTGTCAATCTCATATGAAAGCTATTCATCTCATGACATTCTGTATCCAGCAGTATTGAATAAAAATCAAATATAGTAATAAAAGCTTCTGACATGAAGATCAGTCTATATTCAAGTTGGAACAGACAGTGGATGAAGATTTACAAATAGGGTTGTTTATCATTAGAATAGGAAAGAGAAATTTCCATGCAAGATTAGAAGAATAAAGGACATACATGTGGGCAGTCTCAGAATAGGTTGCACAACTGAAGGACAAAACCCCAGTTCACTATTCAAGTGAAAGTAAATTGTATCAGTAAATGTAATGTTTTTTTATTCTTAAATCTTATTTCCTTCGTGCACCTGTACATTTGCCATTCTTTATCCAGAGTTCTTCATTAGCTATCTTAATAATAAGATAAAATCAATCAACTCAAAAAAGATTTAAATGGACACTTTTCACTCATTGGTCGATATAATAGTATGTATTTTAGGAATGTAGAATCCAAGACATTTTTTCAGATAGCTTCCATGGCCTGAAAAATTTGCTTCTTTCATGCATTTAGAAACTAAAAATAGTTTGAAATTAGTAAGTTCTTCTTCATCCATGCATTTTAAAGTTACTTCACATTCTTTTGACCATGTCAATCAGACGCGGGACCATTTGTTTCGTGACCTCCTTTTTAACCTTTGAGTTCTTTATGTGGATTGGCAGGAAGTCTACCAGAAGGTCTGCAGTCAACAACATGAAGACATTGGCTGGAATTCTCCGGTCGTTGCGATTCACTTTTCTCGCCAGCATTACAACCCGGGATGCGTTCCCCGGCAGTGTTGGGTGGTTTACAATGGGAAATCCTATTGACAAGCGGTGGGAGGATAGAATGCTGCCACCAGCAAAGGGCGCACCGTCGAAATACATGCTGCTGGGGAACCAGAGAACCTCGCCCATTGTCAAAATTTACTCATGTTACAAAAATGCAACTAATTTAAAATGTTAGGCAGGTATAGGGTAGATAAACAGTTAATATCACATAGGATATGTGCCTTGGATATTCCATGAACTGATTGTCTCAATTTTAATATGTTTAACTGAGAAGCAGGGTAGCACGGTGGCACAGTGGTTAGCACAGCAGTCCCACAGAGTCGAGATCCCAAGTTCGATCCTGGCTCTGGGTCACTGTCCATGTGGAGTTTGCACATTCTCCCCATGTTTGCTTGGGTTTTGCCCCCACAACACAAAGATGTGCAGGGTAGATGGATTGGACACGCTAAATTGCCCCTTAATTGGAAAAAATGAATTGGGTACTCCAAATTTATAAAACATTTTATTAAAAAAGTGCTCTTGCAGGATAGCCCTGCATCCCATCACATACTCCATCTCAATTTCTGGCCCCTGCACCATGAGATTCGCAGCCATTTCCCACCCATTTCCCATTGGAAACATGTGTGACGATTGGCCAGTGCAGTATAATTGAAGCCTGAGTGCTAAATTACCCTGAGCCTTATTTCTGGAGATGGATGTGAAATTCAAACTCACACCATTACTCGCAGAAATTGCCTGGGCTATCTCTTTTTCTGCAACCTTTATCTCTCACTGTATGATATGGCAAATTTTAACTCATTACAAAACCATTATATGGTTCAATTTTTCATTCTCAATGTAATGATTTGTACAAGGAACATAGAACATACAGTGCAGAAGGAGGCCATTCGGCCCATCGAGTCTGCACCAACCCACTTAAGCCCTCACTTTCACCCTATCGCCGTAACTCAATAACCCCATCTAAACTTTTGTGGTCACTAAGGGCAATTTATTATGGCCAATTCACCTAACCTGCACGTCTTTAGACTGTGGGAGGAAACCGGAGCACCTGGAGTAAACCCACGCAGACACGGGGAGAACATGTAGACTCCGCACAGTCAGTGACCCAGCAGGGAATCGAACCTGGGACACTGGCGCTGTGAAGCCACAGTGCTAATCACTTGTGCTACCGTGCTGCCCTTAGTATTTCCTTAAGATACCCTAAATTAAACTTGTAGCTTCTAAATTGAAAATAGGTAGCAATTTATTTTAATAAAATTGACCTTTCATTTTTAATTTAAATCTAAACAGCATTCTTTGTTGGCTGTCTGCATCCTAATTGGAGAAAGTTTGACCAGTCAAGACCCAGTTCTTAGTGAGTCACAATGCAAAGTGCCTCAAATGACAATGGCCTGGATTTTGCAGTAATAATAACAACCAAACTATCATTATTACTCCTTAGGGGAGGTGCACTCAAACGCAGAACTCCGAAGTTGTTTCGATCTCTGGAAAACTTTTAATTAACAGTGAAACTGCATTTCACTTCCTGGTTTGCTTCTGTGAGAATACTTCAATGTTATTGGCTGCTTACCCTATTTGCTTTTGCTGGCAACTGAAGGTACCCCTGACTTGGCGCCTGATTCAAACTGACATTGGGGAAGGGGAAGTCTATATCAAAGAGATGGTTAGATCTTTGTGAACATCTTTCTTCAAGGTCTACAGTGAGCACTGGTGCTTCATCACTGATCTGAAAAGCAGGCCAATATTTAAATTGTACAATTGAAGGAGTTTTTCAAAGGATTCGATAAATGCACATTGTGAGAAATCTCAACTTAATGCGAACAACATTTGTATTAATGTGGAAAATATCTAGTTAACCATTCAGTCAGGCAATTAGTTGGTTTCTTCGAACTGATTATAAGTTTGCATTTAATTACTGACATTGATGATAGATATACAGATTCAGTCCACCCGAAGAAACGTTATCCTGAGCTTCTGAATTTTTGTCATGGAAGTATCAAACAAAATCTCTGAGGGCGACAGGGTGGCACAGTAGTTAGCATTGCCGCCTTACAGCGCCAGTGACCTGGGTTCAATTCCAGCCTTTGGTGATTGTCTGTGTGGAGTTTACACATTGTCAGCGTGGGTTTCCTCTGGGTCCCCTGGTTTCCAGTTAGGTGGATTGGCCATGCTAAATTTCCCCGTAGTGTCCAAAGATTTGCAGGTTGGATGGGGTTACGGGATAGGGCGGGGGATTGGGCCTAGGTAGGGTGCTCTTTCAGAGGGTTGGTGCAGACTTGGTGGGCTGAATGGCCTCCTTCTGCACTGTAGGAATTCTGTGGTTTGAAGAGTTAAAAAGTCACGTAAGGAAGAAATGTTAAGGTTGAGCATTGTTTTCCTCTGCTAAAGTTACAGGACTGTTACGAAAATATAAAGATCTTAATTGAATCCCATCTAACATGACTAGTTTATAGATTCTGTGTAGCATATACGAAAAAGAAGATACCCCTGACTTGGCGCCAGATTCAAACTGACATTGGGAAAGGAGAAATCTATGTCAAAGAGATGGTTAGATCTTTGTGAACATCTTTCTTCAAGGCCAACAGTGAGCACTGCTGCTTCACCACTGACTGTAGTATGGAGCTTATTCAAGTTGTTAGCAGTCTCATATTTTATTCTGGAATATTTCCCACTGGCATAAACGTTCTTTTGAGTTTTGGTTAAAAAGGACGATTTTGTTTCCTTTTTTGTAGTCTATTACAGACAACATAGCATGATTCTCTTAAATTGCATAAATTATAAATGATCTCTTTTAGATAAATATCATCAAGGCGAAAACTATTCTTTAGCATAAATGTATGTTATAGTACAATTCAGCAAGCCAACCTGTGTACTTTTTTCCACTGTAGCCTGACTGGATGGGAATATTTGGTCCCCCAGCTGTGTGTTTGTCACCAGCGCGCCGTTCGGTGATGACTGGGTTTTCTACTCCTGCTGCTTGTCATTGAAGCCACCCCATGCTGCTGGGGAACCCATGGGCGGGGGTGCGCTGGCGGGGAACCTACGGGCGGGGGTGCACTGCTGTTGGGAAAAGAAAATCTTAACGGCTGGAGAATTTCAGCCACTGTTGCAAAGAATTACCTGAGAAAACTAAAAGGGATTAGGAATCATACAATTATAGAATCCCTACAGTACAGAACAAGGCCATTCAGCCTATCGAATCTTCACCGATCCCCTGAAAAAGCACCGTACTATCTCTGTAACCCCACCTAACCTTTGGACACTATGGGGCAAGTTATCATGGCCAATCCATCTGACCTGCACATCTTTGGACTGTGGGAGGAAAGCAGAGCACCCGAAGGAAACCCATGCAGACACGGGAGAAGGTACAAACTCCACACAGTCATCTGAGGTCGGTATTGAACCCGGGTCCCTGGCGCTGTGAGGCAGCACTGTGCCACCGTGCTGTCCTAATGTTAAGAATAGGCACCTATTACCATCCACTTAGCAGACCATTCTTTCTGCCTTGTATTGAAGAGCTTGTTTTTATTGTTTAGAGAAAACCTTTGGCTGTGATTTATTTTTAATGATCAGAATGTTTTGTCTCTGCACCTTTGTCACTCAATATCAAAGTCAGAAAAAGTCACATAATTTGAATTTGTATTTACCTGAATGGTAAATGCAGTTTGGCCTTGGAAACAACTATTTTTTTTTGAATAAGCTGCAGCTGGGGACACCGGAGATCTAAAGGACATATCACTGTGACATTGGATTCACTTTGTGGTGTCTTATGTGACAGACATATGTATGTGAGTTGATTAGCTGTAGACAGAAGTTATCTGGCACTTTTCAGTTATGTGATAGAAGTTATTATTAGATATGACATTAGAGTGTATGTGCCAGATATTATTTTTAAAATAAGGCAACAAATGCTCTTGACCTAGGTAAATAAAGTGAGGGAGATTGGGGGGAGGAGATCACTGAGGACATATGCTATTGCCATGGGGGTAGCCATTGGGCCCTCCATGTCGAAAACGTATTTTGTGCAACCCCTTCAGCACTCAGTTGCTGGTAAAATGCCAGCAGAGGAAGGAAGAAACCCTTTATTGCCACTTATGTGCTCCAACAGGGCTCCAGGCAAGCTGGCTGTCTACCACTTTTCCCACCATGTTGGCAGCTCCCAAAACATTGCAAAAGGGCTGGTAAAATTGAGCTACAATCCATTGACATTAAGCATTCTCGATATTAATGTCGGAAGTTCATAACCATACAAATGAACATAGTAACCCCTTTCCATCTGGACAGATTTTACAATGAAACAATCCTGGGGCTGGATTCTCCGACTCCCCGCCGGGTCGGAGAATCGCCGGGGGGGGGTGGCCGTGAATCCCACCCCCGCTGGCCGCCGAATTCTCCGGCACCGGAGATTTGGCGGGTGCAGGAATCGCGCCGCGCCGGTCGGCGGGCCCCCCCCCCCCCGGCGATTCTCCGGCCCGCAATTGGCCGAAGTCCTGCTGCTGTAATGCCTGCCCCACCGGCGTGAATCAAACCACCTCCCTTACTGGCGGGACTGGCGGCGCGGGCGGGCTCCGGGGTCCTGGGGGTGGCACGGGGTGATCTGGCCCTGGGGGGTGCCCCCACGGTGGCCTGGCCCGCGATCGGGGCCCACCGATCTGCGAGCGGGCCTGTGCTGTGGGGGCACTCTTTTCCTTCCGCGTCGGCCATCAGCCTCCGCAATGGCCGACGCGGCAGTGACCCCTTCCCCTGCGCATGCACTGGGATGACATCAGCAGCCGCTGACGCTCCCGCGCATGCGCGGACTTCCGACGGCCGGCGAAGTCCCTTCGGCCCCGGTTGGCGTGGTGCCAAAGGCCTTCCACGCCTGTCGGCGGGACGGGAACCACTCCCGCGCGGGCCTAGCCCCTCAAGATGAGGGCTTGGCCCCTAAAGGTGTGGAGAAATCCGCACCTTTGGGGCGGCCCGACGGCGGAGTGGTTCCCGCTACTCCATCCCGCTGGGACCCCCCGCCCCACCGGGTAGGGGAGAATCCAGTCCCAGGTTCCCACAACGTAGACAGAAAAGGAATCAAGGCAAATCAGGACAGGTTAAAAAGTGGAGTTGATGCAGAAGATCATGATCTTATTGAATCGCGAAGCAGACTTGCCATTTGGCTGATTTGTGAGCTCAATGCAGTTTCACATTTTTTATGCTACAATATCAATGAAAAGCCCAAAATATATATTGAATTCTGTTGCATTTGATGACATTAGTTTACAAAAATGGAAATGGAAAATTGTTGTATAATTTGTGAACTTAAAATTGGTTCTCAGGCAGAATGACGATTGTGGGGGAGTTTCTAACTATTCTTCTACAAACATACGGTCATTTAAAAGTTGTGAAAATTAGGAATGATAGAAGGTCAATCGTTGAATCTAGCCTACATTATTGTGTCCCATATTTTCAGCTGTTCTGAGTAGGACACTCTGCTGATGAATAACAATAGAACAGTTTCTCCTCCAATCGTTGGTCAGCATTGGGCTATTAACTCTGCTGTGGTTGACTAAAAAAGTTATCTGGGTTATGTTTATATAATGAGAAGTTAAATCATTCATTTTTATTAATTTATATAGATAGTAACCTTTTCTGCTGCCTTTCAAGGACTCGATTTAAAAGGGCGCACAAAGCAAATTCTAATCATCTTTGAATTGAAGCAACTAGTAGCATTTCCAATGTAAAGCAGTGTGGAGCTTTATGGTTGTGTTGAAGGTCACATTGCCTGCATTTAATGTCTCATAATTTTACTCATAGCTAGATAAGCTAGACAAATGGCTCTTAAAAGTTAATTCTTAGATTATAATCATTTGAAAAATGAGCCATACATAGAAGAATCATTTGTGGACTATTATTAAAGACCTCAGATCATGTTATTTGAAAACTAGCCCAGTCTGCCTCAAGCTTTTATATTCATTAGTACAGTGCAGGGCAACAAATCTTCCATATCTAAAAAAAATAATGTCTTAGTCAGTGAATGCAATTTACATTTTGGTACTGGCAGGTTCACATTTTCCAAGGTGGTGCATTTTAACCATTTTAACTATACACTTTAAGTTAATGCATGACTGATCTCCATCCCACTTACCAAGGTAATTAATCTAATTGTCAGTTTAACAAAAAAATTTCAAATAAGCTTTTTTAATGTCGCTGTATGATGGAAAAAGACTCCTTCGTCTAAAGGAGAGATTTGTTTTACCTATCAGCAGCAAGATTATTTAATGAAAGTTTAAAGTGAAGAAATCATAATGGGTAAGATTTGAGTTATGATCCCGCTGTTGGCTTATTCATTGAACATATATACAAATATATATATGTGGATTCAACATTCCTGGAATTTGGCAGGGGAACATCATGTCCATTTGGAAGACAATACTGCACCATCCAGATTACACAGTACACAAATTTAATTGGGATTCTAATTGCTTCATGATTAGCCTTGTTTCCTCAAATAAAACAGTAATGTAACAATAGGAATGAAGAGATTTCTTCTTGGAATGCTCAAGAGAGCAGGCTGACGTCTTATTATACGATGATGCTACATGCAAACTGGTATGTTGGGGGGGGGGGGGGGGGGGGGGAGTGGAGTGGGGTGAGGTGGGAGGATAACTCTAATTTTCACATTTTCTTCTCAAATCTTTATTTATCATGCTGGGAAGCATTTCCAGGGGTTTTTCTTTCACCAAAATGCACTCACACGGTCCATCTCTGGAACTAATTGGCATCGGGACACTTCACTGCCACATTTGATGAAGCAAGCAATCTGCTTTTCTTCCTCTGAACAATAATTTCTACTGAAGCCTTCTCTGGCCATTACAAAATCTGAGCCCACTGAATCAACTTCCAGGTAACCATTTCAATTTACATCTAAAAACAATATGGTTTACAGTGCAATATTCTGGCACCTTCCGCCTGGAACTGCCCCCCACTCCGAGCACTGCATGTTGGGGACTTCGCTGTCACTGGCGGGCAGCCGGGACATTTGATCGGGGAACTCCCGCTGCATAAAAACCATTTTGAGGCACCCCTCAATTCTCCATCTCTCCCACCCACTGAAAATGGGGACGGAAAATCCGCCACCCCCACATTAATCTTTGCCTGAAAAACTCTACCTGACTTCGTACCCGTCTTGATTTTTAAGTTGCGTCCCGAGGGATCTGGGAATTAGATACATTTTTTTGCTGCCTTACCTGAGTGCATGTTTTTCTTTCAGAATCTTGGTTGAACAGGATGTGAACTGACTGAAAGAACTTTGACTTGCTTATCTTACAGCATGTTATCACAACCATGGGACTTAAAACAAAGCATTTGAAGTGGACGTGTGGACTCACAAATGTTAGCAGCTGGCTACATGTAGTGCCATATGACCTACATCACCGTGGCACAATGACTGGAATGCAGATGCTGTTCTGCTGATAATTCTGTCACACGCTCTTTTAGAGCTTGTTTACTTCCTGAGGTCCCATTACAGCACAGAATATGATCTAACAGTGAAATTATTCAGAATATTCTGCAAGCCAATATTTTCATTCCTTATTACACATTAGGATCCAGAAAAGTTGCAAGTAATATTGAAGCTTCACTGCGGAATATATTAGAATGGAGTTTTCATTTTGACATGAAACATGAGTCCAGACCACAAAGAACAGACTGATTTATTCAATCAGATAACAATAGAGTGAACAATGCTTATTTTGTGCCATGGTAGGGAGAGGGTATGTACTGAAAAATAGGGTGGAATGGCAGGGACGGGGACATGGAACATTTACCGCTGAGGAGGCCGAAGGAAAAACATGCCAAATCTTCCAGCTCCGACCTCATTGATTATGCAACCGGGTGTTTTGTTCTTTATTCTGTGCCGGGCAGGCCTGATGCCACATAGTCCACTATCCTATCTGAATGCCATATTTAAGAGGTGCCTAACATCACTGACTCACTATTGAAGAAAGGAGGCTTTGAATTCTGATGCCAGAGGGTAGACCACCTGAGAAAGTAGATAGAAAGAAGAATAGACATTCTGAGGCTAGAAGGTGGACCTCCTTGATACAGAAACAGGAAGGTCCAACTGTAGATGCTGTGTTGTTCCAGGGTCCAAGGCTACTGGGGCCTTCCATCCTGAAATCTGGAGGTAGCTCCAGGCAGTGTTCAGGTGAGTCCAAACATCTGCACACCATATTGTTCCAGGCGTGTTTCGCACTGGCCTGTTTTCCCTCTGGTGCCACAGAGAATCTGGGGTGGGTGACTGGTTTGGACCCTCATCGGCAACCCCTTAGCGGGATGCAAATGAGTTTCATGCCAGCCTCCAGCGGGTTTCCTGACCCACCATGGTGCATATCAACGGAATCTCCTGCTGCAAGTTCACAGCAGTACAAAAACAATTTTGGGCCTCCAACCAAATTCCCTCCTTTCAACTGCTATTGAACCCGCTGGTGGAGGCTTGGGAGAATTCTGCTGATAGTTTGGGGGCTGAGCATTCATGCTGCTTTGAGGCTCTTCCTTGCAGAGAAATTAAACCGAGTTATTATTGATTGCGATCAGGTAAGTTAAGGAGTTTATTTGACTACATTGCTGGCGTAGATAGATTATAAACTCCTACTGTCTGCTTCATGACATTTGCCAACACAATTTATTTTATTAATGAATAATTGCTGACAACATAGCTGAATGCCATATTTGAAACAGAAAATACAGGAACTACTCAGCAGTTTCAGCAGCATTTATGAAGTGAGAAACAAAGTTAACGGGCGTGATTCAGCGGCCTTGTCGCACCTGACTTGGTGTCGGAACGAGGCTGTTGACTTACATAAGAGGCCTCTCGTGCGATTCGTGACTCTCGAAATGTCTTGCGAGATTCAATGGAATCTCGCGAGACGTTGCAATCCGAATCTCGTCCTCACTGGCAGGATCCAGGTCAGCATAGTTAAATGAACCTTATGGCTCATTTAAATATATGTTGGCCGGATTCATCCGCCGCCCGGGACTTGACGGCTGCACCTAATGGATCCCGTCAGGGCGCCATTTAGTACTGGACCACACAAACGTGACTCTCAGGTCAATGGAGATGCTGGGTGGTCGGGGACAGGGCACCCTAGCTCTCCCCCAGCACTGGGCACCTTGGCACTGCCATCCAGCTGCAGGCGCCGAGAAACACCCTGCTAAACATGCCATGCAGCGGACTTTAACTTCCAATATTTCAGGTCAATGACTTTCCATCAGAACTCTGTGGAAACGTCTTCAATATGGAATCTTGGCCAGAATCTTCCACCCAGGAATCTAAGTTTATTGCCAAGAGAGGAAGTGGGTGTGATTTTCAATGGGAGTCGGAACACTGATCTTACAAACATGCAAATTAGGAGCAGCCGTAGGCCACTCGGCCCCTCTAGCCTGCTTCACCACTCAATAAGATCATGGCTGATCTGATTGTAACCTCAACCCCATCTATTCCTGCCTACCCCAGTATCCTTTCACTCCCTTGTTAATCAGGAATCTATCCAGCTCTGCCTTAAAAATATTCAAAGGTTGCTTAGAGGAAAAGATTTACAAGCCTCTGTGAGAAAAACAACTCCTCACCACTGTCCCAAATTGGCTGCCCCTTATTTTTAAACAATGGTGCGTGGTGCTAGATTCTCTCACAAGAGGAAACATTGGGATGGATTCTCCGATCCCCCAACCCTCTGTTTCTCAGCAGCGTGCCGTTCCCTTGCAGTGGGATTCACCACTCAAGCTGCTTGTCATGGGATTTCCCATTGAGGCCACCTCATGCAGCCGGGAAACCCGTGGGAGAGATCTACTGTTGGAGGGAACAGTAAATCACAACGGCTGGAGAATTTCGGCCATCCTCTCCATCATCAACCTTGTCAAGATCCCTCAGGATCTTATGGGTGGGAATCTCTGTCTGTTCACAGCAGCAGAATTCTCCAATCCCGCTGCAGTGAATTGGAGGTTTGGCTGAGTACACTCACAACAATAGCGGGACGGACTCGCAGTGAAAAATCCCGGGTCATATATTTCAATTAAGTCGTATTTTAATCTTTTAAATTATTGGATACCAGCCTACTGTCCAGTCTTTGCTCATAAGGCAACCGGGCAATAATTTAGTAAACCTTAGAATTTATACCCTTATCTAACTGTCAGCCCACCAATGCCATGTACAACTGAAGCATAACCTCCCTACTTATTCTTACGTAATATATTTTAATGTATATTCTAGTTAATGTAGCCTTTAGTATATTGAATAAATTAAGGCAAAATTCTCCCAAGCCTCTGCTAGCGGGTTTAATGGCAGGCATGGCGGAGAATATAGCAGGAAGCCCAGAAATCACTTTCACACCAGTGTGAATTTACAGCAGTATCATCCGCTGGTGCCCACTATGGTGGATCAGAAATCCTGCCAGAGGCCAGTGTGAACCTCATTTCCATTCCATTAATGCGATGTAGATGAAACCCCACTCCCTCACGCCAGATTCTCCGGCAGGAAAACACGCCAGTGTGAAACATGTTCAGAGAAATGTGGCATACAGATGTCATTATTCACCTGAATAATGCTTAGGGCTGCCTATGGAGTCTAGGATAGAGGCGGCCTGCAACCCTTGAACACATTAACAGTGGGTCGGGGGTGCAGTTGCAGGCCGACCAGATTAGTTAGGGGTCTGCCTTCCACCCTGAGAATATTCCCAGAGTTCCATCTTCTTTCTACGGTGGTCCACCCCCCTGCCCCCCCCCCCCCCCCCCCCCCCCCCCCCCCCCCCCCCCGGTCTCAGAGTGCTCCTGGAGATCCATCTTCATTTTCAGGAGGCCCACCTACTTTATTCAGTCGTGGGCCTGTGATGTTGGGCGCCTTTTCAAGTTCTTCCGAACCGTGGAGTACACCCAGTTGTGTAATTATTTAGGTCAGGCCGGAAGATTTGGCATGTTTTCCAACCAACCCCTACAGCAGGAAACACTCCACATTCCCACCTTCACCAAGGCACTTAGTCTCAAAATGGGACCCGGCACAGGGGCGGAGAATAGCCGTTCACGCCGTAAGTCCAGCGTATGGCGCATCCGCGGTTCTCCGCGCGCCGTCAGTCGTGCGTGCGCAGTCGACGCATCGCTGGTTGCGGGCCATTGGAAGAGGCCCCCACGGCGATTCTCCGCGGTCGACCGTCCCAGTTCCCGCCAGCATGGTTCACATCTGGTACCACCTGTCGGGAGCTCGGACCTGCGGCCGCGATAGCGGTCCTGGTTGGGGGGGGAATCTGACTCTGGGGGCACCGTACCCGCCAAAGTGGCCTCTGAATCGCTGACGCGGGCAGCCGCGTCAGTGTGTTTACCCACTTGCGGCCGCCGTGCGCATGCGCAGCCGTGTGGTCTGGACAGCGAGCCCCGCGGCCACGGTGGCAGTTCTCGTTGGGGGAGTGGGGTGAATCTGACTCTGGGGGGCGCCGTACCCGCCGAAGTGGGCCGCTGCGCCAATGTGCGGACAAGCTTGCGGCCGCCATGCTAATGCACGGCCACGTGGTCTGGACAGCAGAGCTCCGCCGGCAGCCAGAGCTGCGGAACGCACGCCGGCACACTGCTAGCCCACTGGAAAATGGAGAATCACCCTGGACTTCCGAGGAAAATGTACGGAGTGATTCTCGCCCATTTTCCGTCGGGTGTGGGGAGTTAGTCCCCAAAAAGGAGAATCCTGCCCTCTGTGTAAAGAGCACTTTGATACTTTGAACATCCATTGCTACATTAGTAGAATATAAATTATAAGGACTCCAAGTGTATTTGGTCAATCTTCTTGATAGAGCTGGTATAGCTCAGTGTCATTAAGTTAGAGAGAGGGAGGAAAATCGTTGGCCAGTAAATCTTGTTGATGTCTGGATGTCAGTTGAATACTGGGGTTTAGGGTATACCAATTATACTCATTGGTAGACCATATGCCAGGTTCACCGTGCCTTCAAAGGCTGAGGAAACTCCTGGCATAAGTAAACCCTCCCTTGTCTCCTCTATCATCATGGTAATATAGAGAACGTCAGCCAGCAGGATTCTGAGTAGACTGTTAACTCATTAGGCCTGCCTTCCAACTTGAATCCACGATTGGAAGCTAAAGGTTTTCTCCCGTCATTGCCCAGATTCATAGAGGAGAGGTAGAGGAGAGAACCTGGTGGCAAAAGGCCAAAGAGTAGCATTGAGGGGGAGAGAAAGCTGGAAAGGAAAAATAATCCAAAAATTTCTCCTGTGTACTTCTACTTTTCCTGGGAATACTGTTTAATTTTATAGGATGTGGCATCCGGCAGCAGTCAGTACAGACCTGAAACACATGTCTGTGGCTGGCATTAATGAACATCTATATATATATATATACACCAATAAACACATGACTTCAGTGCCTTACTGTAAGATTACGATGATTTGTGATTTGTAACCTATCAGTGGAAAATTCTTGGAAGTAAACATTGGTCGAATTTTCTTAGGATTCGTAACAATACAGAAGTTTTTTTTGTTCTTAATTTGTAGTGAACAATTCTTTACCAGAACAAAATTAAAATCAGGCATTTTCCAGAAAAAATAATAATAAGAGAGGAGAAAAATAAGATTATTGAAATGTGCAGATAGATGGGATTGGGACTGTTGTTTGAGTATGGGAAACTTTAGTTGACCTTTTCTGTGTTGTAACTTCTTTTCAAATCCAAATGGCAATTTTGTGCTAAATTATGTTCCCTTATTTAGTAACTGTTACCTGTTGTTGGTGTCAAAAGTGCATATGATAATAATGAACATGAAACAGTTTGTTCATTTAAACAAATAATACTTAATTAAAAGAAACTATTCAACCACAACTTTATTGCCCTTAATCATGATGATCATAATCTATTCAGAAACTACTTGGACAAAATGCTTCTGATTAACTGAATCATCAGGCTTTTCAGAGCAATAATGGTGTCTGCCTTGCTGCATCTTCAAACCTAGATTTTCTAGATTATTTTGTTTTATTGATTCACCCTGTGACTTCTCCAACCTGCTCATAGGTTACACAATGTTCCTTGAAGGAAATACGGTGGAAAGATAATTTGCCTCATTACTCTGCCATTGTCCCGATTGAACCAGTGGCTGGGTTCACCTGACTTCCATTTCTCACTCTCTTTCTGAGGGAGGAAGTACCAGTCCTTGCTTTGTTCCCTCTTTGCTTGCACAGTGGTGAGCATGCACCACGTCCGAGCAACCCATAGAGCACAATTGTAGAGCACTAACTCATTGTATTAATTTCTTTAAAATGTAGTTTAATTTTCCGACTTCACCATTTTAGCAAAGGGCTAATTTCAATCAAAGAATTTGCAGGACATTAGAATGAAGGGTGGAATACAAAATGCCCTGGGATTGACAGGAATCACTGTAAAGACTCTTATACTGGTAAAGACAAGTGTGCCTTCATTCACAAAGATTTAACACAATAAGGTTTTAATTTAAATTCCCATAACCATGGGATCAAAGGCATGGTCAAACTATGGGAACATGAACTGCAAATTTAAAACATTACCTCTTAAAAATAAAATTGCAACTGGCAATTTACCAAAGAAACCTGAAGTCCAAATTTAGTTAGGATGATTTCATGTTCAGAAGTTTATTTCTGAGAAATGTTTTTCCAACATTGCAAAGATCAGCATTACACAAATGTAAGGGGAAATTGTTTGCAGCTCTGTTGCCAACGTTGGGTCTTAACTGGGGAGCACACTGGAGAATCCAATCTGTGCGCCTAATTTATGACCTTCAATCTGTACAAAGCATTTCAAAATTTACTCCACAATTTTCTATTCTAGCTCATTTTTTTTCTTGCAGTTATTATTATTCAGCTTTGTTCAAAATGGTTGCGATTCAAATGGAGCCAGATTGATACTTTGAACAGAATTTTACCACTGGCTTTGGAACCTAAATGTTGGGATGCAATGGGAGCCCTAATCCCGCACTTGCTGGTTGGGATGGGGGCGGGGAGCAGGCTGTGCAATTTTATTGGTTGCCTTTGGGCTCGTCATCAAATTAAGGAAGTGGGTGGACTCCTGATGCTGCCGGCCCAATCAGAGGGCCCGTAGGGAGAGGTGGGTGTTGCTTGGTCAGGTCAAAGATTAAGAGCATCAACATGGAGGTGGTCTCAGAAAAGTAAATCTAAAATTAGAATTTGAGGAGCCAAAGCATACGGGACCGCATGGCATGAGGGCCACCTTGCTTTCCCCCAGCTCCCTCTTTGGGATGAGGAGCCTTCAGTTTCAATTACCCCATGGGCAGCCACACGGGGGCCGTCTCCAAGTAGTTTATGGCCACCCAATGTGGCAGAGAGCCATTCCCCTGCCAGCAAAATGCCAGCATCCCATGAAAATCACCCTCAATAGGGTCTTTAATTACATACATTGGCCGCCCTCCTCTGGTGGGCTGCTCATTCATATCCAGTCCGACCACTGGGAAATGTGCTCAACAACAGGAATGTCTCATCCCCTATCTTCCTTTCTGCCCACCACCACATCAGTGCCCAAAAAACCCCACTCCCTGACTCCTGGCTGACTCTTGAAAGCTCAGAATAATATTTAGAATTGTAAAAATATATTTTTTAGATATAGTTTGAAGACAGTTTTGCTATAAATCAAATCAAATTCATTAATATCACCTTGGGCAAATATTCCAGTTGACTAATGTACAGAACCCCAAGTTTAACATTGGTCAATCAGCAGGAATGTTGCAGATGGGTGGGTTAAAATGGCACCCAGGGGGAAATCTACTGCACTCCCATATTATTCCTTCCCTCATGATTTCAAAAGCTGTGGGCAAGTAGCATCAGGTCAGAAATACCCGTTAAGTAAGAATGCTTTTGTTTAATTTTATTTAAAGATTTCTTGTGCTCCAAGAGGGCCAAAGCATTCGCAGTCTGATCCAGCAAGGTAATATCTGGCTTTCTTTGCGCCCCCCCCCCCCCCCCCCCCCCCCCCCACCTCCACTTTCTTCCCAACCTCCTCCAGCTGCAACCAACTCAGAACTCCACGACTACATGTTTTAACTTGGTGGGTACCGTTTCTTTGGTTCCCAGCAGTGTCCAACTCATTTCCTGATCCTCACTCGTACCCACTGATACCCCTGCCAGTTTCAGGTGGAGAGATAAATTTGAACCATCAGAATGAAAATGGGAGCTAAAATGGCCAGGGTCTCATGCCAAGGAGTCTGTAGGGGTCTCTCTCCCACCCATTCTCAGCCTCAGCCTGCCTCGAATGTGCCACGAGTTAAAACCAGGGCTCACATATCCCAAACTTCCAATTTCACTGGCTGTGTCATCTGCAACCAGAAAGTCCCCCCAGCCAAGGTGACAATTTGTTTTTTATTCTTTCATGGGATGAGGGAGTCACTGGCATGGCCAGAATTTGTTTCTCATTCTTAGTTGTCCTTAAGAAGGTAGTGGTGAGCTAACTTTGTTAACCACTCTAGTCCATCTGATGTAGATAAACTTACAGTGCTCTTAGGAAGGGGCTTCCAGATTTTTTGACCCAGTTACAGTGAAGGTCCAGCAAACTAGTTCCAAGTCAGAATGGTGTGTGTCCTGGAGGGGAACATGCAGATGGTGGTCTTCCCATCCGCCTGTTGCCCTTGGTAATAAAGGTTTGGATTTAGAAGTTGCCATCGAAGGAGCCTTGGGGAATTTCTGTAGTGGATATTGTGGATGGCACTAATCAAGTTGGTTGCTTGGTCTTGGATGCTGCTTCTTGAGTGTTGTTGGAGATCCACTCATCCTGTCAATTGGAGAATATTCCTCACACTCCTGACTTGCGCCTTCTGAATGGTGGACAGTCTTTTGAGAATCAGGAGGTGAGTTACTCCTCACAGATTTCCCAGCCTCTGATCTGCTCTTATATGGGTAGTTTATTTAATTTTCCGGTCAATGGTAACCCCCAGGATGTTAATAGTGGGAGATTCAACAATGGTAATGCCATTGAATGCCAAGGGGAAATGATTAGATTCCTTCTTGGAGATGTTCATTATCTGACACTTATGGCAATAATGTTACTTACCACTTAACAGCCAGAGTTTTAATGTTGTCCAGGTCTTGTGGCATATGGACTCAGGCTGCTTCAGTATGTGAGGAGCTGCAAATAGTACTGAACATAACAACCAATAATATGATTTGTTATGCTTTTTGTAGGCAAGAAATACCCGGGAAATTATTGGAGAGATGCTACTGTTGTAGCTGTAGTTAAACAGATGGTCTTGGGGCATCGCTAGTTCTGGAGCACGAATCTTCATTACTCTTGACATGATCTTGTCAGGTTTCACATCCTTGGCTATAATCAGTCCTTCAGCTATTTCTTGATATCACGTGAAGTGAATTAAATTGTCTGAAGACTGTTGTGTGATGCTGGGGACTTCAGGAAAAGGATCACCCATTCAGCACTTTTGGATGAAGATGGATGCAAATGTTTGAGCCTCATCTCCTGTACTGATGTGCAAAATTGATCAGCCTTCACCCTTTTTTCTTCACTCTTTCCTTCCTTGTGTCACTTATCCTCCACTCCTTCCTTCCTGCCTTCACATCTTCAACTGTAGATTCTCTCAATTCACTTGCTAGTTTTTTTGCTTTTGTGCTTTTGCTGTACCTGGCAAGGGCTATAGTGGTATGATTTCCAACCAGTTCACAAATAGCTGTTCAGAGTTGCTATGCCACTGCAGAGAGTACTAATGTTGTCTTTCCCTTTTCTCCTGTCACTCTCTTTTACATGAGATGACCTGGCCAAGACTGATGAATTGGTGGCACTGTGTGTGGGGCACAGGTGTTGAGAGAATAAGCTTGGCCAAGAAGCCCAGTAGACATGAGGCGTATATTTTTAACTTTCAATATTGGTATAATATGGCTGATACTGGAGTAGGCACCTATTATATAACCTGCCCAATATTAATTTCACTAAATTCAATGGAAAAGGCAAATTCATAGAATTATAGAATCCCCGCACTGCAGAAGGAAACAATTCAGCCCATCGAGTCTGCACCGGCCCTCTGAAAATGAATTGAGTGAGGTGTATGATCTGCGGCTGATTCAGTATCATCTGCAAGCTCAAATCTCAAAGTTGGAGAGACTAAAGTGCCAATGAATGTCCTGCACAATCCATTTCACTAGCAATGCAAAAACATTATTTTGTGCTGGAACAGATCATCATTTATAAATTCCAGCAGAGACATGGAAGATTTTTAAAAATTGCACCTAATAAATATCAATGTTCCAAATATCTATTTATTATACAAAACTCTACAAGTATTTTTCAGAGAATAAAACTGATTCTAACAGAATGGCATGAAAAGCAAAATGAAAATGTCCAACTGTTGTACTGGAAAATGCTCTGTCTAATCTCATTCATATCATGCTCTTGAATGTAAGGCTGAAAAGTATAAATATATATTAGAATCTGCAGTGGACTTAAACAGCCATGTAAAATATCAGTGACACATTTTTCAATCAATGAATTACATAGAATAAATTGATGGTTTAACCCTTATTCTTCAAAATTCAAGTCTTTCCTCCATATATTTTCTGTTAAAATGGCAAAATATTGATTTGATGCTTGAAGATGGCTAGCTTCAAGGAAATTATTGCAAAGTAGTTTCAGTAGGTAAGCTTGTCTTTATAACATGGGAAATGAGTGATGATCAGAATGGGGAGACCTGCAGGTATATCTGCTCTCAGTGCTTTAGTCTCATATGTTGTTAACATTTCGCTTTTCACCATTTCTACAGCACAGAGATAACTTTGCTTCAGAAAGTTAGTTGTCTCAAAAGAATGAGTTTCATGTTGATACATTTAGAGGTTAGGAAATTCCTATTTCATAATTTAGTAGATTAACGTGACATAATTGCCTCCCAGCCAACAATACAGCAAGCTTACCATCATTATACGCATCTTTAAAGAAAATTCTTTGGTTAAAAGCTGGATGGGATAATCTGAACAGATGTCACTCAATGTCATTGCTTCAATTTTTCATAATGCCGTTCTGACAATGACATGGGTCTGTCGCAACTCTCCTCTTTTCCTGATGACAAAGGCAGTAAGTGTCCCTCTAAATGTTAATAAGGCAAATGTATTATCTGTACTAATTGCATTCTTGGTTTATAGTTATTAATTATTACATTGCAAAATATTTAGAATTTTCAGCAGGGTTGATATTCTTTTCAAATGTTACTCCTTTACTCCCTGAGCTGGTTTTATTTTGATAAACATAGAAACACTGAACAACCTCTGGTCTCCAAAGAGGGAACTTTGCAAAGAAAGCATTAAAATCACGAAGACCGTTTTGAAATTTGACACCATCTTTTTAAAACCGCAGATGTTAAATAAACATTTGACAGTCTCTTACCTCTTGTACGTTAGGGATATGAGCTGCTGGCTAGCTGTGATCAGGGAGCTCTGTAATACTGTACAGTTTTCCTCTGAATGGCCAGAAAGTTTATTGGAATGAACCGTGTGGGTGGGGAAAAACCAAACTTTTAAGAGGTGTGGTTTGTGTTTTCGCAGACTGATTTGTAAGTTCTCATTGGATAAAATTCAGAGGTCTACTCCCAGCTGTGGTTCAGGCACCAAAAATGTCAAAGTCAGCTGTCGTTTGGACCTCACTCTCCAGCCTCTTAGCTACCCCTCCCCCTGTACAAAACAGAGTTCATTTTTCCACTACTATCTCAGTTTAAAATGAATGCCAGAATTATTATTTTGCATACTTTTGAAAATTTAGTGTGGCAGTGTTTGTTACTGTATGTACAATCCACAAGTTACAGGAAGGGAGAAACTGTGACTTGTTGCTTCCAGTCTCTGACTTTAGCTGGCTTTGTTTCGGGGAATCATAGTTTATGCAACTCTAAATTCTTGAAAATGGAGGTTGATTTGCTTTGACTTTATTTTATTTATTTTATTTAAATATTGGGGAAAATAACTCACCGCTTTTCCCCTTCTATATCTGGATCAAACATTCTTTCTGCAAACTATGCGGTTTTCAAAAACATTTTTCATGGCATGTGAGTGTCACTTGTCAGGCCAGCATTTGTTGTCCTCCCTAATTGCCCTTGAGATGTGGAAAGGGATTATCTTGCTTTGATGGTAGAGCCCTCTCCGTGTCTGCCCTTGTGATGGGAACTAAATCTGAATTTAAATCTAAATCTAAATCTGAATCTGAACTAAAACCAATATTTATGCTGCGTTCCATTAGAAAGCAGGATTAGTTCGCAGGAGTCAGCCACTAGCACATTTATTTTCCCCCCTTAATCTTTACCCTATTTTTTGTGATGTCACTCCTTTCCTGGCTTTCCATTCCTTCACTGTGTGTGAGCCCAGACTATGAACGTCAACAGGATATTCAACTGGACTGCATCAGACCCAAGCTCAACCATATCTTCTATTCATTAATTTTCGAACAGGGATCTCTGGTCAACGATCAGGAGCAGGAATCCAGATGATCTGTGAGAAATTGATTACTGTTAGTATAGTAACATAACAGAAAAGAATCAGTTTAGAATTAAACCTTGGGCTGGATTCTCCGATTGCCGGCACCGAAACGGGGTTGGCGATTGGCCAAAATTGGGGGGGGGGGGGGGAAGGGGTGGGGGGTGTGCAGTATTTTGGATGCTCCGCCCCCTCTAAAAGGCATAATCGCTGAGCACGCCTTTGCAATGGGCTCAGGACATCACCTGAGGCCCTCCCCCGATGCTCCACTCCCGATGGGCCGACTTCCCGACGGCATGGGGCGTATGTGCTCACAGTTTTCGGGGACCTCGATTGACGACTGCGGACTGTGTCCAGCCCCACCTCAGTCGGGGGGGGGGGGGGGGGGGGGCAGGTCCGTTCCTCTGGCCGGGCGGGGGCTTCGCCGGGGGCTGGGTGGACTGGTGGGGGTGGTCCGGGGGTGGCGAGGGAGGTTACAGGGGGGCACTATCTGCAGGCCGGGTCTGCGGGCGGCCGGCGCCATGTTTTACGGCGCGACCACTGCAGGTCACCGCCAAGGATCCAGCAATTCTCCGTTCGTATCTGCAGGTAAAGTTTGGGGCTTTACGTGGCGCGGCTGCTAGCCCTCCACTGGGCAGAGCATCGGTGCGGGGGCAGCGCCAACTTTTTGCTCGTAAGACTAGACACATGCTCCGGACACAGCCTCAAAATCGGAGAATCCAGCCCACTTAACCCTTAACTCATTTTAGTCAAATTTGCTTGGCTATCCTTCTGCATCGATCTGACTCTCCACCCAACCCCAATCCCAATGTGAGTGGTTTGGGGCAGCTCCAAGGTTCTGGTGTGGCCATAGTGTGAACCCCCCATAAATCATATTGGTGTCTGCACTTTTGCAAAGAACCTTACCCCTGGAATTTTGGACAACGGGCTGAACCTTTTATTTTGGGTTGGAAACTTGATATTGGGTTTGAATGCAGGTCCTGACCCCACACCATGACCAAAGCAGTAAACTGACATAAATGATTTCTGGATTAGCCAATTAGTGGCAAGAGGGCATGCTCGCCATCCAATTAAGGATGTGGGTGAGCTCTCCGGGCTGGAGGTCCAATCAGAAGCCCTCCCGCACTGACAGATTGCCAGTCACAGTGTCCAAGGTGGTAGCTGGTGCGTGGGTTTCCTCCGGGTCCTCCGGTTTCCTCCCACAGTCCAAACATGTGCAGGTTAGGTGGATTGGTCATACTAAATTGCCCTTAGTGTCCAAAATTGCCACCAATTGGATGGGGTTACTGGGTTATGGCGATAGGGTGGCGTGTGGGCATGAGTAGGGTGCTCTTTCCGAGAGCCGGTGCAGACTCGATGGGCTGAATGGCCCATCGTAAATTCTATGATTCTATGATTAGGGCCTGGTTTAGCACAGTGGGCTAAACAGGTGGCTTGTAATGCAGAACAAGGCCTGCAGCACTGATTCAATTCCTGTACCGGCCTCCCCGAACAGCCGCCGGAATGTGGCGACTAGGGGCTTTTCACAGTAACTTCATTGAAGCCTACTTGTGACAATAAACGATTATTATTATTATTATTATTACTCCAGCTGCGGTTGAACCAAGGCTCTGAAATTGAAACAAGACTTTGCCACTCCTGTACTCAAATCCTCTTGCGATAAAGGTTATCATTCCAATAGCCTTCCTAATTACTTGCTGCCCCTGCATGCTAGCTTTCAGTGACTTATTGGCAAGGATATCCAGGTCCCTTTGTATATCTACACTTTCTGATCTACCATTTAAGAAATAGTCTGCACATCTGTTCCTCCTATCAAAGTGAATAACCTCACATTTTTCCACATTATATTCCATCTGCCATATTCTTAACCATTCACTAAGTCTGTTCAAATCTCCTTGAAGCCTCTTTGCATCTCTCTCACAATGTATATTCCCACCTCGCTTTGTGTCGTCAGCAAGCTTGGAAACATTCTATTTTGTCCCATATCCAAATCACTGGTATCTTTTGTGAACAGTTGGGGACCAAGTACTGATCCTTGCTTTCCCCCACGAGTCATAGCTTGCTAATGTGTGAAGGACCCATTTATTCCCACTCCGTTTTCTGCCTATTCACCAATCCTTAATCCATGCCATTTCTATTCCATATGCTTTAATTTTTCCAACCAACCTCCCGTAGGAGACTTTATCAAATGCCTTCTGAAAATCCAAGTACACTACGTCCATCAACTCCCCTTTATCAATACTATTAATAACATCCTTAAAAAAAACTCCACCATGGGGCAGCACAGTGGCGCAGTGGTTAGCACTGCTGCCTCACGGCGCCGAGGTCCTAGGTTCATCCCAGTTCTGGGTCACTGGCTGTGTAGAGTTTGCACATTCTCCCCGTGTTTGCGTGGGTTTCGCCCCCACAACCCAAAGATGTGCAGGGTAGATGGATTGGCCACGTTAAATTGCCACTTAATTGGAAATAATGAATTGGGTACTCTAAATTTATAGAAAAAAAACTCGACCAGGTTCGGCAAACATTATTTCCAATTCATAAATCCATGTTGTCTATGCCTAATCAGATCATATTATCTAAGTGTCCATTTATCACATTCTTCATAACAGACTCCAGCATTTTCCCAACTACTGATGTACGGTTAACAGGAAAGCGAGCACCATCCTTATATGGCTTGGCCCAAACATGATTTAATCCTAAATCAACATCATTATCCCTTAACTGTCCTTTGTAGTGGCCTGGAAAGCCACTCAGGGCAACTGATATGATGGGCAGTAAATGCCAACATTGCCAGCAACTTCAAATCCCAAGAATGAACAAAAACGATTGGCACACAAAATTATATTGTGCAAAGTTGCTAAACTGCAGAAACTTATCTCTCCTTGGAAGCTCACTGATACTTATGGCCTCATAACATTGCGAAGCCTACGTGTTAGTCAGTGCATAACAGAAATGTCTAAAATAGCTGCTATTCATCCATCTGGTGAATTCCATGACCTTTACAATGAACTTTGCTAACTTCTTTGCTTGTTGGTTATGAGGTCAGTCCACTTGCTGACTCTTTATTGCATTATTTTGTGACAGCTGGTCAGCCTTGATGTGTTCAGTTAAAAAAACTGACGGCACGAAGATATAAAATAGCCTTAAAGAAAAATTGTAAATTTTGCTGCAACAGGCTTCCAGGATAATGTTCACAATAGAAATGGAAAATTGGCTGTAGTTTTAGTTGCTGAATAAGTGTGAACAATTAAGTTGGAATTATGTTTGAAAAGTCTGGAATTTTTTGTTTGACATATGATCAATAACTATTTTATTGCATTCTTCTCCCATTAAATATCAAGCAAGGAATCATATGAACGAAACACAACTCCTGGTGAATGATTTTTTTGCCTCACCCTCCAGATTGTATTATTTTTGTGCCACAAATTGCCGGAAATGGGAATTAATAACAGCATGATGAGATGAGCCTGGAAGAGAAAGTAGCAGAGCGAATTATGGAGAAAGAAATGGAGTGATTTAGAGTCAATTTTGATTCAGAAAGAGGAATGAAGAGAGGGAAAGAAAAAGGCTGGATTACAAGTTAAAAAGGGTCAGGGATGGAAAAAAAGAAGAATTCTAAAGGTCCTCTAGGACAATTTACTACCAAAAGGAGTGAGGCGAGCTGAGTTTCATCATTCCAATTCAGGGCCTGGGAGGTGGAATGTCGTGACAAAATTACATCATTAACAGGGTCCTTCCAACATGGATTATCAGCTTTAAATAGCTGCAGTGAGATTCATTCGTACAGATGGCACTAATCCAGCAATTTTATATTGTACACTGAGAATGTCTATGGCCATCTTTTTGATCATCTTTTTGTGTGTTTTGAGAAGGCGAACATAAGACAAATCATTCAGCAATTTGTAGAGAATCATAACTCATGGAGTAGCTCTTCTTCACCAGAATTGTTGGGTTCTTTATAAGCATTATTACTTATAAATGCTGCAGATGCTGGAAATCTGTAATAAAAACAAAAGCTACTGGAAATACTCAGTAAGTCAATCAACAACTCAAAACATTGGGGGATTTTCAGCCCCCGTCAGGCCAGGATCAGAAGCAAACAGCTCTGAATATAGCGCTGCTGGCCCGCATACAAGTTCCTGTCCCCTGGGCCTCCGACCCTTTTGCAGAGGGATTGGAGTATGTAAGAGGGACATCTACCTGCCCATGACAAGTAGCCAACTTAGTAAAAATTGATTGAGGCCAAGTGAAGGAGGGCAACTGGGATTTTCCCATCAGCCTCCACGTCTTTGCAAGCAGCGGGGACCAGTTTTGGTGCCTGGAAGTGGTTGACTGGGAGGCCAGTGCTCTGAAATGTACTTAGAGGATCTTCCTGCCTGCCTGGGTGGGAATTGCCTGACTGCAATTTTAAAATTTAAGTTTAAAACAATTTGGAGAGAGAGGGCATCTCCGTTTTTGAGTTACCCTCTCCTGTCCTTACTTCCATGGGGCTCTGTTGCTACTTTCAAACTGGAAGGCCTCTTATTGACATTCCAGCTTCAAGAGCTACCCTTAATTGGAAAGTGAGTCTGTCTCCAGACCAACTAAGGGGGAATCACTGTGAAAATTAGGGCCGGTAAATGTTTCCCCGTGTGGCAGGTTTGAGATCCAGAAACTGTCCCGGCCTCTGTCACCTCACCCCAGAGGGAAAATCCTGACCATCAATTCTGATTCTCTCACCACCTATTCTACCCGACCTGTTGAAAATGGCCAACATTTTCTGCTTTTATGACGTGTCTTTTGTTGGACTTTTTGTTTTGCCAGTGTGCCCATTTTTCAGTGAACTACCAACATAATGAGAAAGAAGAAGGATATCAGAATCATTGCTGAGTAAAGAATCATGAATAGCATTTTTTTCTACTTGATGATGGCAATCATAATTCACCTGTGATTTCCTCATTTATGATTTATTAAATTATTCCAACTCATAAAACATGCATGGCATTTCATAATTCCGCATTTATCAACCTAATAGATGATACCTTTAAATTCAAGGCTAGAGGTTGATCAACTTTCAGAGAAAAGCCAATGTATGTTTATTCACGAGAATTAGAAAGCATTTTAAGTTTCACAGTATGATGCACATAGGGCGAAATTCTCCCAAAACGGGAGAAATCGTAAAACTGCCGTAAAACCCGGGTTTTACGGCAGCGCGCCCCTTCCCGACGGGGGACCGATTCTGGTCCCCCGTCGGGGCTAGCAGCCCGACGTTGGAGGCTCCGACAAGTCGGGCTTAACGAAAATCGTTAAGCCCGCTTGCCGGAGTTAGCGCCGGCTGACGCGTCATATGACGTCAGCCGCGCATGCGCAGGTGGGAAGACTCCACCCGCGCATGCGCGGGTGACGTCATCGCGTTTTTGCGCGAAACCCGCGCGGGCCGGGTTGCCCCTCAGCCGCCCCGCGTATTGATACTGCGGGGCGGCGGAAGGACAAATAGTGCCCGGGCATCGGGCCCGTGGTACTGCCGTGCCAATCGGTGCCAAGGTTATTTTTTGCGAGTTTGTCACGACGTTTTTACGAACGGCAGGACCAGGTGTGTTTGCCGTTCGTAAAAAGGTCGTAAAGGGCTGGGACTTCGGCCCTTCTAACAGCTGAGAATCGCTGCCGGCCGTAAAAAAACGGCGGCAGCGATTCTTGTCGGGATTTCGGCGGGGGGGTGGGAGAATAGCGGGAGGGCGTCAAAAAAGTCGGGAAGGCCCTCCCCCTATTCTCCCACCCGTCGTGGGGGGGGGGGAGAATTTCGCCCATAGTTCTTCAGATTTTATTTTGCCCATCACGTGCTGAAGAGAATTTTGGAAATGTTATCAAATGCTCAGGTAGTGGGTACACAGCACAATCTGGAAGATTGATGTAACTATTGACACTGAGCTGCTGCTGAAATAATGGCACTACATCATGTAGCTATGTTTATCAATGTGTGTATGGGTGGAATTTAATCTTTGTGATGAGGATCTCTGGACAACTGGTGGTCAGCCTACCAGCATTGGGCCTTCTCTTGGATTAAACACCCCCAGGGATGGAAATCCTGCCCCCACAACCCCCCCTCCCAACCCCAAGAGCTGCCTAACAATCAGAGTCCAGCAGTTCTCCATTGCCTAACAGTGTTACCGGGAGCAGTGGCAACTGCTGGCCGTGCATCTGCCAGATGCTCAGGATCAAGAAGGAACCCTGGACCAAAGGTAGTGAGGGTAAGATGGATGGGGGTCATGGGAGATGGGATGAGGGAAGGTCAAAAGCAAGGACAGGAAGAGTGGCTCTCATTTAATATCCCCCTTGCTGATGTCAGGTCCCTCAATCATGCGGTGTGCCTCTGAAAGAGGAATTCACTTGGAAGCCTACATGCAAACAATATAATTTGCCACCTGTCTGCTGCTGGTTAAATTCCAGTTGCAGTGGGATGAGGCCCTTATGTCCGCATTAATTGCCCACCTAAGGGTCACAATTAATGGACAGCATGGTAGCACAGTGGTTAGCACAGTTGCTTCACAGCTCCAGGGTCTCGGGTTCGATTCCCGGCTTGGGTCATTGTGCGGAGTCTGCACGTTCTCCCCGTGTCTGCGTGGGTTTCCTCTGGGTGCTCCGGTTTCCTCCCGCAGTCCAAAGATGTGCAGGTTAGGTGGACTGTCCATGCTAAATCACCCTTAGTGTGCAGAAAAGTTGGGTGGGATTACTCGGTTACGAGGATAGAGTGGAGGTATGGGCTTGGGTGGGATGCTCTTTCCAAGAGACGGTGCAGACTCGATGGGCCGAATGGCCTCCTTCTGCACTATAAATTCTATGAATGTCCAGGCTGCAAACCTGTCCATGACCCTTCCCCTCCTGGACTAGTGGGGCGGAGACTGCAAAGTGGCATGATCCCTACCCTGCACCCTGCCTCCTGATTAAATGACCCCCACCTCCAGTCCCACTATAGTGAGGGGGGGGGGGGGGGTGCACTAAATTTTGCCCTTGATATGTATTTCATTGCAATTCAGATGTCACAATGTCAAATGGAGGAAGTTGTCAAACACACCTTTCTCTATGATATCTGACTCTGATTGTGCATAATGTGGAAAGTGTCAGGTCTTACCCTGGCTGGCAGATCTGGTCTGGGAGGGGGAAGAGAGGTGATAGTGCAAGTGTGCCTGGCCTAAGAAGAAACACCTCCACATGCTCCTTACAAGGCCTCAGGATTTGGCCCTTAGTTCTGGGACTTTCTAGGTCAGCTTTGACCCAGGATAGAACAAATCAGATATGATATTTCTGTCTTCAAATGGGCACAAGTTTGGGGTTGAGGAACTGGTCTAGGCCGCATCAGTAGCTTGAAGTACTGAGGAAAGGGAATTTTGTTTGAAAAGAGATGAATTGCGTTACACAGGGCCTGGTTTGCGGAGGCATGGAGATGGTGGGGAGAGTGCAAGATGATTAACATTGGTGGAGTTACTCCGGTAACTGTGAAGCCCTTGTAAAGTTAATGAGAGAGGTAATGGAGAAAGGGGATCATTTAAGCAGTTGCACTTTATTTTATGATGTGGAGATGCTGGCGTTGGACTGGGGTGAGCACAGTAAGAAGTCTTACAACACCAGGTTAAAGTCCAACAGGTTTGTTTCAAACAGGAGCGCTGCTCCTTCCCCTGAGGAAGGAGCAGTTTGAAACAAACCTGTTGGACTTTAACCTGGTGTTGTAAGACTTCTTACTTTATTTTATGCATGCAAAGAATTTAGAAGCAATTATCATTTCGTCAGATTTACATGCAGTTATTCCAGCTATATATTTACCCAGCTGTAGAAGGTAAGGATTCAGGAACTGCATTACATCATTGTTTATGATTAGAATTCTTATACATTTCTACATTTGTTCACTGGAGATGTGCTTGTCTCTCTCAACCCCATACTCCTGACAATGGGCTAATTTCTGACTCACATTGTACATATTAGGACAGGAAGTCCACTGATAATATTAAAATGATCGCAAGGTACATGTTTATCTTCCATTATGTCCCACTGTCTATGCCATACTAACTTAACAGTTGAACCACCCCATTTAATTATGGGCAAATTATGTTCACATTTGTATCTATTTGGCTGAAATGCAAATCTTCTTGGCCGCTATGTAAATTTGCTTTCACTAATTGGTTCAGAGGCAATCTTGGAATGTTTTGCTCATATGTAAATTTCATAGGGAGATAATTATTTTGAACATTTTTCTGATAGGTGTTTATTTCCCTCAGCCTAACTATGCACAAGTGCACAATAATAACATAAACATATAAATTATCCTTCTCAGATTAAAACCTGTTCAGTTTTGCACCATGAAACTTTACCTCAGCTAAGAGCTTAACCACAGGCTGTTGTCTGCTTCCAGTGTACTTGCTTTCTGGCTCCCTGTTGCATGTCTGAATAATGGTACGTAAGAATAAATTAGAAAATATATAAAACCATCTCTAACTTGCTTGAGTCTACTGCCATGCAGCCTGTAATACTACATATTCCAGTCAGAAAAGGAGGGGAAGGGCCATGCAGGCCCTCCCCACTCCCCTCCCTCCCAACAATAAAAAGTAAATGCCCCAGCAGAAAGAAGCGGAGCACAATACGGGGCAACCAGGACAGACAGCAACAGAGGCAGGGGGGACCTCATGTAAAAAGCGTTGTTATTAAGACACAAACTTATTTGTAAAAAAAATACACATGAGCTGTCACTCTGTAAAAACTGAAAAACACCAATTAAAATATTTTTTAAAAATATGGTAAAATGCAAACTGTGTTTGCAATGGCCTGGAACTAGGAACGGATCAGGAGCATACTGGATATTGTGCGGGAGGAATGGGTCAGAGCAGGGTGCCCTTGCCCAGCTTTTTCTGAAGTGCTGCCAGGCTACTTCCTCATTCAGTGCACCCAAACCTTTTGATTCATTTTGGGACAGTCACCACCCACACTGTTCCTATCCCTCTCTGCTAGTACAGATTAACCCATGCCACCTTGTGTTCACAGATGTCAGAGCACCTCACCCCACCCAATTCTACAAGACTCCATGGCCTTTCAATGTTCTTTCTCAGGCTTTCAGGTCCCACATGCTTTCACCTAGAGAGCTTCTCGGCCCCTGGAATGCCAGTGAAACAAAGGAACACATAATAATAATATAGGTTACTGGCGCACAACTCAAAATTTCAATCTCTCTGATTGTTTCTGACCTGGAACCAGGGATTTAAAATCATTCATTAAAATGGAATCCTGCCTCACCCAAAGTAAGTAACCTTAAATTGACCTGCCCCGGAAGCAATTCAATGCTTTGGTATTAAAGCCAGGCATAAAAAGTTGCATATCAGCAGCAGAAAAATACAATGTACTTTTTAATATTCGTATTATAAAGCAGTGCATCATTTGGCTCAAAGGCATTGCCTCAATAAATCCAAGAGAAGCAGGCATCAGAATAAGTCCAATAATCCAATTCTTCTGGTGAGGGCCAAAGTTCAAAGAGAGCATGGATCAAACAATTGGAAGTATATTATTTTAGCTTTGTCTACAACACGTGCTGATCCCAGTTCCAGAGTTTTGCCGTCGTGCAGACACTGCGGATCTTTCAAAATGGGACCCTGATTCCAAAGTCACACTCTCATTTCTGACAGATCCCATTTTTGTCACTAGGGCATGAAGAGAATACGGCATGAGTCACACATGAAGGGAACTTAAACTCAGCAGTGCCATTTCAACACAGTGCTGAGTTTAAACAAACTTAATTTTCACTGCAGAAAAGGACTTAATCCTCAGTCTGGGAGTCACAATTTTTTGTAGACATAAATGCTCATGAAGGGCAGAAGGTCTGTAGAATTGTACTGTCAAGCCACAAGGTTACTTAAATCCTCAGCCTTTCAAAAGTTGAAATTCTTTTCCTGTGACTGAGAATTGAAGAAATGTGTTCTAATAGTTACAATAGCTCTTTGCTGATATTTCACACACTATTTTGACTCAGAGATATATTGCCATTTCTCCATTGCCAGTGGGCCATAATCCAGGAACACTAGCAATAATTCAGGTAATTCACATTTAAGATTTTCTTCAGCGACTATACAGGGCTTGCTAAGAGTTGGTCACAATTACAGATATGCTAATCAATTTATTATTTTCAAATTTTTATTATAAGTGTAATCTTCCCCAAAATGGCTAAGTGTCAGGTTCTAATTGAAAAATGGTGGGCGCGATTCTCCGCTCCCGGGAAAAATCGTGAAGGCCATCGTGAACTCGGCCGAGTTTCACGACGGCCTCGGAGGCCGATCCTCTCACCGAATTCACCCCCACCGGGGGGCTAGGAACGGCGCTCCGTTATTCTCGGCCACCGGGCCTTGACGCTTGCATCAAGGCGGCGCGCCGAGAATGACCTGACGGCGGCGCCTATGTGACGTCAGCCGCGCATGCGCAGGTTGGCCGGCTCCAACCCGCGCATGCACGGATGACGTCACGACGGCTTACAGCTCGAACCCGCGCTTGCATGGTGGCCGTCTTCCCCTCAGCCGCCCCGCAAGACGTGGCGGCTTGATCTTGAGGGGCGGTGGAGGGGAAATAGTGCGTTTGATTGAGACGCCGGCCCGACGATCGGTGGGCACCGATCGCGGGCCAGTCCCCTCCCGAGCACAGTCCCCACCAGGCCCCCTACAAGCGAGGGGCGAGCGGCGATTCTTCCGAGCGTGGGGTGGGAGAATCGCGGGGGCGCCAGGGGGTCGTGAAATTAGTCGGGGGGCCCTCCTGCGATTTTCCCACCCAGCGTGGGGAGCGGAGAATCGCGCCCGGTATGTTTCTCCCCAAACAGCCAGGTTTTCTCTTGAGATCTTCTGAGACTTTGACCACGATCTACTGACCGCGTTACGCCCGAAAGGCAGTACGGCATGGCTGGTAGATCCCCCTAAAGCGACCTCGCAAGATGTTACAATCTGAGGATGACTATTTTGGAAATCTGCGTATTAGAGTAATACAGCTAGTCTCACTCTAAAAGGCTGTACCATAATCTAACCGAGGCGTTGTGATCTAACCCCTTTTCCTCAGAGATCTTGGGCGAGTGCTATTCAATGCTGGTCTCCACACAACAGGTGGTTGCCCTCTGGGCAGGGTGGTACCATGGCACAGCTTGTGCATCTGGACACCTTGCCACTGCCAGCCTGGCACCCTGGCAGTGCAACCTGGGTGCCAGGTTGGCACTGTCAATGTGCTGAGGGGACATTACCAGCTGGCAGGGGCACTGCCATGGTGCCAAGCTGCCATTTTACCTGCGACAAGGATCGGGCCTGGGGGTGCCCTTTTTGAGTTTGTTAGGAGGCCAAGGTGAGTTGGGGCTTTGGGGGTTCAGGGGTCACATCAGAGTGGGGTTTAGAGATCAGAATGCCATTTAAAAATGGTGTCCCGATCCCCTCCGGCACTGAGGCGTTCCGACGAGTGGAGTTCCTCACTGCAGGGAGTAGGAGTAAGTGCAGCCTAAGGTGGGACATTGCCTACTGAGGCCCCGAATAGAACCAGAGTCCTGGTATATAGTGTGGCATTTCTCGGTGCTGTGAGCTCTGGGTAACACCCAGCTAAACGCACTTGTTGCGGGACTCCCATTCAGTTAGATTGCGCCCATTGTCAAAAAAAAGCAGGGGGGCATGTTTTGCGCTGTCAGTCTGGTGGGGTGGGGTCTCATAGAGCCAACAGGAACGGCTCGACAGAGATCGGCATGCTATTTTTAAAGCGCACCTAGATCTCAAAGTAGAAATAAAGGTAGCCCCCTCACCACCACCATCATCGTCGGCATCACAGCTTCAGTAACCTCCTCGGTACTTCTTAGTGGGAAACCCAATCAGAATCCCTGGAGGCCCTGTCCACTGGCTCCACCCCCCCTCCCCCCCCACCCAAGCCTCACTGCCAACATAGCACTGCCCTGCAACATTCTTGACCACCCAGAGGTACACGGCCCTCCTCACTCCTGGCGTGGTCACCTTGGCTGCTGGAGAGCAGTAGATTCTCACCTGCATGATGTTCCTGGAAGATATCTCAAGGATTAGGCATATTTAAATGAATGCCTATTGACGCTAATCAGTTTCACATCCTCGCTGGGTGTGAACCTTTTTGCGTCTGAGATCTCCCCGCTGTAAATCGTGTTATGGACCCCTCGCAAGAGTTACCAGCCATAATGGGATTTGTGCCCGGGGGGTGTGGGCCTGGAAATTTCCCCATATCTCACCCTTCTCATTGTTTGATATATCTCTAAAAGTGTCAGAGGTGATGTGTTGTTTCGGATATTTTGTCTCATGCCAGTTTGCGTTATTTGCTGAAAAATGGCATGACTTTCAAAGTTATGATCAATATGCTTGACTTCTGGTGAAAGCGTCTTGTATCACAATTCTTTTCCTCTAACAATCAATGGCCATCACATTTATGCTAGGGACTAATTATTTATGCATTCCCGACAATAACATTTGATGCTGACAGCAACCAGCTGAAATCAAACAGAAGACATTTCATAAATAAACAGAAATATGCCTATGTAGCTGAGGTTTGCCAGTAGGCACAGGGCGGTATTCTCCGCTCCCGATAAAAATCGGAATGGCCGTCGTGAAATCAGCAGAGGTTCACGACGGCCTCGGAGCCCGCTCCCCGCACCTAATTCACCCCCACCCGGGGGGCTAGGAGCGGACCTCCGTCTTTCAAAACGGTGGATTTGTGAGGTCATCTGCGCATGCGCAGGTTGCCGGTTCCAACCCGCGCATGCGCGGATGACATCAGCGCGCAGACGGCACGAACCCACGCATGCGCGGTGCCGTCTTTGTCCACCGCCGCCCGGCAAGACGTGGTGGCCTAATCTTCCCGGGCGGCGGAGGGGAAAGAGTGCGTCCGTTTTGGACGCTGGCCCGACGATCGGTGGGCACTGATTGCGGGCCTGTCCCCTCCCGAGCACAGTCGCGGTGCTCCCGTCCAAATCGGGCCCCTAAATGCCCCAAACGGGCATCTGGCGCCCGTTTCATGAATGCAGCAACCAGGTGTGGTTGCTGCCGTGGTGAAACGGGTGTGAAGGGCCGGCCGCTCGGCCCATCGGGCTCGGAGAATCGGCGTTCGCCATAAAAAACGACATTTCTGAGAGGGGTGGGGGGGGGGGGAGAATCGCTGGAGGTGCCAAGGGGGCGTAAGAAATGTCGGGTGGCCCTCCCACGATTCTCCCACGCCACGTGGGGAGCGGAGAATTCCGCCCACAATCTGTTTATTTTTGACCTGGATTGGTAGGTAGTGTTCACAGCTCACTTAAAATGCACAGAAGGGAAAATACTATTTCAAGTTCATCATCCTGTTGAATCTGGGTGCGTATTTTTGTGTAGTTCCAAAGGGAACCTGTTTCCTGTGAAACTATGATTCATCACCTTCGGGAAAAGAGAAGGGGAAGACTCGAGGAAGAAAATGAAAATGTTTACAATGTCTTATTTATATGGAGATATTAGATTGCAAAGTTAGGAATATTGTTGACAATATTAAAATAAAAAGATGAATATCTCTAACATAATAGAGGAATGTTATATTTATACTTTAACTGCTCACTAATGTTGACAGCTAGTATTTTATAATCTGTGATGTGTGTCGCATATCTTATCCAATGCATCAATTTTTGGGTATCTCTCAGGGCAGCATGATAGCATTGTGGATAGCACAATCGATTCACAGCTCCAGGGTCCCAGGTTCGATTCCAGCTTGGGTCACTGTCTGTGCGGAGTCTGCACATCCTCCCCGTGTGTGCGTGGGTTTCCTCCGGGTGCTCCGGTTTCCTCCCACAGTCCAAAGATGTGCAGGTTAGGTGGATTGGCCATGATAAATTGCCCTTAGTGTCCAAAATTGCCCTTAGTGTTGGGTGGGGTTACTGGGTTATGGGGATAGGGTGGAGTTGTTGACCTTGGGTAGGGTGTTCTTTCCAAGAGCCGGTGCAGACTCGATAGGCTGAATGGCCTCCTTCTGCACTGTAAATTCTATGAACTAGCCATTTGTCTGTCTCACCAGATACAGCATTCTATAAATTGTTAGAAAATAGGTCCCATCTCCAAGAGATAGGCCAAACGCTACATAAGATGGCAAAAGGTGTCCTTAGTTAAATAAATTTAGATGAAAAATAATGCTTACAGGTTTCATAGCCATTGCAGAGCAGTTGGTTAATAATACCATGTATTAAATATTCAGGCGAGAATAATTCTGTAAAATCTCACATTGCTTGTGAAATCTTCAGAATTACCTGGTGCATCTAACAAAGTTGATTTAATAAACCAAGAGATAATCTAATATCTAGAGCATGTACAGTGCACATAAATGAGATTTGGTATGAATTAATGTGAAGGAATAATTAATTTGATTTGGAGCAGCAGATGAAATGGTTTTGGCCTTTGCTTGTGAATAAGACTTTTGGACATGAAGCTTAATAATAATAATATTTATTGTCACAAGTAGGCTTACATTAACACGGCAAGCTTTAATATTGTAATAGTAGTTAATATATGATGCTGTAACTTGGCAAGCTCTAAGCTGCTTCATTCTCACAGACTGTGGTTTAAATATTTTTCACCATTTGGTTTAGATGTCATTGCAAAAGTTGTCATTAAAAAATGATGCCATTGGCACTTGTAATCAGAGCATGTAGAAATGTCAAATTGTCAGTACCAGCAGCTGTAATAGCATAATCTATAAAAAGTCAATGCGAGCAACTGTTAACCAATTGCACATGTTTGAAATCTTCATAATGACAACATTTCTTGTGCCATCCTTTACAGTTTTATGTATTATCCTGTCAATCACATAGGTTCCAGAAGAGCTCATGAATAATGGGATCATATGGTGCTTTGGCTGTACAGGGAGAAAAAAAACAATAGAAATTAGAAATGGATCCCATTTCAAAATCATGCTGCCCTTACATTTGTGTGGAATGAGAGAAGGATGTTCTAATTTAAGTAAGAAACTCATATGTGCTGAAACAAATGAATTTTGACGCTATCAGTGTTAAGTATTGACCTGTATTATACAGCTCCATCATTTTCTGTATAATAATCATAGAATCATAGAATTTACAGTGCAGACGGAGGACATTCTGCCCATCGGGTCTGCACCGGCTCTTGGAAAGAGCACCCTACTTAAGCCCACACCTCCACCCTATCTCCGTAACCCTGCAACCCCATCTAATCTAAGGGTAATTTATCATGGCCAATCCACCTAACTTGCACATCTTTGGCCTGTGGGAGGAAACCGGAGCACCCGGAGGAATCCCACACAGACACGGGGAGAACGTGCAGCCTCCACACAGACAGTGACCCAAATGGGAATCGAACCTGGAACCCTGGTGCTGTGAAGCCATAGTGTGAGCCACTATGCTACCGTGCTGCCCTATTATTATTATAATATAATAATAATAATCTTTTATTGTTACAAGTATGAAGTTACTGTGAAAAGCCCTTAGTCGCCACATTCATGCGCCTGTTCGGGTACAGAGGGAGAATTCAGAATTCTTATCTGGTCCAGGAATTGAACCCGCGCTGCTGCCTTTTTCTGCATTACAAACCGGCTGACTAGCCCACTGAGCTAAACCAGCCCTTTTATCATAGATGCCTTGCAGTGATTTATATTAACTCTGCATATTTCAATTCAGCAAATAACAATTCAGTCATCACAACTATTTGACCCGCTATAATACAATTCTGTTTAATTCTGAGAAGTGGCAAGTTACATTCGTGCCTTACAAGTGTCAGGCAATGACCGTCTCCTACAAGAGGGGATCTAACCATCGGCCATTGACATTCAATGGCATTACCATCACTGAATCCCCCACAATCAACATCCTGGGGGTTACCACTGATCAGAAATTGAACTGGACTAGCCACATTGTGGCTACCAAAGCAGGCCAAAGGCAAGGAATCTTATCATTGGATTGGATTGGATTTGTTTATTGTCACATGTACCGAGGTACAGTGAAAAGTATTTTTCTGCAAGCAGCTCAACAGATCATTCAGTACATGGAAGAAAAGGGAATTAAACAAAATTCAAGAAAATACATGAGAATACATAATAGGGCAACACAAGATATACAATGTAACTACATAAGCATTGGCATCGGTTGAAGCATACAGGGTGTAGTGTTAATGAGGTCAGTCAATAAGAGGGTCATTTAGGAGTCTGGTGACAGTGGGGAAGAAGCTGTTTTTGAGTCTGTTCGTGCGTGTTCTCAGACTTCTGAATCTCCTGCCCGATGGAAGAAGTTGGAAAAGTGAGTAAGCCGGGTGGGAGGGATCCTTGATTATGTTGCCCGCTTTCCCCTGGCAGCGGGAGGTGTAGATGGAATCAATGGATGGGAGGCAGGTTCGTGTGATGGACTGGGCGGTATTCACGACTCTCTGAAGTTCCTTGCGGTCCTGGGCCGAGCAGTTGCCATACCAGGCTGTGATGCAGCCCGAGAGGATGCTCTCTATCGTGCATCTGTAAAAGTTTGTAAGGGTTAATGTGGACTAACTAATCTCCTGACCCCCAAAGCCTGTCAACTATCTACAAGGCACAAGTCAGGAGTGTAATGGAATGCTCTCCACTTGCCTGGATGAGTGCAGCTTCAACAACATTCTAGAAGCTCGACACCATCTAGGACAAAACTTGATTGCTCCTCCTTCCACAAACATTCAAACCCTCCACCACCGACGAACAGTGGCAGCCGTGTGTACCATCTACAAGATGCACTGCAGTAACTCATCAAGGTTCCTTCGACAGCACTTTCCAAACCCACGACCACTACCATCTAGGACAGGAGCAGCAGCTACCTGGGGGCCCCACCACCTGGAGATTCCCCTCCAAGTCACTCATCACTCTGACTTGGAAATATATCGCCGTTCCTTCGCTGTTGCTGGGACAAAATCATGGAACTCCCTCCCTAACAGCACAGTGGGTGTACCTACACCTGAAGGACTGCAGCGGTTCAAGAAGGCAACTCACCACCACCTTCTGAAGGGCAACTGGGGATGGGAAATAAATGCTGGCCTAACCAGTGACGTCCACATCCCGTTAAAAAAGAAACTCCACCTTCATTTTGATACCATAACAATATGACGTTGTGTCATAATCATAACAGATTATTTACAAAAGGAAGACATCTTTCGTTTAGTAAATAAAAAAGATAGGCCTTGAAATGAATGGCCTGGCTACAAACATACAAAATAGAAGCAGAAGTAGTCCATTTGGACCCTCTAAACTGCACTGCCATTCGACAAGATCAGGGCCGATCTGTATGTGTTTTAAATTCCACATTTTCCTGATAACATTTGATTTCCTTGCCTAACAAGAATCAATCTACCTCCACCTTAAAAATATTCAATAACCCCGCCTTCACCACTTTCTGAGGCGGGTGTTCCAAAGTCGCACAACTTACTGAGAGAAAATATCTCTCTTCACCTCTGTCCTAAACAAAAAACCCTAAATATAAAACAGTGGTCCCTAGTTCTGAGCTTACAGAGGAAACATCCTTTTCACATGCACCTAGTCAGGACCATTCAGGATCTTATACACTTCAATCCTCTAAACACCAGTGGAAACAAGCCCAGTCTGTAGCACCTTTCTTCCTAAGACAACCTGCTTATTCTAGATATCAATTTAGTAAACCTCCTCTGAACTGCCTCCAATATATTTACACCTTTCCTTAAATGAGGAGACCAAAACAGTATTCAAGGTGTGGGGCGTAATCTACCGAAAAAAAAACAGCACTATCGAATAGCACTCTTTTATTTTTTCGGGCTTCTGAGGAGCCCCAATATCTTGACCTCCTGACGGGGCCCCTGGATCACACCCAATGCCCCAACTGACCTGTTGGGGGATCATCGAGTCCCCCCTGCACCCCACCTCATACGAGCAGAGCACATCTGGGTCCCACCCCCGGGGTGGGCAAAATGCCACATGGGCACCTTGGAACTGCAAACCTGGCATCCTGGTAGTGCCACAATTCGCAGGTGGCATCAGCAGCGCCAGGGTGCAATCCTGCCCAGATTTTAAACACCTGGAGGCCTCCGGTCACCCAAGTGCCATTCCACCTGGTCTCCATTTGTGGGGACCAGTGGGCACCCAGTTGAGGTCTCCTCGGTAAGGCCTGTAGATCCCAGGGGCCGGTTAGACCCGGCGTAGGCATAGTTCAATGAGAATTATGGGCGGGGTCCAGATTGCGACATTTCGCAAGATCTCGTTAGGTCTTGTGGGGGTAACGGCTATTTGGAATCCCGGAAGAGGCTTCTCGCTGCATTTTATGCATTGTATAAATTGAGGATTACGAGGGATTCTCTAGGGAATCCCACTATTGGTTCACCATTTAGAGCGGGTGGCCCATAGCGAGCTCTCGCGACTGGCCACCCTGCTCCCCCGCATCACGAATCAGCCTGCCCCCTCACCCCATTCCCCCACCCCCGCATTGCAATTAACCTTCGGATCTTCTGAGTCCCCCCCCCACCCACCCACCCACAGTACAGAGATGTTCTGACCTGCTCTCCCACAGAGACCTCCTAAACAAGAGACCCCCCACAGGCCCCCTAAATGAAGACAAAGCAGAAGAATAACAACAGGATTTGACTTTTTCCTGATATTGTTTCTTGTTCAGTAGCTCTCCAAAATCAATTTATTTGAGGGTGACATCAGCAGACACTATTTAAAGAGAAATATTCTGAAAATCAAAATGCAAAAATGAAGGAATATGATTCAAAATTATTTTAAATAATCTTTTTCAGATGGAAAGAACTAATGTCACTAAAATAAGAACTCATTGTAAGACGTTTAACATTTGTTCAATGGTTTAATTTGTTTTGAACATTTAGTAAAGCAGGGCACGCGTGCATTGTGTGATTGTAAAGAACAGTTTGTTTAAGGCAGAGCAAAGCAAATTCATCCTCTTAATTTATTACATATAATTAAGAAATGATTCTGCCATCATCGTGTCAACGGCTGATTGTCAGCTTTCTCACTAAAAGAGGGATTGTTAAAACGAAGATACACCTGTTGTCTCTTCAGTGACCCTGTTGTTACTTGCAGTGTCTTAATTGCACCTTCACTCTGGAATTGAACTGAAAACATCTGCACAACTGCAAATCTCCACATCTAAGAGAAGAGTTGAAAGTTTTACATCAACACAAAAGTGGCTTAAAAGCCTTCTAGAGATAAAATTCATGGAAAGGAGATTAAATTTACAGCCTGACATGCAGAGTGATGGATGATTTGAATGGTGGGGCCAGTGAGGGAGAGATAAGAGAGTTTAGGACACGTTACTGTCAAAACTTAATATTTGGATTTGGGGAATGTACAAACATATCTGAGCTGCTGATTGAATTATTTATGATGGCTGTAATCCCTTTGGCCAGCTCAATTGGAGTTTAGATAGTTAGTGTATCATCTGTTTATAATGCAAAATGAAGTGATATTCAATAAATCAAGAAAACCAAGCTGTTAATATCAAAGGCTCACGAAGACAGTTTGTTCTTGTGAGCCTAAATAGGATATGTGTCAAAAATATTTAGACAGAACATACTATGACAAGCTGATTGCATAATTGTTTTAGTGTTGAATAACATAAGATTCAAACCTTACAGAATAATGGCACATCCTCCACCAGTCAAAGATCTGGGTAAATATTGTATTACAATCCCCACACACTCATCCCAGCGAACAAGATGGCACTGGTCATGCTGACCTGCGCCCCTACATCTGATGGACCGGCTGGGGCCAGAGGGCAGCTAAGGGTGTGGCCAGGGGCCTTAAGTTCACAGTGGGTTAGTGGTGTGTGCAGCTGCATGGCTACCTTGTCGACTGCGGCAATGGTGTTTGGTGCCCATCCTTGACCCCTACCGCAAACTCGATGGGACGAATGGCCTAATTCTGCTCCTATATCTTATGGTCTGCCTCCATTCTGAATCCAGAGGCAGCCCTAGGCATTGTTCAGTTGAGTCCCGCCATCTACATGCCATGTTGTTCCGGACCCCTAATTCTGGACTCCCCCCCCCCCCCCCCCCCCCCCCCACCCCCACCCACCATCAGGAGCATTCTTTCTAAATCTACCCTGTCTAATCCTCTTAGAATTTTGTAACTTTCTATGAGATCCCCTCTCACTCTTCTAAACTCCAATGAATATAATCCTAACCTATTCAGTCTCTCCTCATATGACAGTCCCGCCATCCCAGGAATCAACCTGGTACACCTTCACTGCACTCCCTCCACGGCAAGAACATCCTTCCTCAGATAAGGGCACCAAACCTGCACACAATACTCTAGGTGTGGCCTCACCAATGCCCTATACAATTGCAGTAAACCATCCCTATTCCTATAATCAAATCCTCTAGCTATGAAGGCCAACAGACCATTTGCCTTCTTTACTGCCTGCTGTAACTGCGCACTTACTTTCAGCAACTGATGCACAAGGACACCAAGGTCTCGCTGAGTTTCCACCTCTCTCAAATTACACTCATTCAAATAATAATCTGCCTTCCTACTTTGGCTATGGAAGCAGATGACCTCACATTTATCCACATTATATTGCATCTGCCATTCATGTGCCCACTTACTCAGCCTGTCCAAATCCCGCTGAAGCATCTCACAGCTCCGCACAGTTCACCCTCCCACCTAACGTTTATCATCTGCAAATTTGGAGCCGATTATAGGGGACGCCGGATGGGTGCCGCGGAGCGAGTTGCTGGCATGAACAGCACTGGCAGATGGTACCACTGGATCCCCTGGGGTTGATCGACAGGATTCATGCCACCCTACGAGCACCTGCAGATGACAGTCCGCTCTTCAAAAACTGTAAGGGCACCTGGTGTGTGACCATCAGATGCGCATCGTGCATGATACTTGGGCAGTATGCATGAACCGCACAGGGACCCCCCACAGGGACCCCTGAAAATAGGCGACCCCCCAGAGCGACCCCTATGAACGTGGGACCCTCCCCACTGAGACCCCATACACAGGGACCCCTGTAATAGAGGGACCATCCATACGGACTCCTTTAATAGGGGGAACTCCTCGGGGACCGCTGTGATAGTTGAACACCCCACAGGGTCACCTGCAAGAGGGAACCACCCACAGGGACCCCTATACTTGAGGGACGCCCCCATAGGGTGCCCCTGCCTAAAGGGCCCTTCCCCCACAGAGTTCCTCCCATACAGGTCACCTCCTCCCCCCAGAAAAGAGTCCCCTGTCTGGAAGCTAGAGCCACCACCCCCCCACCGCCACCCCCACCTCCACCCCTAGAATTGAGACCCCTGTCTGGAAGCTAGAGAGGTATCCAGACAGGGGCAGTGCAAGGAATCACAGCTGTAACACTTACCTTGCAGCTCCACGTGTCCACTCCTTGAAGGAGAGCAGCTGTGATCTGTGTCTGGTTCCAACTGACCCATTAGCTGCAAGGCATTCATAGATTTCTAGTAGTGGTCTGTGATTAACAGCTTCAGCAAGCAATCTGCAGCTTTGATTCATTCATCTCCCTTCGTGGTTCAGTGGCCTCAGTGGTGAAACCCCAATGTTTGACCACATCAAAGAGAGGTAAGTGCAGTGAAATCACATGCTTGAGTGATTTGAATGCACTTTGTGATTGGAATGCACATGGAGCAATGATTGCCCCTTTGGCCCACCGTAAGGTCCACCACACCAGGGCCAGGCTGGTAGAGACCACAAGTCATCCATTCCCATGTGATTCCAGGCCACGGGGACCAGAGATTCATGGGATGCCTCAGACCAAGCTGGGACCTCAAGAGTATTGTACATATTATTATTTTGTAATAAAACTAGTTTCTCTTTATCCACGTGCTTTGGACTCGTCTGTGGTCACGATAATACTGACGAGAGTGGAGGTTCAGTTGACGTGGCTGGCCATCGGATGATGAAACACCTCCTTTGCAGTACTAGACTAAGGTTGGAACTTTTGTTTAGATAATGCCGCTATTCGGAAGACTGGATGCATTCGATGCGAGCATCGGGAATTGGACACAGTACGCTGAATTTATTTGTCACTCTTTTCGGCAAATGCTATCACAGGTGAAGATTGACATGGTAATCCTTTTAACCCACCTGTGGTGCCCACACTTATGGGATGATAAAGGGCCTCATGTATCCCACAGCCTGGACATCAAGTCCTTTGAAGAGCTGGTGATCCTGGTAGCACTGCATTATAACCCCAGGCCGTCAGTCATTATGCATAAATATCAGGCGAAATCTACTGGCCACGTTGAGCCCAGAAAACAATGAACCCGGCCGGTAAATGCCAGGAGATCCCTCTTCCGGGATATGCCCAGCTCGCCAAACCTCGCGAAATCTAAAGTAATCCCGCGAGACGTTGTAATGTGAATCCCACCCCTTGTGGGCAAGATCACTTTCTGTTAAATCTGCATATTAGAGTGAGACATCTAGTCTACTCTAGTATGCATTCCTGAGATTTACCCGAAGCTTGGGATCAATCTTCCTTGCCTTGAAGACCTCTGGCGACTGACGTTCAGTGCTGGTCTCCACAAACGCTGACCAGATGGAACGGTATTCGTGGGGTCTCCCAGGAGATCGGAGGACCCTAGGTGCTTGCCCTCTGGACAGGGTGCACATTGGCACTGCCACGCTGGCATTTTTCATGTGATGGGCATCGGGCCTGGGGGTGCCGTGCAGGGGGTGCGGGGGGTGCTGAGGACCCCCTTATAGGTGAATTGGAACTTGGGGTGAGAGGTTTGGGGGCAATAGATCAGGACACCACTTAAAAATGGTGTCTCGATCTCTCCCTGCACTGAGGGGTTCCGGCGATCAAAGCTTCTCACTGAAGAAATGGGCTAAATGCATTCCCCGCTGAGGCCCCAGATGTACCCAAATGGTGGTTCGCTAGCGTGGTGTTTCTCGGTGCTCTGAATGGCAGGAAACACTTGCCAACTTGTGCACGATGGGACTCTGTTCCATCTTGGGTAGATCGCGCCAACCATTTTAAGTCGGCTGAGAGGACGCCAGGAGAGCCCCTGACCAAGTTCCTAAGACAGTTGAGAAATCTAGCCAAGTTTTGTGAGTAAGGCAATTCACTCCCTGAGATGCTACGGGACTGACTGGTTGATGCGCTAACAATTTCACACAAAGACTCAAATCGGTACAAGAGAGGCTTTATTACTGTGAAATGTTATTCCTTCAGCTGCAGCTGTGGAATGGCAGCTCAGGAGAACTTATGAATATTTATACTGCTCCCTGTTGGCGGAGCTAGCCGGCAGGGGCTTACCGGAAAACCTGTAATACAGGAACTGTTGTACATCCCCTAATACAAGCACACACATATATATACAGTGGTAGATCACCACATTCACCCTCTGTAAAAAATGAGTCCGGCGGGGGTGACGTGAAACTATAGTACATAAACGTGATCTATTTACAGAGGGGGAGGGGGACAAAAAATCGAGTGTCCATCTTGCAACCCGTTGCCCGTCACAGGTTGAGTCGGACCGGCGGTCGGACGGTTCATTATGAGCGACGCAGCAGTGATGGCGACGTCTGCACAGGCGGTGTCAGCGTCGATGCCGTTGGTGCTGGCGGTGTTGGTGCTGGTGGTGTTGGTGCTGGCGGTGTTGGTGCTGGTGGTGTTGGTGCTGGCGGTGTTGGTGCTGGCCAGTGGCTGGAATACTCCGGGAGCGAGCTGAAATCTTCCATGTCCTCTAGTGTGGGCAGGGGAACGAGGGATGGACCTGGTGGGGCTGATGTTGGGGGCGCCGGGGAAAAGGAGGGTGGCGCATGGGTAGGGAGGTGTGATGGGCACCGGGTTGCAAGCGGTGGCCAGGTTGCGAGGATGGGATTGGTCGAGTGTCATGGAGGTGAGTAGCGGGCGATCGTCCGAAGAGTCCGTAGAGTCCGATGAGTAGCGGCAGCGACCCGGGTCCCACGGTCCAGTCCCGAGGGGAGAACAAAATGGCAGCATCTGAAGTACCTGCGGAGAAGAAGATGGCAGTGCCCATGCAGCGCACATTGCGGGGGTGGGGCAAGATGGCGGCATCCATGGAGCGCACGTTGTGGGGGCGGGACAAGATGGCGGCGCCCACTGATCGTACGTGGAGACGGAGGATGAAGATGGCGGCGCCCATGGTGCGCACATCGCGGGGGCGGCAAAAGATGGCGGCGCCCACCGATCGCACGTGGAGTCGGGGAAGGAAGATGGTGGCACCCACTGATCGCACGTGGCCCCGGGAGCAGCGGACACCAGGGCCCATTGCGCGATAGGCTGAGGGGAGGGGGAGAGTTCGGGCGTGATAGCGGCAACTGCGCGGGCCTGACACACCACTGCAAAGTGGCCTTTCTTGCCACAGGATTTACAGGTCGCGGTGCGGGCCGGGCAGCACTGGCGGGGGTGCTTCTGCTGGCTGCAGAAGTAGCAGCGGGGACCCCCAGGGTGCGCGGTGCGGCGAGCAGCGCAGGCATACTGCGCGGGAGAGGCCCCAGTCGGGGGGGGTCGGTTGCGGGGTCCACAAGGGGTACAATGGGTGGGCCGCGCGGCGGGCGGGGTAGGATTGCACATTATGGGAAGCGGCCGTCATAGAGAGCGCTAAAGTCTTTGTCACCGCAAGATCGAGCGCGGCCCCTTCCAGCAGTCGTTGCCGATAGGGTCCGATGCAATACCCGTCACAAAGGCATCTCGCATGAGAAGATTCGAATGTTCCATAGCCGAGACGGCCTGGCACTCGCAGTCCCGTACTAGAGGGATAAGGGCCCGCCAGAAGTCCTCAATCGACTCACCCGGTTGCTGGACGCGAGTGGCGAGTACATGTCTTGCAAACAGAGTGTTCGTCAACTGGACATAATTCTCTTTGAGCAGTTCCATGGCTCGGGCATAGTTAGGCGTGTCCTGTATCAGCTGGGAACACGCTGGAGTTCAACCTTGCGTATAGGAGTTGAATTTTCTGAGCCTCCGATGGTGTAGGTTCCGCTGAGGTGATGTAGGCCTCGAAAACAGCCAGCCAGTGGTTAAAGTCTTTCCTGGCGTTCGGCGACTGCGGATCCAGCTGCAGGCGATCAAGCTTGATTCTGATGTCCATGATGTTGGAAGATCTCACGGTAATAAATTGATGCGCTAACAATTGCACACAAAGACTCAAATCGGTACACGAGAGGCTTTATTACCGTGAGATGTTATTCCTTCGGCTGCAGCTGTAGAATGGCAGCTCAGGGGAATTTATGAATATTTATACTGCTCCCTGTGGGCGGAGCTAGCCGGCAGGGGCTTACCGGAAAACCTGTAATACAGGTACTGTCGTACATCCCCTAATACAAGCACACACATATATATACAGTGGTAGATCACCACACTGGTCTGTGGCATTAATAATATGACAACCCAAAGAAAGTTATTGGCCAAGCCATATTTAGAACTTCAACAGGGCATTCTCGAGGGAATGCATGGAAAAGAGGAGTGCAGGAATTCCAGGGGGTGGAGATGCATACTGGAGTGTGCGCCCCCCTCCTGGCGAGTGGTACCTACCAGAACGGAAACCCCACCCTGGTTCGAATAACGTAGAGGCCCAGTCGGTTGGTCTAGGACCGAGGCAACCAGGTGCAACACCTGGTCCAAGTCAGACAATGTGGGACGTGCAGACATAGAAACCACAGGGAATGCAAATCCTAAAGTATACAAGTCCGCCATCCCAACAGAGGCAGGCGCCAGCCCAGAACCCATACCTTTCACATCGACCAACAGGATGAGGAATGCATGCAAATAAATTACATCGCGGCATCCAGAGTGGCCCCCATCAGGATCACCATGCAAGCCAACATTCACTCTTTCAAGATGGAACTGGATACGGGAGACATAATCTCGGTGATTGGAAGGCAGACATTTGATAGAATAAAAACTGGGATACGATACCTGAATCTGCCAGACACAGGCGACGTTGGCAACTTGAACAGGTGAACCACTCACCATTGCAGAGACCACAATAACCCCAGTGATTTTCGGGCAGCTGATGGTAAGGCTCCACTGATCATAGTCCCAAACAATTAGAGCACGACTGGTTGTAGCGCCTCCACCTGATCTCGCAACAACTTTTTCAGATGGGGGCTGGGGCCTCAACAAGGTGTGGGGGAAGCACCCTGTGGTTTTCCAGCCAGGATTAGGAAAAATTAAGGGGGCCACGGTGAAGATACAGATGGATCAGGACATACAACCAATATATTTTAGGGCCCGCTGAGTTTCTTATGCGATATTGGCAAAAGTCGAAGCCGAATTGAGCCAACTAGAAGGCCTCAGCACTATCAGACCGCTATGGTTTGCCGATTGGGCGGCGCCAGGGGTTCCCATGCTTAAACTGGACAAGACAGTGAGATACTGTGGCGACTACAAGCTGATGGTGAATAGGGCTGCCAGGCTAGACAGATACCCAAAGCCACTCTTCGAAGATTTATATACAAAACTGGCTGGCGGTCATTCATTCACAAAACCCGACATGAGCCATGCATTTCTGCAGCTCGACCCTGACCCTGAATTGCGGTAATATCTCACTATCAATACCCACAGGGGCTTTTATGAATATACTAAGGTGCCATTTAGAGTCTCGTCGGCTTGCCCAATTTTCACGAGAGTCGTGGACAATACACTGAGAAGGTTGCCATGTGCGGCAGTTTATCTCAAAACCGTCTTGATCAATGGGGCATCAGAAGAAGAACACTTGAGCAAGTTGGACGAGGTTCTCCGCTGCTTTTCAGAGACTGGCGATCGCCTGAAAAGGGAAAACATGTCTTCCACGCGACGGAGGTGGTTTATCTCGGCTAACATGTAGACCGGGACTCTTTATCCAATCGCCTCAGACTCATCTGTGGTCACTAAAATGAGTATCAAAATAAGGAGGGCATTCTTCTGAAGTATATTTTATTGTTGGGAAGGCAGCTTTACACTAATGGGGACATTGTACACAGCTTTGACTGCCAAGAGAATTTATTAGCAATTTGAGCAAAGGAACCATCCATCGTGGCAAAGGAAAGACGCCAGCACTGACCTAACCGGCCCTTCCCCCTCATCAAATGTTTCTAGGTTTCTAGAAGCTGTTTGAAATGAGCAGTCTCTGATACAAGTCAGTGCACAAATGATATCATTAGCTTACAAACTTTATCTGTGCAGTAAGTAGCCTCATTTGCTTATTTTAAGGTTTATGTCTTTTCCTTTAATGGCAGCAGTATTATTGACAGAAATGAGTTAGTGCCGTTGACATTTTGAGGTTAACAATGTCTGCTTCCAAAAAAAATGGTGCATCTTGATTTCTCCTGTTGCTGGATCAGATCTTTGAAGACTTGACCCTTTGTCCAGGCATAGCAAAGAATCTACAGTTCACTTGGCTCTCGTTCATCCTGTAGTGCTTTCTGTTTCCATAATTAAAACCAGATTTCTTTCAGCATTTCCAGCCAATTTACCCTCTTGTCCTTTTCTGCTGAGGCCAGTGACTCCTCAGATATGCAGTCCGGAGGCACTGATCGCCGTCGAGCACCACATTTTGCATTCTTAATTTAGGACACTGGATGTTGGCTGGCAGTTCTGCATGTCCCAGCAGTGCCACCAGCAGCATGGCCACAGCTGGGACTACAAGTAGCCCTAAGCTTCAAAGTCCTGGGGCTGGATTCTCTGTTTCAGGGACTATGCTCCCATGCTGTCGTAAAAACGTTGGCCTTTCACACCAAAAAAGGCCCCATATTCATAGCCCTGTAGGCTAGCAGGGACCCATCATGAATAGCTGCAGATACGGGCCACCGCACTTCCGGGTCAGAGGCTGCGCATGCACACGGCGACAACCTCCAGCTGTGGAGGACTCAGGCCATGGAGCTGGATCTTTTAAATAGTGCCCCAGATCGGCCGCATGCCCGACCCAGACCGCCTGCCCAAAAATAGCCCAGTCCCGTATGAGGCTCCCCCGCCCTCCGATTGACCTGCCCCCGACCATGACGGCCGCGGACGCGAGTTTCCCGAACAGCTGGGACCATGTTAGATCCACGCCATCAGGGCTTTGGCCAGTCGGGGGGGGGGGGGGGGGGGGGGGGAATAGCAGAGCGGGCCTCCAGCAGTGGTCACAGATAGGGGATACACGGCACGGCGACGGGGGCCGGAGAATCGAGGAACCAATGCCAGTCCCGATTCCATCTGCGGAAATAGATTTTCCGCCCTGCCGCCAGACGAGATATTGGCGTTGGGATGCGGAGAATCCAGGGGGTGTTTTTGATGTAGAGGCTGGGGTGGGGTAAGGGAACACCCATGGGAGAAGGACAGTTTGAAGACGTGGAGAGGAAGCGCTAAGGGAGGCTTCTCGCCCGAAGCCCGAGCAGAGTGACTTGTCGGGTTTCTCCTTTGCCCCTGAACTCCTCCCACCTGTCTAAATATTGAGGCCAGCAGGAAACAGCCTTTAAGTGGTCATTAATTGCCCACCAGCGCCTCAATTGGGGCAAAGTTGGGCAGGCCAGCCCAGGCCTCACCCCTTCCTATTGTGGATATGTTGGGAGGAAGGGAAGAAGAGAAGGTCATCTAAGCAGTTCTTCGCCTGCACACCCACCAGCAGGGAACTGTAAACTTCCGCCATCACCACTTGAGTATGATGGACTTTTTCCCTCATGTGTAGTGTATCATCTAACATTAGGTGTGGTTTCAGTTAACTTGCTCTTCATCTGAGATATCAAAGACAAATCAAATTCAATGCTTGCAAATGGTATCAGCACTTTGAAGAAACACACATTTCTTCTGATTTACTAACTGCGTTTAGCAGTAACCATTAATCCTTTTGGATTGGTCACAACAAACGAATCAAGACTGTTTTGAGTGTCCTCAAAATGGGGGTCATCCAGGAATCAGATATAAGCCACTGATTCTCAGTACGAAGTGGTTTGATTCATTTCTTCCCCTAAATTCTCTTTTTTTAAAATATATAAATGTCACAGGGGAGTTGTTTGCTTTCCAACAGTATTATCACATTTCACAAGCAGTTTATCTTCTAACTTTAATGATGTAGCTCTAAATTTCATGCTTTGCAGCCTAGTTACTGTAATTCAATCCTTCTGTTGTCAGTCATGATCATGTTGATTGTTAGCTCTGTGGGGCAGCTCGGGAAGATGTGTGTACATAGGACGTGCAAAGATGAGTGAAAAGGAGGCTTTTCAGTAGCTGAGTGAGGAGTTGCTCTGTAATTGTGATGAAAGTGGCTCAGGTCTCGTTGCCATGACTTGCTCTCAGTTGTCGCTGTACCTATCAAAGTTTCAAGGTACACATGAATCTCTTAACTTCTCTTTAGCTCTTCGTCAATGACGTGTGTTTTCAGTGAGTGAATCTAAGTAGTTTGGCAATTTACTGAACTCACTGCTGTTAAATGGGACTGATTGCCATTTTTCACTGTTTGAGGGACTCCAAACAAAGTGAAAATCTGGTCAAGCTTTGGAATGACTACTTTTGTTGAAGTTGACATAATTATTTCCACGACTGAGAATCAGTGATAGCAAGCAGCTGTTTGCCAATGTACAAGTTTGTGAGATCAATGCTGCACGGTAGCACGGTAGCATTGTGGATAGCACAATCGCTTCACAGCTCCAGGGTCCCAGGTTCGATTCCGGCTTGGGTCGCTGTCTGTGCGGAGTCTGCACATCCTCCCCGTGTGTGCGTGTGTTTCCTCCGGGTGCTCCGGTTTCCTCCCACAGTCCAAAGATGTACAGGTTAGGTGGATTAGCCATGATTAATTGCCCTTAGTGTTGGGTGGGGTTACTGGGTTATGGGGATAGGGTGGAGGTTTAACCTTGGGTAGGGTGCTCTTTCCAGGAGCCGGTGCAGACTTGATGGGCCGAATGGCCTCCTTCTGCACTGTAAATTATATGTATATATGTAAAATCCATGGTCCTGGAGTTAGTTCAGACAGCTTGTGATCATAAAGATTTGGTGTTGTGATTGCTTTACATGCCAAACACTGACTGATTTTGTATTCTACCCTGTGGCCAATTCCTCGTAACCGTGGCTTTCCGTAAGGCGTTGTTTGCTATTGACAGTTCCCTGGTGACTTTCATGTGCTGTATCTACAACACATTCTTGCAATGAGTGACATTACAGATGTTGGGCGGCAACTATGTCAAATTGCCATCCATATAAATATTGGTGGAATTTCTCCTCGATTTGGGTGTAGTTCCGTTCCACTTCTGAAAGGGTCCTTTTGGCAAAGGCAATAGGGATCCCAGAACCATCTCTCATTTTGTAGAGTATTACTGCCCTATATTATAAGGGGACGCATCACATGTGAGCATGATCAGTTTTTCTGGGTTGAAGTGAACCAAGAGGTTCGTGGACTGCAAGGCTTACTTCACCACTCAAAAAGCTTCCTCTTGGGACTCCCTCCATTGCCACTGCTGATTCTTTTTTAGAGGCTGATGTTCTCCCACTATGGTAACTGAAGCTCCGGTGTTGACTTCCATTTTGAGTGGTTTGCTTCAATTGGACTGCATTCAACCAATACAATGCATGTTCCTCTTCAGAGTTCTTCTCCACTATGTTCAGTGGTGCTGTGGACTGCTTTACTTAGCACAGCAATGTGCTTGAATGTGACGCCTGTGATTGTATCAGAAACACGCAAACTCCAGAACATGGCAGGTTGCTTGTGAATCCCCCCCCCCCCAACAACGATAGCAGTCCATCTCTGACTCGGGTTGATGCCCCGACTTTTCCCCAATCCTTTGACTCCAATCTAGTCCTGAGGTCCATCTCTGTTCTCTACTGTGCCTGTTGAATCCACCACGCACCTTGAGGCCATACCACCCCTTACTTAATTGACCTCCCATCCAGCTTTGGAGATCAGTGGAGTCTTTGTCAGTGTGGTCCGTCACCTGAACTTTCTCGTTCACTTTTTCCAATCACCTTCCCTGAATTAGCAGCCGAGTAATAAAATATCAAGTTCAGCAGTGTGAGACCTCCCTCAGTATGTCCCTCTGTAGAACAACCCTCCAAATCACTTTTCCCAAAGTTATCGAGGTTTCAGCCAGGAGAGTCTTCTGGATATTGAGGTTGTGGATCCCACAAACCAGCTGGTCACATAACATGAGCGAGGTCCCAAACTCACAGTGCTCAGCAAGCCGATGACGCCCGACTATGAAGGTTGAGATGGACCCTTCATCTCACACCGCAGAATTAAATTTATAATGTTGCAGGACAATTGAGGGCCTTGAGTTGAAGTATTCTTCGACCAACTTAAATATCTAATCAAGTGCCTTCAAGTTGGGTACCTATGGGGCCGTGAGGTTCCTAATTAAATAATACATTTGGCAAAGAGTTTTTTTTTCAGTTATACAGGGGAGAGACCAGGGGTGTCCTATGTCTCCCCAACTACTGGCATTTGTGATTGAGCCATTGGCCTTTGCCCTGAGGGCCTTGGACAAGTAGAGAGGGATAGTTAGGGGTAAAGTGAATCATAGGGTGTCCCTGTATGCAGATGATCTTTTGTTATATATGAAGGACCTGGTGCCACTATAATGAGAGTTTTTGACCCTAACCAGGTCTCGCTCCTGGTATCTGGGGGTTCAGGTCACTCGAGGTTGGGCCCGACTCTGCAAGCTGAATTATACCAGCCTGGTGAATAAGTTCAAATCTGACCTACAAAGGTTGGGTAGTCTTCCTTTGTCTGTCCCTGGCAGACAGGGTCCAGTCAATTAGGATGAACATTTTGCCAAGATTTCTGTTTCTATTTTACTGTCTTCCAGTCTTTCTTCCAAAACCATTCTTTGGAGGGATGAAACGATTAATATTGGCTTTCATATAAGCGGGCAAATCTCTCAAGGGTTCTTCTACAGAGAGACATACGATTTTTTATTACTGGGCTGCTAATGCAGGGAAGGTGTTTGGATGTGTGGGGACCTGTGGTCTACCTGGGTGGAGGTGGAGTCTGGATCATGCAGGGGTCCAGTTTGGGTGCACTTGTGATGGCTTCTCTTTCGTTCTTAGCGCCACAGTACTCGTTGAACCCGTTAGTTGTCTCCACTTTAAAAATGTGGAGGCAACTCCATCAACATTTTAAACTGGGGTCAGTACCGAGGCTGGCCCCCATTTGTGCTAACCACCTGTTCAAGCCAGCGAGGTCGGATGCCACATTTGGAGTGTGGAAGGGGAAGGGGCTGGAGAGATTATTTGACCTATTCCTGGAGGTTCGGTTTGCCAGCCTGGAGGAAGTGAAAGAGAAGTCTGGGGTCTCGCACCCAGATTCATTTCTGTACCTTCATGTATGAAATTTTGTTAGACAAACGTTCCCAACATTCCCAGAGGTGGGACCATCCTCCTTCATGGAAAGGATCCTTACTGCGCGGGGTTGGAGGAAGGTAGTAGTTCGGTATATCTGGGCAGATTCTGGCAGAGGCCTGAGTTTCAGGGGACGGGGTGAAAGCCAAGTGAGAGGAGGAGCTGTTGCCCATGTGAGAGGGTGAGGTGTGGTGAGGCCCTTCGTAGGGTGAATGCCACGTCCTCATGTGCGAGGTTGAGCTTGATCCAGCTTAATGTAGTGTTTCGGTCACACCTGACCAGAGCTAGAATGAGCTGCTTTTTGCAGGGGTTGTAACGCACATGTTTTGGTCCTGTCCCAAACTGCTGTGCTTTTAGCTGTCCTTTTTCAATACCATGTCGCCGATTCTGAACATTGAGATTGAACCCTGTCCCTCAGTAGCCATATTCGGTATATTGGACTTTCCAGAGCTGCGGATGGGAACGGGGGCAGAGGTTCTTGTCTTCACCTCGCTCATCACTCGGAGGTGAGTTCTGCTGGGGTGGAAGTTGGCAACTTCGCCATGTGCCATAACTTGGCTAGGTGACTTAATGTAGTTTCTACGTCTGGAGAAGGTCAAATACACCATGAGGGGATCAATTGATGTGTTCTACCGGAGATCGCAGCCGCTTATCGCCTACAGGGCAGCACGGTAGCATTGTGGATAGCACAATTGCTTCACAGCTCCAGAGTCCCAGGTTCGATTCCGGCTTGGGTCACTGTCTGTGCGGAATCTGCACATCCTCCCCGTGTGTGCGTGGGTTTCCTCCCGGTGCTCCGGTTTCCTCCCACAGTCCAAAGATGTGCAGGTTAGATGGATTGGCCATGATACATTGCCCTTCGTGTCCAAAATTGCCCCTAGTGTTGGGTGGGGTTACTGGGTTATGGGGATAGGGTGGAGGTGTTGACCTTTGGTAGGGTGCTCTATCCAAGAGCCAGTGCAGACCCGATGGGCCGAATGGCCTCCTTCTGCACTGTAAATTCTATTAATTCTACTTCAAAGAGTCACTGTCAGTTGTTGGCGAGGGGGGGGGGGGGCTTTTTCCCACCATGGTGGGGGAGGGGGGGGGGGTGGGGATGGCTATGCCAATGGGTGGGGAGAGTTCTTTTTTTTCTTTTTTTTGTTGTTGGTAGGGAGGGTTATGAAATTTGGCTTGTTGTTTTCTTATATTTTACTGTTGTTTTTATTTTTCTATTTTATAAACTGGAAAAGATTAATAAAATTAGATTTATTTTAAATTATACATTTGGGGCCCACAAACTATCATACGTATCACCTTCTACTTCTCCTACCCTGTGACCTCATTTGCGGTTAAAAAAAAAGTAGAGTCATTTAATTTATTGATTCCAATCTTCAGTCCCTTGGTCAAACAAGTCTAGTTTACCAATGATAGGCATTTTTACTCACGGTTTAATGGTTCTCGATTCTCATTGGTGCTTTGTTCCTTTTTCAAAGGCTCTTTCCTTCACCCCTCAATTCACGACAGCTGTCGGCTGCTATCAATCCTTTCACCTCATCGCCAAGATGGTGGTTCAAGACTTACACTGGAGGTTTCCAGTAGCTAACAAGCCGATTATTGATGAAAGGCAAAGGCAGCTAAGTAACAGGCACAGAACACAATATATCTGGTCTGTTCACTTTGGTTCTGTTCCCAGGGCCTCACGCAAACACCCTATTGGCTGGGGTTTGCATGTCCCATACGATTGGTCCCGAGCCGGTCACGGTTTCTGTCGATCCCAACCCCTTAAAGTGACCACACTTACTCACACGTTTATTCTCTAAGTTCCCTATTCAACAATGTCTAATAAGAGAGGGAGCACATCATCGTTCACACTGTGTGCCCAATAATCCTCATTTAGTATTTTCATCTATTACTCTATCGGAATATAATCCTCGTTTATTATTTGTAGTTGTTAGTACTTAATTATAATGCTCATTTTCTATTTTTCATTAATACTAACCTGATTATAATGCTTACTTATTGTCCATAATAGTGTCTGATGTCAATTCCCATTCATTTCGAGTGTGAACTATCAAATCATGTAAACATTTAATAGTGTATCGTACACTCAGACGTCATAACAATATGTGATTTTACTAGTCAAGTTACCAGTAATTTATTCTTCATTATTAAATTAAAGTAGCTTGATATATTCTATGTTTCTTATTCTTTCATGGGATGTGGGCGTTATTGGCAAGGCCAACATTTGTTGTCCATCTTTAATTTCCCTTGAACTGAGTGGCCATTTTAGAGGAGAGTTCAGAGTTAGCCACATTGCTGTGCATCTAGAATCAGTTGGAGGTCTGACTGGGTAAGGATGGCAGATTTCCTTCCCTGAAGGACATTAAACGTTAATTCCAACAGAAGTTGTGGTGAGTTTAACCCCTGTCCCCAGAATTACTAGCCCAGTGACATTATCACTACACAACCATCTCCCATTATAGCCAAGAAAATTATGAACATGTTTATCAAATTCACACTTGTTTTAAAACCATCTCGACATGTCCAGATAGCGATTTTCCAAATCTTTGGGAATGTAGTAATGATATCACTTCCTTCATGCATTGTATGGCATGCAGATGATAGCAAAAGTGGCCTTCTTCTTTTCTGGAACAAAGTCACAGGCATTCTCTCCTTGAACTCCCCCCCCCCCCCCCCCCCCCACACCCCTTTAGGTGTAAAAGAGTGTAGTATGGATGCTGGAGGTATATCTGCAATTGGCTTGTGTACTTTCACTATGTTGCTTTTATCGATTCGAGTACATTGCGCCCACGGACAGAATTTGTGTGAAGAATGTGGAGAAACAACGCCAGTGGGTGTTATTCCACAGCTAACACAGCTCCTTAGAGCATACGTGTGATGCTAGGAATACAACATCCTTCTTAATATGCTGCTGAATCGCAGGCAGTGTGTTCATTTTGTAGATTCTTTGAAAACATCAGACAGGCAAACATTGTCAAAAGAAATGTTCTTATAAGAAATCTGCCAGCTATTTCAATTTATTTAATATGGAAGCTTAATAATGAAGCACTGAATTGAGAAAAATATTTTTCTAATAACAAGGCAGCTGAGAAGAACTTGCAATCATTTCACAATTTAAGCAGAATATTCACAAATCCAAGCCATGAAAATGAAAGTCGTAAATGTGTATTACCAAGAATTTAAAAAAGCACATCTCTTCTATCTCCTTCTCTGCTGTCAGTCATTTTTAAAATATTTAACATTGGACAGCAGGACTCCATTATTCACTCACCACTGGACTACATGGAAAAATAGACTGGACTGCCAAGTAACATGGGATATCCCACAGGACATAGTTATGAGTGATGCTGCTATAACATGTTTTTTGTTTACCGCTGAGATTTGGGGACCTGAACAACTTGTTCAAGTAGGAGGTAGAATAATGGAACCACTAACTCTCCTGCCTAATTATTCTCAATTGTCGTCTCTGTAATTCTTAAAAATAAATTGTGCTTCATGTGTCTCTGAAGCCACAAACGCAGCAACTGCTGTGGAAGAATCACATATGCTGTGTGTCTGACAAATTGAAAATAGAGAATTCAAATCAGCTTCTTTGGCTCCAAATCATTTTATCTAGTTTAAAGACTGAAATGAGTGTAATGTTTATGTTCACAGCTTTCCTTTTTAAAAAAGGGGGATAAAACAAAGGTCCAAATTTTCATCACCAAGGTGGGTGTGGGCAGAAGCCAACCTGAGAAGTAGGTTGGAGGCAACCACAGGGGTTGCCGGGTGACACTGCAGGTTGTTTAGTAGGCCCACCTCAGTGCTGTGGCACTTTGACCCAGTTAAAATAAAAACATAAAGACCCTCCAACCCCCTGAACCCCTAAATGCTTCCTATTTCCCATTTATGCCATCTCATTCCCCCATCCATCCCCATGGCTCCCAATGGATCCTATGCCAAGCTATCCACCCACACCCAGTGGCCCCTCATGTCCCCCTGTGCCAAGCTATGGAACACTATCCGCCCTCCATGACTCTCCATACCCCCTCTGCCAAGCTATTGCACTTGCATGCCCATTGACCAATACCAATGAGGCTTGGAAAAAAAACCCAGAAATCCACAGAAATCCATTAGTCTTGTTGAAACAGCTGCACCTCAGGAGAAAAACATTGCTTGATTGACAGCTCACCATATTTATTTAAACAAGGTTAAGTGGGCTCAAGAGCTATCTCAGAGCTTTGTAGCACTGGAGGCAATTAGATAGACAGAGACGGTTGAGGCCATTGAAGGGTTTGAAAACCTGGAAGAAGATTTTAAAATCAAGACTTTGTTGAACTGGGAACCAATGTAGGCCAACAAGTGCAGGGATGAAAGCTGCACTGGACTTGGTGCAAGTTAGGATGCAGGCAGCAGAGTTTTGGATGATTTCAAGTTTATGGAAGGTAGAACATATTGAGGACGAACAGGACTGCATTAGAATTGACAAGCCTATAGTTAACAAAGGAATGGATGAAGGCTTGAGCAGCAGATGAGCCGAGGCAGAGGCAGAGGCAGAGACAGGTGGTGCCATGGAGGGTGCCTCTGTTTCCATCTACACAATGAGTGCATCTAACATTAGAGACATAACAGCACCAGAGCTTTTCTGTTCCTTGGCTTGAAATCAATGGAGGCTGTAGAATCCTTCCCCAACCCTCAACTCTGTGTGTAATTCTATTTTCAGCTATTCCTTTGGTAGGCATTGCTGCTATATTCATAAAAGTTTCCAATTTCACTGTGATACATTACAGAAACAGTAAAAACAAATTCCAGCAGGCAATAATAGTCTTGAGTGTGATTGTTTGTGGATTTGGTACTGCCAGGCAACCAGTAGTGTTTATCAGAGTTTTGTTTATGTGATGTACATGTGTGCTATTTTGGTTTAAGATTAACACTTACTCAAACAAATGCTATGATGTTTAACTGCACTCCTACAATTCCCTAATTTATTGATGTGTTCCTTCAATTCCAAAAATTGTAAAAGGTTATCATTCACCGATATAGTGTTGGGCAATTTTCAGGTATCCTTGGCAGTTTCCTAAAACAGGCTTCAGGCCAGTAGAATATGGGCAGGGGGATGGCAAGGGAAGGTTGTCAGAATTGACCAGACTTGAGCAGAGTAACTGCCAGACAGGCTCTGCTCATATTTTCCTGCTTTTACTTTGACCTAACTAGCAATCAGCAGCAAAAACTATTGTTTTAAAAAATATGTTTTTTATATTTATAATGGTGTGGAGTCAAGAATGCTCTCTTTATGGCTCTATGACACTCTTGCCAGCCAGTTGCCAGTCCTCCTCTATCCCCAAACCTCCCATCTCTTTCCCATTCCCAGCACTATTGCTGCATTATATCCTTCCAATGTTGAACTAGAAACAAATGTTCACAGTAAGTCATAAGGGTGCCATGTTACTCTCCTAACATGGGACCTCCCTTGTGAAGACCAACAATCTGTTGTTAAGTATTTAAGTTCCATGCTCCCATTCATTTAATATGAGGTCATAATCTCAAATCATGGCATAAATTTGCATTGAAATCAGAGCATTAGCCCCTCCAGACTGTCTGGGGCTTGGCAACCCATGTGCAGACCCTAGACAGAACTCCAGTGAGTTTAAGGGCAAATCTTCCAGCTGCCCTTGGATTTTGCCCAATTTCAAGCCAAAAAGGCTTTATTTGCAGGTTAATAATAATGGCTTGGCAGCACAGACCTTGAGCATGATAAGAGAGGCATGCTGTCAAAGCTTTCTGCCTTGCAGTAATCAGGATAAATGCAAGAATGCAAGTTTGAAAGGGAGAAACAATTTATTCTGCATGAGGAAAGGGTGCAGATTGGTTTGAACATTGACTTTGATTGATCGAGGCATTACCACAGAGACTGCATCAGTGACTGATTGTCATTTTTGTTTAATTTGAGAAAGGTACAACACCTGGACATGTTCCTTTTGCCTGCAGAGGTTCTTGTGGATGGCTATAGTAAGTATAGCTTATAGTAGGCATAACTGAGCAGTGAGTCACATTGTATGTCCAACTGATAATCTTAAATTGGTTGTTCGTGTAAATTCCTAGCATACTTGGGCTTGTTCAGTAACTGCTGCCAAATCACAGAATCACATCTAATGTTACACATTATATTCTGAGTTTTGTATGCATGGGCTTTCAAAATTTGGTACACTTTTGCCTGTCCTGATGAGTGCAAGATTAAAAGCTTCAACAGCATGTCTCTTTTTTCAGCAATACTTAAGTTTTGTACTATTTGTTTGAACATGCAGCAATTTTTTATTTCAAAGAACAGTACTGTTTACATTCCTGCATTGAGGTTATTGTGCTAATCTAAATGGGTACCTACTTATGCTGTCTTCCATCAACCTCTGAGTTCCAGGTTCAAATCTCACACCTGGACTTGATGGCTATGGACGTGTGTTCAGAATTTTCCCAAACAGGTTGATTATTAATTTATAAATCCATCCAATACATATACAGCAAGCAGTAAGAACGAGAGAGTCACTTGGTAAGCCAGAACCATGAGGTGGCTGCAAAACAACAGCCATAATTTTACTTCTTTATTCTTTCATGGGACGTGGGCACCACTGGCAAAGCCTTGAAATGAGTGGCTTATATTTCAGAGGGCACTTAAGAGGCAGCCATATTGCTATATGTCTTGAGTCGTATGTCGGCTGGAGTCCCATGCAGGCCGGTGCAGGTAAGGATGGCAGATTTCCTTCTGCAAAGGACATTAGTGAACCAGATAGAGTTTTACAACAATAGATGATAGTTGTCATGGTCGCCATTACTGAGACCAGCTTAACAATTCCAGATTTATTAATTGACTTTAAATTCCACCAGCTGCCGTATTGGAATTTGAACCCTTTGCTCATTGCTGACTTGGGTTTCATTGCATTCAAAACTAGTTGCCTACATTTCTCTTTCGGCACTTTTACAAGAGTTCCAATGGATATTTGAAGGTGCTAACAATAACTGCAGTGTGTCCAGTAACCCTCAGCAGAGACATCAAGCATGCCGCTTTTATGGCTCACAAGCTATTTTAAATGCCCCCCCTTCCCCGCCTGATTTCTATTCGGGGAGGGGGTTAAAATTGCCTTTGAGTTTCTTTGAACGGCTCATCGCTTTTTCTCTATTTATATTACTTAATTTGGATACATGCTGAATTTTACAATCACATCGAGGTTTGGACTTTGTACTGTTTTCCTCAATAGATGGCACCCAGCATGTGCCTCATTTTTGTATGCCAGGCAGAACATCAGAAAGCTTTATTTTTGTTTCCCCTGTGGCTGGTATCCTTTATCACATGGTGGAGGAATGCCAATTTCAAAAAGTCAAGCACAACGCCTACTGGAAAATGGATTCAGCAGATTGGATCACCCAACACAGAGGTTAATGCACAATAAAACTGGGGAGATGACAGCAGCAGATGTTTCTGTTCACGGCTGAAATTATTTGACCTATTGCTCTTTTGGGTTTATTTTGTTTTTTCATTGATTTAAAACTTTCATGTAAGAATAGCCTATGTGATGTAATTCCACAGTGTGAGAAACAGCAGCTTCTCTGGTGTACTGCCGATCACGTAGAGCTTCGACCATGAAATGCCACTAATGGACAATATGTTTGAGCATTTAGCACCATATTTTCCAGTGAATCAAAATCTGTTTGACAGAAAATTCATTTTCAGGGAATATCTTTTCATTACTTCCAAAAGTAAAAACTCCCCCCCCCCCCCCTCCCCTTGTACCTTTAGCTTCAGGAAGAGCAGCAAAGTCTTGCCTTCATAATTTTCAATAAGTACTGTCAATGCACCAGTGACATTTTACTTACCTTTCTAATCCATTGGGCAGCACAAGTGACAGGGTCCCAGGTCTGATTCCCTGCTGGGTCACTATCTGTGAGGAGTCTGCATGTTCTCCCCGTGTCTGATTTCCTCTGGGTGCTCCGGTTTCCTCCCACAGTCCAAAGACGTGCAGGTTAGGTGGATTGGCCATGCTAAATTGCCCTTAGTGTCCAAAAAGGTTAGAAGGGGTCATTGGGTGGAAGTGAGGGCTTAAGTGGGTCGGTGCAGACTCAATGGGCTGAACTGCCTCCTTCTGCACTGTATGTTCTATGTTCTAGTGCATGTGCTGACTGAGAGATGTGAGGTTTTGATAGGTGAGGGCTGTTCTACATGCAGGAGAAACATTCAAACTTCGAGTTCAAACAAATAAGCTGAGTTTTGGATTTGGGTGCAAAGAAACACAACTTAACCAAAATCTATTGAACCAGACTCAGGTCCTGAAAAGACATGATTGAGGCATTTGCAACAATCTTTGGCCTGAAATGCTGTGTAGTTGACCCAGGCCGACCTGCGTCTCAGGTCTCCACCATCATGGATGCCAGTCTTCAGCCAATATGATTCACATCATGTGGTATCAGGAAACAGCTCAGCACATTGGATAGTGCAACGGCTTTGGGTCCAGACAAGGTTTCAGCTGTATCACTGAATACTTGTGATCCAGAACTAGCCATGGCCCCAGCCAAGCATCACAGCTACAAAACAGGCACCTTCCCAACAATGTGGAAAATTGTTCAGATAAGGCCTGCGACAAACAACAGGACAAGTCCATTCCTGCCAACTACCACTACACACAACATTAACAATTGTTAACAAAGTAATGGAAGGTATGATTGATACTGATATCAAATTATATTTTCTCAATAATAATCTGCTCGCTGCTCAGCTTGAGTTCCACTGAAATCACTCGGTTGTAGACCTCATTACGGCCTTGATCCAAACACGGAAAAATAATTAAATTTTAGCAGTGAAGTGAGAGAGATCACAAAGGACGTCAGGACAATATTTGACCAGAGTGTGGCATCAAGGAGCCCTGAAGAATCTGAAGCCAATGGCGATCAAGAGCAAAACACTCCATTAACTTGAGATTTCGAGCACGAAAACAGATGGCCGTGGTTAGTGGAGTACAATTATATAACTCCAAGACATTGTTGCAGAAGTTCTTGATTGCATATTCTAGGTCAAACCATCTTCAACTGTTTTATCAATGGCCAGCCCTTCTTCATTAAGTCAGAAGTAGGGGGGGGGGGGGGGGGGGAATGTTCATTGATGATTGCACAGCGTTCAGTATTATTTGCAATTCTGCAGATAGGGCGGCATGATGGCACAACGGTTAGCGCTGCACTTGGTGCCGAGGATCGGGGTTCAATCCTGACCCCGGGTCACTATATATCTGGAGTTTGCACATTCTCCCTGTGTTTGAGTGGGTCTCATCCCTATAACCCAAACAGATGTGCAGTGTAGGTGAATTGGCCACGCTAAATTGTCCCTTAATTGGAAAAAATAATTGGGCACTCCAAATTTTTTTTTTAATTTTGCAGATAGTGAATTGGTCCTTGCTCATATGCAGCAAGAGCAGGACAACATTCAGACTTAGGCTGGTAAGTATCAGAGCAACATTGGTGTCACACAAGTGGCAGGCAATAACCATCTCCAACAAGAGAGAATCTAAACATCTTAATATTCTATGATGTTGGGTGCAATCCAACGACCATGCTGCACGCGAAAAGCAGTGCACCGTGATGCTGCATGGCCGTTGAAAGCCAGGAGACCCCACTCCCGGGATCTACCTGACTCACCACACCTTGGATATTGCGAGATGCTGCGATGTGAATCCTACCCACAATGGGTAAGATCTATTTTGACAAATCTATATATTAGAGCGCAACAATAGGCCTCACACTAATGTGCTAATTCCCAAGGTACCGGAGGCTTTGGATTCAACCCCTCCACCTCAGAGACTTTGGGCGAATGCCATTCAGCACTGGTCCTCCCAAATGGGGACCAATCGGAATAGTACTCGTGGGGGTCTCCTAGGGGATTGGCGGCTCCCACTGCTTGCAGTGATGCCCTGGAACTGCCTGTGTGCCAGCCTGGCACTGCCAAGGTGTTCAGGTAGCGCTGCCATGTGGCATGGGCATTGGCAGGTTGGCATTTTTTGGGGCGGGCAATCAGGTCACGGTTGCCTGACGTGGGTGTTAAAGGGGTACGGGGGGGGGGGGTGCAGGGTCTCTCTAAAAGTGCTTTCAGACTGGGGGAGGAGGTTGGGGATTGTTTCGGGGGCCTTAGATAATCGGACACCATTTAAAAATCGGAGCTCCCCACTTGTCAAAACCAGGGATGTACTTCTGAGGCTTTATACGGCTCTGGTCAGACCCCATTTAGAATATTATGAACAGTTTTGGACCTCGTATCTAAGGAAGGATGTGCTGGCCTTGGAAAGGGTCCAGAGGTGGTTCACAAGAATGATCTCTGGAATGGACAGCTTGTAGTATGAGGAACGGTTGAGGACTCTGGGTCTCTACTCGTTGGAGTTTGGAAGGATGAGGGGAGATCTTATTGAAACTTGCATGATACTGCGAGACCTGGATAGAGTGGACATGAAGAGGATGTTTCCACTTGTAGGAAAACTAGACTAGAGGACACAATCTCAGACTAAAGGGATGAGGAGGAATTTCTTCAGTCAGAGGTGGTGAATCTGTGGAACTCTTTGCCGCAGAAGGCTGTGGAGGCCAAATCACTGAGTGTCTTTAAGACAGAGATAGATAGGATCTTGATTAATATGGGGATCAGGGGTTATGGGGAAATGGCAGAAGAATGGGGATGAGAAAAATATCAGCCATGATTGAATGGTGGAGCAGACTCGATGGGCCGAGTGGCCTAATTCTGCTCCTATTGTCTTAAAACGGGACTATGTGCAGCCTCGATTGTGCATTCACCGTTCAGGCCACTTATTCAACGCGAGTTGTGTTAAATAGCCATGTGTTTCTCAGCACTGTGAGCACCAGAAAACATACGGCTAAATGCACTTGTTAAGGGACTTTGTTCCCTTTTGGGAGAATTGCACCCATTATCATGATAGAATTTTTTATCAAGATGGAGAGTGAAGTAGTTGATTTGGAGACTAGGGTGCTGAATCTTAATAAAGGGAACTTTGAGGATATGAGGTGTGAGTTGACCTTAATAGATTGGGGAGAGTTACTTAAAGGTAAATCGGCAATGGCAAACATTCAAGGAATGCATGGGGGAACAACAGCAACTGTTCATTCCTGTCTGGCACAAAAGCAAAGGGGGTAAGAGGGCCAATCCATGGCTTACAAAGGAAATTAGAGATAGGATCCAATCCAAGAAAGAAGCATACAGATTGGCCAAGAAAAATAATAGGTCTGAGAATTGGGAGCAGTTTAGAATTCAGCAAAGAAGGACGAAGGGATTGATTAAGAAGGGGAAAGTGCAGTACTTTATTTTTGAAGAATAAAGGAATAAGGGATTATGGTGTTCGGACGGGAAAGTGGAACTGAGTCCACAAAAGATCAGCCATTATCTTATTGAATGGCCGAGCAGGCTTGAAGGGCCAGATGGCCTACTCCTGCTCCTAGTTCTTATGTTCTTATAGACCAGTAAGCCTAACATCGGTAGTGGGGAAAATGATTGAATCTTTTATCAAGGACTTTATAGCGGAACATTTAGAAAGCAGTGGCAGGATCAGAGTCGACAAGGATTTATGAAGGGAAACTCATGCTTTACAAATCTGTTGGAATTCTTTGAAGATGACAGTTGACAAGGGGGGCCAGTTGATGTGGTATATTTAAACTTTCAGAAGGCGTTTGACAAAATCCTGCACAGGAGATTATTGTGCAAAATTAAAACGCATGGGATTGGGGGAAATGTATTGAGATGGATAGAAAACTGGTTGGCAGAGATAAAATTAAGAGTAGGGATTAATGGTTCCTTTTCAAATTGGCAGGCAGTATCTCGCGGGGTACCACAGGGATCGGTGCTGGGACCCTAGCTATTCAAAATATATATTAATGATTTGGATGAGAAAATCAAAATGTAACATCTTAAAGTTTGCAGATGATACCAAGTTAGGTGGGAGGGTAAATTGTGGCGAGGATGCAGGGATCCTACAGCATGATCCGGACAGGTTGGTTAAGTGGGCAAATCAATGGCAGATGCAGTATAATTTGGATAAGTTTGAGGTCATTCACTTTGGAAGCAAAAACAGGAAGGCAGATTCCGACCTGAATGGTTGTAAATTGGGAGAGGGGAGTGTGCAGTGGGACCTCGGTGTCCTTGTGCACCATTCGCTGAAGGTAAGCATGCAGGTGCAGCAGGCGGTAAAGAAGGCTAGTGGTATGTTGGCCTTCATTGCGAGAGGTTTTGAGTATAGAAGCAGAGATGTGTTGCTGCAATTATACAGGCCTAGGTGAGGCCACACTTGGGAGTATTGTGTGCAGTTTTGGTCTCCTTCTCTGAGGAAGGATGTTCTTGCCCTCGAGGGAGTGCAACGCAGGTTTACCAGACTGATTCCAGGGATGGTGGGACTGTCATATGAGGAGAGATTGACTAGGTTGGGATTGTTCTCGCTCGAGTTCAGAAGAATGAGAGGGGTTCTCATCGAGACTTATAAAATTCAAACAGGACTAGACAAGGTTGATGCAGGGAAGATGTTACCAATGATAGGTGTGTCCAGAACCTGGGGTCACAGTCTGAGGATTCAGGGTAAACCATTTCGGACCGAGGTAAGGAGACATTACTTCACGCAAATATTAGACGTTTAGCTGCTGTTGTATAAAGAGTCAAAGGTTCTTCTCCTTTTCACAAATACCTTTATTTCACTTCAACTGACTCTGCACAAATCTTCACATCACCTGACACAAAAGCCACCTGAAGCCTCCTTACATATCAGTGTCAATTATTGGATACTTAACATAAATGAGACAACTAATTGGAACGTCTCTTAACCCATTACTTAACAACAGAGAATGGTGAGCCTCTGGAATTCATTACCACAGGAAGTAGTTGATGCTAAAATTTTGAATATATTCAAGAGGCAACTAGATATAGCACTTGGGGAGAATGGGATCAAAGGCTATGGGGAGAAAACAGGATTAGGTTATTGAGTTGGATGATCAACCATGATCATGATGAATGGCGGAGCAGGTTCAAAGGGCAAAAATGCCTCCTCCTGCTCCTATACTATGTATCATCATCAAAATGCCACCATCAATATATTTGGGTTAATGATTAACTACACAGAGCCTTATAAATACTGTGACTAGAAGAGTAGGGCAGAGGCTAGGATTTTGCATTGGGGAGAGACTTTCCATGAATTTCCTCTCATAGTTGGTGTGGCTCAAGTGAGAGATGAAGATATTCAATTATTTTTTCATTTGGTTCAGTTTACATTCCTTGAAAACTTCCTGGCCTATTTTCCAGTTTCCAATCATGTCAGGAGTCCCAACTTGTGGTCCAACCTTTTCCAAAATGTCCCATAATGAAAGCTAAATTCGGCATCTGGACAGTTGGACAGCACAGCAACACAGTGGTTAGCACTGCTGCCTCACAGCTCCAGGGATGCAGGTTCAATTCCAGCCTCGGGTGACTGTGTGGAGGTCTCACTTTCTCCCCGTGTCTTTGTGGGTTCCCTCCCACAGTCCAAAGATGTGCAGGTTAGGTGGATTGGCCGTGCTAAATTACCCCTTAGTGACCAAAAAGTTAGGTGGGGTTACTTGGTTTCGGGGATAGGGTGGAGGAGTGGGCTTGGGCTTGGGTAGGACTCTCCTTCCAAGGGCCGGTGCAGACTCGATGGGCCGAATGCCTCCATCTTCACTGTAAATTCTATGATTCTATGACTCTATGATAAGAACAGAAAAAAATAGGAGCAGGAGTTGTGCATATAGCCCCACAATGCTACTGCACAATTCAACGCGATCATTGATGATTTTCAGCTTTACTCACAGCCTTAAATATATTCAGCGAGAATGTCATCAGTGGTGTTCAGCGGGCTTTTAAGTCCTTGAAGTGCAGACTGAATCATGTGTTGAACTATCTCAGCAGCTGAAATGCCTCCAAAGTTGACCCTCTTGCAATGGAAAAGTCTGGCTTGAGTGCAGAACCTAAGTAAGATACCTCAATTCTCCAGCAAGCTTGATTTGACTCTATCCTGTATTGAGGTTAAGTTTAGAACAATGCACTTTCCCCATGATGTAATTTGTTGTCGGTGTCAAGTGTCTCTGACATTCTAGGTTTGATGATTGTATATCAACGTAGATGCTAATCTAGTTCTTGCTCTTGGGTTTCTTGATGACTTATATCGGTGAGACCCAATTGGCAGGCTTGGGAAAATGTTTGTATTCCCTGTTTTGGAGCAAATGGACCACTCCACGACATCGGGAAACATGAAAATGAAATGAAATGAAAATCGCTTATTGTCACGAGTAGGCTTCAATGAAGTTACTGTGAAAAGCCCCTAGTTGCCACATTCCGGCGCCTGTCCGGGGAGGCTGGTACGGGAATCGAACCGTGCTGCTGGCCTGCTTTAAAATCCAGCGATTTAGCCAAGTGAGCTAAACCAGCCCCAGCATGCGGGTGTGGGTGCGCTGCCGATGGGGTGGAGGATCCCACCGATGGTGAATCCCACCGGTTGTCTCCCATGACTCCAATAGGTACTACTGTATCTATGAAAGCATCTATATTTGAGCAGCCAATGGTCACTGTCACACATGGCTGGGTGCTCCATTTGAGAGAGAGCCCAAAAGTATGTTCAGCGTCACCTGTCTAAACTTTGGCAACTGGGATCCAGCAGACCTGTAACTTCCTGCCTCGCCTGGTGTGCATCAGCAAGTGTGTGGTGTTCACCAGAATGTGCTCCAGATGCCTGTCCACTACTTTTGTAAACCGAGGTGTGTGTCTCTGCGTTGGTGGGCAGTGGGGATAACAGCTGTGCGCAAATATTATGGTGGCAACCTCGGAGCTCTCCTCCGAGATGTTCTCATAGGAGGTAGGTGTGGGGGGGGGGAACACTTTGGATGAGCTGGCACCGTTGGCATCAGGTCCTGCGGGAGAATGGGCATGTGGTCAGTGGGAGGGATGTGTCAGTGTGTCTGGCATTAACAACTTACGTATGACAGGTCTTCTGGGTGGGCCAAGAGATACCTCTGCGTCATGCACCAACCTCCACGGTGGTCACCTTCCGGCCCTCGGGCACCCCGTGACCCCCAGGGCCCATTCCTCAAAGGAGGTGAGGACTCTGATGTCCGGCACCCTGCTGCCTGTCTGCACCCTCTCCCACTGGTTGTAGGCCAAGTTCTCCTGTGGGGACACAGAGCGGGCATCGTCAGCTGCATGCATGTTCATTGTGGGGGGAGGGGCTTGGGGGTTGTGGAAAGGCTTGGGAGATAGGGAGTATTGTGGGGAGGGGGTGGGTGGAGTATGGCTGGGGTGTCGGGTGTTTGGTGCAAACTCACCTGTGCAGCCCAATGGAGGCGTTGACCTTGTGGTACTGGGTGCCAGTCCTCTTGGTTATACTCCCCGAGTTGACGTCCGCTGCCACTTCCTCCCAGGTGGCAGTGGCTGTCCTGTCACTGATCCTCCTGGACCCACGGGGGGAAGAGAGTATCCCATCTGGCCTCCATCGCAGCTAACAGTTGTCACTAGTCAACATTGTGGAGCTGGTCTCCATGGCAGCATGGCTGCGAACGGAGTGGTGTTGACTGTGCAGGAATGCTTTAAGAGCTGCTGTCACTTGTTAGCGGGGGATAGTGAGCACAGTCCTGGATGAATCAGCTGACGAACCATGATTTGCGGCGTGAGACCAATTTTATTGTGGCAACGGCCTCACCGGGCCGAGCATCGGTGAGTTCGCGGCAGTTCCTGCTGGCTACCACACATTTTGATTAGATAAGTTGACACCCACTGTGTCTCTGTGGTTTCCTGACACAGGGTGGTGACAGTGTCCACAGAAGTTGAACTTCAGGTATAGTTTTTGGCAGCCTCAATTTCTGTACTTCTAGACTTGGAAATCCACTGTGATCTTGCTACTCCAAGAGTTCTGACAGCTTTCTGTTTTTCAAAGTGCTTTCTGACAACCTGTCACAATTTGTGTTTTTATTTCCCTTTTGATTTGTTCAATGTCACCAAAGCCACATTTGGCTGCTAGTTGCCTGAAATGCATGCTTCAGTGATTAGCCTGAAGATGATTGTGTCCCATGTAATATTATTGGGTGTGAAATAGGACGTTTGTGCCTTTGTAACTCAGTCGCAATCGTTTTGGTCGGATGCAAGAGTTTCAAAAATTCCTTCTACTTCATGCTTGCAGTGGGGGCCTTTTTCCTTTTGTCCTCTGTGATGGAAAATCCTTCCATTGCACTTCGAGATGGCACAATCGCTTCTGTCAAACCTTTGGGAATACAGTGATGACTCTAAATGGATTCCAAAAGGTGCTAGATTGGACACAGACAGTGCCATTTTCATCTGCAGCAGTGATGAAACTTGTCTGTAAAAGCTTTCCTGTTTGTGAAATCCAAGCTTGCGGTGCTTTTGAAACGACCTGAGTGTTTCTCCAAATTAGCAACATAAAATACTGGCCAGAGTTTTCCGACCATTCTCAGGGCGGGATCTTCGAATCTCGCAAAGGGTGAACCCTCGCCGCGGGTTCTCCAGTGGTAGAGGGGGTGCATTGAGCAGAATATCCCGCCGCTGCCCAAAAGCGGGCCATCCCCACTACAGCAATACACGGCGTGTGGGGCATGGAAACCCCGCCCACTATCTTCTCCTCCAAAATGATTCACACCTTGGGGGCAATTCCCCCATGCTGCGCCGTCTGGGAGAATCACTGTGCACGCCACTTTTTCTCACGACGCCGGTCCAACGCGTTCTGTCATTCTCCCAAACGGCGAGAACGGCGTCATCAAGGTCGATGCTGCGCATGCCGGAGAATCTGCCGAGCAAGCAACAGAGGCGATTCTCCCTGCCCCCTGCTATTCTGCGGCCCGGATGGACCGAAGTCCTGACAGCGTGACCCCAGGTCATGCTGTCGCCGTTCACCCCTACTAAATAAATTCATCAGCCACTCGTGCTGGCTGAAGATGTGGATGAGGGAGGTGAGTGGGCGGGCCCATCCCAGGAAGTAGGAAGCTGCGTGAACGACCGTTGATGGCGGGTGGGGGGAAGGGTGGGGGGAGGGACCTCTGAAGCGTATACCATGATCCCCCATGGGGGAGGGTGTTTGGGGGGGTGGTTGGGGGGGGGGGGGGGAGATTGTTAGGGAGGGGTTTTGGGGAGGGCTGGTTCGGGGGGGTGAGGACAGGGCTGAGGAGGATGGGGTGTGGAAAGCAGTAGAGGGAAAGGGAGGGGGAAGGAGGGGGGAGGGGGTGGGGAAAGGAGTAGAGGGAAGGGGGTGGGGTAGGAGAAGGGGGTGGGGAAGGAGTAGAGGGAAGGGGGTGGGGGAAGGAGAAGGGGGAAGTGGGAGGGGGTGGTGCACATGATACCAACATCCTATCGGGTGGGGGGGGGGGGGGGGGCTCCACGGATACCCGCGGGACCGAGACCCCAGCTGGCGTGCCATGACAGGAAGATGGCGAAGACAGCCTTCCAATTTGAGAGCATGGTGAAGGGCTGTGGCCGCTGGCGCTGCAATCAGGAGGGACGGGGTGAACTGTGTGGGGAACGGATACTGTGGGCAGGTGTAATGGTGCTTGCGTGAATGAACCATGACCAGGCAGCCGGGGCACCCGTACATCAAAAAGGCCCTGGCTGCCTATGTCCAAAGCACCCTCCTAACAAATGACGTTGCCTCTCCCTCCCAAACCCTCCCCCCTTCAAGTTCCTAATGCTTTCACAAAAGCCATCAATGTTTGCTGCCGTAGCGGCAGCGGCTGCCATTCAGATTGACATTCGGCACGGGCGATACAGGCGGTTCAGTGAGTATGCTGCAGAGGCGGATGCAGCAGCGGGAGTGGCTGCAGAGGGCCCCGTGCCATTCGCTCCTGCTGCAGGCCCTCACGCCCGACAAGTCTAAGAGGGGGTGGGGTGTGTAAATGACCCCCACGTCGTCGGCCAGGAAGAGGTCGACGACTCAGATCCTGATGGGGCACCAGGTGAGGAGCACGAGCAGGTGGTAGTGCCAAGGCGGCGGAGATGTCCTATGCGGCATCATGTGTACCGGGACCGCATTTCTTTCGAGGACCTTACAGAAGCAGCATGCAGGAGGAGACTCAGATTGAGCCGTGAGATGGTGGGACATATATGCCACCTAATGGTGCACCTGGCACCACATGGAACGGGGGGAGGACATGCCATACCTGTGAGAGTGAAGGTCACGGTTGCCCTCAATTGTTTTGCGACGGGCTCCTTCCAGGCGCAAAGTGGGGACCTATGTGGAATCTCTCAGACATCGGTGCACCGATGCATCCGGGCCGTTACCAACGGTCTATATGCCGTCACGGGAAGATACATAGATTTCCCGCAGGACCACGCACACCAGGCTGCCAGGGCAGCAGGATTCGCCTCAGTGACAAGCCAAATAAGTGACATGCTCCAGGGCCAAACGTCTGTGACTCAGCAAATGTATAAATTTCTCCGGGTCCCCACGGTGACTACAGGCTGACATCCCATCTTCCATCCTCCATAAACTTGAGCTCATCAGAAATCTGCTACCTGTACCCTAGCTTGCTATAGTTGCCATTCATCCCTTTCCCTGTGCTCTCTAATTTACTTTGGCTCCCAGTTCGACAACACCTCGATTTTAAAATTCCCATTCTTGTTTATAAATCCCTTGAAGGTCTCGGCCATCCCTTTCTCGGTGACCCTCCTCCTACTCTCTTGAGATATTTGCGTTCCTCCAATTCTGTCTCTTGCCCAACCCTTATTTTAATTGACCTAGCATTAACGGTCATGCCTTGACCCTAATCTCTGGAATTCTCCCGCTAACCTGTTCACCTCTCTACCTCCCTCTCCTCTCTATAGATGCTTCTTAAAAGCCACCTCTTTGGCCAAACTTTAGACCATATGCCCTAATGTCTCCTTATGTGGCTTGGTATCAAATTTTGTTTGTGAATGTTCCTGCAAAATGTTTGATTCTCAATACTGCACCATGTAAATGCAAGTTGTGTTGTACTTTTAGCCCGATGTTTGCTCTTCCTCAGAAGCTGCACTGTTACTGCAGTGCCTTGTGACCAATATGGGTTTTTCTGCTTCTGTTTACGCCAGGCAGGTTTGGCAACTGGAGCAGGAAATGTTGCAAGATGTCCAAATGGCATTTAACACCAACGTAAAAGCCAGTGACATGCTCGTGTTTCCTGACGTTCAACATTGGGCGCATCATTTCCGAACATTGGCATATAATTTATCAGGCTTCTACACCAAATCATTGCCTGTGTAAGAAACTCCATTCACATGGGCATGAGGGTAAACAGGCGTGAAACCCAAAGTTAAGGAGAGTATTAAGGAGGCAGGCAGAAGTCAGTGATAGCCCCTGAAGATTGGGATACATTCAGAATCCTGCAAAGGAGGACTAAAAAGGTAACAAAGAGGGAGAAAATAAATTGCAAAGACAAACAGTGAGGAATATAAAAACTGTCAGTAAGATATTCTTTAACTGGATAAAAAGATAGGGAAAAGGTCAAAGTGAACATAAGCCCCTTAGAAAATGAATCTGGGGAGATAATACAATACATCGCAGGAACAGGCCCTTCAGCCCTCCAAGCCTGCGCTGATCACGTGTCCTATCTAGACCAACCGCCTGTATTCTTCTATACCCCATCTGAAAATAATAGTAACGGGGAACAGGGAGCTGCCAGAGGAGTTAAAAAGATGTTTTGCATCAATCTTTATGGTGGAAGGTATTTCAAACATCCCATTAATACAAAAGAATATGGGGGGAGGAATTAAATACCATCAACATCACTAGAGAAGTAGTACCAGACAAAATAATAGATAGATAAGTCCCCTGGCCCTGATGGCTTGCATCAAAGGATTCTAAAAGAAGTAGCTACAGATATCGTAGATGGATTGGTTGTAATTTTCCAAAAGTGAGTTAATTGCTCAAGGGGGAGAGGATCATGTTTCCCCTGTCACTGCCCACTGCCTGGGCAGTACCAGAGGACAGTGACAGGACAATGCTGCAGCATGGGGTTACCGGGGGGGGGGGGGGGGGGGGGGGGGGGGGGTTCTTTGTGAACTATTTTGCACTGGGATGGTCTTTAAAAATGGTCATCAATCTTGCCCGCTCCGCCAGCGTGACATTGTTGGACCCACCCCTTGAGATTTCTCAGGCCAAGTCCTGAACGATATGGCAAAGAAAGTCGCTGTTGGTGCCGATGGCCTTTTCTTGCTCATTCTCAGCCTTTGCCAAATTTAGGAAAAGTTCCACCCATAAACGTTCTCCATCCTATACAGAAAATAGCAATTGTCTGTCATAGTGGGGAATTCTTCTTCTACGGCAATCACTCGCTAATGTGTATGATTGTTCACCTAAGAAACTCTGTGCTATTGATCATGGGTTCTGTGGGTTCTTGCTGATCCTGGAGCCGCATCTTTGACCACACACGTGGCGGGAAATAATCGTGACATTTGTGAACTTATTATTTTGCGCTGTAAACAAACTTTCCAACTTGAGAAATATTTTATAAGAGTGAAACGTCAACCAAATAGGAAAATGTGAGATTTGGTGAAATTATTTGAGATTCAAGGCCGCCTTCAGGCTTCAGAAACTTTGGGTTGTCACAAACCATTTCGCAGATCCAACAAACATTGTAGTCAAAATTAAGTTTTAAGTTCAGTATGAGTAATATTAAGAAATATTGGAGTCACCCAGGTGTGTGGCAGTGTGGAAAGAAAACATATACCCTAACTGGTCAAATTCTTAATACAACAGAGGAACTTTACAACAACTGGAATTCAGGTGGGAAAAGGCAACAAATGGCACATTTTATTCTGGATTTTTTCCATGGTTGATAATGAAAGCAACGAGAATCTGTACAGAATATTAATTAATTATGTCTGCAGTTTATAGATTGATAAACTATCCTTTCCCAGTGATTTCTGAAAGAAAATTAATCTTAAAGATTGTACATTGTATATAACCACCTTTTATGTCATTCTGTTATGATTCAATTCAGGTTTACCTGAACATACTTAATGGATCCCAATATCTTCATTAAATCCTTAGATGCTCAATAAGTCACCATTGCAGGTTTCAATGGTCTACCCCACCCGGTTAAGCCAGGATACAAGTGAGCAGAACTCACAGCTGAAAATGAAGGAGAGCTTACTAAGGAAAAAAGATATTGTCATTGCAAGGTAAGGAATAAGACCTTTTTTGCGGTTCTTGGTTTTTCCATTTTGTACACAGTATGGAAATCTTCTTCATTTTGTAATGCACTAAGATCAAAATAACTCAAAAAGGCTAATTGTGGTTGCTCTCACTCGTAATCCTGTGTAAGGAGTGATGAGGTATTTCGGGAGAACAGTGTGGGCAGGTCAAGGATTCTTTTTCCACCTCGGGTGAGAATTTGATTTATAAAGGCCATAAAAATGTAACAAAAATACTGATCTGGAGATCTTTATTTTTCTGATTTCCCAATAGTTGGCTTTAATGCTACCAATAAAATTTTGGGACAGCTCAGCTTATGCCAAATATAGCCATTCTGATGTATTTTTAAGTACAAAGTAGCACAAAGCCAAACAGCTACAGTGAACAATGCATCGGCAAGAAATTTCCCACATTCTGGTCTGTCATTAGGGATTCATCGGTTAACATTATAAATATGAAAATGGGAGCAGCCCGGGTAGCAGCAACGGCCCTTGCCATTTTTGTTAGATTTTTTTGATTTGATGGACAAGATATACGAGGCATATGTAGAATGAACAGGACCAGCTGCTTTTAAAAGTAGAATACAGCTATGGTGTATTCCCCACCAAACACCTTTGTTCTATTTTCGCACCAAATATTTGCCCCACTCTTTATTAGAATTAGAGGCTCCCCTGAGCAGGTCAATTCAAAATTTCACCACCATCTGTGTGAAAAAGTTATAACTAACACATCCAGTCATTTTGGCTCTTCTGATCTTCATCCCATGCTCTTTGTTTCAATACTGGATATATAGGGGGCGATTCTCCGAGCCCCGGGCTGGAGAGTCGGCGCAATTGCGCCACGATGCCCCAACGGCGCGAGCGAGTCTCCGAGGTGTGGAGAATTGGCGCCATTTGTGCTGGCGTGTTTGGCGCGGCGCTGGCCGCGAACCGCTGGAATCGGCGGGGCCGCCGATTCTCCAGCTCGGATGTGTTGAACGGGCGCTCCAATACGACAGAGTCCCACCGGTGCCGTTCACCCCTGGTCGCTGCCGGCGGGAACTCTGCGGCAACGGTCGGGGGGGGGGGGGCCTGGGGAGGGGGGGGGGGGGGGTTCCTTCACCTGGGGGGGGCTCTGATGGCGTCTGACCTGCGATTGGGGCCCACCGATTGGTGGGCCGGCCTCGTTCCCCCCACCCCCCCCCCCCCTCCCCCCCCCCCCCCCCCCCCCCCCCCCCCCCCCCCCCCCCCCCCCACCCCCCCCCCCCCCCCCCCCCCCCCCCCCCCCCCCCCGGGCCTCCTCCCTGGCACGACTGGCCTCTGAACACCTACCCTATGTTGGTCGGGGCCGGCGCGCAAAAGAAGTCCCCCACGCATGCGCAGGTTGGCGCAGCCCATTTGGCGCCACGTAAGGAGGCTGGAGCGGCGTGGACCGCTCCAGTGCTGTGCTGGCCCCCTATGGGGGCCAGAATCATACGTGAATGGGCCCGGTTCGCGCCGTCATGAAACACGATGGCGTTCACAACGGCACGACCTCTTGGGCCCAATATTGGAGAATCGCCCCCATATTTTCTGATGATTCAACTTAGTGTGATTGAAGTTAGGGGGGAGGGTGGTTTGTAATGGGTTGTTGTTCCACAATGTCAGTTTTACACATGGATGCCTGTTGAAAATGCACCCCAATAAGTTTATAATTTAGTTATATGTAGCAAATGCATAGAGGAATTTGTTCCCTGATACATTTTAAAACTAACATAATATGTAAGCAATTTCCAAGACAAAAAACTCCATTTATTCTGTTCATCTATTTAAGATCTACGCTTCATATAGATTGTTTGGTTCTTCTGGAAAGTATGATGCTTTTGAATGTTTAGTTTGTTTTGCCATCCTTTTGCTTCCCTATCCAATGTGAAGCTTTTGTGTGATTCTCTCTATGTGCTTACTGTGTGTACAGACGTGCATCACTTACACCTGTTATAAATGATTGTGTTCTGGAATAATCAACTTCATAATGAGATGATGAAAGCCGAACAATGATGGCATAATACAAAGAGAACATTGTGCTTATTTGAGAACAATATATTGTACTTACAAAGCAGACAGATGGAGAAGATAAGAAATGATTTTAATCAGCCAAATCAGTCCTTCCTGTGTTTTGTACCTGAGTCATTCAATTCTCTTTTCCTTTCTTAGCACCAAATAATCAGAACATAGCAACACCAAGGAAGGTGTTCATCTGTACGTCCGTCAGAAATATTCATTTGAGCTTTGTGTGCAATTAATTACTTTCTTGTGCAGTGAGTATTATTATTAAGGCAAACTTTGCAACCAGCTGATGCACAGCAGGACCCCCACATGCTGCATTATTACTGGCCAAAATGGCACAATAATGTGGTGTCAGCTTGTTATTTCAGTAGTGCTTGGAATCTTCTCTGGTTATGGAGCTGGAACTTTAGGAGGGTTGCTGTCTGCTTGTGTACTTGTTTTTCTTTTCATGTCATGGAGCACCAAGTCCTCACTTGAAGAATCTTGCTGCTGGATATCTGGAGAACTGTGCAACACCAAGAAAGGGTGGCCCAATACAAAGAAGCAACATTGTTAAATTATTTTAATTGAAGTGACTTCTCCTTTAGTGGCCACTGGAAATGGAGGGTCAGATTTTCAAATGGGGGTCGAGATTAGAGGTGGGCATTAGTGAAACATGCTGGATACTCTCCAAAACCCTTCCCTTTGCGTGAATGAACATTTGTAGATCGGCTCAAAACTGGCGCGGCGGGAAGGAGAAACCCACACAATGAGTTTTGTGCCGGACTACAAATGTTCATTCAAGCGGAGAATCCCCATTGACCAGCCGGTGACGCGAAGAATCCCGATGACATGCTGAATCAGAAATCTGGCATGGGGGACGGAAAAACCCGCCCAATGAGATTTCTGGTTCAGCACGTCATCGGGATTCTTCGCGACACCGGCTGGTCAATGGGGTTTCCCATTGTGGGGCAGCCCCACGCCGTCGGGAAACCTCCGGGCTGCCGGCAAAAGGGAGCATCCCGCCAGTGGAGAATTCAGCTCATTAAGTTCCTATCTAAAATCTATTCATTAATAAGGACACGGGGGGGGGCGTGATTCTCTAATCCCGCGGCAGAGTGTTCACGCCGTCGTAAATGCTGTCACGTTTTACGATGACATGAACGGGCCGCTCTGAGGATGGATTCTGGCCCGCAAATGGGGCCAGCACAGGTGCCGCGAGAAGCGCTGGGGGGCTTGGCGCTAGACCGGCGTTGGATACCCGCGATGCCCTGATGATGTGGGCGGCACACGGTGCTGAGACCGGCGAAATGGTCGCCGTCCACCGTGCCGCCCTGAGGTTCAGGGATCCTGAGTCCTGGACAGGGCCACCACCACCCGGGCAGCACAGTCTGGCGAACATGGAGGGAGGTGAGCAATGCCGTAAGCGCAGTGGGGCACACCCCACGGACCGTCGAACAAGGCCAGAAAAAGATGCACGACCTGATGAGGGCAGCCAGGGTGAGTACACCGAGATGTGCCCCTGGCACCACCCAACCCCTATCACCCACACATGTGAAAGTAACCCCCCCCCCCCCCCCCACAGGAGGAGGGCAAAAACCCCGCACCTGACACACATGGGCTGCACACACCCCTGAGAGCCGCTTTGGCTGGGTGCCCAGTGCTCCCATGGCATCATCTAGCTTTTGCCCCCCCCACCCCCCCCCCCCCCCCACCCCCCGCCCCCCTCCCAGGATAAGACCGCCCACGACCATAGGGAGTGTGAGAGAACCTGAAGGGGTTCCACCCACACTGCAGCCCCTCACAGTCCACGAGCAGCGGGCACTGGACCTCGTTGGTGGAACTGAGGACCAGGAGGTTGCCCCTTGCCAGATCGGAGGCGCACCAGCAAGTGGGACTCCCCTGCCTGGCTCCACCCTCTCACACCAAAACCCCCACAAACCTACTCACCGCATTCCCCCCATCACTTCACCCCAACCACCCCCCCACTCCACCCCATCAACCCACCCCCCACCCACTCCATCACCCCCCCGCCCCTCTACCCCCTCACTCTGGTCTGCGTGTCTAACGATACATGCTGTCTTGTGTCTTGCAGGACCTGATGCCGGTCGTCCCGGCCCATCTGGCATACCTCACCCAAAGAGGCTTTTGGGACACTCTCTGGTGCGCACAACACAGCCGTACCAGTACAGCAGGTGGAGGTAGGAGCAGCCGAGGGGCCGGACCGTCGGAGGGCAGCCCAGCCCCAGCAACCAGCTGCCGCCCAGACGGTTCCTGGGTTCCTGGACGTTCCAGACCCACCCACAGACATGATGCACAGGGACACCCAGGGTCTAGACAACAGGATGACGGCTGTCTTCCAGCAGCTGCAGACGCAGGTGGAGTAGTTCATCCACGTCCAGCAGCAGGGAGTGGTGCTGATCATGGCTGCCACCCAGGCTGACACCACACGGGTGGCGTCCGCGGTGGAGGCAATGGGTGTAACGGTTTCGGTCATTGGTCAGGTTATGCAAGGCGTGGGTCTTCATGTGCATGCAGCCATGTGCCAGAGCCAGCTGGACATTGCAGCCACTCTACGCAGTCTGGCCGAGTCTCAGCAGGCTCTGGCCCAGTCTCAGTAGGCCATGGCTCAGTCCCAGCAAGCCATCGCTGAGAGCATCGACGGCCTCGCCCAGATGCTGGATGGCGTCGCACAAGCCCAGAGGGAGGTGGCGCAGTCCCAGACAGGGATGGCCCACTCCCTGAGCTCCATCGCTGCTAACGTTCAGACCCTGGTCGATACCACAGCGGGCCTCCAGGACTGGCAGTGCCAGGTGTCAGTGGAGCAGCCTAGCCCATCCAAGCTGGGCCACCCCAGGAAATGCGCGCCAACGGAGAGCCAAGTCGCAGGGCAAGAGTCTCAGTAGTCCGCCTCCACTCCTGCTGGACCGTCTGGGGAAACACCGAGACGTAGTGGTAAGGCCTGTAAGGTCAAGAAGTTTCACACCTAGTGAGTTGGCACGGGTGCAGGGCACAGTTTAGTTATAGGGGCTAGGGCACGTGTACTCACTGTTAAACTCACTGTTACACTAATGCAAGATGCCTCTGTGCTATGTCCGGAGCCTGAAGGACTGCGTGCCACTGTGGTCAAAGGGCGATGGAACGTTGAGCCCAGGTGGGTGTAAATCTCTCTCTCCCCCCCCACCCCGAGCATCCACAGAACACCGCTGCCAGCTACACAACATAATGCATACAGGGACCACCCAGGTGGAGGGTGTCGCTATGGCCATGAGTCAGACATTGGCTAACGATTTGGAGCTCACAGTTCATTGCAGAGCGGGTTTATCATCCCCATGGCATTGATCACACCCGCTTCCACAAGCACTCGTGTGAGACCAGCCCGTTGTGCCGCAGGTGGATGTGTGGTGGCGGGGTGCTGTGCACATTGTGATGTGCGAGCGAAGGTTGGTGGGTGGTGTGGGAGGTGCATCTCATGGGTGTTGTGGGTCATGGGGGTGCTGGGTGGTGAGGTGGGGTGGTACAGTGGTGCCAGTGCCCAGCTCAGCGAGCCCCTAGTTGGTGAAACATTCAGCGATCAATGCTCGCGTGCTCGCTGGCCAAGCCGGTGGCGTTGTGCAGCCTCCCGTCCATATCCAGCCCCCATGTGTCTATTGCCCCCCTCGTCCCCATTCCCCTCATCTGGAGAGGCATCCCCTTCCGCGGGATCTCCCTCTGCCTCCTCCTCCTCCTCCAGCACATCGCGCCCTCTGTTGGGCTATATTGTGGAGGATGCAGCAGACCACAACGATGCGGCCAACCCTCTCCGAATGGTACTGGAGGGCCCCTCCAGAGCGGTCCAGGTATCTGAAGCGCATCTTCAACAGGCCAAATCACCACTCGATCGCACCCCTGGTTGCTGTATGGCCTCATTGTATCAGGTCTCCGTGTCGGTCTGCAACCTCCGAATAGACGTCATCAGCCACGACTGCAATGGGTAACCCTTGTCGCCCAGCAACCAGCCCCTCAGCCGGGGGGGGGGGGTGTCCCTCGAACCGGCGCAGACGTGCATGATCTTCATGCAGTGGTCACAGACAACCTGAATGTTCATGAAGTGGGTCCCCTTCCTGTTAATGAACATGTTCCCGTTCTCCGCTGGTGGCCGCATGGCGACGTGCACACCATCAATCGCCCCCTGTACAATGGGTATCCTGGCCACGGCAGCGAATCCTGCTGCCCGGGCATTCTGGTGGGCACTGTCCACAGGGAACTGGATGTAACGGTCCGTGATGTCATACAGGGCATCAGTCACTGCACGGATACACCGGTGCGCAGATGGCTGGGAGATGCCGGATAGGTCCCTACTCAGCACGTGGAACGACCCCGTCACATAAACGTTTAGCGCCACCCTAACCCTGATGGCCAACGCGCGAGCATGTCCTCCCCCAGTACCACACGGTGCCAGGTGTGCCATCAGGTGGCAGGTATGGCCAACGGTTTCTGACTCATCCTGAGTCTCTTCCTGCATGCTCTGTCCGGCAGGTCCTCGAAGGAAATGCGGCGACGGTAAACAGGAGGCCTCATTGTGTGCCTCCGGCGCCTAGGCACCAACACCATCTCCTCTTCCTCCTCCTCCTTCTCCTGCTCCTGCTTCTCATCCAGATTTGTATCCTTATCCTGTGCCTCCACCTCGTTGTTGTGGTGGTCGTCTGCATCCTCCTCCTGCGCCCGTCGGGCGAGCGGCCCTACAGCCTGAGCGGGTGCCACCTGTCTCTCTGCAGCCTGTCCTTCTGCAGCTGCCACAGCCGCTATGAGCCACCTGCGCAGACGCTGCCACAGGACCACATGCAGGGCAGTGGCTCCCGCCACGGCGGCCAACATCGCTGGCTGGTGCCCAAACATTATGATCTGCAGGGGTGGGGGGTATACAACATGTTTAGGGATGGCGCGTGGCCCCCTCTGCAGCCAGTTGCCATGGGCTACATGTCTGCACCGGTTGTCTGCTTGTGCCACAGCCACGCATGCACCCAGACCCCTGCCGACACCCTCCGTGCCCTGCCCACTATTACCCGTCCCTCCTGATAGCACCATCGTTGAATGGCTATGTCCTAATGGGGGGCTGCCATGGGTGCGGCCCTGGCCCTTCACGCCGGTGCGCCGGCTGGGAGGACCGGCCCCTGGGTGTCCAGCATCCATGAGCACTGGCGGGAGCCATGCGGGCAGCCAGCGCCCGGGGTTGGTGACCATCAACCTGGCCGCCGTAATGGTGGCCCTGGCTTTGGCACCGCCCTGCTATGGCAGGCTGTTCCAGGCTGGCTGGCATATCGTCCCCACGCCACCCCCCCCCCCAACATGGAGGCCCACCCCCTCGCCCCCAGCCCCGGCTGTGCTCGTCCCGACAGACCCAGGTACCCCCACACGCCGGCCGCTCACCTCCTCTCCCGTATCGTCAGCCAGCTCAACTAGCTGGCGATTTTTATTTGCAGATTAGAATGGCGCGGCGTGACCTTGGGTCACGCCGTCGGGACTTCGGCCCATCCAGCCCGCAGAATCCACAGAGCCTGGAGAATCTTTGAACTTATCCCCTCAGACGATTCTCCGGGGCGGCGCAATTCACGATGACGCCGTTCTGGTTGAGAGAATGGCGGAGCGGCGTCGGACCGGCATCGCATAAAAAAACGGCACGATTGCCGATTCGCTGAACTGGCCCGGCGTAAGAAAAGTCTGCCTGGGGAGACCACACTGAATCAGATAAGTTTTATTTATAAAAGTGATATGTACACTAGCTGGTAGATCCCTACCAGATTCCTCTAAGGACGGTGCCTTACTGACCAACCTTCTACATGGGTTAATTGAGCCCCGAGCAGAGGAGCTCCTCCTCCGCAAGCATTCCCAACCCATAGGTTCCTTGCGGGATAGTACATATTCCTCCTTGACCTTAAACAGTGTGTCTTTTAAAACTGCAAACCTTTTCTATATAAGTAAAAGTATATCAGCCATAAAAATGCACAAAAAGGTATCAAATACTTTTCTCTTTTTATGTGTCAAATCCAAGCAATTTTATTCTTCAACCTAATTTGCTTGCCATTATGAAACAGATTTTCAGCACTAATCGTGACTGCAGCTTTCAAATTGCAAACAAATTGCCTGTTATATAATATCTGTATCTATTATCTTCTATAATTTATTTAATGGTGTACCACACAAAAATAAATTACACCTGGCACCTTTTATTAAAAAGTAAAAAGCTTTTTTTGCAATTTTACATAAAATTTATTTTTCCCAAGCCACATGTAGCTACAAATAATTAGATACTTAAAGGACTGACTTTCTTGACATTGCAACTAGGCATATTGGATTGTCTGGTAATAATGTAGCATGGAAATTGTCTTGTGACAATCACAGTTCCTAAAAACGAATGCCTGGTATTACAACCATTATTTGAATGGCCGCCATTACGGGGAGAGTGAGGGTAGGAGATATTGGTGATGCAACGAATCAACTCTTTTTACCATTTTTAAAAATTGTCTTTGAGATGGAAGTAAGCCTGGCAAGGCAGGCATATTGTTATTACACGAAGGTAAGTACATTGTTATGGGCCATGGTGTAGAGAACCCCAAATGTGCATAATGGAATTCACCTGACCCACAACTTTTACTAGATTGTGGTATGGGGAGCACACGGCCCACTCTACTGGTATGTACAGCAGAAATTGAAAAGTTTATTTTAAAGCGAAACAATATTTATTCTATGAACTCTTTTTAAAAAGTTAACCTTTTTAAAACATACAGTGAACATTTTAGCAACCATTAATTCAAATACAACCCCCAAAGAATACAACACTAAGTGATCTTTAAGATTTCCTTTTAACATCCATAAGACATTAAAAAAACCTTTTAACAGAAGCACATCAGGTTTAAATTCACTACTGAGAACAGTTATCACTATGAATTCACCAAATGATCAAGAGATAGTCTTTACATGGCAGAGAGAACAACAGTACACATTCTCTGGTTGACTGCAGATCCAACACTGAAACAAAACCAAAAAAACACAGTCACACCCAAGATTATCTCAAAGTGAAACTCAAAAGCAGAGCCAGAACTCAGCTCCACTCACACTCTGACATCACTGCAGTAACTTTAGCAGACTACCAGTTCTTAAAGTGACATTATCATGACACCTCCCCCCAAGAAACAAAACCCATCAACTTCAAGATGGTTTCATTTTTCACCTTATCACTATCCTTTAAGAAATGCACACAGTAAATATACATTTTTGTTTCATAAAACCAACACACGCAAACAGGTATAATAATTTAGTCTATTTCTGTTGTTCTTCCTCCAACTGGAATTCCTCTGCATTGACAGTCTCTTTGAACAAGAAGGTCTCTGCACGATCTATCCAGTTCGCTACGCCTCGGCATGTCTCTGTAAAGTCAGATACTTTAGTTCAATCTGATCACAGAGTCCCTTACAGGAGCTTTGGTTATCACAGCACTGTCCACTGAAATTTTCGACGTTTCTTCAGCAAGTCCATCAGTGGAGCAACCACGCTACAAAAATTTTGCACAAATCCACTCATGCCAAGAAATCACATTATTTTCCTTTGTGTTGAGGGTATTGGAAACACCCAAATAAGTTTTGGTTTCACATCCCGTGGGACCATTCGACCCTGTCCGATTGTATGGTCAAGCAAAGTGACTTGGGCTTTTCCAAATTCACTTTTGGCTAGGTTTACCACCAAACCCGCCTCCTGAAGTCGATCGAATAACTACATCAGATGTTTTAAATGTTCTTTCCATGTCTGGAATTGTCGATGTATACCGCACAATTGGGTAATCCAGAAACGACTTTGTTAGTTAACCTCTGAAATGTGGCTGTGGTGTTTTTCATGCCAAATGGCATAACTTTGAATTGGTATATACCATCTGGAGTCACAAAAGCTGAAATCTCCTTCGCCCTTCCGGATAAAGGTACCTGCCAGTAACATAGAACATAGAACAGTACAGCACATAACAGGCCCTTCGGCCCTCAATGTTGTGCCGAGCCATGATCACCCTACTCAAACCCACGTATCCACCCTATACCTGTAACCCAACAACCCCCCCCTTAACCTTACTTTTATTAGGACACTACGGGCAATTTAGCATGGCCAATCCACCTAACCCGCACATCTTTGGACTGTGGGAGGAAACTGGAGCACCCGGAGGAAACCCACGCACACAGGGGGAGGACGTGCAGACTCCACACAGACAGTGACCCAGCCGGGAATCGAACCTGGGACCCTGGAGCTGTGAAGCATTTATGCTAACCACCATGCTACCCTGCTGCCCCTGCTGCTAACCTTTAAGTAAATCCAGTTTGGAAATGAAAACTGATTGTCCCACTTTCACAATGCGATCCTCCAAACGTGGGATAGGATAAGAGTCCATTCTTGTAACTGCATTAACCTTCTATAGTCCACACACAACCGTTGGGTACCGTCTGGTTTAGGTACCATCACTATGGCTGAGCTCCATTGGCTGAAACCCACTTCAATTTTGCCATATTTAAGCATACTCTCAATCTCTTTGTTAACCTGTACCAATTTTCATCATGTATAGCCATTTTAGTACTTCCCAATTTATCTCTACAAACTTGCCCATGTGGTATCAACAACTCTTTCAGGTCATTCATTTTTTCCTCTGGAAGGTAACTCAACAATTTATCCCAATTTTTAAGAACATCCTCGTTTTCCAATTTAATTTGAGGTATGTCAAATTCACAGTCATCTGGATTTGGTTCGTCACTTCAAGTTAGAATAATTAACCTCCTCCTTTTGCTCTCCTCTCTTTCAAAGTACCTTTTAAGCATATTCACATGACACACTCGGTGAGTCTTCCTTCTATCTGGTGTTTTACCACATAATTCACCTCACTTAATTTCCTTTCAATCTGATAAGGTCCACAAAACCTTGCTTTTAAAGGTTCACCTACCACTGGTAACAATACTAAAGCTTTATCTCCACTGGCAAAACTACGAACTTTGGATTTCTTCTCCGTTACCCATTGCATGTTGTCCAACTTTTAAATGTTGTCTAGCCAATTCACCTGCTCTATTTAATTGTTTCCTAAAATTTGTCACATAATCCAATAATGTAATTTCCAATTTCTTACTCACCAATTTTTCCTTAATCAATTTAAGACGTCGTCTTACCTCATGACCAAAAATTAGTTCAAAAGGACTGAATTTAGTTGACTCATCAGGTGAATCCCTAATTGCAAACAGTACGAATGGAATTCCTTTATCCCAATCCTCTGGATAATTGTGACAATAAGCCCTCAACATTGTCTTTAATGTCTGATGCCACCTTTCTAATGCTCCCTGCGATTCTGGATGGTATGCAGTTGATTTAAATAGTTTTATTCCTAAACTATCCATAACTTCATTGAGTAACCTTGAGATAAAATTCGATCCTTGATCCGATATTATTTCTGTGAGTAGTCCATATCTAGTAAAGAATTTAAGTAACTCCTCCACAATCTTTTTTGCTGTAATATTACGTACTGGAATGGCCTCCGGAAACCCAGTAGACACATCCATTATGGTCAAAAGATACTGATTCCCACTTTTCGATTTAGGGAGCGGCCCTGTGCAATCAATTAGGGCCCTTGTCAAAGGTTCCGCAAATGCTGGAATGAGTATTAAGGGCGCTAGTTTTATCACTGCTTGAGGTTTCCCTATCACTTGATATGTGTTACATGATCGACAAAATTTAACTACATCTTTATGTAGTCCAGGCCAATAAAAAATGTTTTAGCTTGAGTTTTCCTTACTCCCAAATGACCTCCCATTGGCACCTCATGTGCTACTCGCAACACCTCCTTTCTATACCCTACCGGCAATACTACTTGATGAACTTCTGCCCACTTTTCATCCGCCTGCATATGTAAAGGTCTCCATTTTCTCATTAAGACATCACCTTTACGGCAATAACACTCTGGTATACACTCAGATTCCTCTTCCGTGTATGCTTTCTGATGCATCCATTTTATTTCTATATCTTTCTGTTGTAACTCCGCCAATTTTCCCAAACTAAAAATATCCGCCTCATCCTCCACCTGTTCTTGTTCTTTTTCAACTATCTGATCAAAAATTGTTTCTGATGATTGCACTTCAACTTCATCTTCACGGGGCAGCACGGTGGCTTAGTGGTTAGCATAACCGCCTCACGGCGCTGAGGTCCCAGGTTCGATCCCGGCTCTGGGTCACTGTCCGTGTGGAGTTTTGTACATTCTCCCCGTGTCTGCGTGGGTTTCGCCCCCACAACCCAAAAATGTGCAGGATAGGTGGATTGGCCACACTAAATTGCCCCTTAATAGAAAAAATAATTGGGTAATCTAAATTTATAAAAAAAAAACTTCATCTTCACTCCTTGATTTCTCCTCTTGTCTTAACCTGTGACTTTACGACCTGGTTGCTACACAATCCGGGAAAATCCCAGAATATTCGTCCTTCAACACTTCCGTTGTCTGATTTTCCACTGGCGTATCAACCACCGTAGGCATCACTCCCACCTATGATCCAGCTATATCATTACCCGAGATAAACTATATTCCTGGACAAGATAGTTTCTCCATTACTCCTACTACCACTTCACCACTCTTCACTGGACTTTCCAACTTTACCTTGTATAAAAAGGAACACTACTCCTCTCACCCTGAATTCCACATATTACCACCTTTTCTGGCAATATTCTTCCCTAACATAACTCCTAATCTCTTACCATGAAAGATTGATTAGCTCCCATATCTCTTAAAATTATGACTTCTTTAGCTGCTCCTTCTGATACACATGAGTAAACTTTACCCACCCAAGTAAATTCTTTAAAGAGATCTGGCATCTTCTTATCAATCACCTCTTGATCAGGCTGTACAATCTTTTGCACCTCCTTCGCTTCACTTGGGCTTTCCTTTACCACTTTAACAAAACCCACTGTCTTATCCTGTTTTAACACATCAGCCTTCCCAGTGCTTTTCTTCAACCACCAACACTGTGACTTTACATGGCCTAGTTTATTACAGTGAAAACATTTGAAACCTTTCATTCCTTTTCTACCCTCCAGGATTTATTTTTTAATCTGAGGTACAGTCTCCTTATTATCTCCCATCAGATCACCTTTACCTTTACCACTTGAGCATTTCTCATGTCCCCAGTTTCTATCCCTCACAGGCTGAAACTGATGTCGTAAACCAAACTTTGATTTATGAACTAACCCATAATCATCTGCCAATTATACTGCTAATCTCGCAGTTTTAACCCTCTGCTCTTCCACATGAGTTCTCACTCCATCAGGAATTGAATTTTTAAACTCTTCCAAAAGTATAATTTCTCTGAGAGCTTCATATATTTTCAAAGCCCTTATCCACCCATCAAAATAACTCAGGTTGATCCTTTCAAACTCCATGTATGTTTGACCAAATTATTTCCTTAAATGTCTAAACCTTTCTCTGTAGGCTTCAGGCACTAGTTCATATGCACCTAAGATGGTTTCTTCACATCCTCATACATCCTAGATACCTTCTCCCGTAATGATGCAAACATTTCACTATCCCTAGCTACCAGCTTTGTTTGAATAAGTAATACTCACATGTCCTGTGGCCATTTCATTTGTTTAGCCACCTTCTCAAATGAAATGAAAAAGGCTTCTACCTCCTTCTCGTCAAACCTTGGCAATGCTTGGACATATTTAAATAGATCTCCAACAAGCCTTTGAATTTGACGCACTTTCTCTTTATCCTCATCACTATCCTCAAACTGTACATTTCCCTTTTAAATCCACCAATTTTAACTGACTGTCATATTTCCTGGCCATTTTCCAAAGTTCAAACTCTCTATCTCTCTTTCTTTTTCCTCTCTATCCCTTTCGTATTCAAGCTGCTTTAATTCTCTCTCATGTTCCATTTGTTTAATTTGTAACTGAATTTTTACCATTTCCAATGAGTCAAACTGTATCACAGGCAGTTTTAAATGCTTAGCAACCACCATAATTACCTCATCTTTTCGCATTTTGTCAGGTAATGTTAATTGCAATGCTTTTGCCAAATCTAACAGTCTGCTTTTAGTCTCTGTCCATAAGGTACTGCGTGTGATCGTCTCCATGCCTAATAAACTTCAGAGCCTCTGAAAGAGCCATTGTCCACAACACATTCCCTACTTAAACTGAAATACCACACCTAAAAAGCAATATGCTCACCCCTCACTGTCTTTAAGTTCACTAAGCCAATCCAATAGATAGATTTTTATCCGCCTCGAGCCCCCAATTTATTATGAGCCAGGGTTTGGAGAACCCCAAAGTGTATCATGGAGTTCACCTGACCCACAACTTTTACTAGATTGTGGTATGGGGAGCATACGGCCCACTCTACAGGTGTGCTACAGCAGAAATCAAAGTGTATTTTTTAAAGCAAAACAATGTTTATTCTATGAGCTCAAGTTAACCTTTTTAAAACATACAGTGAACACCTTGTAACCATTAATTCAAATACAACCCCCAAAGAATACAACACTAAGTAATCCTTAAGCTTTCCTTTTAACATCCATAAGACATTACAAAAATCTTTTAACAGAAGCACATCAGTTTTAAATTCACTACTGAGCACAGTTATCACTCTGAATTCACCAAATGATCAAGAGATATTCTTTACATGGCAGAGTGAACAACGTTACACCTTCTCTGGCTGACTGCAGCTCCAACACTGAAACGAAACCAAAGAAACACCGACACTCAAGCTTTACTAAAAGTGAAACTAAAAAGCAGAGCCAGAGCTCATCTGCACCCACACTCTGACATCACTGCAGTAACTTTAGCAGACTACCATTTCTTAAAGTGACATTCTCATGACAACATCCTTCCATGTAAGGAAACTTAACTGCACATAATACTCCCCAGTACAAAAAGGCCTGATATCATTGCAGTAAGACTTCTTTACTCTTGTGTTAATCTTTTAAATTAAGGCAAATTATATACAGGTAGAGGGCAATGATTGCTGATTTCTTGAGAATGTACAAAGAGTCATTTATTGACGTGGTGTTTTCTACTTTGCTTTACCTGGATGGCTTGGATGCTTACTGTTGAATAAAGAACACCAAGATTTGTTAACGAGCAAAACTATAAATGTATTAACACTACTAACTGTATTTTGTTCACGTTCTTAAAGTAGAAGGTTACTACATTAAACTCTGCTATTGCTAACTACAGAACTCTCAAGTACATAACTGCTCCTTCTCATTCCTGACCAAGTGGCACGGTAGCACAGTGGTTAGCACTGTTGCTTCACAGCACCAGGGTCCTAGGTTCGATTCCCGGCTTTGGTCACTGTCTGTACGGAGTCTGCACATTCTCCTCATGTCTGCATGGGTTTCCTACGGGTACTCTGGTTTCCTCCCACATTTCCCGAAAGACATGGGGCGGAATTGTCCGCTCCCCACGTGGCGTGGGAGAATCGTGGGAGGGCCTCCCGACATTTTTCACGCCGCCCTGGCGCCCCCAGCGATTCCCCCCCCCCCCGGCTTGGAAAAATCGCCGGCCCTTCGCGCCCGTTTCAACACGCCAGCAACCACACCTGGTTGCTGCATTCGTGAAATGGGTGCAGATGCCCGTTTGGGGCATCTAGTTGCCCAATTGGCACGCGAGCACCACGACCGTGCTCGGGAGGGGACAGGCCCGCGATCGGTGCCCACCGATCGTCGGGCCAGCATCCAAAACGGACGCACTCTTTCCCCTCCGCCGCCCGGCAAGATCAAGCCGCCACGTCTTGCCGGGCGGCTGAGGAGAAAGACGGCCACCGCGCATGTGTGGTTTGCGCCGTCTGCGCAATGAAGTCATCCGCGCATGCGCGGGTTGGAACCGGCAACACGCGCATGCGCGGATGACCTCACAAATGCGCCGTTTTGCGTGTCATTTCCGGCGCAACGAGGTCGTGGCCAGGAAAGACGGAGACCCGCTCCTAGCCCCCCGGGTGGGGGTGAATTAGGTGCGGGGAGCGGGCCTCGAGGCCGTTGTGAACCTCGGCCGATTTCACGACGGCCATCCCAATTTTTATCAGGAGCGGAGAATACCACCCATGCTTGTTAGGTGAATTGGACATTCTGAATTCTCCCTCTGTGTATCCGAACAGGCACTGGAGTGTGTCGACTCAGGGATTTTTATAGTAACTTCATTGCAGTGTTAATGTAAGCCTACTTGTTATAATAAAGATTATTATTATCTTCTCCTACCTTCTAATTCCCAGAATCTCCAAAGTCACATGATATATATATGACTGTTCTGTGGTTCCCTCTAGTGGTAAGAAGCATTATCATTAACTTGTTAACTCTTCACATCCCAGACAATATACATGTCAATATACAGCCAATATACAGTCAATGTCATGACAATTGACACTGATATGGTAGTACAGTAAGAGCTATGCAATTGTGGTGTTTCACGTCGTAACTATAATGAAAAATGATTGGCATTTTTTAATGAATTTAAGGGATGTGGACATTGCTGGCTAGGGAAATATTTAATGCCCATCCCTAATTACCCTTGAGACGATGGTGTTGAGTTGCCTTCGTTTTCCGTTGCAGTCTATGGTGTACATACACCGACAGTGTTGTTAGGGAGGGAGTTCCAGGATTTTGACCCAGCGACAGTGAAGGAACAATGATATATTTCCAAGACAGGATGGTGAATGGCTTGGAGGGAAACTTCTAGGTGTTCCCATTTGTCTACGTGGGAATACCTTGTCCTTGTAGATAGTAGTGTTTGTGGGTCTGGAAGGTGCTGTGTGTGGATCCTTGGTTAGTTTGTGCAGTGCTTCTTGTAGATGGTACACACAGCTGCTACTGGACGTCAATGAGGGACAGAGTGAATGTCTGTGGATGAGGTGACAATCAAGCGAGTTGCTTCATCCTGGATGGTGTCAAGATTCTTGTGTGTTGTTGGAGCTGCACTCATCCTGGCAAGAACAGACAATTCCATTACACTCCTGACTTTTGGCTTGTAGATTGTGGACAGACATTAGGGAGTCAGAAGGTGTTACTTGCCGCCGGATTCTTAGCCTCAGACTTGCTCTTGTAGCCACCATATTTATGTGGTTAATTCAGTTTCTGGTCAATGGTAACCCTTAAGATGTTAATGGTGGAGTATTCAACGAGGGTCATGCCATTCAATATGAAGGGGTGATGACTAGATTCCCTCTTGTTGGAGTTGGTAATTACCTGACACTTAAGTGGCATAATGTTACTTGTCACTTGTCAGTCCAAGTCTGAGTATTGTCCAGATCTTGTTGCATTTGGACATGGACTGCTTCAGTATCTAAGAGTTGCAAATTGTGCTGAACACTGTGCAATCATCAATGAACATCCCCACTTCTGACATGATGGAAGCAAGGTCATTGAGTAAGCAGCTAAAGATAGTTTGGCATAGGATACTACCCTGAGAAAGCCCTGCAGTGATGCACTGGAGCTGACACAACTGACACCAACAACTTCAACTATCTTCCGTTGTGCCAGGTGTTACTTGAGCAAGCAGATTTCCCCCTGATGCCACAATCAGTTAAATGTTGTCCTGATAAAAGCAAATTACTGCGGATGCTGGAATCTGAAACAAAAGAGAAAATGCTGGGAAACAAGTCGGGAGAGAAATGAGCTAATATTCCGAGTCCGATGACTGTCAAAATGTTGTCTTGATGTCAAGGACAGTCACTCTCACCTCACCTTCTGGTATCCTACTTTACCTAGTGGCTGTCAGAAGTTCACCATTTTGGACTCCACTGCCTTTTTAATAAAGCCTACTATGCAGTTTGGTTTCCTCGTTACTCACTGTATCTGCAAATTAACATTCAGTCACACCAGGGGCGAGATTCTCCGTTCCCCGATGCTGATTTCATAATCGCTGATCAGGACAAGAATTCCTTTTGACAATGAAATCAGGGACAGCGCCTGTTTCACTCAGGTTTTGTATCCTCTGCCCCCTCTGAAAGGTTGTCATCGCGCTGCACGCCACACCCATTGGGACGGCCTCAGCGGGTCACCTGAAGGCCCTCCCCGATGCTCCACCCCCGATGAGCCAATTTCACAACGGAGTGGTTCACTTCTGGTCTCAGCCATGCGGGAACCCGGCGTGGCTGCTGCGGAGTGTGTCTAGGAGCAAAACTGGCTCTTACATGTTTTCTTATCAAATAGGTTTTAAAAGTACAAAGAAATCACATTTCCTTTAACTGTCCTGTTATTTCACTGCGGGCAGAATTTAATTGTCAACTTTGGCAAGGTTTTCAGATGGGTACCTGTAAAAATCCAAGAGTGCCTTTACCCCTGCCTGATCACCCGCCCCTGACCTGGCTACGATTGAATGAACTGCAGCCGAGGCCTTGACCAGCCAATTAATGGCTATTTGGCCACTTAAAGCCCACCTTTGATTTGACCCCAAATTATCAGCTGGTGATTGAGGTCGGTGACAACTGGGAAGCCGTTAAATGGGGCAGGGGCAGGAAAGAGGGGGTGCCTCCATCATGAGCCCGCTTTCCCACATGGTCTGCTCCCCACCCCTTCTCTCTGTCTCTGCAACCAACGAGGAAGCTGACTTGCAGACAAAATGGGGCACAATCATACAGTAGGATTGAGGAGAGAGGCAGCTATTTCTTTGCATCATATGCCATAGAGCAAAGTGAAGCAGTGCTGTCTGACATTGAACATATGGCTATCAATTGCAATATTGCTAGTTATAAATGAGTTCCATTACCACTAGGTGATTCTATTTATGGAATAACATCTGTTTTATGGCACCAAACCTAGATTAATACCTAGTTCTTATAAGGTGTCAAATAACGTCACTTAATGTTTTTAAGACTATCACCTAGTCAACAAATAATCCAGTCTGCTGTGACAATGCAAAGTGACATAAACATTAGTTCTAAAATTAGGCAGTAGACCAGTATCTCCAGTGAAGATCATGGCCTAGAGATTGTGGGCATCTCATTCTGCCAACATAAATGTGGCAGAATGAAAATCCTTGCTGCCCTTGCTGAAGGTCAAAGACTGTCCCAAATTCTGAGAACATGATTATTTGCACTGCCGTGGTGTGCCAATTGGTATCTTCAATGACTCATCAGCAATAGTCACAGCAGGTCAGCCTTTGTCAGACAGAGTAAAGTCTTCCTGAGATCAAAATGTTTTTTCTTGAGGGCAGCTCGGTGGCACAGTGGTTAGCATTGCTGCCTCACGGCGCCGAGGTCCCAGGTTCGATCCCAGCTCTGGGTCACAGTCCATAGGGAGTTTGCACTTTCTCCCCGCGTCTGCATGGGATTCGCCCCTACAACCCAAAGATGAGCAGGGTAGGTGGTTTGACCACGCTAAATTGCCCCTTAATTGGAAAACAAAATGTTTTCTTGTAATTCCTCGATGCCCAATGGAGATACACTGACAAGAGAAGAGAAGCAATCCACTCCGAAGTCAATTAATTTACTGTAGTTTAGGTCTCTGGAAGGCCTCAAAGTGACTTGCATAAAAGTGTGAATGCCAAGACCATAAAAGGAAAAAACTCCAGAGAAACGTTGCTATTTCGGCCCCTGGAGGCGATGTGAGCACCGGGAAACAGAGAGCTAAAGCCTCTCGCTATTGGACTCTGTTCCCATTTGATTGAATCAAGCCCATAGACTTGCAATGTTCCACTTTGTGAATAAATCTAAACTGAGTAAAGATTGACTTCTGGTTTCCTCTTTCACCAACTGGCTGTCAGAAATTTAACATGAGTGCCTGAAGTCCTTCAAAAATACTTAAAAGATACTTAAAAGTTTTCTCATACTGAATTCCGTACCCTGAAGATGACTGCAGTGGGGAAACTGGCATTTTAAAATGTTATATCAAACTATCCAATCGCATTTACCAATGAAAGTGTGAGGGGTTTTGAGGTATAAAACACCTTTAATTAAAATATCTAGGTTCCAAAGCCTTAATTAATAAAAATGGGATCCTCAGTTGTTCCTGAACTAAGTGTAATTTATTAAGCAATGTGTTGTATATATATACTTAACATAAAGCAGTGAAGATAGCGTGAAAGTTTCTTATCCCTCAAGACCTAGGATTACTTGAATACTGACAGCACAGCCAAAGTCTTACTTCTTCTGTTTCTGAAGTGACATTGAACCTTGCTGCAGAAGAATTACACTATGGAAGCAATGGTGAAACTGTGCCAATGAAGACTTTCAACTTTTATCCTTAATTCTGACTGTCTCCAATTCCCTTATTTGGAAATAGTCCAAATTAAACCTTCTCACTGACTAAGGTTGAGGGTCATCTGGTGTCACCCAACCTCTGTAACTCGACTCATGTGGGCTGGGATAGACGTCCACCTCTTATTTCCTCAGGTCCCAGAGGGGACATTCCACTGCGAACAAATGACGCATCCCCTTCAGATACAGATTGCAGTTTTACAAACAATGCAACATCCTGTTATCAATAATACAAATCACTGTCGACAGTTCACACAAACATACTAACCTTTTCCCACAGACGGAAAGGGAATGGAGAACAAATGATAACAGTAATTCCTAGCACAATTTCTTCATGAAATATAGGTGTTCTTATGCTGTGGTAATGATCAATCGACTGTGGCAATAGCAAACATAAGTCTAGGTCCTTGCTTAACAAATATCAAGTTGAAGAAGCCATGTGCAGTTCAAACTGTTGACCAAAGCTTGCTAATCTCTTTGTGTTTCCTTGATATTTTAGCATCCTCAAGGTCATTACCTCACAAGACGAGTAATTTCCCCACAGACACAGCTGCTCGCTACTCTGCTCTCAACTTGCTTTTAACTGTTCAGTTGTTTCACTCAGCAGACAGGAATTCAAACTGGGCTATAAAAAATGTTGAGGTAAAAATATAGCTTCACACCAATGTAGAGGCAAAAAAACGTAGTGTTACCAAAGTCTTACAACAGGGACACAGAGGTCACAATTTAATTTTGAAATATCAGAGTCCATTCTGGGCGGGTTTGGCATGTTGTTCCTGGCAATACCCTGCTATCTAATGACATCTGTTGCTCTTTCAATCCCCGGCAGGCTGAATGGCTCGATCATGATGCTGAGCAATGTCAACAGAGTGGGTTCAATTCTCGTACCAACTGAGGTTATCCATGAAGGCCCTGCTTTGTCAACCCTGCCCCTGGCGTGGGGTGTGATGACTCCTAGGTCAAATCACTGCCAGTCGGCTCTCCCTCTCGAAAGGGGAGAGCAGCCTATTGTCCTTGGGGACTATGGTGACTTTTAATGAAGAATCTTATAATACTGGAATTGTTTTGGCCAATTTGATTTATGTTGGATTGTGTACCATGATCTCATTAAAGACTAGGGCTGGAATTTTCCTGCCACCAGGTGGTGGGTTTTCCTGAGGCAGGTGCGATGAACCATTGGTTGCTGCCAAAGTCTATGGGCTTTTGCATGGCTTGTCCCTCCACCGCTGGAGAACCCTCCATGATAGCGGGGCTGGGTAGAGGAGTAGTGGGCGAAGTGTTGTAAGAATGTGGAACCTGCTATCACATGGAGTGGTGGAGGGAATAGTATGGATGCATTTATTGGGCAATTAAACAATCAGTTGAGGGAGAAGAAAATAGGTGGTTACTACAGTACAGTACACTACAGTAGAATCAGATGAGAAAAAAATCTAAGGAAGCTGAAGTGGAGCATAAATACTGGCATGGGTTGCTTGGGCAGAATAGTCTCTATGCCCTATGGAATCTTATGTACTTTAAACATAGGCATTAGTTGTAATAATAATAATTCAGAATCCAATTTAGGATTTTCCGACCCTTCCTATTAGCAGGAACTTCCTGTCCCGTCAAAGTAGACCTCCCCCGCCCCATGTGATAGCAGGTTCCACATTCTTACAACACTTTGGGTAAATAAGTTTCTCCTAAATTCCTTGGATTTCTCAGTGACTATTTTATATTGCTGGTCCCCAGTTATGCTCATCCCCACAAGAGGAAATGTTCTCTCTGTATCTATTCTACCAAAATCTTCCATAATTTTAAAGACATCTATTCGGTCACTCCTGAGCCTTCTTATTCAAGAACAAAGTGATATGTTTCCCAAATATTTCTGGTATCATCAAGAAAGTGGGAGGTGGAATTATTGATCAGGTTCATGGTCACCATGACTTTTATTGTAGCTTTATTTAACCAACTGCCTTTAAGTTTCCCAGGTGCCGTGGCAGGATTTCACATGTCTCGATCATTATTGCAAGTAACATTGTCCAGTAACATTGCAACAATGCCACTGTAAAAAAGCACAAAATAACATCCAATATATCGAAACAAAATAGAACAGGAAAACAAACACCGTACTTACCTAATACTAAACTCACCTCAATTAACCTGATCTCTATCTTTTCTATGCTTCCAATTTTCACGTGTATGCAATTCTGTTGACCAAATCTAACAAGCACTTTGCAGCTTATCAACTATTTGCTTTGTGATTGCATTCTTAAGGGTCAAAATTACACAGCCCCAAAACCGTGCAAGGATCATGATGTGTAATTGCCCTGTGCTCGTTCATGCTGCTGCAGACAACATGCAAACTGTGCCGTCTGTCCATTTTCATGGTTGCCGCTTGCAGCCAGCTTTGATCACACTGTTGAGTGGCTGCCTGCCTGAGAAGGGTGCAAAATTGAGAGAGAGAGAGTCCAGCTTGAGTTCAAGCCAGCCTGCATTACTCACAGAGCCAGCCTTCACTTTTCAATATGAGAGACACTCTGACTGCAGCAGGTGCGGGAAGAGTGAACATGACCTGGGAAAGATACATGAGTGTCACAACATGGCAGAATGCATACTCCAAGGTTCTCTGACATAATTTTGGAGATCTTGGCACAGGAAACCTGCTGCCCTCTCGCAAGATGACGTAATATTTCCTCCCAGCACTGCCATGCCTCTCATGTCCTTCTGTACGTTACTTGTCAGTTAGTCAGCCTGACCAGACTGCTGTCACCCATGCCGAGATGGAGCAGTCTGAAGCCAGGTGTGCTTGCAAAGAGCCACCTGCAGCCTCTCCTAATGACAGCAACATTCCACCAATCATGCTGCAGCCACTGGCACCACATAGGAGCACGAGGACAGCCAAAGGCACAACATGACAGACATGGAGAGCACGAGGATGATTAATTAACTTTTATCTCGATGGTTTGACTGATGAGGTTGGTTGGTTGTGATAGCAGTTAATTGGAAGCAACCTACTTTATTCCCATGTTCAGAGAGCATGACGAGACAGGGACACACAACTATTAACTTTTAGTCTTTCTCACAACCCATTTCAAACCAAATTTGATTTTCATTATTAAACTTAGAGATCACCTGCTCAGAAATAATCTAATTAATTGCAGCAAGTATGGATTGAAAATGGAAAGATCCACCCTGTTAACTTGCTCAACCTCTGAGGACGTAATGTCAATCACCTGGTATACGTTAAATTGCAAAAACAAAAGTTTCAGTTAAGTGCGACATGGAAGACGTTTAAACTCAAAGCTTTGGAGATGCAGCTTAAACTGTTGAAATGGTTATGAAGCCGACTGAAGAGAAAGCAACAGGACTAATTAGACAAATGTCTGAGAGTGGGGAGAATCCCTAAATCAGATGCCTGATCTGCATGAGAATTCTTCTGCCCTCAGTGTCTGACTGTCCCTCTAGTTCCTTGGCAACTAGAATAGTGTTAGTGAAGCTGAAAAAGATGTTGGAATCTTAGTAGACTTGATGTCAATTATGCAGAACATTTGTAACAGTGCTTGAATATCTCTCTCTCTCTTTCTCTCTCTCTTTCTCTCATTTCTTAGCAACCAGAGCTAGATGCAATATTTAAGGTATGATCTAATCAGAGCACTTTACTTCCTCTGACTTATATTTTACTGTTTTAGTGATGTAGTTTAGCCTCATTATTGGCTTTGTTGATTGGTATTCTGCATAATTAACATCATATTTAAATCTACTAAGATTTTGCATTTCACACAGCTTCAGTTGATATTTAACAACTTTCATGGATTAGGGTGCCATCTATTTTTTCTCTTTATGTGTAACACTAAACATTTGTTTATATTAAATTCTGTCTTCTGTTGTTCTGGCTATTTATATATTTTGTCCAACACATTCTGTAATTTCTAAGGTGCCTTTTCTGCTTCCAACATCCTGCCACTGGTATCAACAGCAAATTTGACCACATTGCATTGACGTTCTGAATTCAGGTGATTGATGTAAACAAGAAGTAGTAACAATCTCAGCTCTGAGGTACCTGACTCAGTGTTCCCTGTACTGTACTGTAGATTTGGTGCACAAGCCTCTTCAGTAGGACTATGAAGCCACACTCCGCTGGTTCAGAACATGTGACTGCTACCATGAGCCTTGGCTAACAGCACATGGACTCTGCAGTGTTGAAAAAGTCAACTTCATCTGAATTTCAGGTTGAAGGTGTTCAAATTTGTCCCATTGTGATCTTTGATGAAGAGGCTTTGGCTGGATTCTTCATTCTGGACACTACGTGCTCCTGCCAGAATTGTTCCTTGTCTCCACTGGCAACAGGAGCGGTGCCCAGGAGAAATTCCCTCTCCTTTTCATGCAACTTCATGCAGGAGAGGTTGCGGGATTCAACTCTACCCCCATTTGAGACTCCCTTCTGAGACCCCCATCAGGGACCCCCCAACAGAAACCCCTTCCGATCAGAAACTCCATCAGAGACCAGCCACCTAGAGACTCTCATCAATCACCCCTACCTGAAAGTTACAGAGCAGTCCAGACTAGAGTGAAATATCACTGCACTTTCACATCTCTTAACATGTGCTGCCTCAGACAAAAGTGTTTAAAGCAGCAGATGTTACAAGAGTCAGAGACTTCCACGAAATGACTTCAAATCTCTTGACTGCCTTTGAAATGCAAATCTTCCATTCAATTTCACACAGTAATACATTGAATTAGCCAGTGATTGGCACTTGCATTACTCCAGAGACAGGCACCTCATGAATTGTTGATCTATCTTACCCTTCACAATTGAATGAATCCCAAGTATCAAGTTTTGATGCTAACCACAATACTTTTAAACATTCTTGTTATGATCGACAGTTCGTCACCACATCAAAAACAGCTAAGTGCGCTCTGCTGTGTAAAAGAGCATCAGAACAGGATTGGTGCCCGGTGCAATTCATCTCCCTTGGAATTCCTAGACCTGCTTATATAATAAAGGGAGGATCATTATATCACTCACAGCAGCACAAGTTTAAACCTGAGGCAGCAATCTAACATCTGCCACAATTATAACTCTCAGCTGTCAGGAGACAAGGACCTCATGAGTACTAAAAGTCTGAATCTGTCAGCAGAAGTTGCATTCTGACTAAGTATAAATGAGCAATTACATGTTTTCTACCCAGTGTCAACCCAATTAGCAAAGAAGCCTTATGGCATTTGAGAGTAGACCCAGAAGAGGACTAATAAGATATTACATTGATATTTAAAAAAAATACATTTAGAGTACCCAATTCATGTTTTTTCCAATTAAGGGGCAATTTATCATGGCCAATCCACCCACGCTGCACAGTTTAGGGTTGTGGGGGAGAGACCCATGCAGACACGGGGAGAATGTGCAAACCCCACACAGACAGTGATCCAGGGCCAGGATTGAACCCGGGTTCTTGACTTTGTGATGCAGCAGTGCTAACCACTGTGCCACCGTGCCACCCCTTACTTTAATATTTTGAGTTTCTTGAACCAGCTGGCTGAGTAAGAAAACTTTAAGCCTCTCCTGCTTTGGGATTCTCCCAACCTTTGCTTTTTCAGCTCTACAGGACCATCATCAAAACAGGATGGTGGGGTTCCAATTTTCCCTCGTCTGCGTGTGCTTATTATAGTCATGGACACTATCCTGACCTAAGCTAAGGAATAACTATTCCAAATAATAGGTTTACCTATTGTAAGCAGAAAAGTCAAAGGATCACTTAGAAACATTAACCTGGGGGAGGTTGTGGCACAGTGGTATTGTCTCTGGACAGTAATCCAGAGAGCCAGGGTAATGATCTGGGGAGCCAGTTTCAATTCCACATGGCAGCTGGTGGAATTTAAACTCAGTAAAATATCTGGAATCGAAAGTAATAATGGTGACCATGAAACCATTGTCGATTGTCGTTAAAAACCCATCTGGTTCACTCATGCCCTTTAGCAAAAGAAACCTACCATCCTTACCTGGTCTAGCCTACATGTGAATCCGGACCCACAGCAATGTGGTTGACTTATAAATGCCCTCTGAAATGTCTCAGCAAGCCACTCAGTTTTATTCAACTTCTACAAAAACAGAAAAAAGGAATGAAACTGGATGGCTCACCCAGCAGCATCCCAGGCACCGGAAACGACAATGGCAAATGCAGCCCTGCTTACTATAATATATTTGACTCTCTGCCAAGGATTTACTGAGGCTATCCCTCCTAAATCCTCACTTTCCCAGCCATATCAATTCTTGAGAGACACCCTGCCACTGATTCCAACCCTATATGCCACGTGATCTCTCCCACTTGAGGAATGGGTGGAGCCAGACTGGTTTCATGGTGCACGGGTGCACATTATAGCAGCTAGGCAGTGTAAGAGACTGGTTGGAGGGCAGTATTGGATAGGAACAGAATTCTTGATATATCACATTTTGATATATTGAAGATTCTGGAAAGTCCCTTCAACTGCAGTTTTTGGAGCTGTTGCTGTGTCCTTTTGCATTTTCCATTCATACCAAGACAAAATGTATATCACGCAAGTCAACTGATTGTCATGATGAAAAGAGATATATTGCTTATTTACAGCAATTTTTGCTTCGTTTTCATTGACTATATATACATGTCTTGATTCTTTTTAAAAAATATTTAGAGTACCCAATTCATTTTTTCCAATTAAGGGGCAATTTAGCGTGGCCAATCCACCTAACCTGCACGTCTTTGCGTTGTGGGGCAAAACCCACACAAACACGGGGAGAATGTTCAAACTCCACACGGACAGTGACCTAGAGCCAGGATTGAACCTGGGACCTCTTATCACATGGCTTCAGTGATGTCATTGTGTGGGTGGAGCTGGGCTATGGCTCTGGAAGTTGGTTTTACTTTCACTTTGTTTTGTGGCTCTGAATTTTTACTTTCGTTTTCATATTTGGCTGCTGTACTCAGACAGAGAAGTATCTTGGCCTGTGTCTCTATTTTCAATTTTAAAGAGTTATTCCAAGGAAGAAACCCATTGGTTATAGTTACCTGCTGTTATTGGTAAAAAGGATTTTTTGGTTTATGGGACTTTGTTATTAAATTGGAACAGTTAAGGGGGAATTGGTTAAGGGTTATACATAGATTACTGTAGCTATGCAGGGTCTTTATATTTGTAGTTAATAATTCTTACTGTGTGTGTTTATACAAATGTTAACTAAATTTGTAGTATAAAGCTTGTTTTTGGATTAAAAGTGTCTAAGCACTCTGTTGAATAACACTTGAAAGGCAGGCTCTTGTGCTCATCATAACCAAAATCAATAAACAGTTGCAGGTCAGGTGAACTCCATGATATACATTGGAGTTTTCTAAACCCTGGCCCATAACACTGTCTTTAATTGCCCTTGAACTGAGTGATTTACCATGACATTGCACAGGGCATTTAACAGCCACGTTACTGGAGCCACCGGTAGGCTAGACCTGGTTAGAATGACAGGTTTCCCTCCTTTAATTTCATGAACCTGATGAGTTTTTACCTTGACCTCTCTGCACTGTAAATTCTATGATTCTACAATAGTAGTTTCATGGTCACCATCTCTGAGACCAGTTTTCAATTCTAGTTTTGCCAATGATTTTGAATTCCTGCAGCTGTCAAGGTGGGATTTGAAGCTATGGCCCCAGAACATTAACCTTGGCCTCTGGATTGCTCATCCGGTGTATCCAGACATATATATAGCTGGAATTTGCTGAGAGGTTTGACATAACTATGGCATATGAATGGAATGCTACTGCTCAGTTTTCCAAGGAGTTTCACATTTTTATGCTAATTTTATGCTAAAAACATTCCTCTGCTTGAGTTTCCTCAATTAGCTGCACCATTCCCAAGTTACAATATGAATATAGCTCCCCCCTTCATCCAAAAGACCTGAGGACTTGAGTTGCCTGCAGTTACGGGTGAGATTTTCCGGCCCTTCCTGCTGGAAGGATCTTCACCATTGACTCATCCCACCGATGCTCAATGATGAGTCTCTCCCATTCTGGAAAACCCTGCCACTGAGGGGGAGAAGGTGGGGGGGGGGGGGGGGGGGGGGGGGGGGGGGGATTCCAGCCGTGTCAGTTTTGGACAGGTGTAATTTTACGATAAGAATCTCAGCTATAGCATTGCCTGAAGTTAATATGCCTGATACACCATCGTGAAATTGTTTTGCATTTCTTTTGAATTTCTCCTGACCGAGACCAGCACTTTTTTATTTGATATATTTTATATGTATTTTATATATTTTCAAATCTTATTTTAGAACCTGTCACGTTAAAAACAGAAATGCTTCTGCAGTGCAATATCCTAAACACGGTGTGCTAATTATGCATAAATGCTTACTGGCGTCAAACTTTAATATCTATGCTATCAGTCTCTATTTTTCACATCATTAAGATAAGGAAAGACCTAAAGAAAGAAGATGACATTCATCCTTCCTGGTTTTCTTTTATTTATCCTGATTTCCATTTTTCCTACACGTTTTGACAATTTTTTTATTTTTTTACCGGATGTGGGCATCGCATTTCTTGCCCATCCCTAGTTGGCCTTGAGAAGGTGGTAGTGCGATGCCTTCTTGAACCACTGCTATCCATGAGGTGTAGATATACCCACTGTGCTGTTAGGTAGGAAGTTCCAGGATGTTGCTCCAGCGACAGTGAAGGAACGGCGATATATTTCCAAGTCAGGGTGGTGAGTTACTTGGAGGGGAACCTCTAGGTAATGGGATCCCCAGGTATCTGCCCTCGTCCTTCTAGATGGTAGTAGTTGTGGGTTTAGAAGATGCTGTCGAAGGAACCTTGGTGAGTTACTGCAGTGCATTTTGTAGATGGTACACACAACAGCCACTATTCGTCGGTGGTAGAGGGTTAAATGTTTGTGGAAGGGGAAGCAATCAAGCAGGCTGCTTTGTCCTGGATGGTGTTGAGTTTCTTGAGTGTTGTTGGAGCTGCACTCATCCAGGCAAGTGGAGAGTATTCCATTACACTCCTGACTTGTGCTTTGTGGATGGTGGACAGGCATTGTGGGGGTCAGAAGGTGTGTTAGTCGCCGTAGGAGTCCTAGCCTTTGACCTGCCCTGGTAGCCACAGTATTAATATGGCTAGTCCAGTTCAGTTTCTGATCAATGGTAACCCCCGGGATGTTGATTGTGAGGGATTCAGCGATGGTAATGCCATTGAATGTCAAGAGGCGATGGTTAGATCCTCTCTTGTAGGAGATGGCCATTGCCTGGCACTTGTGTGGCATGAATGTAACTTGCCACTTGTCAGCCCAAGCCTGGATATTGTCCAGGTCTTGCTGCATTTGGATATGGACAGCTTCATTTTCTGAGGCGTCGTGAATGGTGCTGAACATTGTGCAGTCATCCACAAACATTCCCACTTTAACTTTATGATAGAAGTAAGGTCAGTGATGAAGCAGCTGAAGATGAGGCATATGCTACTAAGATTTTCATGAAATGTAAGAATAAGATCCTCTCAGCAAGATTGGGATAGGTTTTGGTTTAATTTCTCGGATTGCACAATCTAGGCAATTCCAGATCCTTAGATACAGAAGTACAACTTTTGTGTTTTTTTCTATCTCTACATATTGCTAGTCACTCCTATAATTTCTCCAAGAATCCTAAAAAGTTACTGGAATCTTTTATCTCCACTATTGTGGCACAATCTGAGGGTTAAAAACTATATCATTTTTTATTATACTCATAAATCAGTTCAATGGATTGATGGAATTCCTTATTTTGTACAGCCTCCAGCAGTTTTATTGTCACAATCCATCTCCATATTATATTGGCTAGTGTTGCAGTGTGTTTTGAGTTATTTTACATTTATTGATGAGATGCCATGATTCCAATCGACGCCACAATTGGCTTCCACGCTTGCTAATTATTGGACACTTGAGGTGACACAGCTGAACATCATGTTGTTTTCACGAGTTACCACACCTGGTCTCACTGGACATATGATGCAGGCCTAAAGAAAGATCCGTTGGATGAAAACTATTTGATAGAAGTGATGACAGAAAGGATAATGGTTTGTTTGGAGGCTCATGTGGAAATTTAAAGTCAGAGATTTGTTTGACTCCCGATTTTCATTGTATTTTTTAGCCAGGAGCGGCAGATTTTCCACCTTCAGCAGAAAATACAAGAAAATGAACACCGAGCACAAAAAGCACTTTTGGAACGGTTTAATCCTGCGTTCGGGATGAAAACTCAGGTAACTCTATGACATAAATATGATACACAGTTCTGAACATCTGTGGCTCATCTGGTGCCCAACACTGGCTGGGCCTGCATTTATTGCCGCCCTTAATTGCCCTTGAGGGGGGGCATTTAAGAGTGAACCACATTGCTGTGGGTCTGGAGTCACGTGCAGGCCAGACCAGGGAAGGACGTCAGATTTCCTTTCCTAAAGGACATTAGTGAACCAAATGGGTTTTTATGACAATCAACAATGGTTTCATGGTCATCATTGGATTTTTTGTTCCAGATTTTTATTCAATTCAAATTTCACCATCTGCTGTGGTAGGATTCATACCTGGGTCCGCAGAACATTACCCTGCATCTATAGAAACCTCATCCAGTGACTACACCACTGCCTCCCCAGGAGATTATTTAGACCAGGACTTGGCTATGACCTGGTCGATCTCATGTTTGGGATTCTTTTTGGCTTGGAAGGTGCCGAGGGCAGCACGGTAACAGAGTGGTTAGCACAGTTGCTAACAGTTGGAGCTTCACAGTAGCTCCTGGGTCCCGGCTTGAAGTAACTGTCTGTGCGGAGTCTGCACGTTCTCCCTGTGTCTGCGTGGGTTTCCTCCGGGTGCTCCGGTTTCCTCCCACAGTCCAAAGATATGCAGATTAGGTCGATTGGCCATGATAAATTGCCCTTTGTGTCCAAAAATGTTTGGGTCGGGTTACTGGGTTACGGGGATAGATTGGAAGTGTGGGCTTAAGTGGGGTGTTCTTTCCATGGCCGGTGCAGACTTGATGGTCCGAATGGCCTCCTTCTGCACTGTAAATTCTATGATTCTGTAAATCTGACAGCAACGTATTTGTTGTGGAATTGGGTAAAGGCATCTAATAACAGAAATCCCGGGCGGGATTCACCCCTACCTGGCGGGGTGGGGGGGTCCCGGCATCGAGGAGTAGTGTGAACCACTCTGGCGTCAGGCCGCCCTAAAGGTGCGGAAGCCTCCGCACCTTCAGGGGCTAGGCCCGCCCTGGAGTGGTTTGCATCCCGCCAGCCGGCGGGAAAGGGGCTTGGCGCCACGCCAACCAGCGCCGAAGGGCCTCCGCCGGCCGGTGCAAGTTGGTGCATACGCGGGAGCGCCAGCGTGTGCTGGCTTCATCCCCGTCCATGCGCAGAGGGCTTCGTTTCTGCACCGGCAATGGCGGACCACTACAGCCAACGGTGCGGAAGAATAGAGTGACCCCACTGCACAGGCCCGCCCCGCGGATCGGTGGGCTCCGATTGCGGGCCAGGCCACCATGGGGGCAGCTCCCGGGGCCAGATCCCCCCGCACACACCCCCCCCCCCCCCCCCCCCCAAGAACCCTGCAGGCCGCCCACGCCGCCAGGTCCCGCTGGTAAGGACCTACTCCAATTTACACTGGCGGGACCGGCAAAGAACGGGCGGGACTTCGGCTCATCGCGTGCTGGATAATTCGGGTGGCCCATTGAATCGCGCCGGCCCCCGCCATTCTGAGGCGGGCAGCGCGATTCATGCCGGGGCGACTTTTGAGGGGGCCGGAGAATTCGGAGGACAGCAGAGCGGGATTCACGCCGACCCCCGGCGATTCTCCGACTCGGCGGGGGCTCGGAGGATCTCGCCCCCATGTCCTTTGTTCTGGCCGATGCTGATGAGACCAGGTGGACTAGGTTGCTGAATTTGGTCCCTGAGCTCAAACTGTGGACCAGACTCGAGATTCAGTCTGGACCCTGCTAAATCTCAAGTTTACACAGTAAAGATGCACAAAAGTCATATTCAGTGAAGGCATATAATCACCACATTTGCCCACAGCAACAGGAATTTATTTACTGTGAAAATTAATTATTTTCAACCGTGTCACTTCATTTATTATCAGCAAATGTGGTGTCAGCTTCTGCACTGCAATAGTATACTTTCTTCTGAGGCAGAAAGTTGTGTGTCCAAGCCCCAGTCCAGGTACTTGAACCCACAATCTAGAAAGACACTTCATTGGAGTACTGGGAGAGGAGGTGCCAAATTTTCAATGAAATGTTGAACTGATCAGAACTTGTCTGCTTTCGAAGGAAGACATGAAATATCCCAATACTACTCTTCAGAGAAAATCAGAGAAGCTTTTCTGTTACCCCTAACCAACACTTATTCATAAACCAAATGATGAGTTAAGCAAAAGTTACTACTTCATTGCTGTTTGTGAGTCCTTGCTGTAAACTAATTTGCAGTCACGTTTCCCTATATTACGTACAGTGACTACACTTGGAAAGCACTTTGGTGGATATGAAGTGCGCTGGGCCATCATGGGGCCAGAAACATAATTACATTCATGGAAGTTATTTGTTTCTTTTGTATTTACCCGCTCAAATTGTCAGCTTGGTTTAGCTAGTAACATTCTTGCATCAACGTTAACACGGTTGTAGGTTTTAAATATTTAGGGTGGGATTCTCCGACCGCCCAACAGTCTCATCATGTTTCTTGGCGGCGGGAGTCGGTGCAACGATAACTGGTGAAGGGATTCTCTGCTCCTGCCGCTGTTGGCGGGAATTTCTATTGAAGCCAACTCATGCCGTCAGGTGTACTATCGGCGGGATCAGAGAAACCCATCACCAGCGAACGGCCGGAGAATTTCGGCCTTAATTTCAGCAAACACTTGAGACCATGATTAACGGAGTGCTATATTCTTAGACATGCTTTTTACAAACTAGATTTGCACTAATCTTGGCTTCCCTTTTCTTCACTGCCTCCAATGCTTGCACATCTTTGCAAGCCACAGTATGACAGCCAATACTTGGTTGTTTTGTTCAGGCTCATTTACTACCTGGGAGTTGTGCTCCTCTATTTCCCAAGAGCCAGTTAGCTTTCCTGACAAGCTACAGATTACACCGATGATTTCAGTCATCTGTGCATTGCTCCCTGCAATCCTTCTGCAGTATTGTATTGTGTTGCTGAAAATAAACATTTTGTTTATTTTCCAAAGGTAATTTATGTTATTTTCCCAATTTTCCAGAATAATTGCCAATGGTTGCTTATCTTCCCACCATGCTAATGCAACGTATCCATATTACTTTGTTCTGTTATTTTGTTACACATTGTTTGAAACCCTGTTCCCAATTATGTGTGTTCTGAAAATTTAGACAATTTTGAATCTGTTGCATATTCAAATCATTATCTACACAGGGACCACAAAAGTCCCTGTGCTAATTAATAGTGGCAAGCCTTATATTTCAATGGCCATCATGACACAGCTTTAATTATAATTATCACTTCTTCTGGCTCAGTTAGTTTTCAATAACCTTCACAAGCTTCCCTCCTTGTCCATGCCTTCCTATCTTGTGGGCTCACTGCTTATATGGAGCTGTGAATAATACTAGCTCACAATAAAGTGCAGTCGATAATAAAATTTGAGGATTAAATAATGAAAATAATTTAGGAAATTAATCCCTTTTAAAAAAGAGAAAAAAATGAATCACCGAATGAATCCCTCAGGATAGTGTCCTCGGCTCAACCGTCTTCAGCTGCTTCATCAATGACCTTTGTTCCATCATAAGGTCAGAAATGGTGATGGTTACACAACATTCAGCACCATTTGCATCTCCTGATACTGAAGCAGTCCATATCCAAACGCAGCAAGGCCTGCACAAAATACAGGATTAGGCTGGCAAGTGGTGGGTAACTTTCAAGGCACACAAGTGCCTGAAAATGATCATTTCCAACAAGTGAGACTCTAACAATTGCCATTTGACATTCAATAATATTGCCGTGGCGGAATTATAAGACTGTAAGATGTAGGAACAGAAGTTGGCCATTCGGCTAAGTCTGCTCTGCCATTCAATCTGATATGATAATCCTATGAATATGAATTCCCCACTATCAGCATCCTGGGGTTTACCATTGACCAGAAACTGAACTGGACATATAAATACAGTGGCTACAAGAGCAGGTCAGAGGTTAGTAATCCTGGGTGAATAGGTCACCTCCTAACTCCCCAAAGTCCACCATCTACAAGGCACAAGTCAGACATGTGATATAATACTCTCCACTTGCCTGGATGAGTATAGTTTCAACAACATTCATGAAGCTCAGAACCATCCAGAACAAAGTAGTCCACTTGATTTGTATCCCAACAACAAACGTTCCCTTTACCACCGACGCACAGTAGCAGCCGTGTGTGCCAAATACAAGCTGCACTGCAGGAACTCATCCAAGCACCTTTCTAACCCACGATGACTACCAGCTAGAAGAGCAAGGTCAGTCGACACATGAGAACACCACCACCTGGAAGTACCCCTCTAAGCCACTCACCATCCTAACTTGGAACTATATCACCGTTCCTTCACTGTCGTTGAGTGAAAACTCTGGAACCCCCTCCCTAATACCACTCTCGGTGTATATGCACCACATGCACCGAGGCAGTTCAAGAAGGCAGCTCACCACTAACTTCTCAAGGGCAGTTAGAGATGGGTAATAAATGCTGGCCTAGCCAGTGCTACCATATACAATGAACACATTAAAAAAAAATTAACACCTCTTTGAACATTGAATGGCCGTGGGGCAACAGTTGCCATCGTTTCTCTGGAAACACCGCCATCAGAAAAACCTTGCCCATTAACTTTGTTAATCCTTTCACAGATGCAGCCACATTTGCTGCGTATTTCCAGAATTGGCTGGCTTTTTTCTGGCATCGACCTATTGGACTGAATGGCCTCTTATATACTAGAAAATTGTATGTAATTAGAGTTGGTATCTAAGCAGTAATTTTAAGATCCTTGACTGTCATTGGAGAGCCTTGACAGCAATGCTGACAGCCCAAATCAGCCACAATTTTCTTATTAATAAACAGTCTTGCCTCTATAGATACATAAAATTACCTCCTGCTAAGATTGTTTGCTTTATTGCATTGTGGTTTAACATCCAAAGTGACCTGACTCTACTTTCTTACATCACAAGCTGGGCTGCAATGGAAAGAGTCAAGATTACCAGAACTCAGATTTGTTTTAAAAAATGGATATCTTTTTCCTTCCTTCAGCAGCATGAATCCCCTTGTGAGAATATGAGACAGGCATACCTTACCGAAACATCCAAAGTGGTTAACTGTGGAAAGACAGACCTACAGCAAAAATTGTCTGCAGCTGAGCTCGAGATTGTACATCTCAATGAGTGCCTCAGGAAAAACAAACAAAAATACATGGAAGAAATAAAGAAAATGGAGGAGAAGGTAAAACCCTGTGCTTACCAAAGACTGATAGAACTAAAAATATTGAAACCATCACTCCATGAAATATCACCAAGCCTTGATATCGTCATCAGACGTTAAGTAAAACAATTGGTGTGAAATTGAATTTCATTCAACTAGACCTTAGGAAATGTATTCCCAAAATCCAAATGTATTCTGTAGAGTTCTTTATAATTCATATATATACATATGAAACATATATTTGAAATATATGAAATTATTAGAGATAATTTAGAATTCAAACCATTTTCACTAGAGCTTGGGGATGAAGGATTGATGCTCCAAGTGCAGTATAAGATACATTTCTGCAAAGGTGCTCTTCATTGGTGTTCCAGCCATTCAAGAGTGCAATCTTGAATTTAGCCAAGGGGCTCAATGACTTCACAGGTTTTCTTCATCCTCCCGCTCGCTGACCTCCAGACTCAAAAAAACAGGGGTGGAGAGAACAAAGTGCGAGCATGAGCTGGCAAAGAGGGAGAGGAGAACAGTGCCAGCTGGAACTGAGGGAAGAGGAAGAAGATTGACAGTGTAAACGGGAGAATAAGAAAGGGAAGGTAGAGTGCTACTGTGATTTGGCCTTGGAGAAAAATAAAATAAATGCGAGTGGGGAAGAGAAAGCCCTGGCCCAGATTTCTCATGTGTTTCTCCTGCTATGTTACTGTAACTTGGCCCAAAGTGCAGCTGTACACAGGTTTTTCCACTGCACCAAAATGACAGAGCTGGAAGTAACTCCAAGGGAGTGTCTGGCACTGTCTCTGTGGCCTGTAATATTTTCAAAGGAACTTAGCAATTACATATGGGAACAGAGATTTGTAGTAACAATTGCCCATTCCTAACAGCCATCTTAATCAGCGGCATGAGGTGAGTAACTCAGATCCTGTGTCCACGTGGTACAACTCAGGAATGTGGAGCTTGACGCTATCCAAAACCACGCAGTCTTGGTCCCATCCACCACCTTAGATCTTTACTCCCTCTACAATGGCTGCAGTATGTAAGATCTACAAGATGCACTGCTGCGCTTGCGATGGCTTGTTTGACAGCAACTAACAAATCCATGACTTCTATCACCTAGAAGATGAAAGGCAGAAAGCGCATCGGAGAACTTCCATCTCTAAGTTCCCTTCCAAGTCATATCCTACTTTAGAAATACATCCTCGTTTCTTTACCATTGCTGGGTCAAACTCTTCATACTCCCTCCCTTACAATACTGTAGGTGTACCTTCACCACAGCCAGCCATGCTACTGGAAGGCAGTTCACTGCCACCCTCTCAAGGGCAATTAAGGATGGGCTATAAATACTGGCCTTGCCAACACTGTTTGCACATCCTGTCAACAATTTTTTTTAAATGCTCATTTTTCATGTTTGCATTTTAAGGATTAAAAAAATAACTAATGTAATCACCAACTCTTTTTCAGTGTTTAAAAATCTCATTGTTATTTGGAAAGTGATGAGTGTGCGCAAAACGTTGTCAATCCCAACTGCTCAGCAAAGTGAACTGGCAAGAACATTCTGTCCCCTGTTTGATTCAGAACGTAGTGTAGATATTCCAAATCCTGTTGTAGCATGAGAAAGCTACGCATTTAATTCTCAAGTGCTTAGATTTCTGTCAGAGCTGCATTGATCAAGGAAAAGAGTACATAAAAAAGTGATTAAGTAAATATAGAGAAGCATAAATAAGCGTCACGGAACCAGCAAGATCACGGTCCTTTCAAGCTTCTAAATGCTTTTAAAGTACTTAATACCCCATTACATTTCCATGAATCTCCAGGAAAGCCCAATTGAAATGCAGTTGAAGAAACCAGCCAGTCATTTAAATTTATGGAATATCCATCAGCCACTTCTAAAATGAGAACTAGTGACACTGATTAATGTTCTGATCATTAATGCTCATTTATTAGCTTCCCCTTGTCCTTCTCAGTCATGCAGATCATTGATTAGCATTCTGGAGCACCATCATTACTAAGCTGTGCCATGTTACTGAAAGGTCTGGCTTCTCATGAATAATTCTGTGCTATGCTTCAGGTGAAAGCACGTGAGAAATATATTGGCAGTCTGAAAAAGAAACTGCAGAAAGAATCTGAGCAAAGCCACGATCGGCAACAAAGAATAGAAACCCTGGAGAAGTACCTTGCTGACTTACCCACCTTGGATGATTTTCAGAGCCAGAGTCAACAGGTAAAAGAACTAGAGTGTCATCAATGCTGTAGATTCGGAATTTGAACAAGTATTTGATAAATGCAAATAATAGTTCACACTTATTTTTAGCAATTGTGGTTTTGTAGACTCTTTAACGGATATCATATCAAATGAACATTAATATGGCCGTACCTGTATATTTTCAGAAGCTAAGTACCGAAATTGAAGCAGAAAAAGCTGGAAGCACTCAGTTAGGTCTAGCAACATATGTAAAGAGAGAAAGAATCTGAAGATCATAAGAAATAAGAGCAGTCAAAGGCTATTTATCCCATCATGCCTGACCCTCCATTCATTAAGATCATGGCTGATCTGAATGTGGACCCTTCTTTCCCTTGTCTATCAAAAATCTGTCACAAATCAACCAATGCCATTCTAAATATTATCCAGTTTTGGTTCTAAATTCAAAACACCCACCTGGTAAGAGTCTGGTAAAAGAACATGGCCTAGAAATCTGAGTGCAGAAAACAATCTTCTTGCCTGAATGGGGAGGGGGGTCAACGACAGATCCCAAATCATGTCTCAGGTCTTATTACCAATGAGCTGTAGCCAGGGAGTCACTAGAAGCTGGATGGAGGTTTGTGTCACTGTGAAACCAATGGCCGCTGTCAGGCAAATATAAAAGCCGGTCAGCAAGGAAGGAATGGCAGTGCTGATAAGGGGAACTCATTGCAGGAGCGACTGAGGCGGGGAAATAGGATGATAAGAAACAGGAGCAGGAGGATTTGATTTGTCAAGCCAGCCGCGCCATTCAATAAAAACAAGGCTGATCTGACTGTGGCCTTATCTCTACTTTCCTGCCTGTCCCCAAATCCTTTAACTCCTCTGACAATCAAATATCTGTCTAACTCAGCCTTGAATATAGTCAATGTCCCAGCCTACAATATTCTCCATGGAAGAGAATTTCACGAACTAATGATGTTCTGAGAGCAGAGAGAAGAAATTCCTCCTCATCATCTTAAATGGGATACGTGTTTTGAAACGGTGCTCCCAGTTCTCGCTTGCCACAGGAGAGGAAAGATCCTCCCATCGTTCACCCTGTCAAACCCCCTCAGAATGTTTTATGTTTCAATAAGATCACCTTTTATTCTTCTAAACTAAGTACTGGTGAGCAGGTTATCAGTGGCTGCGTAAGTACCACCTTTTGGCATTTTTAATGACACCTTCCATTATTTTAGAGATGATGAAGAGTAGACCCATGAGGAAGTAATTGGTCAGATTGTATTTTCCCTGGTTCTTATTGTCATACCTGAACAATTTTCTACTTTTTGGGTAGATGTCAGTGTAGGAGCTGTACTGGAACAGCTTGACTAGGGATGTAGCTAGCTCTGGAGCATGGGTTGTTAGTACTATGCTGGGATGTTATCAGGGTTCATGGTCTTTGGTGTATCTAGTTATTTCTTGATATCATATGGAATTAATCAAATTGCCTGAAAACTGGCATGTGTGATGGAGGGGAACTCAGTAGGAGAACTCAGGAGGAGACCAAGATGGATTATCCACTTGACACTTTTGGCTGAAGATGGTTGCAAATCCTTCAGTCTTGCCTTTTGTACTGATATTTATTGCTTTTCCATTATTGAGGATCGGAATGTTTATGGAGCATTCTCTTCCTGTTAGTTGTTTCATTGTCCACTACCATTCATGGCTCGATGTGGCAGGACTGCATCTGACTCATTGGCTGTGGTATCACTTAACTCTGTTAACATGCTGCTGTTTTTAGTCCAATGTGGTAGCTTTATTGACATCTCATGTTTTGGCATGCTTGATGCTGCACCCTTCTGCACTCCTTTTTGAACCGGATGATAATGGCTTGATGATAACGGTCTTGTGGGAGATATGCTAGGTTTAAGGATTACAGGTTATGATTGAATAAAATCCTGCTGCTGATGGCCCACATCACCTCATGAATGCGCAGTTTTGAGTTGCAAGGTCTGTTCTGAATCTATCCCATTTAGTACAGTGATAGCATCACACAACAGGAATGGTTGTTGGAAGTTCTGGGGTATAGATGTTTCAGTAAGAGTAGGGAAGGTGGTAAAAGAGGTGGAGGAGTAGCACTGTTAATCAAGGATAGTTTAACGGCTGCAGAAAGGCAGTTCAAAGGGGATTTGTCTACTGAGGGCCGAAGTTAGAAATAGGAAAAGAGCGGTCACATTGTTAGGAGTTTTCTATAGGCCCCCAAATAGTATCAGAGATGTGGAGGAATAAATTGCAAAACAGATTATGGATAGGTGTGGAGGTCTCAGGGTAGTTGTCATGGGTGACTTTAACTTTCCAAATATTGATTGGGACCTCTATGGGTCGAACAGTTCGGATGGGGCAGTTTTTGTACAGTGTGTACAGGAGGGTTTCCTGACACAATATGTGGATAGGCCGACAAGAGGAGGGGGGGGGGGGGGCACATTGGATTTGGCACTGGGCAATGAACCGGGCCAAGTGTTAGATTTGTTTGTGGGCGAGCACTTTGGAGACAGTGACCACAATTCGGTGTCTTTCACTATTGCAATGGAGAGGGATAGGTCCATATGGCAGGGCAAGGTTTATAATTGGGTGAGGGATAATTATGATGCAATTAGGCAAGAATTATGGAGCATAAGATGGGAACAGAAATTGTCAGGGAAAGGCACAAATGAAAAGTGGAGCTTGTTCAAGGAGCAAATACTGCGTTTCCTTCATAGGTAGGTCCCTGTCAGGCAGGGAGGGAATGGCCGTGTGAGGGAACCATGGTTCACAAAAGAGGTTGAATGTCTTGTAAGATGAAAAAGGAAGAGTATGTAAGGATGAGAAAACAAGGTTCAGTTGGGTCGCTTGAGGGTTGCAAGGTAGCAAGGAATGAGCTTTAAAAAAAAGGGCTTAGGAGAGCGAGGAGGGGGCATGAGAAGTCCTTGGTGGGTTGGATCAAGGAACACACCAAGGCTTTTTACTCTTTTGTGAGAAATAAAAGAATGACCAGGGTGAGGGTAGGGCCGGTCAAGGACAGCAGTGGGAACTTGTGCATGGAGTCAGAAGAAATAGGAGAGGTGTTGAATGAATACTTTTCTTCAGTGTTCACCAAGGAGAGGGGCCATGTTTTTGAGGATGAGCGTGTGATACAGGCGGGTAGGCTGGAGGAGGTAGATGTTCTGAGGAAAGATGTATTCTCAATTTTGAAAAACCTGAGGGTTGACAAGTCCCCTGGGCCAGATGGTATATATCCAAGGATCCAAGGGGTGAGATTGCAGAGCCTTTGGCTTTGATCTTTGGGTCCTCACTGTCCATGGGGATAGTGCCAGAGGACTGGAGAGTGGCGAATGTTGTTCCTCTGTTCAAGAAAGGCAATAGGAATGACCCTGGTAATTATAGACCAGTTAGTCTTACTTCAGTGGTCGGTAATTTAATGGAAAGGGTCCTGAAGGATAGGATTTATGACCATTTGGAAAGATGCAGCTTAATCCGGGATAGTCAACAGGGATTCGTGAAGAGTAAGTCTTGCCTCACAAATTTGTTTGAATTCTTTGAGGAGGTAACTAAGTGTGTAGAAGATGAAGGTAGAGCAGTTGATGTCGTATACATGGATTTTAGTAAGGCGTTTGATAAGGTTCCCCATGGTCGGCTCATGAAGAAAGTAAGGAGGTGTGGGATAGAGGGAACTTTGGCAAATTGGATAAGTAACTGGCTATCACATAGAAGACAGAGGGTGGTGGTGGATGGAAAATTTTCAGACTGGAGACCAGTTATCAGCGGTGTACCACAGGGATCAGTGCTGGGTCCTCTGCTATTTGTAATTTTTATCAATGACTTGGAGGAGGGGGCTGAAGGGTGGGTCAGTAAATTTGCTGATGACACCAAGATTGGTGGAGTAATGGATGAGGTGGGGGGCTGTTGTAACTGCAAAGAGACATTGATAGGATGCAGAGCTGGGCCAAAAAATGGCAGATGGAGTTTAACCCTGATAAGTGCGAGGTAATTCATTTTGGTAGAAAAAATTTGAATGCAGATTACAGGGTCAATGGCAGGGTTCTGAGGAATGTGGAGGAAAAGAGAGATCTCGGGGTTCATGTCCACAGATCTCTGAAGGTTGCCACTCAAGTGGATAGAGCCGTGAAGAAGGCTTATAGTGTGTTAGCGTTTATTAACAGGGGGCTTGAGTTTAAGAGCCGCGGGGTTATGCTGCAACTATATATGACCCTGGTGAGACCACATTTTGGAGTATTGTGTGCAATTCTGGTCACCTCACTATAGGAAGGATGTGGAAGCATTGGAAAGGGTGCAAAGGAGATTTACCAGGATGCTGCCTGGTTTGCAGGATAGGTCTTATGAGGAAAGGTTGAGGGAGCTAGGGCTTTTCTCTTTGGAGCGGAGGAGGATGAGAGGCGACTTACTAGAGGTTTATAAGATGATGAGGGAGATAGATAGAGTGGACATTCAGAGACTATTTCCTCGGGTGGATGTAACTGTTACAAGGGGGCATAACTATAAGATTCAGGGTGGGAGATACAGGAGGGATGTCCGAGGTAGGTTCTTTACTCAGAGAGTGGTTAGGTTGTGGAATGGACTGCTGCTGTGATAGTGGAGTCGGACACTTTAGGAACTTCCAAGCGGTTATTGAATAGGCACATGGAGCACACCAGAATGACAGGGAGTGGGATAGCTTGATCTGGGTTTCGGACAATGCTCGGCACAACATCAAGGGCCGAAGAGCCTGTTCTGTGCTGTACTGTTCTATGTTCTATGTTCTAACATGGTGGAGGATAATCTAATTGTGAAAATGGGACTTTGTCTCCACAAGGAAATCACTTCTACCAATACTGTCATGGACAGATTCATCTGTGACAAGTATCCATAGAATCCCTACAGTGTAGAAGGAGACCTATTTGGCCCATTTAGTCTGCACCAAACCTCTGAAAGAGCACTCTAATCAGGCCAATTCCCCTGCCCTATCCCTGTAACCCCACACATTGATTGTGTCCAATTTACCTAACCTGCACATCTTTGGACTGTGAGAGAAAACTGGAGCACCCACGCAGACATAGTGAGAACGTGCAAACTCTACACTGACAGTCAGTCAAGGCTGGAATCAAACCTGGGTCCTTGCCACTGTGAGGCAGCAGTGCTAACCACTGTGCCACCATGCTGCCTCATGGGCGAGTTCAATAGGTTTTCCCCATTTGTTCTCTCACAACCATGAAAGGGATAGTCTGACGGGTATGTCCTTCAGAACTCAACCAGCTCAGTCAGGAAAAGTGCCACCAAGCCACCCTTCGTTATGAACATGAAGTAAGAGTAGAGTTTGCCATCCTTCTTCCAATTAATGTTCAGCATGGAGGAAGGAGCACTGATTCACCAGCTGAGAGCAGGTGGTAAGTAGTAGTTAGCAAGTTGTTTCCTTGCTCATGTTTGACCTGATACCATGAGAGTTAATTGAGTTTGAAGTCAATGTGATCCCAGGATCACTTCCTCCTCTATACCATGTTGCTGCCACCTCGGTGGGTCTGTCCTGCCAGTAGGACAGGACATACCCAGAAATGGTGCGAGGGAGAAGTAGGGAAATTTTCTCAAAGGTATGATTCAGTGAACATGACTATGTCAGGCTGTTGCTTGATGAGTCTGTGCGACAGCTCTCCCTATTTTGTCACCAGATCCCAGATGCAAATGAGGGTTGACTGAGCATTGCCATTTCTACTGCCCAATCAGTGCCACATACAAAGAACAAAGAAAAGTACAGCACCGCAACAGGCCCTTCAGCCCTCCAAGCCTGCGCCGACCATGTTGCCCGCCTAAACTAAAAACTTCTAAACTTCCCGAGTCCGTATCCCTCTATTCCCATCCTATTCATGTGTTTGTCAAGATGCTCCTTAAACATGACATTTTTTATTTGGCATTTCTGTAATGGTTCGATGCAACTAAGTGGCTTTCTAGGTCATTTCAGTAGGCAGTTAATTAAGAATCAACCACATTGCTGTGGGTCCAACCCGATTTGCTTCCATAATGGTAGGTCATTAGTAAACCAGGGTGGGTTTTAATAACAATCCAGTAATTTCATGATCACCATTATGAAATGAAATGAAAATCGCTTATTGTCACAAGTAGGCCTGTTCAGGGAGGCTGGTACGGGAATTGAAGCATGCTGCTGGCCTGCCTTGGTCTGCTTCAGAAGCCAGCTCTTTAACCCTGTGCTAATCCAGCCTCATTATTGATGCTTGCTTTTAATTCCAGATTTATTAATTAAGTTAATTTAAATTCCACCAGGTGCTATGTAAATTGGATTTGTTTACTGTAACATGTACCAAGGTACAGTGAAAAGTATTTTTCTGTGAGAAGCTCAACAGATCATTAAGTACATGAAAAGAAAAGGAAATAAAAGAAAATACATGATAGAGCAACACAAGGTACACAAAGTAACTATATAACATCGACATCGGGTGAAGCATACAGGGGTGTAGTGTTAATCAGGTCAGTCCATAAGAGGTTGTTTAGGAGTGTGGTAACAGTGGGAAAGAAGCTGTTTTTGAGTCTGTTCATGCGTGTTCTCAGACTTTTATACCTCCTGCCCGATGGGAGAGGTTGGAAGAATGAGTAGGCCAAGTAGGAGGGGCCTTTGATTATGCTGCCCGCTTTCCCCAGGCAGCGGGAGGTGTAGATAGAGTCAATGGATGGGAGGTAGGTTTGTGTGATATACTGGGCTGTGTTCACGACTCTCTGAAGTTTCTTGCTGTCCTGGACCGAGCAGTTGCCATACCAGGCTGTGATGCAGCCAGATAGGATGCTTTCCATGGTGCATCTGTAAAAGTTGGTCAGAATTAATGTGGATATGCTAAATTTCCTTAGTTTTCTGAGGAAGTAGAGGCGCTGTTGTGCTTTCTTGGTGGTAGCATCAACGAAGGTGGACCAGGACAGATTTTTGGAGATGTGTACCCCTAGGAATTTGAAACTGCTAACCATCTCCACCTCGGCCCCGTTGATGCTGGCAGGGGTGTGTACAGGACTTTGCTTTCTGAAGTCAATGACCAGCTCTTTAGTTTTGCTGGCATTGAGGGATAGATTGTTGTCACTGTACCACTCCACTAGGTTCTCAATCTCCCTCCTATGTGGTGGGATTGTTCTGTGCTGTACTGTTCTATGTTCTATGTTCTAAAGCTAACCAAAATCAACTTACATGTTTCCGATTCTGGCAAATTTGCCTCACCAACTGAGGCCTCATTTTCACCAAAGCGTAAAACCAATTAAAGAAGTGCACAGCGTAGGAATTCATCTTTTGTTCGTAATTATTTAAAATTTAAGGATTAAGACTAATTCAACAAGAAAGAATCACTATGAGAGTCGTTTAATGGAACTAAATGGTCTCCATGATTTTGTAGCTCCTATTAGACAATTATACCTATACCAAGATAGTTCACAATTATATTTTCCTTGCCCTCGGGGGAAACTGGTCTTCTAAAACAAAAGCTAATGCCAAATACATTATGTACAAATCAAGCCACCATGATGTGAAATAGAACTTTTATTACCAATTATTACAATTTTATTACACACATGTGTACTTCAACAACCAAGTCTTTATTCACAAAAATATCGAACAGTAATGACTGTCATATTTATGGATTGGGCACAAATAGGCATTAGACAATCAAATAAAGAATGTGCTGAGATTTCGCTGTCATGTATAATTCAAATGCAACAACTTACAAGTCATTTACTGATATGTCTTGCCATATGAGGCTGAAATTACTAAATGAGGCTTTCAGCATGGGCAGTTACCTACTGTTTTTAATTAGCTTTTCGAAGCAAATTATTCAAAGGAAACAGTTGGGGAATGCTTTATTACAGTGGTTATAGACATTTACACATCTACAGCTCAAAAGTATGCAAAATTATGCAAATTCAGTCACAAATGCAACCATCTCTATAGACTCCTTTGGCATCCTAATGAGGTCCTTTGTTTTTGCAAAATGAAACGCCAGCGTAATTTTATTTAAGAATAACTGAAAGTAAACTGATTGAAACTGTTCTTTTTCGGGATTTTTTACTGTCCAAAGACACTACTTATCTCTCAGGCAGCTATGACTATCTGTTGGCATAGTGTCATGTTTCCAGGCAACAAATTATTGAAGGCCAAAACTTCAAATAGTATAACCCTGAAACTTCTGAACCATCAGAAAGTAGAGGGTAATTGGTATCCATCTTCAGCTTCCAAAATCAATTGATAGTTTTCTAATTGTGCAGAATTTAAAAGTTGTTTCTATTTTACTTCTACAACAGTAGGAGTAGAAGAAAATGAATTGCATCAGCTTAACTAAAGGAAATTAGGATTTAAGTGCCCAGTACCTCAAAATTCAGCAATGGGAGGACAGACAAACACAAATCAGTTACTAGGAGGCTGCTAGGTTTCGAAAGGGAGGCCTGAATTTTCGGACAGGTGGATAAAGTTTCTACATGATGATTACCGGCAAAGGCTTGGATCCTGAAGCAACAGCCCACGCACCCAGCCTCAGCCATTTATACAGTTGAGGAGAATGGGAGCAGATTATAAATTGCACATCCGTGGTTCCAGAAGCAGCTCCCCATATAAATCAACAGCTGCCTCCATTCATGTGTGATTTTGGTAAGGTAGCTGTCTGGAACCCTAAATGTGCAGATTTGAACTGGTAGGAGTACGTCTGAACCTTGTAGATTTGTTTGGATAGGCAGGGAGAGGTAAGGCGCCTGACACAGTGGTTAGCAATGCTGTCTCATAGCGCCAGAGACGGGCGAGTGGTTGGGGGGGGGGGGGGGGGGGGAGGGGGGAAGCCCCCCGACCAGGCTCATTACATGGAACGTCAGAGGGTTGAATGGGCCAGTCAAGAGGGCTCACGTGTTTGCGCATTTGAGAGGGCTGAAGGGGGACGTGGAAATGCTACAAGAGACACACCTAAAGGTATAGACCAGACGAGATTGAGAAAGGGGTGGGTTGGCCAAGTATTCCACTCAGGGCTCAGTGGGACCCTGGCGCTGTGAAGCAACAGTGCTAACCACTGTGCTACCATCCTGCTCTCACCCTGCATCTCTCTCCCACCTTCCACAGCTCTCATTACACTTTCCTCCCCTTGTCTCAGTCAGGCCACTTTGCTGTCACCCTCCGCCCCCCACCCGTCACCCGAGGCCTCGCCTTATACTCCAACCCTGAGAGAACGTGGTGGCTGCATCAGTCCTGCAAGCACAGTGCTGTTCAGATAGATGTGTGGCACCAGGGGAAAGGAGACCCCAGTACTCTCCAACCACTGGCACTCTATTCATCTGAGACGGTAACACAGGAGGATCCATGGGTCCAGTAACATGGTGCTGTCCATGACCACTAGCTTGTCATGGAGATGGAGAGAAGGATACTTCAGCAGCACAGCACTATGACAGAAAGGCTTTGTTTTCACTGACTACAAAGTTTCTTGCAAACTGTGCACTGCCTTGTGCATGCCTCTCTTATGTGAGCGGATTTTAGGCTGATATAACTTCACGCTGGCGTGAATTAAGATCTGGAAGGCCTGATGGTATGCCAGTGGCCAGCTGTTTTAATGAGCATTCTTAAGATGAAAATCAATGATTTTCATCTTAAAGATTTCCCCAACATTTGTCAGAGTGTCACACTCTGACTGAAAACTGATGCGTATCCATATGGAAACACATTATGAAAAGTATTTGACATTAAATATGTCAAAGATCTGGGTTGTTCTCAATAGCCTCCATTGTCTGAAAACCGATGTGGTTTGTGAGAACTCAAACCTCCAAGATGGTTAATTTGTCTAACATTTCACATACATCTTCCCAGACATTGGAGTTAGATTGTATACCACTGGAAGTTAAAACTTGGATTCTTTGGCCGCGCCTGCCGCAAGATGTCACAGGCAGGACACGGACCATGTAAAGATCCATGACCTCGGGCGGGAATTTCTGGTCGCCGGGCAGGTGTGGCCGGGGAATTCTGCCCTTTGTCAACTCAATATAATTTTATCTTCAAAGTCGAATCAAAATTCCTTCCTGATAAAATATCATAAAATAATATCATATCTAATTTGTGCACTAAAATTTCAACAACAATTTAAACATTGACACATTTGGTAGTACCGATAAGGGGGAAACAATGGGTGGAATTCTCCAGTTCCCCAGCCATGTGTCTCTCGGTGGCATGCCGTTCGCTGGTGGCAAAATTTCCCATTGAAAGCACCTCACACCACCGCAAAATCTATGGCGGTGCGCTGCCGATGGGAAAAGTGAATCACAACGACCGAAGAATTCCAGTTAATATATGCTAAATGGTACAATTTTAAAGGAAAAGTAAGAATAGAGGATGTCTGAGGTTGTCTGTGGACATATCTTTGAAGGTAGCTCGACAGTGTGATGAATATAGGAATTCTTTATGTAGCTTGTATTATATATATACATCTGTTGCAGTAATATCTTTTAAAAATCCTGGTTTAACATACAGGTGGGGCGGTGTGTCTGCAAAAGGTACAATTAAGATGATGTAAAAGTGGATAATCAATCATTCCAATCATGTACTTGTTTACAAAGAGATGCCTAATGGAACTTTGTTATGATAGCTGGAGATTCCCTGGAGAGTAGATAGTTTGGGTCATTGTGTTTAGACGTAGGAAGCAGGTCATGGGATCTGAGTCGGATAAAGATTATGTAATTAATGGGAGGAGCCAGGTCTGTCTGTAGTATTGCAGTTTGATAGAGATTTGGCAGTCTGCTAGGCGTTTTTAGGTTGAGCGGCATTTTTGCCAAATGCTGTCAGGTTGAGCAGGAGTCTGACAGAGCCAGAATGATTTGCAGATGGTCCCTGAAAGGCTCTCTCTCCAGTTTTCTGAAAGGGAATCTCTACACAATAGTACAGCAAGTATCCCTGTGTTTGCTAACTTTATTTCTCAGTGGTCTTAGGCTAATAGGGGGATTTAAAAAATAAAATGTTTTAGATCAAGAAGGTTCCAAATAGCGTAAATAAGGAGAAGCTGTTTCAAATGGCTGAATGGTCGATAACCAGTGGGCAAAGGATTTAGAGGTGAAATGAAGAAAATCATTTTCATGCAATGACTGGTTTGCACTTAAATTAGTTGATGCAGAGGTAGAAACAGAATCAATATTTAACTTTCAAAGAGACTTGAATTTATACTTGAGGGAGAAAAAAATGCAGGGAAATCAGGAAAGAGCAGGGGCCTGGGACACACTCTTCGAAAGAATCAGCACAGACACGATGAGTCAAACAGCGTCCTGCTCCTCTGTACTATTATATGATCCTATAATTTTATATTGCCTTACACACCAAATAATACATCCCAAGATGGTTCAGAGAAAGGATGAGAAGCCACAATAAGAGATAGCTGGAAGATTGATCCAAAGGCTTGGTAAACAAGTGGATTTCATCAGGATCCTATAGAATGAGGAGAGTTTGCTGGATTAAGGGATTATTTGTGGGTTCTAGGAATCTGAAGGCATGGCTGACAATGGTGTGGCAAAAGGAGGGATGATCCATTAGAAGCAAAGTCAGGGAAAAGAAAGGTTTGATGGTTGGCAGTGTAGTTGGTGGGGCAGGGATAAGGGTGAGAGTGGAGTTGGCATTGCAGAGCTTAAGATGTTTCAGAAATAAAGGTAAAGCCACAAAGGGATTTTAACATCAGGATCAGAGGGGAAAGAAAGAGCCAAAGTAAACAGAATTGAGATTGAGTACGGATGTGACAGATTGAGGGTGGGAAGAGAAGCCATTGTTTGAAATACAGCAGCCGTGATCAATAAGAATAGAATGAAAGGAAATAAATACTTGCATTTATATAGTGTTTTTCATGAACACCGGGCATCTCAACAGATGAATGAAATGTTTTTAAGTGTAGTCTGTTGTCATGCGAGAAGCATGGCAACAAGTCTGCACGCTGCAATCTCCGACAAACAACAGGGACAATGACCAGAAAATTATTTTTTTGTGATATTGGGCAAGATTCTCCATTTGGAATACTACGGGCGGAATTCTCCGCAAGGCCTGACGCCATTGTGAAACCCGGAGAAGTTCATAGCGGCGTCGGAGGCCCCTTCTCGCCCCCTATTCTCTCCCCCCAGGGGCTAGGGGGGCTGTGCCGTAAATCTCGGCCGCGGGGCCTTGTCGCTGGCGTCAAGGCCCGGCGGGCTGAGAATGATGCGGCTGGCGCGCCTAATGACGTCAGCACGCATGCGCAGGTTGGCCGGCTCCAACCCACGCATGCGCAGTTACCGTCTTGCCCTCCGCTGCCCCGCAAGACGTGGCGGCTTGATCTTGCTGGGCGGCGGAGGGAAAAGAGTGCATCCCTTTGAGACGCCGGCCCGATGATCGGTGGGCACCGATCGCGGGCCAGTCTCCTCCCGAGCACGGTCGTGGTGCTCACTCCCCTCTCCGTCCCCCACAAGCCACAAACCAGCTTTTGGCGCCATGTTCACGTCGGCAGCGACCAGGTGTGGTTGCCGCCAGTGTGAACTGGTCGGGAACGGCAGGCCACTCAGCCCATCCGGGTCGGAGAATCGCGGATCGCCGTGAAAAACGGCGGCCTGCAATTCTCCGAGCGGCATGTCGCAAAACGCGACACGCCATTTTGGGGTGGGTGGGAGAATCGCGGGGGGTGCCAGAGCGGCCCTCCCGCGATTCTCCCACCTGGCGTGGGAGCGGAGAATGTTCTCCCGTGGGATGAGAATTACTAGAGTTATGTTCCCCCTGGGAGCGCAAATCAGGGAGCAATTCACTATTTTCAAGGGAATCCCACTATCAGGCCGCTATTTTGAGCATCAAGTGTGTGATTGCAATGCATTTACCTGTCTTTGATGTGGTTGATGCTTGTAAATATTGGGGTTTCATCACTTAGAGGCACTCAGCCTTGAAGGGAGATGAATGAATCAAGGCTGCAGATGTTTTGGGGAAGTTGTCAATCACAGCCTACTATTCGAAATGAATGAATGGCTTGCAGCTTTACAGGATCTGAGGGGTTGAAACAAAGGTCACAGCTGCTCTTTTTCTAGGAATGGACACTTGGTGCCTCCAGATAAGTGTTACAACTGTAATTTCTGTCACTTTATCTGTCTAGACTGCTATCTAGCTTTCAGACAGGGGTCTTTTTTCTGGGAGGGTACCTCTAGTTAGGTAGTCTCTGTGGGGGTTCTTTTAGTTAGGGGGTCCCTATGGGGGTCTCTGGTTAGGGAATCTCTGCAGGGTTCCCTCTAGTAAAGGGGTCTATGTGGATGGTTTCTTTAGTTAGGTGACTGTGGCGGGTCCCCCTGTTAAGGTGGTCCCTGTGGGGATTCCCCATAAAGTGGGTCCCTGTGAGAGTCTATTTAGGGGTCTATTGGTGGGATCTCCAATGTTAGGGGGTCTCGGGTGAGGGGGTCCTGTGATGGGGGTCTGGTAGAGGAGGGGTGGGCAGGTTATGCATTGTGGGGCAGGGGAGGGTGGCCCTTGGATGCTTTGGGGGCAACCCCCTTGAGGGGTTACACCCTGGACCCACTCCAAGGGCTACTACGTCAGGCTCGCATTTAGTGAGACCTGTAGTAATCCTTGCCCAAGTCATTCCTGGCCCAGAAGACTGTAGAATCAGGAAGGGCTGGAGAATAGGGTGATGGGCCTGCTAAGTGGATGCAAATGGTTCATTAAGACCCATTTGCATTCATTTACATTCTCCCACTGATGTACAGTCATGAACCCAGATCCCATCGACAGCAAGGCGCCGGAGCGTCGTGATTGGATCGGCACCTGCCGATGCCTGGCCTAGATCCCGATTTTTAAATTCTCCACCGCATCAGGGACCCCGCTACCGGTGGCAGGCGACGGAGAATCCCAGCCGTTGAGTGAGGGATAAACATTGGCCAGGACATAGGGCATAACTCCTCTGCTCTTATTTAAAATAGTGCCATAGGGCCTTTTACATCTGCCAGAACAGACAAACCAGACATTAGTTTAACATTTCATCTGAAAGGCAGCACCTCCAACAATGCAACACTCCATCAGAGCCACAGTGAAATGTCAACCTCAACTTTATTTTCCAGAAATCTCATTAGGTTGGGCATTATAAGAGTTTTCCTGGAAAGGTTTGTTATGGTGGACGATGATAAAGGCTGCGGAATGGTCAGTGGGAAAGTGCATTGTCATCATGAACATATCATTTGTGATTTGGACTAGGCCCAATTTTTCATCCTGTTGGAGTGGCAAATATATGATTGTAGAAATTGAAACTGTAGGAGTGATGAGCATACATTTGGGAGGCAGCATGTTCAAAGACATTGCTAAGAAGAGCAAGGGCGAAGATATAAAATTAAGATAAGAATTTTACATTATAGGCACTGAGTTACCAGGCACCTATCCAATCTGCACGCACAGTGATGGTGGACAAATGGGATTTGGTGCAGTATCAAATCTAATGGAGAGTTTCAGATGAGCTGAGTTTATGTGGGGTGTTGTATTGGAGGTTGTCTGGGAGAACTTTGGAACAATCAAATCTGGAGGTGACAAATATGGCCAGAGGTAAGGGTCGAAGTAGCTTGTAAAGACAGATTAATGTCATGTTGACATTTGAAGGAGGACAACACATTTGAAAGGGAGTGTGACAATATCAGCCAACTGGGGACGAGAAAATGGAAATGCAGTCAAGAGAGCAACAGATGGGTTTCATGACAGTGATCAGCTCAGAGAGGGTATGAGGCAAGCTAAAAAAACAAACAAAGAGAGGACAGACTTTCAGCACCAGTAGAAGGATTTGGCCTCATAGATAAGGAGAAGAGGGGAAGAGAACAGAAACAGTTGAACGGATGGTCTCAATCATGGTGGTAAAGAAATACATGAGCTTCTTGCACTTACTGTGAGAGGTAATACCCCATAGCATGTCTTTAAGGTCATACAGCATAACATCAGGCAGCATTTTTCAGATTGCCCCATGGAATGTTAATTGACAGGAGACAGGTCGTCTGCCCCTCACTCAGGCAGAAGTCCCACCTTGGAGAGTTTCCTGCAAATCTGGGGGGGCCACCTGGGGGTTTTTGTGAAACTCTCCACCTCGATTTGATTTGATTTGTTATTGTCACATGTATTAGTATACAGTGAAAAGTATTGTTTCTTGCATGCTATGCAGACAACTCATATCGTACATAATGAAGGAAGAAGAGACTATAGAATGTAATGTTACAGTCACAGCTAGGATGTAGAAAAAAGATCAACTCAATACAAGATCGGTCCATTGTGGTAGTCACCGCTGACGTATATATTAGGTGATTTGTGGTAAGGCCCGCCCAGTAGGCGGAGTATAAATATGTGTGCTCCTCATACAGCAGCCATTTTGCCAGCTGCTGTAGGAGGCCACACACCTTACTGTAATAAAACCTCGATTACATCCAACTCTCATCTTTGTGTAATTGATCGTGCATCATCCATTCAAAAGTCTGATGGCAGCAGGGAAGAAAGAATCTATTCTTGAGTCGGTTGATACATAACCTCAAACTTTTGTATCTTTTTTCTGACAGAAGAAGGTGGAAGGGAGTATGTCCAGGGTGGGTGGGGACCTTAATTATGCTGGTTGCCTTTCTGAGGCAGCGGGAATTGTAAATGAGTCAATGAATGGGAGGCTGGTTTACGTGATGTACTGGGGTACATTCACAAGCTTTTGTAGTTTTCTGCCATCGTGGACAGAGCAGGAACCATACCAAGCTGTGATACAACCAGAAAGAATGCTTTCTATGGTGCATCTGTAGAAGTTGGTGAGAGTCGGAGCTGACATGGCAAATTTCTTTAATCTTCTAAGAAAGTAGAGTCATTGGTGGGCTTTCTTAACTATATAGTGTCAGCATGGTGGGACCAGGTCAGGTTGTTGGTAATCTGGACACCTAAAAACTTGAAGTTCTCGACCCTTTCTACTTCGTTCCCATTGACATAGACAGGGACATGTTCTCCTATACGCTTCCTGAAGTCGATGACAATCTCCTTCCTTTTGCTGACATTGAGGGAGAGATTATTTTTGTTTCACCAGTTCACCAGATCCTCTATCTCATTCCTGTACTCTGTCTCGGCATTGTTTGAAATTCGACCCACTATGGTGGTGTTATCAGCAAATTTGAAATCGAGTTGATGGAGAATTTAGCCACACAGTCATAGGTGTATAAGGAGTATAGTAGGGGGCTGAAGACACAGCCTTGTGGGGCACCGGTGTTGAGGATGATCGTGAAGGAGGTGGTGTTGCCATGGTTGTGGTCTGTGGATTAGGAAGTTCAGTACCTGATAACCCACTGACGGGGGACCGTAAAGTTCTGTCCACAATGACTGTAATTCATTGCCTATAAAAGGAAAAACATCACTGCTTGCTAACACCTCATTGCTGCCATTATAGCTGACAACACTGGAAGAAAAAAATGAGAAATTTCAGGACACGTTCAAAGATTTGGAGAAAAAGCTTGGAGAGAATCAAATCATCTGCAGAGAGAAGGAGGCACTTCTGGAGAGTCAGAAAAAAAGGGAAAAGGAGTTAGTTGCCACTGTACAAAGGTAAGATTTATTCAGGGATTCATTGTTCACCTTTCCATGAATTAGGATGTCCGTGAATATCAAACATTTATTAAAAGTGAATTGCTGTTTAGTCTTTTCAGAGTTACAGTGCAGAAGGAGGCCATTCAGCCCATCGAGTCTTCTGCACCGGTCCTTGGAAAGAGCACCCTACTTAAGCCCATGCCTCCACCCCATCCCCATAACCCAGTAACCCCACCTAACCTTTTACAAGACAGTTTGCCAGATTTTCAGAATTGAGGGCAATGATGAGATCATTGACGCAGTTGTGCCATCACAACACTGGTAACATGGGGTCCAACACTTTGTTCATTATTTTGAGAGTAACATTGGAGCAAAAACAGGAAAGGGATCAAATTCTCGGTGGAGGTAGAGGCATCTGAGCCTCCACCATATAGAAAGACTGGTGAAATATACTGGAGTTGATTTGACACTACTTAGTAATCATTTCACATATTTTCACTTAAAGTTTCTTCATCTTGCTCGATGGATTTTTTTTTCTGGACATTTTTGAGCAACCTACTGCGATCTCATAAAGACTACTGTTTCCATTGTTCAATGTTCAGTGCCAATTGCGTACGGGACCCTAAAGAATGACACAGGGCCCCTATCTAAATATTGTTAAAAGGCTGCTACCCATTTCAATTGGAATTCTGCCCATTCATTTCAAGGTACACTTGGAAGTGAGCAGTACCTTTTAAAATAGATTTTGGATGTGCATAGTTCTATTTCGCAGCTTGAATGACTCCATTAAGCGGATGAAAATTGATTCAAATGTGCACCCTTTAAAACCATATAGTACAACAATAATAAGTTCAGCATGCTTTAAAATATTTTGTGCCTGAAAATTCAGTCATCCCAGTACAAATTCCAGGCTCACATTGGTTAGGGGACTACACCGTTGACAACATGGGGTAGGTTCATTAATTTCATTACCATTAACAAGTGCCTGCATCACTTATGGTACATCAACCCCCCCCCCCCCCCCCCCCAACCCCAATCTCCCCCCCCCCCCCCCCTCCCCCCCACCCCCCACCCACACATAAAGAGGCAGTAACTCCCACATTCAGTGCTCCCTACTGCCGCCCTACTCAAATTGATTTTTGGGGCAGACAGAGAAACATTGGTTCTAGCTTGAGACGCCTTGGGCTTAATTTTAACACTTTGTAGGTGGATGTGTTTTGAATGAGTTAAAATCAGTCCCAATGAACCTGAAACTATTGTCTGGTCATCCTGATCTACTGCTCCCCAAAGAACTGTTTGAGGCATGATTTCTTTGTTTATTATTTTTGAATAATGGTACACCTTTGTTTGGATAAAATGATTGTGTGTGGTTGGTTTTCTTTTTTAAAAATAGCCAATATTTTTAAGATGCAGCTGCACAAATCTCTTTAACTACAAGCCTTCAAGGTGTATTATAGTATGTTGATATAAGACAACGACTGTCTTTGTTATAAAAACACAGGCAGCATCTGTGGAGAAAGAAAAACAGCCAACAATTCGGGTGAATGACTTGTATTTATGTTCAGTTTGCAGCAGAAAGTAGAGAAGTGCCTAGAAGATGGAATTCGGCTTCCCATGCTGGACATGAAGCAACTTCAGTGTGAGAACGACTATCTCAGAAAAAAGTGTGACCATGCCAGCAAGGTTAGATGTTGCCCTTTGATATTCATGTATCAGAGAAACATAGAAAATAGAAGCAGGAGGAGGCCATTCGGCCCTTCGAGCCTGCTCTGCTATTCATTATGATCATGGCTGATCATCAAATTTAATACTCTGATCCTGCCTCCCCCCCTCCCCCCTTATCTCTTGACCCCTTTATCCCCAAGAGCTAAATCTAATTTCTTCTTCATGTTACACAACATTTTGGCCTCAACTACTTTCTGTAGTAGCGAATTCCACAGATTCACCACTCTCTGGGTGAACTACGACCCACTAGTTCTGGACTCCCCCACTATCAGGAACATTCTTTCTGAATCTATCCTGTCTAATGCTGTTCGAATTTTGTAAGTTTCCATGAGAACCCCTCTCACTCTTCTAAACTCCAATGAATATAATTCTAGCCGACTTAGTCTCTCCTCATATGACAGTCTCGCCATCCCAGGAATCAGCCTGGTAAACCTTCGCTGCACTCCCTCCAGAGCAAGAACATCCTTCCTCAGATAAAGGCACCAAAATGGCACACGATACTCCAGGTGTGGCCTCATCAATGCCCTATACAATTGCAGTAAACCTTCTCTATTCCTATACTCAAATCTTCTCAAGATTAAGGCCGGTATTCCATTTGCCCTCTTTACTGCCTGCTGTATCTGCACGCTAACTTTCAGCGACTGATGCATGATGACACCAAGGTCTCACTGAATATCCACTTTCCCAATTTGCACCCATTCAAAAAATAATCTGCTTTCCTATTTTTGCTTCCGAAGCTCACAGTTCACCCTCCTTCCCACTCCACCAAATTTGGAGTTAATATATATTGTTCCCTTGCCCAAATCATTAATATATAGTGTGAACAGTTGGGGTCCTAGCACAGATCCCTGCGGTACCCCACTAGTCACTGCCTGCCAATCAGATTCCTCTCTGCTAACCAGCTTTTAATCCATCTCAAGACATTAAACCCTCTCCAATTGCTCTGGCAAGTACCACCCCTCACTCCCCCTCCCCAAGGACATCAGTCCTGCTCCTGCCCAGGTTTAACCCGTCCAGTTTGTCCAGGTCCCACCTCCCCAGAACCGGTCCCAATGCCCCATATGTTTTATAAGCTCCTTCCAACTTGCCTTGCCTGCCACACTTATATAGGGCGAAATTCTCCAACCCCCAGCAGGGTCGGAGAATCGCCCGGGGCCGCCGAAAATCCCGCCCCCGCCGTGGCAGAGATTCTCCGCCACCCGGGAAGTGGCGGTGGCAGGAATCTCGCCACTCCGATCGGAGAGGCCCCTGCGGTGATTCTCCGGCCCGGATGGGACGAAGTCCCGCCGCTGGGAGGCCTCTCCTGCTGCCGAGGTTTGAACCACCTCTGGAACGGCGGGATCAGCGGCGCGAGCAGGCCCCCGGGGCCCTGGGGGTGGGGGGGGGATCAAACCCTGGGGGGTGCCCCCACTGTGGCCTGGCCCGCGATCGGGGCCCCCCGCTCTGACTCCGTGCCAGTGCCCTGGGTGCACTATTTTCCGCCACGGCCTCCGCCATGGCGGAAGCGGAAGAGAACCCCACATCGCGCATGCGCCGGCAGTGACGTTAGCGGCCAGCTGCCGCTGACATCACTGCCAGCGCATGCGCCGATTGGCAGCCAGTCTTCTGGTGCAAACCGCTCCGGCGCGGGGCTGGCCCCCAAAGGTGGGGAGAATTCCCCACCTTTGGGGAGGCCTGACCCCTGAGTGGTTGGCGCTACTCCCCGACGCCGGCACCCTCCGTCATGCCGGGTAGGGGAGAATGCCGCCCCCAATCTGTAAATTTGGCCACAGTACACTCTGTTCCTTTCTCCAAATCATTAATACATATTGTGAAGAGCTGTGGTCCCAGCACCGATTCCTGTGACATTCCACGGGTTACTGCTCTTCAATCTGAGAAAGACCCCCCCTATTACTACTCGCTGCTTCCTGTTCATTAGCCAATCCTCTATCCATGTCAGTATATTACCTCCAACACCATGAGCTCCTATCTTGCATTGTAGCCTTTTGTGTGACACCTTATTAAATGCCTTCTGAAAATCCAAATACACAATACTAACTGATTCTCCTCTATCTACTCGAGCTGATATGTCCTCAAAAGACTCGAGTAAATTTGTCAGATGTATTCCCCCTTCAGGACTACCAATGTATCCATGATCTCTGTACCTGCCTTCTTTAAGATCCTGGAGTCCAAACCAACTAGTACAGAGGGCTCGTCAACCTTGAACCCCATTAGTTTGCTTTAAATTAATTCTCTGTTGATGGTGATGGTATTTCATTCCTCCCCTGTATTTTTTTTACGATTTCTGGGATGCTTGAAGTATCCTCTACATTAAAGATCAATGCAAAATATGTATTTACCTCCTCTGCCATTTCTTGGTTCCCCATAATTACTTCCCCAGTTTTATTATCTAAGGGGCCAAATCTTTATTTTACTTCGCTCTTCCTTTTAATGTACTTAAAATCACGTCAGTTTTTATGTTTCTGGCTAGTTTGCCCTCATAGCTTATTTTCTCCTTCCTGATTTTTTTTTAGTCCATCTTTGTGTACTCTTATTCTTCCCCATTCTTCCAGCCTTCCACTGACCTTTGCCATCTCATATGTTTCCGCTTTCAACTTAATACCCTTCTTAAATTCCCTGATAATCCATGGTAGGTTTTTTCTCTCCTTAGAATCTTTCCTCCTCACTGGGATGTATTTTTGCTGGGAGTCATGAATTCTCCCTAAATGACTACCACTGTTCATCTATTTTATATAACCAATCCACCTTGGTCAATTCCATCCTCAAAGCTTCATAATTCCTCATCCTTAAGTTTAACATGAATATTTCAGTCTCTGTTTTCTCACTCAGCTGAATGCTAAGTTGTATCATACTGTGATCATTACAGATATTAAACTTATCACATTGTACATTACCATATCCAAAACAGCTTGATTCCTAGTTGGCTCCATAATACATTGCTCCAAAAAATATCCGAAATGCACTCTATGAATTCATTCTCTTGGCTGCCATTTCCAATTTGATTAGCCCAATCTATATGAAAACAAAAATCGGCCATGATTAATGCAGTGCTCTTTTTTTTTTGAAAAACATTTTATTAAGGCGTTTATAATTTTATAATAATAACAGTAAACAGTACACATACAAATATAAACATAGTGCAAAGACCGCCTCACTCCCTCATAAGTCCCACCTCCTCCTCTAAATGGTAACCTAACTCCACCCCCCCCCCCACCCCCTCACTTCTACTGACAGTTTTCTCCGAAGAAGTCGACAAACGACTGCCACCTCCGGACGAACCCGAGCATTGACCCTCTGAGGGTGAAATTTATTTTCTGAAGTCTGAGAATCCAGGCCATGTCACGAAGCCAGACCTCTGAATTCGGGGGATTCAAGTCCCTCCACGCTAACAATATCTGTCTCCGAGCTACCAAGGAGGCAAAGGCCAAGTCGTCAACCTCTCTCACCCCCTGGACTCCCGGATCTTCCGACACTCCGAAAAACACCACCTCTGGACTCGGCACCACCCTTATTTTTAACACCGTGGACGTGACATCTGTAAAACCTTGCCGAAATCCCCTAAGCTTTGGACATGCCCAAAACATATGGACATGGTTTACTGGGCTTCCTGCACATATCGCACACTTGTCCTCTATCCCAAAAAGCTTGCTCATCCGCGCCACCATCATGTGTGCCCGGTGTACAACCTTAGACTGAATCAGGCTGAGCCTGGCACATGATGAGGATGTGTTGACTCTGCTTAACGCATCCACCCAAAGACTTGCCTCTATCTCCCCCCCAGCTCATCCTCCCTCTCACTTACACTTTAGCTCCTCTGTCTGCGTTTCCTCCAACTCCATGAGTTTTTTATAAATATCCGAAACCTTCCCCTCTCCCACCCCGTGCTGGAAACTACCCTGTCCTGTATCCCACGTGGCGGTAGGAGTGGAGAGGTCAAAATCTGCCTGAGCAAAAAAATCACGTACCTGCAGATATTTGAATCCACTTCCTGCTCGCAGTTCAAATTTCTCCTCTAAATCCTTAAAACAGGGGTAGCTCGCATCTATAAATAGATCCCCTGTTGCCCTTTTTAATAATGTTGCTCTATTTATAATATGATGTTGTGTCCCAACAACGTCGCCAATACTGTTGGTATTTCTATTTATCTCGGTGAACAACAAGTCTTTCCCTTATACGGGTCGAATGACCACACAACTAGTTAGTCAGTTTAAAAGATGGTTTATTTACACACACAAGGATTACCGACATACAGACACACTACCTGCTATGAGTTAAACTACACCTATCAGCTACAATAACCTATACTTAACTTCAGGGCGACCGGCGCTATGCAGATTGATAAGGGAATTAAGGCCTGGGTTGGCCATAATTCCCATGGTCCTTTGTAGGTGGCCATCTCAGATGGCTACACCCCCATCCTCTGAATCCCTGCTCTCTGCCATCTCCAAAACCCCCCATCCAGCCTTCCCGGTACAAACCGATGGTTACTGCAAATTGGGGCCCAGACCGATCCTCTCTCCACTCTCATATCCTTCCTCTACTACCACTGGGCTTGTGGAGTACCGGGCCGGCAAGAACGGCAGAGGTGCTGTTACCAATGCCCCCAAACTTGTGTCCTTGCATTATGCCACCTCTACTTGCTCCCACACCGACCACCCCCCTATCCCACTACCCACTTCCTACTCATGGCTATATTTGCCACTCAATAATAGTTGCTAAAGTTCGGCAGTGCCAACCCACCCTCTCCTCGACTACGCGCCAGCAATACTTTCTTACCCGCCCACACAAAACCCAAAATCACCTTGTTTACTCGTTTTAAAAAGGCCCTTGGGATAAAGGTGGGGAGCCACTGAAAAACAAACAGAAACCTCAGGAGGACCGTCATTTTCACGATCTGTACTCTCCCTGCCAGTGACAGCGGGAGCATGTCCCATCTTCGAAAGTCCTGCTTCATCTGTTATACTAGTTGGGTCAAATTTAGTTCATGTAACAGCCCCAGTCCTGTGCCACCTGGATTCCCAAATAACAAAAGCTCCCTCTCACCACTTTGAACGGCAGCTCTCCCAGTCTCCTCTCCTGCCCCTTTGCCTGGATTGCAAACATCTCGCTTTTCACCATATTCAATTTGTACCCCGAAAACCAGCCAAATTCCCCTAAAATCCTCATTATATCTCTCATCCCCTCTAACGGGTCAGAAATATACAGGAGCAGGTCGTCGGTGTGTTTTACCCCCCTCAAACCAACCCCTTCCAGTCCCTTGAAGCCCTTCGCACCATCTCCAGTGGGAAGAGGGGGCATCTCTGCCTAGCCCCTGGTGCAATTTAAAATAGTCTGACGTCAACTAATTCCACCTAGAAAATAGTTTCATTCCACCCGATCGAAGACCTTTTCTGCGTCCATCACGACCACTACATCTACCTCCCTCCTCTCTGGGCACCATGATCACATTTAAGAGCCTTCTAACGTTGGCTGTTAGCTGTCTGCCTTTAACAAACCCTGTCTGGTCCTCTCCCATAACCTGAAGGACACAATCTTCCATCTTTGAGGCCAAGATTTTAGCCAACAGTTTGGCATCAACGTTCAATAAGGAGATTGGCCTGTGTGACCTGCATAGCTCAGGGTCCTTCTCCCGCTTCAGGATCAGTGAGATCGAGGCCTGTGACATTGTCGGCGGAAGAACCCCCCGCTCCCTTGCCTCATTAAATGTCCTCACCAGCAGTGGGCCCAGCATCTCAGAGAACTTCCACTGGGTAGCCGTCGGTTCCCGAGGCCTTACCCGACTGCATGGCCTTCAGCCCCTCTGCTATTTCTTCAATCCCGATCGGGGCTCCCAATCCCTCCACCAACCCTTTCTCCAACTTTGGCAACTTTTACTCAACCAGAACTGCCTCATCACCTCTACCCAGCTGGGGGTTGCGACTCATATAGCCAGCTATAAAACTCCTTAAACACCCCATTCACGCCTGCTATGTCCAAGACGGTGTTCCCAGCTCTGTCCTTCACTCTACCTATCTCCCTGGCCGCCTCCCTTGTCCTTCACTGGTGTGCAAGCATTCTGCTGGCCTTCTCTCCATACTCATATACCGCCCCACTCGCCTTCTTCAGCTGCTCCACCGCCTTCTCCACAGACAACAGACCAAACTCCATCTGTAGCTTCCGCCACTCCTTCAATAACCTTGCCTCCGGGGCCTCCGCATATCTCCTGTACAGCTGGAGTATTTCCCCAACCAACCCAGCTATCTCTGCTCTTTCCATCTTCCTCCTGTGGGCATGTATCGATATTAGCTCCCCTCAAACCACTGCCTTCAGCGCATCCCAAACCTTTGCTGCTGAGACTTCCTCCGTGTTGTTTATTTCCAGATAGTTCTGGATGGACTCCCTCACGTGCCTGTACACCCCCTCGTCCGCTAACAGCCCTACGTCCAATTTCCATTGTGGTCACTGGCCCCCCCCTCCTTCCACACCTGTAAATCCACCCAATGCGGGGCATGGTCCGACAAAGCAATCGCCGAATGCTCGGTTTCAACCACCCCCGCCAATGGAGCCCTGTTCAGGACAAAAAAGTCGATCCAGGAGTATACCTTGTGTACATGCGAAAAGAAAGAAAACTCCTTCGCTCTTGGCCGACCAAACCTCCATGGGTCTAACCCACCCATCTGCTCCATGAACTCCTTTAGTTCCTTCGTCATTGCTGGCACCCTTCCTGTCTTTGAGCTCGACTGGTTCAATCTTGGATCAATGACCGTATTAATGTCTCCCCCCCCCCCATGATCAGCTTGTGTGAATCCAGGTCTGGTATCTTCCCTAACACCTGTCTTATAAACTCCGCATCATCCCAGTTTGATGCGCAGACATTCACGAGCATCACCGGCATTCCCTCCAACTTCCCGCTGACCATGATATATCTGCACCTCCATATCCGCAACTATTTTTCCTACCTCAAAAGACACCCGTTTATTAATCAGGATCACAACCTCTCTAGTCTTAGAGTTCAACCCCGAGTGAAATACCTGCCCGACCCATCCCTTCCTCAATCTGGTCCAATCTGTTACCTTCAGGTGTGTCTCCTGTAGCATTGCCACGTCCGCCTTCAATTCCCTCAAATGTGTGAACATGCGAGCCCTCTTAACCGGCCCATTCAGCCCTCTAACGTTCCACGTGATCAGCCTGACCGGGTGGCATCTAGCCCCCACCCCTCCTAAGCCAGCCTCCAGCTTGCGACCCTGCACCCCCGCAGGCCCGCCCTACGGCACCCTCCTTCCTCAACCTCCCATTTGTCTCTCAGCAACAATCCCTCCACTTTCAGCAGAGAAATTACCGACCTGCACACCCCCCTCCCATTAACAACACACTTTCTAACCCCCTTTAGCAAACTTATCATCTGCTCACCCCGCACTGCGCTTCCGTAAGCTAGCCCGCCCCCCTCCCCCACTCGGCCATACATCTTCAAAACACACAGTTCCAACCAAACACAAAGAAAAGACAAAGAAGATCCACCCACCCTTTCCCCACAAGCACGAGGTTAAGTTACAAACCTGAGGAACAGCCCAAGAATCAATAAAAAAACATTTCACATACAGTTCAAAAGCGAGAATTACTTTAACAAAATCGATACAGCATTACCAGTCCCAAGAGTTCAGTGTCCTCAGTCACCTGCCAGCCCTTCACTTTTAATAAAGTCCATCGCCTCGTCCGGGGACTCGAAATAGAGTTCCTGATCTTCAAAAGTGAACATAAACGAGCTGGAAATAGCAGTCCAAACTTTCCATTATTCTTGAAAAGGCCGATTTTACTCAGTTGAATCCCACTCTTCTTTTGGCCAGATCCGCACCCAGGACCTGGTAGATGCGCAGCTCGCTGTTCTCCCACCTGCAGCTCCGTGTCTGCTTGGCCCACCGCAAAATCTGTTCCTTATCCAGGAATTGGCACCACCATTGCCCTCAGCGGCTCTTTCAAAGCGTTTTGTGCGCTCTATCCACTTCCAAGGGTTGAGCAAACGCCCCATCACCCATTAATTTCTCGTGCATATTCGTCACATAGGCCCTTGCATAGCCCTTGGGGAGGCCGACGATCTCAAGTTCTGTTGACGGGACCTGTACTCCAGGTTCTCCACCTTCTCCTGCAGCCTTTTCTGCTGATCCCTCATCAGTCCCACCTGTAAGTCCAGCGCAGTTAGGTGTTCCTTATGCTCGACCACCTTCTCCTCAACTTTCTGGATCACCCAACCTTGAGCTTCCAGTCCCTGCTCCACCCAGTCGATCGATGCCTTGATCGGGTCTAGACCTTCCTCCCTTTGCTTGGCAAAACCCTCGTGAATAAATTTCACCACCTGCTCTATTGACCACTGGGCCGTTGAGCCAGTACCCTGCACCTCCGCCATGTTTTTCTGTGCTGTGGGTTTTACACATGCCTTCTCTACTCGATTTGTCTTTCTTATACAGTCACTTCTAGTCAACGTCTCCATATACTGGTGTGGGATTCCTCCTCACTGCCCTATTCACTCCCAAATTTGAAAAAAGTTGGGGAAAAAGGTCCAAAAGGTCCGTCATGAGCGGGAGCTACCAAATGTGCGACCTCCTACTCCATGGCCGCCACCGGAAGTTCTCGTAGTGCTCTTTTTTACATGCATTTGTTATTTCTTGATTTAAACCCTTCCCTACAGTGTAGCCATTTTCTGGGTACCTACACAATCCTCCTCCAACTCTCTTCCTTCCTTTGGTATTTTATACTTTCACCCAAATCGACTCCACATCCTCTCAGCCTAGAACGTCCCTCAGAACAGTACTTACTTCCTCTCTTATTAGCAGAGCTCGACCCCTCCGCCTTTTCCTTCCTGCCTGTCTTTTCTGAAAGTCAAATAACCCTGAATGTCGATTTCAGGCAGGAAGGCACCAGGCCATAATAAGGGAGTGATAAGATGGAGGGAGAGCCCATGGGGGACATATATAGGGGGTGGTTCTGAGGTTTGGGGATCCCTTGTTCAAAGGCACTCAATAACTGACTGAAGGAGATGGCAACAGGAAGAGCAGGAAATGGCTGGAAGCCACCCCATGTTCCTTCTGCTGAGATCCTTTCCTAACCCATCCTGTGTAACTCCTCCTGCCACCACTCACCTGTACCTGTGTCCATGGTGATTTTGTTATTTGCTTTATTTGTTCACGGGATGTTGGCCAGGCCAGCATTTGTTGCTGTGGGCCTGCAGTCACATGGTAGGCCAGAGCAGGTAAGGATGACAGATTACCTACCCTAAAGGACATTACTGAACCGGATGGGTTTTTACAACAATTGACAATAGCTTCATGTTCATAATTAGACTTTAAATTCCAGATTTTTATTGAATTCAGATTCCACCATCTGCCCTGGCGGGATTCAAACCCATGTTCCCAAAGTTTTTATAGGCCCTCCAGCTCTCCAGCTGGAAGGCTGCATGACTGCACAGCTGTGCAGCAACCAAAAGGTTCCAATGCAGGCCATGCGCAAGTTGACCTCTGAGTTTCTTGGATGGGGCTGCATGCAATAATTTAAAGGGCTGCAAATTTAAACTAATCAGCCGAGCATTACAAAAATTAGAGAGTACATTGCCTGTAGCCCATTCAAACAAAATGTGGACACATTGGAGGCGGGCTGAGGCCGGGCTTCCTGTTTTTGAATCTTCTCTTTTCTTTTAATGTGGTCTAAAGTTCCTCCCATTGTCTTTTCCATTTTTGTGACTCATTCTTTCCCCGCCATTCTGGGCAGGATTCTCCCGCCTCCCACCCACTCTGGGCATTCTCTGTTCCCAACGCTGTCAATGGGAATTCCTATTGAATCCCCCCCATACTGCTGGGAATCCCATGGATGGGAGTGTGCTGCGGAAGGACCAAAGAATTCCGCAGTCAGTGAATGGACGGAGAATTTTGGTCTCGGTCTTTCTCTCTCGCCTTCTTTTGAATGTTTCTGTCTCTGTCTCTCCCTCTCTTCATTCTGTTTCATCTTTCTTGCCTTACCCCCGATCCTTGTATTTCTTTGTCCTATGTGTGTGCCTCTTTCACCCCCTTCTTCACCCACTCTTCCATATTTCTCCCACTCTCATATTACGTTCACCTCCAATTCTGTGTGAATTATCCTATCTATCTTCTCCTTCTGCATATCTGTACCAATCTGGTGTCCTGTTTTCCCCTTCTCTCTTCCTTTGTCAGATCTTTCATGTTCCTTCTGTTTCCCTCCATCCTTTTGTCTCTGTTTCTCTTACATTTCTTCTCTGTTCTCCTTCCTCCCCTCATTGCCATTATTTGAGAAATTGCCTGAAGAGCAGATGCTGAAATGTGCTGGTGCTAAATCAGCAGCATGTAGGTTTGGCTACTGTATCTTTACCTCCTACAGGCCTGTGTTTATACATGTCTACTTGCTTGAAATAGAATTTGGAAGTTAAACAGGAGAAACATGCTGCCACTGGTGAAAGTGCCAGGCTTTGTGGCAGCATAAACAATATGATGATGAAGTGAGTGTGAATCTCAGTTGTCGGGCCAGAGCCAGTGCACTGATGCATAGTTTCTTGTTTGGTTTTACTTTTGTCTGCAGGTCATTGAAGATCAAGAACAGCAAATAGAAAAATGTAACCTGGAGAAACAGGTAAATTACTTTCTGTGGTCGGAAAGTGTGCACCGATAAAGAGTTCTCTATACCTGACACTAAAACAAGTGATTTTTAATTCTTTGTTCAGCATGAAGGTGCCAACCCAATAATCTTACACAAATTCCATGTAAAATATATAATCAATGGCAGGAGTAATTGAGGGAATATCTGTATAACAATTGTTGCGACACCCATGGCCTGTGAATGGTCAATTCCACCCCCACTTGACCGGAGTTGCAACGCGCTTGAAATTAACTTTTATTCTAAAATACCCAATACCTACGGTCACCAGGTTTATAAATTTATAAACAATTTACTTTTTTATTAACTATAAATTTATTTTTAAAAATAAATTAAAGTACCCAATTCTTCTTTTCCCATTAAGGGGCAATTTTAGCATGCTCAATCTACCCACCCTGCACATCTTTGGGTTTGTGGGGGTGCGACCCACACAGACATGGAGAAAATGTGCAAACTCCACACAGTGGCCAGGACTAAACCCGGATCCTCGGCGTTGTGAGTCAGCAGTGCTAACCATTGCGCCACCATGTCACCCTACAGGAACTATAATTAAATAGGCAACAAATACAACTGGTTAACTGCTATTTAACCACCCCCTCGCTTAGGTGCCATAAAGTCTGGGGTCTTCGGTCCAAAATACAAAACTTTATAACACAGTGTTCTATTTTGACACTTTGAGTTCCTTACTTCCTCTGCTTGACTTCAAGGTATGTCTCCATTAACGATCCATAGACCAAAAAAGATAAAGACAAAATAAAAGAAATATGAACTAAGAGAATCAACAGGGAGGGTCCTTACACAATAGGCTGATAAACAGCAGTCAGCGTGGATTCAGTGAGGGAAATCTGCCTGGTCGATAACTAGGAAACAAGCAACCACTCTGTGGCTCTCCAAGGTCCACTTGATGTAATTTTCAGGTAGTCTTGTGAATCGGGCATCCAGTATTTGCACAGAAAGGTGAATTTGCTTCATCGACAAATAAAGTTCCTGATAAGTGAGCACTCTTTCCATTTCCCAGCCAGGATGCGATAACTCAGTACAGACTAGGGAATAACCTTGGAACATTCATGGTCAATATAACTCAGCCCATTATTGCCTGAATGAGTTGGGCAAACTTTTCACAAATTTTAATTTTCTAATCTCTGAGTGAATCTCAGTGAAGCATTCTAATATCATAAGATTTGTTTACTTATCCAAATGTAAACTTTTGTCTACTACCATGCAATGTGCAAAATGCATGAGACAAGGAGGTTAGTTGTTGCAGTGCTGTTTTTTGATCTGATGTTCAACAAACTGCTGTGATAATTTTGAAGGCTTTGGAGGAAAGGTTGACACAAGAAAAGTCTGCCTCACAGACCTTCCGGAAGGAGCTTGGAGATACACAGAAGAATCTGCAGCTACTAAAGGAACTAATGGAAGATGTGAGTAGACATACTGCATTAACTCTGTTGTATGGTTGATTTGTATAATGGTAGTTTTATTATAAAATTCGTTAGCATCGAATTGCATTCATGTAAAACCTTAACCATGGCACGATATCTCAAGGTGCTCAACAATTGTGTTACCAATAAAAACTTTTGACACTGAGCCGCAGATGGCGATATCGGGCTGGATCCTCCACTGCCCGCTGCCAGTAGCATGTTTCTCAATTGAGCGTCAGCCGAAAGATGGGATTGGTGCCTTCCAGTACTCCAGCACCTGCCAGCGGCAGTGAGCTTCACGCCCTGCATTGGTGGGTTATTTTCACCCATTTGCATCTGATTACAGGCTGGAAGTCTGATTCTCCAGGCCCCTATGATACTCCAGGTCTCTCAGTCAAGATTCACATGTGCATGGATTGGCACAGGTATTTTCAAGCATGGCCCTGACATGTTGGATCCCGCGGTGGGTCAGGGGGATCAGTGCGTGATGGAACTGTGCCCCCACAAAGTCCATCAGAAGGCCCCCTCTGCTTCACAATGGAAATCCTACCTCCGCCAGACTGTTCCCTATCAGAAACCCTCTCAGCCTCCAAATAATACCCCCTCGTCCCCATCAGAATTCCCCAGATCCCCCACCAGAGCAATTTAAGCAGTAAGATGGAATATCACTGCACTTTCACTTAACATCTAGTGAGTAGACACATTGCATTACCTCTGCTGAGTGGTTATTTTGCTGCCTCAGACAGATGTGTTCCAAGCAGCAGCTGTTACAAGTGTCTCAGAGGCTTGAACGCCCAGTGCACCTCAAAGGGTTCAAAATTCCTTGACAGCCTTTGAAATGCAGATCTTCCATTCAATTTAAGAGAGCAATACATTGCATTAGCCAGTGATTGACAGTTTTAATACTCTAGAGACGGCTGTTGATCGATCTTTCCCTTCATGCTTGAATGCATCCCTAGTACCCTGCTTTGATCTAACCAAAATGTGCATACACTCTCTTGCTATGGCTGACAGGCCCACACCACATCAAAAGCAGTTAAGTGTTTTGACTTTCTCTCTTTAACAGCAGAAAGCACTTAGCTGCTTTTGATATGGTGAGGACCTGTCAATCATAGCAAGAGAATCGACTCCAGAGGAGCACTTAGTCTCCTGACCTGAGGTCCCAGTCCATAAGGTTCAAAAAGCTTGCTCAAGCAATTAGTTTCAAGGAATATTTTAAAGGAAGACAAGGGAAACAGAAAGGTTATAAAGAAACTTCCATAGCTTAGAGTCAAAGCAACTGGACACCTAAGGCGGAATTATTAAAATCAGGAATGCGATGCCTTGTGGGGTGGGGGGAGGCACCCGCGCTAGCTGACTAAAGTCATCTAGTGAACGGAGGTGAATTGAGAGGAGGGCTACGGACATTGGAGCCTGTTTAGCAGGTTTTGATGGGCTTACAAGGTGAGCCAGGTGGGGGGAGGGGGGAAGGGATCGATACTGGGAGACGTTTTGTTGAGAGGAAGTGCAGGTGGGGATTCTGGGAAGGGGGGAAGGGGTTCGATGTTAATAATGGATAGGGGTGGGTCAGGCTCATGTGGCAGGGCCCGGTGATATGATGACGGTGGGTAAGAAGGGGGATGTGAGCAACCCCCAGTTAGGATAGGCATGTGGAGCGTGAGGGGGTTAAGAGATTCAGCCAAGTGGTCAAGGGTGCTTGCCCATCTTAAAAGTTTGAAAGCTGATGTAGCAATGCTGCAGGAGACTCACTTGAGGGGGAAGGACCAGGTGAGACTTAAAAATGGCTGGGTTAGTCAGGTGTTTCATTCTGGATTTGACGGAAGGGCTCGAGGGGGAGCGGTAATGGTCAGCAAAGGAGCATGGTTCTAGATGGAGAATGTGGTTGCAGATCAGGGGGGTAGATATGTGTTTGTGACAGGAGCGCTGGAGGGGAGGTTAGTAGTACTGCTAAGTGTATATGGTCCCAATTGGGACAATGTGGGATTCATGAAGAAGGTGTTTGGGGCCATCCCCGACTTGGACACACATGAACTGGAAGTGTGGGAGACTGGAACTCGGTGCAGGAGCCAAGGTTGGACAGGTCACGGCCGCGCTCACTGGTCCCATCGGGGGGAGGGGGGGGGGGGATGAAGGCGTTGGCTGGGCTAATAGTGGAAATGGGAGGGGTGGGCCCTTGGAGGTTTCTGCACCCGAGGGAGCGGGAGTACTCATTTTTCTCGGCAGTCCATAAGGTATATTTGCAGATCGACTTTTTCGTGGTGGGGAAGGCTTTGTTGCCGGGGTTAAAGGGTTGGAGTACTCGGCAATTGCAGTATCAGATCGTGCTCCGCATTGGGTGGATATGGTACTAGAAAAGGGGGTAGTACAGAGGGTGGAGTGGAAATTATATGTGGGACTGTTGGGGGACCAAGGGTTCTGTGATAAAATTGAAAAAGTAATTGAGGAATATGTAGGTTTCAACTGTATGTGTGAGGTGTCGAAGGCAGTTACCTGGGAAGCTCTAAGAGCAGTGGTGAGGGGTGAGGTGATCTCGTTTAAGGCCACAGTGGAAAAAGAGGAGAGGTTAGAGCAGCAGAGGGTAATAGATGAGTTGGATTGGATTGGATTTGTTTATTGTCACGTGTACCGAGGTACAGTGAAAAGTATTTTTCTGCAAGCAGCTCAACAGATCATTCAGTACATGGGAAGAAAAGGGAATTAAACAGAATTCAAGAAAATACATGAGAATACATAATAGGGCAACACAATATATACAATGTACTACATAAGCATTGGCATCGGATGAAGCAGACACGGGTGTAGTGTTAATGAGGTCAGTCCATAAGAGGGTCATTTAGGAGTCTGGTGACAGTGGGGAAGAAGCTGTTTTTGAGTCTGTTCGTCCGTGTTCTCAGACTTCTGAATCTCCTGCCCGATGGAAGAAGTTGGAAAAGTGAGTAAGCCGGGTGGGAGGGATCCTTGATTATGCTGCCTGCTTTCCCCCGGCAGCGGGAGGTGTAGATGGAATCAATGGATGGGAGGCAGGTTCGTGTGATGGACTGGGCGGTATTCACGACTCTCTGAAGTTCCTTGCGGTCCTGGGCCGAGCAGTTGCCATACCAGGCTGTGATGCAGCCCGATAGGATGCTCTCTATAGTGCATCTGTAAAAGTTGGTAAGGGTTAATGTGGACATGCCAAATTTCCTTAGTTTCCTGAGGAAGTAAAGGCACTGTTGTGCTTTCTTGGTGATAGCGTCGACATGAGTGGACCAGGATAGATTTTTGGTGATGTGCACCCCTAGGAATTTGAAACTGCTCACCATCTCTACTTCGGCTCCGTTGATGCTGACAGGGGTGTGCACAGTACTTTGCTTCCTGAAGTCGATGACCAGCTCTTTAGTTTTGCTGGCATTAAGGGAGAGATTGTTGTCGCTGCACCACTCCACTAGGTTCTCTATCTCCCTCCTGTATTCGGACTCGTCGTTATTCGAGATCCGGCCCACTATGGTCGTATCGTCAGCAAACTTGTAGATGGAGTTTGAACCCAGTTTTGCCATGCAGTCGTGTGTGTACAGGGAGTAGAGTAGGGGGCTAAGTACACAGCCTTGTGGGGCACCGGTATTGAGGACTATTGTGGAGGAGGTGTTGGTGTTCATTCTTACTGACTGTGGTCTGTTGGTCAGAAAGTCAAGGATCCAGTTGCAGAGTGGAGAGCCAAGTCCTAGGTTTTGGAGCTTTGATATGAGCTTGGCTGGGATTATGGTGTTGAAGGCGGAGCTGTAGTCAATAAATAGGAGTCTGATGTAGGAGTCCTTGTTTTCGAGATGCTCTAGGGATGAGTGTAGGGCCAGGGAAATGGCGTCTGATGTGGACCGGTTGCGACGGTATGTGAATTGAAGTGGGTCAAGGCGTTCCGGGAGTATGGAGGTGATGCGCTTCATGATCAGCCTCTCGAAGCACTTCATTACAACTGACGTCAGGGCCACCTGGCAGTAGTCATTGAGGCACGTTGCCTGGTTCTTCTTTGGTACCGGTATGATGGTGGTCTTCTTGAAGCAGGTGGGGACCTTGGAGTGGAGTAGGGATAGGTTAAAGAGGTCTGTGAAAACCTCTGCCAGCTGGTCCGCGCAGGCTCTGAGTGCACGACCGGGGATCCCGTCCGGGCCCATCGCCTTCCGTGGGTTCACTTTCAGTTGCTGGAGATAGATAAGAGTTATGCAGAAGATGGTGACCCAGCGAAGTTGGAAAAGAGGAAGGAACTACAGGCAAGCTTTGAGCGACTATCTACCAGGAAGGCGGTGCGCCAACTGAGGCGAGCAACGGATGCAGTTTACGAGCATGGGGAGAATGCAGGATCAGTATGTTAGTGGGTCAGTTTTGAAGGGAGGTAGCAGCAAGGAAAATTGTTCAGGTGAGGGACAGGCCAGGGAAGTTGGTGGTAGCTCTGGATCTGATTAACAAGGGGCGCAATTCTCCCATCGGGAGACTAAGTCCCGACGCCGGAGAGAAAACCAGAGTGTTTCACTCCGGCGTCGGAGGCTGCTCCCTGCCCCCTATTCTCCCACCCCCGGGGGGCTAGGAGCGGCGCCACGTCATTTACGAGCACCAGGCCTTGGCACCGCGTAAAAGCGGCACTGCGTAAATGACATCACCCGCGCATGCAGGCGCGAATGCCTACCTTCCCGTGGCCGCCCCGCAAGAAGATGTCGGATGGATCTTGCGGGGCGGCGGAGGAAAGGAGGTCCTCCTTCAGAGAGGCCGGCCCGCCAATCGGTGGGCACCGATCGCGGGCCAGACCCCTTTTGAGCCCCCCCCCCCCCCCGGTGCAGGATCCCCCTCCCACAGGCCGCCCCCCCCAGCGTTCCCACGCTGTTCCTGCCGGCAGCGACCAGGTGTGGACGGTGCCGGCGGGAACCTGTCGTGTTGGACAGGTTGCTCGGCCCATCCGGGCCGGAGAATAGCCGCTCGCCCGTTACAAACGGCGAGCGGCAATTCTCCCAGCGGCCAGCCGTGAATCTCACCGCCACGGTTTGGGGGGGTGGGAGAATTGCGTGCGGGTGCCGGGGCAGTGTGGCGGGACTCGCTCGGCGCCCCGGCGATTCTCCCACCCGCATGGGGGGGGAGAATTCCGCCCAAAGACTTTGAGGAATTCTATGAAAGGTTGGACAGGTCAGAGATACCTGGGGTAGACCGGGAGATGCAGGAATTTCTAGATGGGCTGGAGTACCCAAGGTTAGGGCAGGGGGACAGGGCTACATTAGAAGGAGCAATAGTGGAGCAGGAGATAAAAGATGCGATTGGGAATATGCAGTCGGAGAAGGTGGCAGGGCCGGATGGGTTTCCAGTGCAATAGTATAAAAATTCAAGGCTAAGCTGGCACCCCTGATGGTGGGGATGTTTGAGGCGGCGATAGGGAAGGGGGCGTTACCACAAACTTTGGGCATCGATTTCCCTGTTGCTTAAAAAAGAAAAGGATCGGACAGAGTGTGGGTCGTATAGGCCCATATCACTTTTAAACGTGGATGCGAAGGTACTGGCAGGTAGGCTGGAGGAGTGCCTCCCGAAGGTGATAGGTGAAGATCAGACGGGGTTCGTGAGAGGGAGGCAGCTCTTTTCAAACTTTAGAAGGGTATTAAACATGGTTATGGCACCGGCAAATGGGAAGGCAACAGGTGGTTGTGGCATTGGACGCTGAGAAAGTGTTTGATCGGGTAGAATGGGGGTACTTGATGGCAGTTCTGGAACGGTGTGGGACTGGACCAAGATTTGCGGACTGGGTAAAGATACTATATGAGGAGCAGAAGGTGCGTGTCCACACAAATAACATCAGCTCGGGATACTTTTCTCTCGACCGTGGGACTAGACAGCGATATTCTACGTCTCCCCTGTTGTTTGCACTTGTGATTGAGCCATTGGCCATCGCATTAAGAAGGTCGGGGGTATAGAAAGGGATAGTGTGGGGGGCGGGCGGGAGATAGAGTATAGGGTGTCCTTATATGCCGATGACTTGTTATACGTGTCGGAACCGAATATGCCAATAGGAGGAATATTGGAGCTGCTTCGGGTATTTGGGCCTTTCTCGGGATACAAACTAAATCTAGACAAGAGTGAGTATTTTATGGTGGCTCGGCCGGGAATGGGGGCAGGGGTGGGGGCGTCTGCCATTCCGTTGGGCAGGGACTCACTTTAGATACCTTGGGGTGCAAGTTGCTCGGGAGTGGAGGGGGGAGGGGGGGGTTTCCATAGGTACATCATTTCTAGTTTGGTGGGGAAAGTGATCTGGCAAGGTGGGATGGTCTCCCTCTGTCACTGGTGGTTCGGGGACAGGCGGTTAAAATGAACATGGTGCCGCGATTTCTGTTTATTTTCCAATGCCTGCCGATTTTCCTGCCAAAGGCTTTTTTCAGAGAGATTGAAGGGATGATTACTTCATCCACATGGGGAGGGAAGGTGGCCAGAGTTAGAAAGGTGCTACTACAGAGATGAAGGCAGGCAGGGGGTTTGGATCTTCCGAACCTGATGTATTACTACTGGGCGGCGAATGTGGAGAAGGTGCGGAGCTGGGTCAGAGGGTTTGACTCCCAGTGGGTCAGAATGGAGGAGAGTTTGTGCAGGGGTCGGGATTGAAGGCGCTAACAACAGCCGATTTGGGAGGAACCACAGATTTGAGCCAGGGGAGTGGGACGGAAATTTTCGGAAATGGGAGGAGAAGGGGATTAAAGCACTAAAAGATTTGTTTCTTCAGGGTCTGTTTGCAGGACTGAAGGAGCTGTGAGAGAAGTATGGGCTGGAGCAGGGAGAAGTGTTTAGATACATGCAGGTTCGTGATTTTGCCAGGAAGGAGATACAGAGCTTCCCGGTGGAGCCGGCGTCAACTTTGCTGACGACAGGGGCCTGGAGAAGGGGGTAGTGTCGGTGGTTTACGGAGCTATTTTGGAAGAAGAGTAGGCACTACTGGAAGGGATCAAAGCGAAGTGGAAGGAAGAGTTGGGAGAGGGTCTGGGGGAGCTGTTCTGGTATGAGGTGCTCCAGAGAGTGAACGCCTTCACCTTGTGTGTGAGGCTGGGGCTGATACAGCTGAAGGTGGAATATAGAGCACACCTCACAAGGGCGAGGATGAGTCAGCTTTTTGAGGGGGTAGAATATGTGTGTGAACGTTGCGGGGGGCCCGGCAAATCACGTCCATATTTTTTGGTCTTGTTCAAAGGTGGAGGATTACTGGAAGGCGATTTTTAGGGTAAACTCTAAAGTGGTGCACGTGAAACTGAACCCGGGCCTTTGGGAGGCCATTTTCGGGGTGTCGGACCAGCCGGGGTTAGAAACGGGTATGGAGGCAGATGTTGTAGCCTTCGCCTCGTTGATTGCCCGAAGGTGGATCCTGTTAGGATGGAGAGCAACCTCTCCACCCTGTGCCCTGGCGTGGCGGGGGGATCTGTTGGAATTCTAGGATAGAGGGATTCTACAATTTATGGGCGTTATTCATTATGCACTTTCAAGAACTGGATAACATCGAACATTAGTTGAGGGGGGGTTGGGAGAGTTGGGGGAGGGGGACAGTATGTGCTAATGGTAACTATGGGTGAATCCTGATTCCTTTTTGTTATTTGTTTATGTTAACATGCGGGCAGTTGTTTTGGGGTCGGTGGGATTGTTGTTGTTGATATGGGGATTGACATTATGTTCGTTACTGCTTATTGTTGGTGGGTGCAAATTTGGGAGAAGATGTGAAAAAGGAGGAGAATAAAAAGATTTTTAAAAGAAATCATGAATGCGCAAGATGCTGCAATCGGAGGAGTGAAAAGATTTCTTACACTTGGAGGAGATTCTAGAAATAGGGAGGGATGAGGCCATGGAGGGATATGAAATGAAGGAGATGAGAATTTTGAAATGATGGCATAGCAATGAAACTCATCTGAAACAAAGGCAAATATGAAAATGAAAAATGAAAATCGCTTATTGTCACGAGTAGACTTCAATGAAGTTACTGTGAAAGGCCCCTAGTTGCCACATTCCAGCGCCTGTCCGGGGAGGCTGGTACGGGAATCGAACCGTGCTGCTAGCCTGCTTGGTCTGCTTTCCAAGCCAGTGATTTAGCCCAGTGTGCTAAACAAATATAGTTACTCTAAAGGTAAACCTGACCTTTGATTCAAAAGAAAAGAAGTATGTGACATAGGTTTAGGAATGTAGCCATGAAGCATTCAAAAGCAATGGACTGAAGATCACAGAAGCACAGAATTGTTACAGTGCAGAAGGAGGCTATTTGGCCCATCGAGTCTGCACAAAATTCTAAATAAAGACATAAATGAATACAGCAAAATATAGATGTAAAATTCAAGACAAAAACATTTCTGACAATCACAGCTGATAAGCACTTTACATTGAGTTTCCATTAAAACACTCCTTCCTTTAGAAGTAAATTGGATGACAACAAATTTATGTGTATAGATCTTATTGACACATTACTCATTGTAAAGGGAGTAATAGGCTAGTTTGGGCAGCTGTGAATTTATATTCATTTCATTTTGAGTAATTATTATTGAACAATTAGATGACATTCATTCAATTGCTTTCTCTTTAATATAAGATCACAACTGTGGTATTTCATGGGACCAACACAATGCAGTGTTGGTCCGTATAGATTCACAGCCTAGCCAACGCTGATCATCAGACGTTTAAATTAATTAGGAGAGCGAGAGGAAGCATATTTATCACCTTTCAGTATAACCCAATACCCAGAGATCGTGACAAGGTAGTCTCAAGATATTAATCAGAAGGGGTCACCTACAAACCCCTCAGCATCGATGAAATATAACAAAGAATGGTTCTAATTTTAACTAAAATATTTCTGGCAATTGTAATTCTGAACACAGTAATGAACAAAATTCAGTAATAAGAACTAGTACTTGACAGGACTGTGCTGTTGGGCTCTTGTAGGAGTTATTGACTTCGACAAAGGTTTCACTCTTCCCAGGCCATGATACATTAAAGATTTCATGAAGCCTGCAGATCAATACATTGAAGGTTATTAACAGTTTTGTACTCTAAAGTAGTGGATAAAGCAGAGTTTAGAGTAGATGATTAAATTGGGAAAATGGCAGCTGTGGGAGATAATTAAATATGAATTGGGGCCTGCATGCAGCAGTGAAGATAGATTTACAGCTTAGTGATATAACAAAGAACAATACAGCGCAGGAACAGGCCCCTCAGCCCTCTAAGCCTGCGCCGACCATGGTACCTGCCTAAACTAAAACCGTCTGCACTTATGGAGTCCATATCATTTCATTCCCACGCTATTCATATATTTGTCGGAATGTCCCTTAAATGCCACTATTGTACCTGTTCCCACCAACTCCCCAGGCAGCGCGTTCCATATATTTACCACACTCTGTGTAAAAAGACTTGTCTCGCACATCTGTTCTAAACTTTTTCCCACGCACTTTAAACCTAGTACTTGACTCTCCTACCTAGGAAAGAGCATCTGACTACCCACTCTGTCCATGCCACCCATTATCTTGTAGACCTCTATCAGTGAGAACAGACCGGGATTATCCAACCTCTCCTCATAGCTAATGCCCTCCATACCAGGCAACATCCAAGTAAACCGCTTCTGTACCCTGTCCAAAGCATCCTTCTTTGGCGACCATAATTGTACACAATATTCCAAATGAGGCCTAACTAAGATCCAGGATAGCTGCAACATGACGTGCCAATTTTTATATTCAATGCCTCATCTGATGAAGGCCAGCATACCGGATGCCTTCTTGACCACCTTATCCACATGCGTTGCCACTTTCAGTGATCTGTGGACATGCATGCCCAGATCTCTGCCTGGCAGTGTTCGCAAAACCAACTACATTTTCTTCCAAACCATTTATTGTGTAATTTCTTCATGCATTGGACCTTCCAAAGTGCATTACCTCACACTTGTCCGGATTAAACTCCATCTGCCATTTCTCCGCCCAAGACTCCAACCAGTTTAATCCAAAAATCTGAAAAAAATGAGAAGTACAGAAGTGGTAGAAGGATGAAAGAAGGATGACTCTCACCTGAAATAGAATGAACATGAATTGACATTTAATAGGCCAAAGAATAATCAAGTAGGGGGGGAAACAAGTTGAAGATTACATGACAATAAGCAAAGGGGGCATTGTATATTTGAGAGTGATAGTGGAGGTACGTATGGTTCCATTCTGTTATAGTATCAGACCAGAGCCCAATTTATGTTAGCAAACCGGACGAAACCCCAACAATTTTTCAGTTTCTAGAAGTGTGAAGAAAGAATACTGCAATCCAGGAGTGAGTCCACTGACACCTAGGAATCTTTTATATTAAAACAAACTTTATTATCAACACACGAGCAACCACATTAACATCACATAAAATAGCTTGTCAATTAACAGTTCAACAATTCTTAAAACAAAAGGAATACTTTAACTACTAACTTGTATCATCTCTATCTCCAATTAAGCAAAACCCATTAATAGTCAAAAGCCACTAGTAAATAAAGTTAGCACACACAGAGATACTTTCTGTACTACTTTATATACATTTCCTTTCAGAAAAGTAGAGAAAGACCCTTTCAGGCACAACCTGCAAATCTTTCTGTCTTTGTCAGACTCAAAACTCCTACAGCCAAAACTGTTTGCTGCAGACCTGGCTCCTCCCATTAATTATATCATCTCTATCCCACAGATCCCAAGACCTGCTGACCTAAGTCTAAACACAATGGGCTAGATTCTCCAGACCCCCAGCCATTGACATTCTTGGAAGGATTTGCAGGTTGACACAATCAACCTGTTTGATCATATTATGAATGCACCTTCCTTGGCCATCGGGTCCTGGGGTGGGACTCGAACCCGGAGCTTCTGGCTCAGAGGCAGGGACACTACCCACTGCATCATAAGACCTCCAGGTACTTATGATGCGGGCTGGTAATTTATTGGTAGGTACATGATACACAGTAGGAATAGAGGAATATATTTGGCAAATGTGGCAAATAGCAGTTTCAGGGGTATTTGCTGAAACTTTAGCTTTTTACACTATATACCGATAATTTGGATGAAGGAGTAGAAAGTTTTATATCCACTTTGCCAGAAGCCCCGGGTCCCCCGCTGACCTCCCATCCACCTCAGAAATATGTCCTTTAAGTCATTGGCATTCCTCCCTCTCCCCCCTATCCACTTTGGCCTTAAATGAGATCACCCCACCATGAACTTCAGAACCGCCCAAACAACCAGCGGCGAGACCTCCCCCATGCAACTGAACCCCACACACTTCTCAATCACTTTCCCTTTCGTATCACAGAAGCTCTAATCCATCAATAACCCGGCATTCATCCTCCACCCCGGCTTCCGGGCTGCCCCCATCTCCAATACCACATCTATCCAATTTGGAGCGTGATCCAAGATCACAATTGCCGAATACTCTGCCCTCTTAACTCCGGCCAACAGCGCCTGTCCCACCACAAAAAAGTCAATCCTTGAAAGCAGCTTGTGCACCAGGGAGAAAAACAAATATTCTCTTCCCTCGAATGTAAAATACTCCATGGGTCCACCCTCCCCCCCCTATTCCCTCATGGGCCCTGCCAATGCCTTCACCCCCACCCCCCACCCCCGACCGGGTCAGTGAGTGTGCCTGGGAAATGTCCACCCTCAGCTCCAGCACAGTGTTCCAATCTGACCCCCCCCCCCCCCCCCCACCTCACTATCAATTCATGGGTATCCAGATCAGGAATGGCACCCAATGTTCTATTCACAAACCCCGCAATTGGGGGAATATACACTTACCAACACTGCCAGCCTCTACTCCAATGCACCCGTCACTGTCACCTACCTGCCCCCCTGATCCCCACCACCAACTCCATCAGAAACCTCACCCGCTTCCCCCGCCACCCCGAAAGTAATAATACGGTAGCACAGTGGGTAGCACTGTTGCATCACAGCGTCAGGGTCCCAGGTTTGATTACTGGCTTAGGTTTAGGTCATTGTCTGTGTGGGGTCTGCATGTCCTCCCCGTGTCTGCATGGGTTTCCTCCGGGTGCTCTGGTTTCCTCCCACAAGTCCCGAAAGATGTGCTGTTAGGTCATTTGGACATTCAGAATTCTCTCTGTGTATCTGAACAGCCGCCGGAGTGTGGTGACTAGGGGCTTTTCACAGTAACTTCATTGCAGTATTAATGTAAGCCTACTTAGAATCATAGAATTTAAGGTGCCATTTGGCCCATCGAGTCTGCACCAGCACTTGGAATGAGCACCCCACTTAAACCCATGCCTCCGCATGATCACCGTACCCCAGTAACCCCATCTAACCTTTTTTGGACACTAAGAGCAATTTATCATGGCCAATCCACCTAACCTGCTCATCTTTGTAATGTGGGAGGAAAACGGAGCACCCGGAGGAAACCCACACAGTCTCAGGGAGAATGTGCAAACTCTGCACAGACAGCGACCCAAGCCAGGAATCGAACCTGGGACCCTCGAGCTGTGAAGCAACTGTGCTAACCACTGTGCTACCATGTTGCCCTACTTGAGACAATAAAAAAAACCCTCCCTCTTTTAAGATACAGAAACAAAACCCCAATCAAATAAAAACAAATGTCAATTAAAAAAGAACAATCCCTGTTCTCACCAACCATGTCCAAATCCCAACTCTCATCATAGTCCCAGTCCTTCAGCCTTACCGAACGCCTCCACCATCTCAAAATGAAAGCCCTTCAAATGATGGGTCACTCTCAGCTTTACAGGGTAGACCACTCCGAATCTCACTCTGCTGCCGTACAATGCCGGATTCACCTGTCCAAAGGCCACCTGCCTTCTCATCAACTCTGCTGTCAGATCTTGGTACATACATATACCAATGCCTCCCCCTTTCATTTCTTGTCTCTCCTTCGCCCAGCTCAAAACCTTCTCCTTCATGTGGTAACTGTGGAAGCAGACTATGACTGCATTTGGTGGCTCATTCGCTTTAGGCTTTGGCCTGAGTGACTGATGTGCCCTGTCCAACTCGTAGCAGGAGGGTACTCCCCATCACCATCCATTCAGCAAACATTTTCCCACCACCTTTCTGCCTGATTAAATGCCCCCTCCGCCCAATGTGTCTACGAATGAGACTGGGATTGCTGCAGTGAGTAGCTTATCTCCTGACTCCTCAAAGCCAATCCACCAAGTACAAGGCACAAGTCAGGAGCGTGGTGGAATACTCTCCATTTGTCTGGAGCGTGGTGGAATACTCTCCATTTGTCTGGAGCGTGGTGGAATACTCTCCATTTGTCTGGAGCGTGGTGGAATACTCTCCATTTGTCTGGAGCGTGGTGGAATACTCTCCATTTGTCTGGAGCGTGGTGGAATACTCTCCATTTGTCTGGAGCGTGGTGGAATACTCTCCATTTGTCTGGAGCGTGGTGGAATACTCTCCATTTGTCTGGAGCGTGGTGGAATACTCTCCATTTGTCTGGAGCGTGGTGGAATACTCTCCATTTGTGTGGAGCGTGGTGGAATACTCTCCATTTGTCTGGAGCGTGGTGTGGAATACTCTCCATTTGTCTGGAGCGTGGTGGAATACTCTCCATTTGTCTGGAGCGTGGTGGAATACTCTCCATTTGTCTGGAGCGTGGTGGAATACTCTCCATTTGTCTGGAGCGTGGTGGAATACTCTCCATTTGTCTGGAGCGTGGTGGAATACTCTCCATTTGTCTGGAGCGTGGTGGAATACTCTCCATTTGTCTGGAGCGTGGTGGAATACTCTCCATTTGTCTGGAGCGTGGTGGAATACTCTCCATTTGTCTGGAGCGTGGTGGAATACTCTCCATTTGTCTGGAGCGTGGTGGAATACTCTCCATTTGTCTGGAGCGTGGTGGAATACTCTCCATTTGTCTGGAGCGTGGTGGAATACTCTCCATTTGTCTGGAGCGTGGTGGAATACTCTCCATTTGTCTGGAGCGTGGTGGAATACTCTCCATTTGTCTGGAGCGTGGTGGAATACTCTCCATTTGTCTGGAGCGTGGTGGAATACTCTCCATTTGTCTGGAGCGTGGTGGAATACTCTCCATTTGTCTGGAGCGTGGTGGAATACTCTCCATTTGTCTGGAGCGTGGTGGAATACTCTCCATTTGTCTGGAGCGTGGTGGAATACTCTCCATTTGTCTGGAGCGTGGTGTGGAATACTCTCCATTTGTCTGGAGCGTGGTGGAATACTCTCCATTTGTCTGGAGCGTGGTGGAATACTCTCCATTTGTCTGGAGCGTGGTGGAATACTCTCCATTTGTCTGGAGCATGGTGGAATACTCTCCATTTGTCTGGAGCGTGGTGGAATACTCTCCATTTGTCTGGAGCGTGGTGGAATACTCTCCATTTGTCTGGAGCGTGGTGGAATACTCTCCATTTGTCTGGAGCGTGGTGGAATACTCTCCATTTGTCTGGAGCGTGGTGGAATACTCTCCATTTGTCTGGAGCGTGGTGGAATACTCTCCATTTGTCTGGAGCGTGGTGGAATACTCTCCATTTGTCTGGAGCGTGGTGGAATACTCTCCATTTGTCTGGAGCGTGGTGGAATACTCTCCATTTGTCTGGAGCGTGGTGTGGAATACTCTCCATTTGTCTGGAGCGTGGTGGAATACTCTCCATTTGTCTGGAGCGTGGTGGAATACTCTCCATTTGTCTGGAGCGTGGTGGAATACTCTCCATTTGTCTGGAGCGTGGTGGAATACTCTCCATTTGTCTGGAGCGTGGTGGAATACTCTCCATTTGTCTGGAGCGTGGTGGAATACTCTCCATTTGTCTGGAGCGTGGTGGAATACTCTCCATTTGTCTGGAGCGTGGTGGAATACTCTCCATTTGTCTGGAGCGTGGTGGAATACTCTCCATTTGTCTGGAGCGTGGTGGAATACTCTCCATTTGTCTGGAGCGTGGTGGAATACTCTCCATTTGTCTGGAGCGTGGTGGAATACTCTCCATTTGTCTGGAGCGTGGTGGAATACTCTCCATTTGTCTGGTGCGTGGTGGAATACTCTCCATTTGTCTGGAGCGTGGTGGAATACTCTCCATTTGTCTGGAGCGTGGTGGAATACTCTCCATTTGTCTGGAGCGTGGTGGAATACTCTCCATTTGTCTGGAGCGTGGTGGAATACTCTCCATTTGTCTGGAGCGTGGTGGAATACTCTCCATTTGTCTGGAGCGTGGTGGAATACTCTCCATTTGTCTGGAGCGTGGTGGAATACTCTCCATTTGTCTGGAGCGTGGTGGAATACTCTCCATTTGTCTGGAGCGTGGTGGAATACTCTCCATTTGTCTGGAGCGTGGTGGAATACTCTCCATTTGTCTGGAGCGTGGTGGAATACTCTCCATTTGTCTGGAGCGTGGTGGAATACTCTCCATTTGTCTGGAGCGTGGTGGAATACTCTCCATTTGTCTGGAGCGTGGTGGAATACTCTCCATTTGTCTGGAGCGTGGTGGAATACTCTCCATTTGTCTGGAGCTTGGTGGAATACTCTCCATTTGTCTGGAGCGTGGTGGAATACTCTCCATTTGTCTGGAGCGTGGTGGAATACTCTCCATTTGTCTGGAGCGTGGTGGAATACTCTCCATTTGTCTGGAGCGTGGTGGAATACTCTCCATTTGTCTGGAGCGTGGTGGAATACTCTCCATTTGTCTGGAGCGTGGTGGAATACTCTCCATTTGTCTGGAGCGTGGTGGAATACTCTCCATTTGTCTGGAGCGTGGTGGAATACTCTCCATTTGTCTGGATGAGTGCAGCTCCAACAACACTCAAGAAGCTCAACACCAAAGCAGCCTAATTGATTGGCACCCCATCTACCACCTTAACACTTACTCCTCTACGACTGATACACTGTAGCAGCAGTGTGTACCGTATTCAAGATGCACCGCAGCAACTGACCAGGGTGAGTTGACAGCACCTTCCAAACTCACAATCTCTACCACCTAGAAAAACAGGGGTAGCAGCCATATGGCAACACCACCACCTGAACATTCCCCTCCAAGTCACTTACCATCCTGACTTGGACATTTATTGCCATTCTTTCACTGTTGCTTAGTCAAAATCTTGAAATTACATTCCGAAGAGTACTGTGGGCTATACCTACACCACATGCACTGCAGCGGCGCAAGAAGGCGGCTAACCACCACCTTCCCAAGGGCAATTAAGGATGGGCAATAAGTGGTGGCCTAGCCAGCAATGGCCACATTCTATGAATGAATATAAAAAGGAAGTTAAGCAGCTCCAATTGAAGAGATAGCAGCAACACATGTACAACTGATCTATTGACTACCTGTAGTGTAATCTCTATATGTAACATTTCATTTCATACATTTAGTTTTCATCAAAGAACCAAAAAGTATCAGAAAATGATGAACAACCGCAGGAAACTGAAGAGCCCAAGCAATGCTCAGCAGAAGAAACACCAGCCTTCCAAAGGCTACTGAAAGAAATATCCTCCTGTCTGCATGACCTGCGAGAACTATGCAATATTCTTACTCAGAGGGCGCAGGGAAAGGAGCCAAACCTTTCTCTCTTACTTGGGATACAATGTAAGTACAATTTTGAACTTACTCCTGTAGGTTTGCAGAAGACGAGTCCAGACTAAGAGTAATTTTTAGGAAATTCAGGGTTCTCTGATATGGGGGTTCCCGTACCAGCCTCCCCGAACAGGCGCCGGAATGTGGCGACTAGGGGCTTTTCACAGTAACTTCATTTAAAGCCTATTTGTAACAATAAGCGATTTTCATTTTCATTTCATTTCTGGTGGGGGTCTCTGATGGGCGGGTCTGGTGAGGGCCTTTGTTGGGGGGTCTTTTGGGGTCTCTGCTGGGGTCTTGTGGGGGTCTCTAATGGGTCTGGTGGAGGTCTCTAATGGGGGTCTGGTGGGAGTCTCTGATGGGAATCTCTGATGGAGGTCTCTGACGGGGGGCTCTGGTGGGCGGCCAATAGGGGAGGCGCTGGTTGAGGGTTCTGATGGGGGACTAGGGGGTGGGATGGGATGGGAGGCAGAGGATTCTCCGCCATATCGGGTACTTCTGCTACCAGCTGTGGCGAGTGCAGAAACCAGCCCACGGTTATTGCAGCATGAATATATTTTCAAATTTCCTTGGTTTCCCTTTTGATGATTTTATTCAGTTAATTGGTTAGCACCTTGTATTTCACCTCTGGGACTTGGTATGATTCCATTGTACACTGATGAGATAAAGGTCCTCTCTGTGTTGCTGCTATAAACAATCCTACATGAGATGAGCTATTCAATTCCTTTATCCATATCTCAGACACTAATAGGCAGTCTAACATTGTCTGCAAGGAATATCGCTATAGTAAAGAAACTATTTGTGCAGCAGATGGCGCTTGTCAGAATTTTGGATTGAATGGCATTGCAGTCAGAGTGGGGTAGATGCTTGCTTCTCAAATGTGTATTTCTCAGACTCAATATAAGTAATAACAAATTATTCGATTCCCCCACTCTTGATGAGCACATAAGTTTACTGCCCCCCAAACTGCAAAGAAATTGGGAGCAATGTCACCTTGTGCATGTCAAAACAATAGAATTGCTAATTGAGGGAAGTGCATCTGATACAGAATTATATTGCTGCCAATTGAGAGAGGGTTATTGGATTCAGAATCATATTGTTGCTAATTGAGAGAGGGTTATCGGATTCAGAATCATATTGTTGCTCATTGAGGAAGAGGGTATCGGATTCAGAATTATATTGTTGCTCATTGAGGAAGAGGGTATCGGATTCAGAATTATATTGTTGCTAATTGAGAGAGGGTTATCTGATTCAGAATTATATTGCTGCCAATTGAGAGAGGGTTATCGAATTCAGAACTATATTGTTGCTCATTGAGGGAGAGGGTATCGGATTCAGAATTATATTGTTGCTAATTGAGAGAGGGTTATCTGATTCAGAATTATATTGTTGCCAATTGAGGAAGAGGGTATCTGATTCAGAATTATATTGTTGCCAATTGAGGAAGAGGTATCGGATTCAGAATAATATTGTTGCTCATTGAGAGAGGGTTATCGGATTCAGAATTATATTGTTGCCAATTGAGAGAGGGTTATCGAATTCAGAATTATATTGTTGCCAATTGAGAGAGGGTTATCGGATTGTTGCCCATTGAGGAAGAGGGTATCGGATTCAGAATTATATTGTTGCTAATTGAGAGAGGGTTATCGGATTCAGAATTATATTGTTGCTCATTGAGGAAGAAGGCATCTGATTCAGAATTATATTGTTGCCAATTGAGAGAGGGTTATCGGATTCAGAATTATATTGTTGCCAATTGAGAGAGGGTTATCGGATTCAGAATTATATTGTTGCCAATTGAGAGAGGGTTATCGGATTCAGAATTATATTGTTGCCAATTGAGAGAGGGTTATCGGATTCAGAATTATATTGTTGCCAATTGAGGAAGAAGGCATCTGATTCAGAATTATATTGTTGCCAATTGAGAGAGGGTTATCGGATTCAGAATTATATTGTTGCCAATTGAGAGAGGGTTATCGGATTCAGAATTATATTGTTGCCAATTGAGAGAGGGTTATCGGATTCAGAATTATATTGTTGCTCATTGAGGAAGAGGGTATCGGATTCAGAATTATATTGTTGCTAATTGAGAGAGGGTGTATCGGATTCAGAATTATATTGTTGCCAATTGAGGAAGAGGGTATCTGATTCAGAATTATATTGTTGCTCATTGAGGGAGGGTTATCGGATTCAGAATTATATTGTTGCTCATTGAGAGAGGGTTATCGGATTCAGAATTATATTGTTGCTAATTGAGAGAGGGTTATCGGATTCAGAATTATATTGTTGCTCATTGAGAGAGGGTTATCGGATTCAGAATTATATTGTTGCTAATTGAGAGAGGGTTATCGGATTCAGAATTATATTGTTGCTCATTGAGGGAGAGGGTATCGGATTCAGAATTATATTGACGTTAAGTGAGAGAAGGATAATTGATACATAATTATAGTGTTGCTGATTGAGGGAATGATGTAGGATACAGAAATATCCTGCTGCTAATTCAGGGGTGGGTATGTGATGCATAATTGTATTGTTCCTAATTGAGGGAGGGTTGATGGATACAGAATTATATTGTTGCTAATTCAGGCAGGAGTGACTGATATAGAATTATGAGGCTGACTTCTACTGGGATGGCTATGCCACCTTTGTGTGGCATCCCAAAATAGGAGGATATCCTACTAAGGGGGTAGTCAGGTCCAACGAGGTATCTTTCCTGAGCTGGCACCATTCCAATTAATGAAGGTGACTCTCATTCAACCTAAGGTCGGCACACCCATTTAGAGGGTTGGTGACTCGGCAGCTATCGAACGGCCATTTGGGTAGATTAGAGGTCTCAGCGGGAAACTCCCTGATGAGGCCACACTTAGTCCCATTCTCTGCACTGAGGAGCTCCGTTCTCTGGAGTTCCTCAGTGCAGAAGGAGATTGGGACGCCATTTTTAATGGTCCTCTCTCGACCTCTGAACCCCCCCCCAAAGCCCCAACTCAATCATAAGGGGGACCTCCCCCCCCCCCCCCGCAACCCCCAGCATACATGGAGCGTACCCCCAGGCTCGATCTGTAGCATGGGAAAGATGCCAGCTTGATATCCTGGCAGCGATCCTGCCACCTGGGCAATAGCTGGCTGGCAACCTGCTGGCAGTGCCAGGGTTCTCAGGTGGTACCAGCAGTGCCACCCTGCCCAGAGGGTAAGCACCTGGGGGCCTCCGATCCCCTGGGACACCCCCCATGATTGCCGTTCTGTATGATCCCTGTTTGCGCAGACCAGCACTGACCAGAGACTTTTGATAGTTCGTGGGAATGCATATTAGAGTAAAAGTAAGGGCAGCACGGTGGCGCAGGTTAGGACTGCTGCCTCACGGCGTCGAGGTCCCAGGTTCGATCCTGGCTCTGGGTCACTGTCCGTATGGAGTTTGCACGTTCTCCCCGTGTTTGCGTGGGTTTCGCCCCCACAACACAAAAATGTGCAGCGTAGGTCTCAGGCATTGGCATTGGCCACGCTAAATTGCCCCTTAATTGGAAAAAATTAATTGGGTACTCTAAATTTTAAAAAATAAAATAAATAGAATCTCACTCTAGTATGCAGGTTTATTAAAAGAGATCCCATCCACAATAGGCAGGGTTAACATCACAGCATGTTGCGCGATTGTGGGTGTGGCGAGCCGGGTAGATTCAAGAAGACGGACCTCCAGCCACCTACTGGCCACGTCATACCACACCGTGCAGCCTTATTTTCCTCTGTTTACTGCTCAGCAACGAGTTAAGTATATAATATGGGAAGTAACAATTACACACAATTACCATTTGATGAAAATAGCACACATAAGAAAATCTATCCCATGTGACAAGCTGTCTATATTAACAAATGCTTTCTCTGATTCACTGGCAGCTCTGCACTGTTCAGGCGATGAAGGAGAGAATTACCAGAGTGGAGAAACACTTTCAAAGAAGTTGACTGATGTTTGTCAATTGAGGAAAGATATTGATGAACTGAGGACCATAATATCAGACCGATATGCTCAGGATATGGGTGACAACTGTATTACTCAGTGACAATGTGTTTATCTTGCAGCAATAAGGGCATTGACTGTAATGCTGCTTTGTTACAGTCGTTTGCTCTTCTATTAAAGAGCCATGAAGCAAAATTGCAGCTAACATCTGAAAGAATGAGCCATGAATGAAGCTTTGTTGTTTTATTGAAAGAAGCTGTTGTAGAATAATATGGAATATATGAAAATTTGCTCCCAATTAAACTTAGTGTTTCATTTAAAACTACTGAAGGTAGAACCAAATATGATTTAAGTTAAACCTATTTTCTTTACTGGAAAAATATTTTATTTATTAATTTGAATCTAAGGCTATATTTAATGGACGTGACAAGGGTCTCTCTCATTGCTTGGAGAGAGGACAGGGGTCCCACATTTGAGAAAGGCCCGTCAAACTATGTACCACTCAGGCACTGAACTAGACAGCAGCTGGTCTTTTCAGTAACCCAGGACCCAGGGTGGAAGTTCTGCCTGCCGGGAGCTGTCAGCCAACCAAAGGCTGGTAGCATGATTGAACACCAGGGAGGCCATCTCAGGTTTATCAGCCATACCATTGCAGGTTTCAAGCTCACAAGTTGGTTGATGTCAGAGGCTGGAGGATCATGGGAAAAGGGGTCGGCAGCGAGGGCATTGGACATTATTTGTCCAATTAAGGGTCTCAATTTGTGGCAGAACGGAAAAGCCAAAGATCTTCCCATTGTTGTCTTAATCAGGGTGGAGGTGAGAAGGCAGCAGGGACCTCACCTGCCATCTTGATTAAATGCCCCACACCATCACCAAAGGTGTCACTGGGAAGGGCAGTTCAATGTTGAGACCTGAGGGCTGGAACGTGCCTAATCGGAAGAGTACTTTGCTATTTTATTTGAATTAGCCTTAATTTACCCCTTTCAGATATATGTGGACTGTGAACAACAATAACATTGCTCGCCATTACTGATAAAATGCAACTTTAAGTATTTTACAAATGAAGCAATTATTATTTTGAGTTCCAATGCAGAGGTGTGAATTTAGATTCACTGGACCATGCTCAAACTTAATTGCATCTCCAAACTCCATTTTATGCATCAATAATTCCTCAGTAACTCCAACCTGGGAAGATCTCTTTCACATTTACCATACATTTATTGCTATTTCATGAACTTAAACATGATCTTTTAGCGTCAAAACTGATTGGTGGGTGGGGGCCTCGGCTGTCATTTAAGTATTGAGTCGGGCCTTGTTTCCCGCCGGAGACCACACTTGGAAATTGTTTGGGGGAATTGCGCCCGTAATAAACTATTATGACCAGAACTCACAGGGTTAGTGGAGAGAAAAAAAACTAGTGAATCAAGAAATGGGAAATAATCCATGTTCACTGAGGAAACTATCACTGAGATTCTCTGATCCCGGTGCGTCTCCCTGCCGTTGCAAGCAAGGTGAAGAATTTGGCGCTCAGCCAAATCTCGATTCACTGCAGCGGGACCAGCAAATCCCGTCAGCATGAAGAAACGGAGAATTCTGCCCTCATCTGGTCATTTCCAATTTTGGAACAGTGCAGTATTCCCCTCATTATATCAACTATTCTCATATATCGCAATTTGAAATTTATCAGAATGATGTTGCTTCTCACATGACCAATTCAACCTATTATAATATGACACATACTGACCCATCTTTCTGGGATCCTAAATTTAGATTTGGCCTCTCATTATTTTCAGGATCCAATTTGACCAACCCTTCATGGAATTTTATGAAACCCACATCAAATGCAGTCTGGTAATCTAGCCTTGAGCAGCTTGGGCTGGATGTGCAGAAGATTGGAAATCACATCAAGTACAACAAAAGATTCAATTCCAGTTGGAAAGCAGTACCACCTTGCATGTTTAGCACACATTTTAAATCATTTGTTTGCATGTGAAGTGAAGCCAGATATTTTATCAAAAAGCAACATCACATTTGGTGCACGTAACATCGGAATGACGAAAGTGAGATTTACACTGGGAATTCCCTGTTAGTTGTAGGGTAGGACTTCGGTGGATATCAGTGTCATGCCCTTTCTATGTCTATTCAGAGCTTCCACTGGAGTTACAACCAGTTGGGACAATTTCCAATGATAGTTTGCAGCCTTTTATCTTTTGATTTTTTTTTACTCTCCCTGAGCTAGAATTATTTTACTTTTTTCTTTGATAAATACTTCCACCTATAAGATTGAAAATTGTGATTTTACTGCCAAAGCAATACCTCTAAGGGTATCTGGGGTTTTAAGTAACCAAACATATTTACTACTATTGTCAGCAGACACCGAGCAGAAATAAGTGTCAGCTCTCAACAAAATCAAAATGGATACCAAATCATTTAAACTCTCTTAAACATTTTTGGTTTATATAAATACCTGTGATTTACTGGGAATTGTTATAGTTGCAACAGAGTTAAATCAATTGAGAGGTAGCCTGCTTTCTGAGGTCAAGGTCAGACCTATTACATTGTAGCTGAGATAAGCAAGTTTTCCAATTTTGAAACAAAATCTCGTCAATAGCAATTAGTTTAACCACAGACAGTATAACCACATCTTTGAAGTCTTTTGGGAATTTAATTCTAACTGGGAACTCAGCTGTTTTAATGGGGCCAATGCTAAGCAGTGTTAGATAAGCATTTTGATCAAATATTTATCCAGAATATCAAACCACTATCGTGTAGTTACAACCTTTAAATACAGAATTAGCACTATGTTCGAAGAACAGCCAGCTTGACTGGAATTTAATACCTTCCCCCATGGTGAGTTTGGTGGTGGGTGGATATTTAATCAGGCGGGAAGGTAGTGTGTGGGGCCCATGCCATCTATCATCCCACATCCACCTCAGTTAAGTCCCAAGGTGGGAAGGCTCATGACCCATTGATAATTGAGATCCTTAAGTAGGCAATTAATCCCCAGTTAGGGGCCTCAGCCTGCTAGCAGTGGTGTTCACCCGGCAATGGATGGGATGGTTTGTATGTTCCCAGGACGAATCCCTTGTTCAAAGGCACCCGGTGTCAAGGGACCCACTATCCGGATGGGGGATCCCCTGTGAGCCACCTCACAGCTGAGCCCCAGCCCTCCCTCTCTCCATAACCTCCAGGAGTGACCCCCTTCTGCCATCACTCATCTGTGCTCCGGGTCCCTCGGTAACCTGGGCTTCAGCTGGGTGCATTTCCTGCAGCAGCTAACAGCTCTCGGGCCTCACTGCCAAGCAATGAAGAGCTGTCAGCCAATCTCAGCGGGCAGGACTTCCATGGAAGGTGTGACTCCACCCAAGTAATTGTCTGATTGGTTCTTAACTTGGTGGGCCCTCGAAAAAAGTGGTGAAATGGGGTTCCAGGCCCCTGTCACCCACATTAAATTCCATATCCTGTGTTTTATCAAATGTGAAAAGCATGTTTTCAAAATCTTGTTATTTTCCCCAATCCACAAAGTGGGTTCAGGGTGAATGGGAGGACAGACGCTGATCAATCCTTATTTCCAGAAACTGGTAGAAAGTAGATCAAAGCAGCCCAGGAATTACAGTCTGGTTTTCTATTCATCCCGGAGTATGTAGTGAGTGCCTCCTCCTGGCACCATTGGTAAGATTGGGAGCTCAGCATAGTATTAAAAAAAAATCAAATTTTGTGATACCAAATGTTGTTGCATCAATGTACTGTGCCACTTTGAGTATGGAAATTAATTATGCCTTAAGCTTAATAATTAATTGGTTCTTCCTAGATCACTGCAGTAATACTTTTTTTAATTTATGGAGCATATTGGACTTTTTGTTGGAGTGTTTTTTAAATAGTTGTGCATGTGTTTTTATTTGTAGAATGAAGTGAATTGTGAAGCAAACTAAGCAGAGTGCAAGACATGAATATAATTGTATTACATTCATTCCAAAATACTTTTTTGTACAAAACATATCTACAAGAGGGTTTCTGGAATACGAGTCCATTTGAAGCTCTCATGCTAAGCTATCTAATTTTACAGTGTTAACTAGACTTGGCATGGCACCTTTTGACATTTTCTACAATGGAATTCATACAATGTATTGCAATAAGCTACTGGAGTGTGCATGCAATAACTGTGTGTGTGTATGAAAATGTTCTCACGGCACAATTGTTGTTTCTTATTTGTTGCACCTGAATCTGTTGATTGGCTGACCTGATAACCTCTTTGCCTTTCTTCCCCTGTATCATACACACTGGCACTTATATGAGAAAAACTGTGATAGATAATTACAAACTTTGCAGCATTCACTGAAAGAAAGCAACTAATTTTGGCACCAATTGCTAACTATAACTGGTTTCGATTGTAGTTCAGTTTCCATAGTACTCTGTCCCTCCCAAATGATGCCATCAGCTTCCTAACAGCTTCTGATGCCGCCCCCTTCCCCATCCCCCCTCCCCTCCTCAGTACCTCTCTTCAGCTTCTCAGGGCTGCACTTCCCATTACATTTCTGAGTCCACTACTTTTCCTAATACTACCATTTGATTGCAGATCACCATTCATGTCTGAGAGATGGACAATGTCAACCTCATTCATTCTGCCATTTCTCTCAAGTCCTACTTTTTGTAGTATATTTATAGAGGTGGCTGATAACATAGGGGACAATAACGCTGTATGCCAGTTCTCATAAAATCATGGGGATTTTGTTAATAAACAGATTTCTGATTTTGTTACATTGTGGAAATCTTACCCTCATCTTGTCTCTTGTATTGTAGTTTTGCTCAACATCATGCCAGTGCTTTTCCCAGTTCAACTAATGCTTCCTTACATTTAAACCTTCATTACCCAAGATGTATTGCACTTTGGCTTTCCTATCTGAGTATTTTAAAGCAAAATATCTTACATAGCTATTTCACTCAATTAACAAGTTCTAAATCACCGAACTGCAGGCTTCAACATATAATCATCTGCTGTAATTCTAAATGGCATTCGTTTGGTATTTGCCCCCCTCCCAGTTCATGATGGAATTAAATAATTCATAACAAATGTATGCAACACTTTAGTGCTGAACCCATTTGTCCAGGAAAATCACTTGAGTGTGAATCCATCCTGCTCTCCCATACCCTGTGAATACCTTCCTGCAGAAGCCACTGAAAGAGGTCCAGGCTTGATTTTTTTTCCTCTACCAGGTCTGGGGACACTTGAGGCCAATGATTGTCAATTAACAGCCCTGGATATCAATTCACAGCTCAAACTTTGAACTTTCCTAGCATAAATGGCTCAAATCCACACCAGACAGTCATTTACCTACAGAGCCAGCTGGAGATTTCACATTGTTATGCTCTATTACTTGCTCGATTTGGGGGGAAACAGCTATTCACTAATACGCTAAAGTTAAAAAGTGTTTTATACATGTCCTGACATTGTGATGAACACCTCCCTGCCACTCTGTCATCTGAGATTACCTGGCCTCAGAGAAGGGAGTCAAGGGCAATTGGGTGAAGAATGATGTATCTAATTAGTGCAACGCAGAGTGGAAGTAAATTATTGTTATATTCTGAAGCAATGGCATCTCTATCTTTCACTTGTTTCCTCTGTGCCTCAGGCCCAGCCTACCTTCTCAAATCATCTGTCCTCAGTCTGTTCCTTTCCTTCATGCCCATACTGATTTCACATGAGTTGAGCTGCTGAAGCTCATTTCCCACAAACAGCCTTTTCTTCCACATGATCTCTCCTTGCTCCAAGCCCTGTTAGCCTCCTGTCCATGGTGATAATGCTATCTGCCGATGAACAACTTGGTGGGAAATGACAATTGTACTTGTTAGAAATGTATCGAGATCGGAGTACTTTCTGTTGACCAGTTATTATGACAATAGTTCCCAAACTCACTTTAAAAACAGTCCGATTCTAACAATATACTATGCACTTCATAACACGGGAGCTGTTTTTGCTATGACTGAAATAGTTACAGATTTGCAATGATATTTTCCTGTCGTTTTTAGTTTCATATAAAAGGGAAAACTTCAGGGACAGGGCCTTCCATAAAGATCTTACTGTAGAATAAAGGAACTGCTAACTAGCACTTTGAAATGATATATTTTGCCTCTGTTTCTACTGTTTTTAAACATACGTTTACAGCTAGATATTTTATGCCAAAGTTCTATTTATGTTACATTTTGTAAATAATGTTAAGCTACTATTTTTCCACTTTGACTGTTTTTTTTATTTGTACAGAAATGCAATAAAGTTTTTATATAATGAACTTCACATTTGTTGTGCAGTAGTCTTTAGTTGTGTAAAAGAGATGAATTGGTTGCTCAACAAAATGAATGCTACTGAAATTTCACAAAATATTTTATTTATCAACTAACTGCAGCTTCTTATGATTTACACATTGCCAGCAAACCTGAAGGCGCTAGACCGCCCAACACGTTACCCATGTGACCATCCCACACCCACACTGGGACACATATTTTTATGGTGCATCACAGACAGCAAACAGATATTTAATGGATAATGTTTACATATCATTATTAAATTTAATTATTTAGTTCAGGCTGTCTTTCTTGCAAACTAATTATTGTTTTTGTCCTTATTGCTCTTTGTTTGTGTTTTTTCTTTATTTTTTCAATCCTGTATTCTCAATTTTTTGATATTTTTTGCTTTGTCTTTTGCTATTTTTTTTCTCTTGTACTTTTAATGATAACATATTACAGGAGATAGATAAATCCTGAAGGAGAAAAAGAGATCTCCCCAAAATATCACAGCATTTATAATATGGCTAAGATCAAGCATCAGTTGAAGCCCAAGATCAGCTGCAATGTATTTCCTTGTCAGCTTGGATCTTGTATGTCTCTCTTGTGGAGACCATGCATTGGATGCAATCTGAATTTGAATTGGTTTTTTTGGGAGCAAGCAATGGGATGGACTAAGGGCTCTGCAACTCTGCGCATTGGCTTTGTCACTTTAAAATGGTATAACAAAAATAATAGCTGGTGCTTTTAAATCAATTCCCTTGCATTACATATTTAGATCATTTGTATATTGACAATCGATTCTAATCAAAGCATCAATATTTTTATTGTAATATGTGAGGCAGCACGGTGGTACAATGGTTAGCATGGCTGCCTCACAGCGCAGAGGTCCCTGGTTCGATCCCGGCTCTAGACCACTGTCCGTGTGGAGTTTGCACATTCTCCCCATGTTTGCGTGGGTTTCGCCCCCACAACCCAAAGATGTGCAGGGTAGGTGGATTGGCCATGCTAAATTGCCCCTTAATTGGAAAAAATAAATTGGGTACTCTAAATTAATTTTTTGAAAAATCATTGTAATATGTGACAATTTCACAGATACCCAATGTATTCTAATGTTAAACCACAATATTATGAAGACAGCATGGAAGAGGTAAGGAAACCACGGGCGCTATCTTCCAGCTGTTCATGTAGGCAGGATCTTCCTGTCCCTCCCACGGGGCAGGTGTACCCACCTTGTGGGATTCCCAGCAGCATGCGGTAGATTCAATGGGAAATCCCAGAAGACCCCACCACTGACCAATGGTGGCCTCCCTTTGCCGAGAAACACACTGCAGGGAGGCCAGAGAATCTTGCCCCATGTATCACTGAGGAGTCATTGTTCATCTTAATAAAGTGTAGGAAGAGAAAATGCTGGAAAATCTCAACAGGTCTGGCAGTATCTGTAGGGAGAGAAAAGAACTAACGTTTCATGTCCGATGACTCTTTGTCAAAGCTAACAGACAGAGAAAGTGGGAAATATTTATACTGTAGAGTGAGAATGAACGATGAGTCATAGCTACAGAAACCCAGGGAAACCGGGTGCTAATGGCCTCAGATACCCAGGGGAAAAGGCAGTCCCCAGAGAGAACAAAAGGTGTGAAAGGCCAAACAGCAGAGAAACTAACATCAGAGGGTGAACTGTAGATTTAGGGGGAGGGGAAGGGGGAAGCAAAGAGGAGAAAGGTGCAGGAAAGGTGGATAAGATGGGGGGGAGGTGAAAGAAAGAGATGGTAAAAGACAGTTAAAATGAAATGGGATGAAAACAAATGGGTCGAGATGGGGTAGAGCTAATCATCTGAAGTTGTTGAATTCGATGTTGAGACTGGAAGGCTGTAGTGTGCCTAGTCGGAAGATGAGATGTTGTTCCTCCAGTTTGCGTTGAGCTCCACTGGAACATTGCCGCAGGCCAAGGACAGACATGTGGGCATTGGAGCAGGGCTTTTGTTAAAATGGCAAGCAACGGGAAGGTCCGGGTCCTGAATACGCACAGACCGAAGATGCTCAGCAAAGCGATCACCCAGTCTGCGTTTGGTCTCACCAATATAGAGGAGACCACATTGGGAGCAGCGACTGCAGTGGACCAAATTGGAAGAGATGCAAGTGAAACGCTGCTTAACCTGGAATGAGTGTTTTGGGCTTGGAATGTTAAGCATGGAAGAGATAAAGGGGCAGGTGTTGCACCTTCTGTGATGGCATGCGAAGGTGCCATGGGTGATGGGAGAGGTACTGGGTATGGTGGAGGAGTGGACTAGATTATCCCGAAGGGAATGGTCTCTGCAGAATGTTGACAGGGAGTGAAGGGAAGGTGTTTGGTGGTGGCATCATCCTGGAATTGGTGAAAATGGCGGAGGATTATGCTTTGCATACGGAGGCTGGTGAGATGAAATATGAGAATGAGGGGGACTCTATCCTTGTTCTGGGAGGAAGGGGAGGGGGTGAGGGTAGTCGTGCGGGAGATGGACCGCACACTGTTGAGGGCCCTGTCAACAACTGGAAGTAGGAAATCATGGTTGAGGAAAAAGGCACACATTTTCGAAGCGCCATTTGGAAAGTGACATCATCGGAGCAAATGCGACGGAGGCCAAGGAGTTGAGAGAAAGGGATGGAGTCCTTACAGGGTGTAGGGTGCGAAGAGCTGTAGTCCAGATAGCTGTGGGAGTCAATGGGCTTGTAGTGGATATTAGTAGATAGTCTATTGCCGGAAATGGAGACAGAAAGATCAAGGAAGGCAAGGGAAGTCTTTGAGATGGACCAGATGTAAGTGATGGAGGGGGAGAAACTGGAAGCAAAGTTGATTAATTTTTTCCAGTTCCGGACGAGATTTGAGGTAGATGCATTCAGCCAGAAGTTGCAGTCTGATGAGGGCAACGTGGGAAAATACTTTCCCAAAATGCTCAGCAAGAAGATGCCTCAATAGTTGGTGTAATCGCTGTGGCTGCCTTCCTCTTGTACAGGGCCACAATCTTTGCATCATGTGTATCCTGGGGTGCTGCCACGTCCCTCCAGCTGAGACAGAGAAGTTAGTGCAGAAACTGCATGAGTCCCTGGTTCCCCTGCGTATAGGTTCAGGTCGTAAAGAATCAGCACCTGGAGTTTTACCCATGGTAAATGAATCTAGAACTTTGCTAAATTATTCTACAGGGATCTATATCAAGTTCTGTCATGACAGGCAGGCTTTCTGTAGTACTGAGAGTATCCTGCTGACAATTTTCTTCCTTGTTAGTGGGAGCACAACTCAAGATAGTGTTCCACCCATCTCTCCAACTGTTTATTGCAGCCGATGATGACCTCCCCTGCCTTTATTTTCAATGGAGCCATTTAGTTACCAGGTGCCTTTTTGATCCCTACAAACATGCTCCTCGCGTTCTTTAGGTCAAAGGACATCTGGATAGTCTGGTTGTTATGATCTTCATGGGGAAGCACGGTAAAGGGCAGCACGGTAGCATAGTGGTTAGCACAGTTGCTTCACAGCTCCAGGGTCCCAGGTTCGATTCCCGGCTTGGGTCACTGTCTGTACGGAGTCTGCATGTTCTCCCCGTGTCTGCATGGATTTCCTCTGGGTGCTCCGGTTTCCTCCCACAGTCCAAAGATGTGCAGGTTAGGTGGATTGGCTATGCTAAATTGCCCTTAGTGTCCAAAATTGCCCTTAGTGTTGGGTGGGGTTACTGGTTTATGGGGATAGGGTCAGGCTGTGGGCTTGGGTAGGGTGCTCTTTCCAAGGTGCAGACTCGATGGGCCGAATGGCCTCCTTCTGCACTGTAAATTCTATGAAACATTTATCTGTGAATCATGAACCAAAATAACCAGATTTACTGACTGTCCCCCAAATCAAGAAATTACCAACAAGATTCCACTTTTGAGTCCTTGTTTCAGATGAATCAGAATCCAGGGGCGGGATTCTCCAATAATGGGGCTATGTCCCCATGCCCACGAGAAAACGGGCACGAATCACCGGACTTTTTTCTAGAAAGTCCGGGGAGATTCGTTGTTTTTAAGGGGGCTTGCAGGGTCCCGGAATAGTCCGTCCAGCTCCGGATGCTGATACGGAGCTCTGCATGCGCGTGGCGGCCACCTGCGGCGCTGGCCCTGTGCGATATGGCGGACCCAAACAGCAGGCTGGCGCTGAAGAAGTAGGCCCCCCGCCAGATCGCGCATACCCACCGATTGGTGGCCCCCGATCGCGGGCCTGGCCACCGTGGAGGCCCTCCTGATGACGGATCCCCCCACCCCCCCACCAGGACGGCCACTGCAGCCACGACTCCAAGCTCCCGCCGGGTGGAACCATACGTGAACCATGCCAACGGGAACTCAGCTGGTCGTCAGTGGAAAATCGCCGATGGGGCCCCCGCCGGTGCCGCGTTGACTGCGCGTGGGCGACTGGTGGTGATTCTCCGGTCGCCGGAGAATCGCGGGGAGGCGTCACGGGTCTGACGCCACATTCTCCTCCCCCACGCTCAGAGAATCTCAGCCCAGGGGTCGGTGCAAAGTACAAATTAGCCACTGAGCAACAAAAATGACAAAGACTAGCTCACAAGAATACAAGCATGTGTATCACCCCCCGCTCAAATGTGGCGCCATGTTAAATCTCCCAGTCTTTTCAACTTGGCTCCAGAAGGTATGACATTTCATTTTTCTCATTCAATGGATTTGGTCCTTGAGTCGGCTGGAACAGCAGCTCCACTCCGTCCAACACCACCAGCGACAGTCATCACCCAAACAACACACACTGCAGAAAGTCTTCAGCTAGGTTCATGAGTGTTTTGATGGTACAGATTCCCCAGAAATTCCTTTATCTGACTCCTTTAATAAATTTCATTAAATGGCTTGGTAGGTTCAGACAAAACTGAAGCATACTCGAAGAATTGGCCAGTTTGCAATCTCTTTCGAACACCATCTTCAGCTTTCTCTCTTGTGAAACTGTTTCACACACACAGCTCTTTGTAATTGTGACTTCTCTTGTCCCCCCCCTCCATTGCAGCACTTTGTTGTTCTTTACAGTAGTAAATTCTTTTGGCAGCCAACCACACAACTTTGACATGTTAACTTCCAGGTCAAAGATTGCCAGGCCACGTGGACCAGTATTTATTATGTAAGAAAATGACAAGTGGTCCCTTTACAATTGACGCAAACTCCTAAGAGTCATTATCAAACATTTTAAAGACAATTATAGATTCTGCAGACATAATAAAGGCATTACAAATTTTTCTTACTGTACAGTCCAGATCAAAGTTTGTCACTCTTCCCCTGCCACCAGCATTCTCTTCTCGTACATTATAAAGTTGTTATTTCCCCTGACCTTGGTATTCTTGCAATTGTCCTGATGTGTGCAAGACAAAAAGCTTTGAAAAAATGTATTTTTCAGCAATGCTTAAGAAAAATAATTAATCTGCTTTACACTTCTTGAATACAAGAGTGATGATGTATCCTTTGTCATTATCTGCTATGTTGTGGGGGGGGGCGGGGGGGAGGGGGTTCTCCTCGTTTTATTGCTTCCTGAGGAATGTACAAAATTACTGCGTGCACATTCCTGGGTAATCAAAAAAACTCACATAAGGGTGACTTACATATCTGCGCGAGGGCTATAAATAATAAGCTGATGGCTCCCCCATTATAAAATTACCTGCATATTATTTCCATTAATTGCATAGAATTTGCATCTCAAAAAAGTTCATTCAGTCCAACTTGGCTTTGCCAGTTGTGGTAGTCACCACTAGCAGTATTACATGTATTACGGTAAGGCCCGTATAGTCGAGGTACGATGGTAAATCTCTGCCTGCTGGCTCCGCCCAGTAGGCAGCGTATAAATGTGTGTGCTCACCGGTGCTGCAGCCATTCTGGTTCCAGCTACAGGAGGCACAACATCTTTGCTCAATAAAGCCTTGATTATTCCACTACTCTCGTCTTTGTGGTAATTGATAGTGCATCAATTTATTGAGCAAAGATTTTTTTAAACGATGGATCTCCGCATCAAGCCTGATTGCCTGCAGCTGACCTCTAAAGCAGCCAACGCTACATCTGCCTTTGACCACTGGCTAGCCTGCTTCGAAAGCTACCTCCGAACAGCCGCTGAGGAACCTTCGGACTCGCAGAAGCTCCAAGTCCTTTATTCAGAGGTGAGCCCTGACATTTTTCCTCTCATCCGGGATGCGCCCACTTACTCCGAAGCGATGGAGTTCCTGAAGGGACATTACGTTCGACCAGTCAATCAAGTATACGCCAGGCAGCTCCTGGCCACAAGACAGCAACTCCCTGGGGAGTCTCTAGACGATTTCTGGAATGCCTTGCACATCCTAAGTAGGAACTGTTACTGCTAGGCAGTTTCAGCAGTCCACTGCACAGAACCTTTAATTCGAGATGCTTACGTTACGGGCATGAAGTCTGCGTACATCCGCCAGCGACTACTGGAAGGCGGTACGCTCGATCTTGCAGGAACTAGGCAGCTGGCTAACTCGTTAAAAGTGGCCTCCTATAACATCCAGTCATACGCCCCCGACCGCGCGGCATCCTCGTGGACATCATGGGCCCCACCAGCTGCCGACTCCAGCTCACCGCAAGCCTGCGCCAGGTGGCAGCCAGCCAACCCTGGGGGTCCCAACTGCTATTTTTGCAGGCAGAACAAACACCCCACGCAGCGCTAGCCGGCGCGGAGCGCGACCTGCAACGGCTGTGAGAAGAAGGGACACTTTGTTTCTGTTTGCCAGACCCAGTCTGTCGCCGCTGTTTCCAGGCCCGGCGTTCCTCCACCCCCCACGTGCGACCCAGGGTGCCGCCTTCTTCTTCACCGCAAAAGACATGGTCAATTTAAATTGCGCAGTATCGGCTCTTTTCCACAGTGGACCTGAGGTCCGCCTACCACCAGCTCCCAATCCGCCCGGAGGACCACCAATACACTGCATTCAAAGCAGATTGCCGCCTCTATCACTTCCTTAGGGTTCCCTTCGGCACCACTAATGGGGTCTCGGTCTTCCAGCGAGAGATGAACCGAATGGTTGACCAGTACGGACTGCAGGCCACCTTCCCGTAGCTGGATAACATCACCATCTGCGGCCACGACCAGCAGGATCACGACACAAACCTCCAAAAATTCCTCCAGACCGCCAAACTCCTTAACCTTACGTACAATAAGGAGAAATGTGTTTTCTGCACCAACCACTTAGCTATCCTTGGCTATGTCGTGGAAAATGGAGTTCTAGGGCCCGACCCTGACTGCATGCACCCCTCATGGAACTCCCCCTTCCCCAAGGCCCTGAAATGATGCCTGGGGTTTTTCTCCTACTATGCCCAGTGGATCCCTAATTATGCGGACAAGGCCCGCCCACTCATTCAGTCCACAGTTTTTCCCGACGGCTGAGGCCTGCCAGGCCTTCAACCGCATGAAGGCTGACATCGCCAAGGTCATGATGCACGCGGTCGACGAGTCTCTCCCCTTTCAGTTTGAGAGCGGTGCATTGGACGTAGCTCTGGTCGCTACCCTCAACCAGGCGGGCAGGCCCAAGGCCTTCTTCTCTCGCACCCTCCATGCCTCTGAAATTCGGCACTCCTCTGTCAAAATGGAGGCCAAAGCCATTGTGGAAGCTGTGAGACATTGGAGGCATTACCTGGTCGGCAGGAGATTCACTCTCCTCAATGACCAAAGGTCGGTTGCCTTCATGATCAGCGGGGCAAGATCAAAAACGACAAGATCTTGAGGTGGAGGATCGAGCTCTCCACCTATAATTACGAGACTTTATATCACCCGGGGAAGTTCAACAAGCCCCCTGACGCCCTATCCCACAGTACATGTGCCAGCGCACAAGTGGACCGACACCGGGCTCTCCACAGCAGGAGACCGGGAGACTTCTAGACCGCAGGGCCAGCAGGACAGCCTTCCAGACCATCCCATTCTCCCTCTCCACCTGCCCATTTCCCTGGGGGTTGTCGCTGGTCATCCTGCTCGAGGCAATGCCCTTGCTGAGCAGGCACTGACGAAACCCATCACTCATAAAAGAGGATCCCCGATCCCTCTTCTCAGTTGTGATCCTAGACTTTACTTCCTGATAAACATGATATTACCTGTAAATGCGGTTATTTTATCTGCTTGCAGCAGAGTGAATTCTTTGGGGGTGATGTCTTGCGTCATCAATTATCTTACATTAATAAGGTTGTATCATGTTAAACTGGACATTGTATGTGGGATTTGTGAACAGTTTCTTTATTCTATTGCATCCGGGAAAGTGGGGTGGAGGGGGTTGGGGTTGGGGGGGGTGGGGGTGTTAGTCTGATCTACTCTTTTTCTTTTGCTTGTGCTTTGTCATCTCGGGCCTCAGACAGACTGCATTATCCTGTTGAGGACGGAGGTTTGTGAGCTCCACTTAGGGGGAGTTGGTCAGTTTCCCTGAATTGTGTCTCCTCTTTGACTGATCTTCTGCTGCCTATACTCTAGTGGCCAAATCGGCCATAATATCCTCAATTTTTAGTGGTGGGTGGTGTGACTGGTGGGATGGTCCCTCTCGGGGTGGGGGGGGGGGGGGGGGGGGGGGGGGGGAGTTCTTTAGGTGCTTTGTTTGGCATCGGACCTGAGGGGCCTAGCCTTAGGGAGGTGTTGGATAGAGGTGTCATGGTAGTCCTAGGGGTCACTCATGTTTTATTCTCATGGCAGCTTTCGGCTAGGCTGCGCTTGGTGTCGTAGTCATTCTCCTTTTCCTCCTGGGGTCTCCCTTGCAGAGCTGTAGGGGATCCTCAGGTGGGTGGATGAGGATGAGGGGGGATCTTATTGAAGTTTACAGGATACTGCGAGGCCTGGATAGATTGGACGTGGAGAGGATGTTTCCACTTGTAGGAGAAACTAGAACCAGAGGACACCATCTCAGACTCAGGGAACGATCCTTTAAAACAGAGACGAGGAGGAATTTCTTCAGCCAGAGGGTGGTGAATCTGTGGAACTCTTTGCCGTAGAAGGCTGTGGAGGTCAAATCACCAAGACAGAGATAGATTTGTTCTTGATTAATAAGGGGATCAGGGGTTATGGGGAAAAGCCAGGAGAATGGGGATGAGAAAATATCAGCCATGATTGAATAGCGGAGCAGACTCGATGCACCGAGTGGCCTAATTCTGCTTCTATGTCTTATGGTCTTATGGGTGATTCATGTTTTGGAAGATGTTGAGATGAGGTAGGTCTGAAAATGGGGCCCAGCCTCTATCATTAGTTAATTCTTCTTGAGAGTCAGGTGGGCCCACGTGGTGGTTGGTTGCCGTGTCTTTGTTTCGTCGTAATTTAGTGGATCCAAGGGGTTAGTTCTGACAGTCCTTGCCCTTCTTCCTCTTCCTTTTTCTTCTGACCAGGCAAGGTGTTGAGAGTGTTATTGTGGGAGTTCGATTATTCACTCTTAGCTCTTGCTCTTGCTCTCTTTTTACTTTCACTGTGGGAGAACATGGATTGTTAACATGCGTCTGGATGTGTTCGGTCCTCTCCTTAAATTTGTCTTTATCTTTTGCCATCTCGAATGTCAGTGTGGCTGCCTGTTCCGGTCTGGATCTGGAGTAAGTTCAAATTGCACTGTATGAGTTATCCAAATTCCCCTGAGTACTGGGGGTCTCCGGTATTATTTACTTCTTCTGTCATTCTATTTTAAGCTGTAGGTATGATGTAAATGTAAATTGTTGCCTGCATCCTGTTTGGGTGCAGATGCACCGTTTATCTGTGGGGGGAACCTGCTGGGAATTTTGCCTCTGATTTATCTGGTCTTGTTCCTAATGTTGTTGTGACTGTTGTTCTGGGTTGTACCTGTTGTACATTGATATCTGTAGCAGTCTTTTGATTTTGCTTGTTCTGTGTGAATTTGTGTAAAAATGGAGAAACTCATGTTTTCCATTAACGGTTTGCATTCTGAAAAGATTTGTGAACAGAGCTTCTGATCCAATCTTACCAATAAATCCACTCCAGGATTTTACAACAACCCTTCAAAATTTCTTTGTCTTGACTGACTTTCAATGGTAACGTAAACTCTGACAGCCAGTCAATACTGTATTTCCAATAACTTTAGAACTTTTTTTGCAGGCTGTAGTAAGACATTGCAAACTTCTGGATTACTTTAGAAAGCTTTAGATACTTCTCTCTAGCCGATTCCTTCCCAGCTTTGTCTGTGCTGCCCATGAGCATTATCCTGTTCTATTTCCAGGTTGCTGGAACCACCCTACTTTATTTTCTCTGAAGCTTGCTCTCTTGCATGTTATTCCATTGTATAACTTCTTCTGCTTTGGGCAGAGCTATGAGAGTTGCCTTCTCACTCTCTCCCTGTCTCCACCAGCTAAGCTCTCTCCACAAGGCCGCTGGGTGGGTTGATTTCCTCTCCAGTGGTCCATCTGCACTGCCTACTATAGCTTCCAGCTAAAGCTAAAGAGCAAAGAAATATGTTTCCTTGACAAGGGCCGCTAATGACCAAGCAACTATATTTACTCTTCACGCCGTAGCTCCCTCTGTCACAGTTGAAATTTAACCAACCCCATTTGTTGTTCTTCTTTATTCCTTGCTTATTCCCTTATTTCCCTTTCTTTTATTTTTGCTGTTGCATTTTTGATCCGTGGGTGTTTAATGGACCTGTGACTTTATGGCAAAACAGTCTGTACCTTTAATTCAAACAGCAGGATCCAGAAGGCTGTGCTGTTTTAGACTGGTGATTTGAGATTGACCATCTCAGTGATGACTCGGTTTGATTGATGTAGCTAGTGGCCAATGAATTAACCCAAAAGGCTGTGCTCTGCCCAGTAACAGGTGGTTATTCATTCTGATCACATTGGAATGATTCAGAGCTTCAAGGGTTGAGTTTTTGGTTTCACTTTTGATTCTGCAGTCTCGGTGGAGGGTTCCAACTAATTCTCTCCCAAAAGATCCAGCTGAACTCTCTCCATAAGGTCACTGTGTGGGTTGATTCTTTCTCCAGCAGACTGGGTGTCAAACCCCGAGGTGAAGGCAAGGTTTGTTGTGGAATACAGTGTCTCAGGAAACAAATAGGTCTTTGTGTGAGCTTCGAGTTGAAGGCCCAGTGTGATAAGAATTAAAGAGGCCTGCTGTCTGTAAGTACTGCACTGAATGAATGACTCTGCAAATAAGACCATCACCAGTTGTAAACCAGAGGCTTTGATCTACCAGTGTGCTGTGAGGAAAGCCTGCGACAGAACTACCATTGGAAACAAAGACTTTTATCTTTTTAATCTTCATCCTTATTATTTGAACCTTTTCCACCATCCCCCTCTGTGTTTGTCCACCTTGTATGTGTGGGTAGAGAGTGGAACAATAAAAGGGGGGCTTTGACAAAGGGTCACCTGGACTTAAAATGTTAGCTATTTTTTCTCCTTACAGATGCTGCCATACCTGCTGAGATTTTCCAGCATTTCCTCTTTTGCTTTCAGATTCCAGAATTCACAGTAATTTGCTTTTAATAAAAGGGAGGAGTGGGTTAGCTTGTTTGTTATTCAGTTGCTTTACTGCATATTTCATCATTACTTGTGTTATAAATAAACAGTGATTGTACTTCTACTTCCAAACCTGACGACTAATTATTAAGCAGCCAAGGGCCAAAGAGGTCAGGCATTTTTAGAAGACTTATTGGTTAATTCACTTGTGCTGTGACTCCAGGGCACGTGGGGCTAGAATTGACCACACACGTGCCCAGGGTGGCAGAACACCACACACACAAACACCTATATCCAACATGAATTTAACTATAGGTTCCTTCCAGGCACAGAAGCATTAAATTAAGTTAAACCCAACTAAAACTGTATCTTATTTCTAATGTTTACCCATACAAACATAAATCCCTTAAAACTACCTTTGTTTTCCTAACAGCTGCCATTCCCACACTGCAGAGGGATGAAGTGCCGAGTTTGTACCGAGTTTGTACGATTTGCAGAGCATGGCACCATGACATGACATCGATGAGGATCTGTATGGGTGAACAAAGTCATGTTTAATACAAGTGCATAATTACAAGCGTGACTTATCTCTATTTGTGCCTGGGTTCACCCATGCCCACTAGGTGCCGACCGTTTCTTACTCCTCTTCACTCTTCCGTTATGTCTATGTGTATTCCCAGCACCCATGGCTGAGGTTAAGGCGACCTGCTGACTTCCATGCCCTGTTGGCTGAGATGACCTTTGGCATCCCCTGGCAGGGTCAGGACCTTGCGACTCTGGGACAACTTTCAGTCTGCATGAATGTGGCAGTGCTGCATTCCTCTGTTTGTGGGGCTGGAGGCATTTTGCCCACTGCAAGAGGGGTGTCAGATGGACTGGACAACTCCAGGGTCTCCTGAGTGGAAGACTCCGGACTGCACTCCTGCCTATCCTCTTCCCTTTGGGTGCCCCAGAGCCCCTAGGCTCCTCCATGGGGGCAGATGGAGTGAGATATGGAAGCCCCGCTGGCACTGACTCCAGTGTACTTACACTATGCAGTTGAAGCCCTCCACCATGGAGTCCATTCCCTCAGCCATGGCGGTCATGAGCTGAACCATGGAGCAGGCTACCCTGCCATGGAGGGCACATCCTTGTCTCCACTTCGGATGCCCTCCTCCCAGCATTGGCCTCATTGCATAGGAGTGATGACATAACCTTGGCAGACAGAAAGCGATGACACACCTCTAGCCGGCCTTGCAGTCTGAGAAGGGATGCAATCATCCTTTCCTGATGTTACTGAATAACTGCTGCCCCTTTACAAACCCTGTCTGGTCTCCTGCCACTATCTCAGGTACACACCCCTCCAATGGCCTGGCCAATAACATGGTCAGCAATGTGAGATCCATGCTTCATAACAAGATGGGCCTGTATGAACCACATTCCAGTGGGTCCTTGTCTTCCTTTGGAATCAAAGAAATAGAGGCCTGTGCCTGTGTGTTCGGCAGCTCCCCCCTCCAGTGACTCATTGAACATTCTTAGGTGTGGGACCAATTCCCCCAAACACTGTCCATAAAATGTGGCCGGGAAACCGTCTGGCCCCGGTGCCTTCCCAAACTGTCTCGACCCCACTCCCTCCGTTATTTTCTGCAGCCTTAGTGGCTCCTCCATCACCTGCCGTCTGTCCTCCCCCACCCATCCAAGAAACCCCATATATCTGCCACCTCCGCCCAGGCTCAGAGCTAAACAATCCACTGTAAAAGTCTTGGGTTCACCCATGCCCACTAGGTGCCGACCGTTTCTTACTCCTCTTCACTCTTCCGTTATGTCTATGTGTATTCCCAGCACCCATGGCTGAGGTTAAGGCGACCTGCTGACTTCCATGCCCTGTTGGCTGAGATGACCTTTGGCATCCCCTGGCAGGGTCAGGACCTTGCGACTCTGGGACAACTTTCAGTCTGCATGAATGTGGCAGTGCTGCATTCCTCTTGGGGGGCCTCACGGTAGCATGGTGGTTAGCATCAATGCTTCACAGCTCCAGGTCCCAGGTTCGATTCCCGGCTGGGTCACTGTCTGTGTGGAGTCTGCACGTCCTCCCCGTGTGTGCGTGGGTTTCCTCCGGGTGCTCCGGTTTCCTCCCACAGTCCAAAGATGTGCGGGTTAGGTGGATTGGCCATGCTAAATTGCCCGTAGTGTAAGGTTAATGGGGGGAATTGTTGGGTTACGGGTATACGGGTTACGTGGGTTTAAAGTAGGTTGATCATTGTTCGGCACAACATCGAGGGCCGAAGGGCCTGTTCTGTGCTGTACTGTTCTATGTTCTATGTTCCTCAAAGACCTCATTGATCTTTCCCGGCTCCATCTCCACTCACCTGCACAATTTCCCATATCGCCACCTGCCCCTTCTGTTTTTGTGCCAGCAACTGACTGGCCTTCTCACCATATTCGTACCCTATGGAGTAGACTTCCCTCCTGTCGTGGAAATCATAATAAAGACAAATTCCTCGAGGAAATTTAATTACACAAATATATTTGCGGAGAGAGAGTGTTCTAGCTGTAAAGCCAGGGCACCGCACTCTGAGATTCGATTGAAGACAGCATGTTTTTATAATCTGAAGTGAACAGGGATGTTTATATTAAATAGACCTTGGAAAGTACGTACGATGAAATATGTAGTACGTATGTTCTTGCCCTTGGCTAAAAACAACTTTAGTACACATTTCGTTATCTTTCGGAGGACAATGTGTTTTCATAATAAGGCCGAAAGCAGAATATTTCAGCAGTATTTCATTTATGTTAATTTCCCTTCCACAATTCCTTCCTTGTAGATCATTTGATCAACACCTTTTAGTGAATTATCGTATCCTCCGTAGAGAAGGGTGGTTTATAAAGTAAGGGGAACGGACATATGACAGTTCCCTGCATGTTATGAGCCTGGTAGCAAGGAGGCAAGGTGGCTAAGGCTGTTCCTGTGTTCGTACAATTAAAATATCTTGTGCAATATTAAAACAGGAACCATACGACAATCAAGATTACAATGGCGATTATAATCCAGAACACAATCCTCTGTCCTGATGATCCTACCATCCAAAGCCAAAGTCCCATCCCTCATTTTCATGTAAACTTGTTACCTCTCTCCGAATGTGATCCACCAGGTTATCAATTTTCTCTGAGTTATCAGGGATGTATGTGCAACAGTCAAATACCTCCCTTTTCAGCTAACAAGAAATCAAGAGCCATTCTATTCTGCAGGGCAACCGCTCTTATAGCAATCATTAGATGGTTAACAGCATCTGCAATGTCATTAGCTACCTGCTCAAGGATGTCTCGCAGTTCGCATTGTTGGTATGCATCAGTGGCTATTCCTAATGGTGGTATCATTATTCCCAGCATTTGTGCCCATGTCATAACACTTTGTGTAGTCCTGTGATGGAGATGTTCCTGCAGTTGCTGGATGTGATGTACATAAGGGACTAGATATCCCAAATAGCAGGAGCCTTCCCAATTTTCTGGTAACCACGGGTACGCCTTACGTCCACAGATAAAATACGTGCCGCTATATGCGGTCAGGTTTCCTTTACTATCAGTCATCATTAGTCCAATCGGAACCCCTCCCCAGGAGCCTCCACCAGTTTGATTTTCAACTCCTGACTAATCAAAGATGAATAATCCTTTAGCTGTAAGGTGGAACATAGGGGGTTGCAATTCAAGGTCTGATCACACTGACTCGTGCCAACTGGATAGGTCCCATATGTTTTATGATTCTTAAAGCATATACTTCCTTTTCAGACCCATGTATAATTGGGAAGGATAAAACAGGGCAGCTGGCGTGTCACATTAAATCTAAGCCACCACCATCCTTTAAACCTATTCATATCGTATCCAGCTAATCTCCAATCTAACATATCCTGTCCATCTTCCCCATGACCTGTATTATTCCGTCTTCGGGCCCACTATGCTATCTTGTTACTGGTGATATAGGATGGATCGCACGGGGATGCCCTCCCCCAAGCATCTGGGAATTTGTGTACCAACCCAACAACTGAATTTATTTACCCTCTCTGCGTATGAGTGAGACATGTATATTAAGGTGTTAGTATGCAGTTTACCCTCTATATGATGTTGGATTAATATGATAATATAAAAACATCAACGCCGTCATTCTCTTCAGGTTAGTGTTTCGCTAATAATTTAGCATGTTTATAGGTTGGCTGGAGGAAGTTATGAATCACCTGTTTTTCCATAATTGGCCAAAACCATGTACTACCCCAAAAGCGGATCGGGAATCAGTATATATATTGACTGTTTTATTTTTGGCTCGAATACATGCTTTAGTGAGGGCAAACTATTCGGCTGCTTTGAGCAGACATTCCTGAAGGCAGAGCAAAAGCTTCCACTATCTTAGAATGGAATTACTATTGCATAGCCGGCCAGGAGGGTCATATCATTTGGTCGGTTTGCTGACCCATTGGTGAGAAAGATGGGGCGCGATTCTCCGCCCCCCATGCCGGTTGGGAGAATAGCGGGAGGGCCTCCCAACATTTTTTGCGCCCTCCCGCTATTCTCCCCCCCCTCGCCCGACCCACGACACGAATCGCCGCTCGCCGTTTTTTACAGACGCCAGCCGTTTTAACGACGGTCGTTAAGGCCGCGACGCCGTGATTCCCGGGATCCCGCTCCTAGCCCCGATGGGGGGGGGGGGGGGGGGGGGGGGGAGAATCGGGTCCCGGGAACGGGCGTGAAGGCTGCCGTGAAACACGGCCAGTTTCACGGTAGCCTTTGCGACTCTCCGCATTTGCGGAGAATCTCGCCCATGATGTCTGGATTTTCTAGTGGGTGACTCAATAAATCAGGTCGAGGGGCAGTGGTGGCTTCAACCAATTGTAAACAGTCATGATCATACAGATTTTCTGCTTCCGAGGGCGCAGGTAAGAGTGTGGCAGGGTTGACAGCTGGCGCTCGCCTGTAGTTAAAGATAACAACTGAAGGGCATCCTGTAGGGTAGCCTTGCGCAATACTGCGCCCATCTCTCTGTAGTCCGGTATCCACTGCCTGAAATAGCCCACCATTCCAAGGAAGGTAAAGGTTTCCTTTTTTGTGCATGGAGTTGGAACCCTTGCTACAGCCTGTACGCTTTCAGACCCAAGCCTCCGCCGTCCTTGCTGCAGCTGAAATCCTAAATACTGAACTGTCTCCTGACAGAATTGCAGCTTGTCCATTGAGATACTATGCCCTCTTTCTGCCAGATGTGATAATAACAAAAGGGTATTCTGTTGACAAACGAGCCCTCCCTCTGAGGCTATCTATAAATTGTCATCATATTGAGGGAATTTTGAGCCTGCAGACAACTGGCACTCGTCCAAGTCTCTTTTAATACTGTTAATTTCGATATGTAAAGCAAATAGATGTTGACTTTCCAGGTGCGATTGTATGGAGAAAAAGGCTGAGAAAGTATCCGTTGTTGGTGGTATGGAAGACAAAATGACATTTGTGTCCAGCACCAATGGAGCAATAGTGCTAACAATTTTATTCATGGCTCTACGATCTTGTACAAACCACCACTCGTTGGGTCTTCCTACCTTTGGAATGGGGAGTATAGGGTGTTACAGGGGCTTTGTGTTCTCTTCAGCACCCCTTGCTGTAATAGTGCATTGATCACTCCCTCTATCCCTTTTTCTGCTTCTGGTGCCAACCTGTATAGTTTTAAGCAGGGCAGGGCAACGTTCTTCTGTAACTGCACCCTATGCGCTGGGGCAGAATGTACTTTTCCAAAATTATTTTTATGTTGGGCCCATAGATGTGCCAGTACCTGGGCCAGGATTAAAGGGAGTAAATGCTGGCTCTCTTGAGGAGGTTGTTGTCTTTCAAATGTAGGGGGCCATTGCTCCTCTTTCCAGGTCACTTTGCCCTCCTGTTTGCCATAACATTCTATCAGGCAATTTCGTCTGTCCATTTCAATATAAATCCCATGTAATACTTTTTTCTTTTAGCCTCTTTGATCACTTCTCCTATTTGCTTTGCCTTAGCGAGATGGCTTACGGCCAATTTTAAATGGGGTTCTGAAGTTAAACCCATCCTAAAAAGGTCCGTCTGACTATGGGTCAACTATACTAACATTCCTAATCCCACAACACCGAAAAATACAAAGGAGTGACATGCAATGATGTCTGCTGTCCTAAGTGACTGCGTTTATAAATTGCATGCGTGCTCATCCTCACAAGCATACCAAGCCATGCAATGGGTCACTATATTCTCTCATCTGGACTCTATCAGGTGTTTTAATAGCTGTGTCCAAGGGTCATTAATCTTTTGTAAGACTTCCTGCAGTTTAAATTTTTTTTTTCAACAGTGATACTGTAAGGGTTAACATTCAGCTGCCAGCTTAGAACACAGACACAGAGCGATCGGGCGCAGGCTCAGAAGTTATTAAATTTTGAAGCTGGTGAGCTCGTATTTGAGACAGTTCTATAAACATTCCATTATCAATGCAATGTATTACCGCACTTATTTTGCAGAGTGTCTGTCTGCCTACTAGGGTCAGGTGTCGCTAGTGCGGTACATCCTTCCTGGGGGGTTAAATGCTTCTTGGCCTCTGGCATGATAGCCTCTTTTCCTCTATTTGCTAACCAGTGTTCAAGGGATTAATTTCCTTTATTCAAATAGAACATAGAACATAGAACATAGAACGATACTGCGCAGTACAGTCCCTTCGGCCCTCGATGTTGCACCGACATGGAAAAAAAGCTAAAGGCCATCTAACCTACACTATGCCCTTATCATCCATATGCTTATCCAATAAATTTTTAAATGCCCTCAATGTTGGCGAGTTCACTACTGTTGCAGGTAGGGCATTCCACGGCCTCACCACTCTTTGCGTAAAAAACCCACCTCTGACCTCTGTCCTATATCTATTACTCCTCAATTTAAGGCTATGTCCCCTCGTGCTAGCCACCTCCATCCGCGGGAGAAGGCTCTCGCTGTCCACCCTATCTAACCCTCTGATCATTTTGTATGCCTCTATTAAGTCACCTCTTAACCTTCTTCTCTCTAACGAAAACAACCTCAAGTCCATCAGCCTTTCCTCATAAGATTTTCCCTCCATACCAGGCAACATCCTGGTAAATCTCCTCTGCACCCGTTCCAAAGCTTCCACGTCCTTCCCATAATGAGGCGACCAGAACTGTACGCAATACTCCAAATGCGGCCGTACTAGAGTTTTGTACAACTGCAACATGACCTCATGGCTCCGGAACTCAATCCCTCTACCAATAAAGGCCAACACACCATAGGCCTTCTTCACAACCCTATCAACCTGGGTGGCAACTTTCAGGGATCTATGTACATGGACACCGAGATCCCTCTGCTCATCCACACTACCAAGAATTTTACCATTAGCCAAATATTCCGCATTCCTGTTATTCTTTCCAAAGTGAATCACCTCACACTTCCCTACATTAAACTCCATTTGCCACCTCTCAGCCCAGGTCTGCAGCTTATCTATGTCCCTCTGTAACCTGCAACATCCTTCCGCACTGTCTACAACTCCACCGACTTTAGTGTCGTCTGCAAATTTACTCACCCATCCTTCTGCGCCCTCCTCTAGGTCATTTATAAAAATGACAAACAGCAACGGCCCCAGAACAGATCCTTGTGGTACGCCACTCGTAACTGAACTCCATTCTGAACATTTCCCATCAACTACCACTCTCTGTCTTCTTTCAACTAGCCAATTTCTGATTCACATCTCTAAATCACCCTCAATCCCCAGCCTCCGTATTTTCTGCAATAGCCGAACGTGGGGAACCTTATCAAACGCTTTACTGAAATCCATATACACCACATCAACTGCTCTACCCTCGTCTACCTGTTCAGTCACCTTCTCAAAGAACTCGATAAGGTTTGTGAGGCATGACCTACCCTTCACAAAACCATGCTGACTATCCCTAATCATATTATTCCTATCTAGATGATTATAAATCGTATCTTTTATAATCCTCTCCAAGACCTTACCCACCACAGACGTTAGGCTCACCGGCCTATAGTTACCGGGGTTATCTCTACTCCCCTTCTTGAACAAAGGGACCACATTTGCTATCCTCCAGTCCTCTGGCACTATTCCTGTAGCCAATGATGACCTAAAAATCAAAGCCAAAGGCTCAGCAATCTCTTCCCTGGCTTCCCAGAGAATCCTAGGATAAATCCCATCCGGCCCCGGGGACTTATCTATTTTCACCTTGTCCAGAATTGCCAACACTTCTTCCCTACGCACCTCAATGCCATCTATTCTAATAGCCTGGGTCTCAGCATTCTCCTCCACAATATTATCTTTTTCTTGAGTGAATACTGACGAAAAGTATTCATTTAGTATCTCGCTTATCTCCTCAGCCTCCACACACAACTTCCCACAACTGTCCTTGACTGGCCCTACTCTTACCCTAGTCATTCTTTTATTCCTGACATACCTATAGAAAGCTTTTGGGTTTTCCTTGATCCTACCTGCCAAAGACTTCTCATGTCCCCTCCTTGCTCGTCTCAGCTCTCTCTTTAGATCCTTCCTCGCTTCCTTGTAACTATCAAGCGCCCCAACTGAAACTTCATGCCTCATCTTCACATAGGCCTCCTTCTTCCTCTTAACAAGAGATTCCACTTCTTTGGTAAACCACGGTTCCCTCGCTCGACCCCTTCCTCCCTGCCTGACTGGTACGTACTTATCAAGAACATGCAATAGCTGTTCCTTGAACAAGCTCCACATATCCAGTGTGCCCAACCCTTGCAGCCTACTTCTCCAACCAACACATCCTAAGTCATGTCTAATGGCATCATAATTGCCCTTCCCCCAGCTATAACTCTTGCCCTGCGGGGTATACTTATCCCTTTCCATCACTAACGTAAAGGTCACCGAATTGTGGTCACTGTTTCCAAAGTGCTCACCTACCTCCAGATCTAACACCTGGCCTGGTTCATTACCCAAAACCAAATCCAATGTGGCCTTGCCTCTTGTTGGCCTGTCAACATATTGTGTCACGAAACCCTCCTGCACATATTGTACAAAGAATGACCCATCTAATGCACTCGAACTATATCTTTTCCAGTCAATATTTGGAAAGTTAAAGTCTCCCATAACAACTACCCTGTTACTTTCGCTCTTTTCCAGAATCATCTTCGCCATCCTTTCCTCTACATCCCTAGAACTATTAGGTGGCCTATAGAAAACTCCCAACAGGGTGACCTCTCCTTTCCTGTTTCTAACCTCAGCCCATACTACCTCAGAAGAAGAGTCCCCATCTAGCATCCTTTCCGCCACCGTAATACTGTCCTTGACGAGCAGCGCCACACCTCCCCCTCTTTTGCCCCCTTCTCTGAGCTTACTAAAACACCTAAACCCCGGAACCTGCAACAACCATTCCTGTCCCTGCTCTATCCATGTCTCTGAAATGGCCACAACGTCGAAGTCCCAGGTACCAACCCATGCTGCCAGTTCCCCTACCTTATTTTGTATACTCCTGGCATTGAAGTAGACACACTTCAAACCACCTACCTGAACACTGGCACCCTCCTGCGAAGTCAAATCTGTGCTCCTGATCTCTATACTCTCAATCTCCCGTACCCCAAAACTACAATCCAGGTTCCCATGCCCCTGCTGAATTAGTTTAAACCCCCCCAAAGAGCACTAACAAATCTCCCGCCCAGGATATTGGTGCCCCTCAGGTTCAGATGTAGACCATCCTGTCTATAGAGGTCCCACCTTCCCCAGAAAGAGCCCCAGTTATCCAGAAATCTGAATCCCTCCCGCCTGCACCATCCCTGTAGCCACGTGTTTAATTGCTCTCTCTCCCTATTCCTCATCTCACTATCACGTGGCACGGGCAACAACCCAGAGATAACAACTCTGTTTGTTCTCGCTCTGAGCTTCCATCCTAGCTCCCTAAAGGCCTGCCTGACATCCTTGTCCCCTTTCCTACCTATGTCGTTAGTGCCAATGTGGACTACGACTTGGGGCTGCTCCCCCTCCCCCTTAAGGGCCCGGAATGATTATCATTATTGGGAACCCAGCCCCCATTTATGTCGCATGGGACTGCAATCCCATCCTTCAAAGCTGACCAAGATGGACCATAAGAGTATTTTAGAAGCAGCAAAACGTCCCCTGGGAGGGGGGCTATAAATAGCACACATTTAAGTCAATTTCCAATGATTGAAGTTATAGGCATTAGTTATTCTTAGAGACGTATATTGTTCTTTGTCAATTCAGAAAAGGTCAACTGTCTGCTGAAATGGTTAATATTTCCTGCAGAATCTAAGGGGTGGAGAACTTAGCATGATGCCATTTACGTTTTTTTACGTAATCTAAAAACGTATTCATATTCAATTACTTTTATTCGTAAAGACACTTTCTTTTAAACTGATCGTAATTTCCAAAGTTTCCATTCATTAGAGAAATCTCAACAAAAATCACTTAAGTTATAATCTCGGACTCACAATGAAGATGATAAAATATATAACCCACTTAGCACTTCATGCTTTGATTAAAATTAATTGGTTAAACAAAACACAGATTCTCACAGCTCATAAATATCACAGTTAACCATTAGCCTTATCTCACGGCTACAGAAAATCTGAATTCCCTTTCTCCAGAGGAACTCATCTGTTACGCTTTGACCTTAATCTTCTATTTACTTTTACTCCGCTGTTTTTTTTTCCGAGAAGGGGTCAGCTTCATTAGATTCCTATGCGGGACATATAGGTTTTCCTACCTCATTCCATTGCTTTACGATTGTTTCTTTTCATTTTCTTACTCATTTTGACTCCCTTATCTGTCCACTTTAAGGAGTTCACCTTCTTTCTCGCTCCGGATCTCTTTACCGAGGTTTCGGGATGACCTGTGAAAGGGCGTTGAGTTTATTGCTCATCGTTCCTTCTGAAAAATACTTTAGAACATACATATAACAATAACAATAACAGCGGAAATCATTTACAAATACTACAGGGAGTGCACACCGGTGTTTATCTTTTCACAAACCTCGAAGTCTTTAAAAAAAATTTTAATCTCTAAGGCACCTTTTGCTTCCCATGCAGCTATCATTAATTTATTAATTAAGATAACTCTCCTAGCATGAGTCACTGGCCAGTAATTAAGGCTGCCTAGCCACAGACCCTCCTTTCAGCTGGGGTCGCGATATGGCTCTCTCCCTTTCAGCTGAGAGAGTCCTGTTTAGAGATTTGTTTCGGGGTTCACTTCCCATTAAATTAGGGAAACTGCAACGACTACGCCAATTTGTCATGGAAATCATAATAAAGACAAATTCCTCGAGGACAATGTGTTTTCATAATAAGGCCGAAAGCAGAATATTTCAGCAGTATTTCATTTATTTCATTTATGTTAATTTCCCTTCCACACCGCCTTTCCTGTCGTCAACCAATTAAACTGCCCCGGCAAGTCCTTCCTCTCCACCAAAATCTCCCTAATCAGGGCTACTGAATACACACTGTCCACCTCCACAATACCCTCCAGCAACCTTGCCCTCTCCTCCATCTCAGCAGTATTCTTATGGGCCTTAATCGCAATCACCGCCCTCTGGACCAGCGCCTTCAATGCTTCCTCCCAGAACTTGTTTGCAGAAGCCTCCCCATTTTGATTGAACTCTGCATAATCCTTTATCACCAATTGCACCTTATCACAAATGTTTTATCTGCCAATAATGTTAAATCTCCATCCCGGTCTCTGTGCCTGCCACAACTCCAGCCTCACATCAAAATAACTGGGAAAGTTATTGCCAGGACTGGGGCAGTATCCTATGTCATAAATCTACAGGGCCGTGAAGCAAGAAAACATGTTGACCATTTGAGACGGAGAGAAACTGTTGTCCCCGTAAAGGGGTGGGTGAATGCTATCACAGCTACCAGTAGACCACTTGCCACAACAGTGCTGTTAGGACTGAGATAGTCTCAAAGGGAATCATTAGGGGCCATAGAAGGAGTTGAAGAGATGATCAGTTCTGCCCCTATTTTGGACTCAACAATTTTCCTATCCTTGCTGTAGACTCGAATGCCTCCAATCTGGAAAAGCCAGTGAGAGGTTCAACAAGAGTCACCTGATAGATGAAACTTGTGACTTTTGTTTTGAGCTCCCTTACTCTCTTTGTCTGTATATAACTGAAAATAAAAGTTTTTCTGTTTTTGTATTTCAGGGATCTGAAGGTGGAGGAATGTAGTAGCATGGTCCCTTTAAGGGGCGATACTTCACGGGTCAAGTGACAGACCTTGACCCATGGGGATGGAGCACGTGAACGTTAGCCTATCAGGTGTTTAGATGCAAATCTGGATGTTGGGGTTTGGTCAGAGTTAACCTGGTAACCGTGAGGAGGTAGATCTGTCTGGTAGTTGTATTATTCTGTGTATATAGTTGTTCTTAATTAAATAAGATGTGGAGATGCCGGCATTGGACAGGGGTGGGCACAGTAAGATGGCTTACAACACCAGGGTAAAGTCCAACAGGTTTATTTGAATCACTAGCTTTCGGAGCGTAGCTCCTTCATTAGGTGAAAGCTGGTGATTCCAAATAAACCTGTTGGACTTTAACCTGGTGTTGTAAGACTTCTTAATTAATTAAGTCACTGTTGTGTTTAACCACTGCCTTCTTGCTTGGCTCGCAACATAACACATACCCAAAACAATGCAGGAAGAATATCTCCAGAAGATTCATGAAGGCCATGTGGAACTGGAGAGTGCAAGCTCAGAGCCAACCTAATTGTGTACTGGATAGGCATCTACAAAGACAACAAATGAATGGTATCTATACGCAATGTATGCCAGAAGCATAGCAATATACAACAGCAAGCAAAAATCATAACTACTGAGGTACCATGTAACTAAAGGCATACTGTGGGAGTTAATTTATTCACACACAATAAAGAATAGCTTCTCATAATAGTAGACTATTGCTTGAAGTTCCCTTTTATCAGAAAGATGAAATATTTGAGCACTATAACAATCATCTCTGCAGTACGAGTTCCATTTGCAGGCACGGGATTCCTGAAAGAGAAATATACGATAATGAAGCTCAATTCCTCTTGTGGCCATTTAAAATGGCCACCCACAAAGGTTAATGGAAATTGTGGTAAGGTTGGGACACAGACGATACACAGCCCCTGTATATTGTGCAGAGGAAAACCAGACCTGTACAGATACTCAAGCCTGCGAAAGATTAATCATCGATTTCCCCAGGACAATGGTACACAGATTGAAACATAGCAGCAGTAACAGACTCGGGAGCGCCTATTTACCTTATTTGGGAGTGCATACGTGCCTTGGACAATAGCAGCTAAGACCCGCCCAGATATCGACGTACCCACCCCCAATTGGCCAGAATCGATTAGGATAATCAAAACCCTATCGATCCATTGGATCCCGAGTTGGGACCGTCCAAAAGAGCGCAAAAGATCAGAGGATAAGAAGAACTGTGCAACCAATGTTCTGTCTCTTTTGGGACCGGCCTCTGCCTCACCAATCGCAGCATATCGACCAGCCAAGTTCAACATAAGAACATAAGAACTAGGAGCAGGAGTAGGCCATCTGGCCCCTCGAGCCTGCTCCACCATTCAATGAGATCATGGCTGATCTTTTGTGGACTCGGCTCCACTTTCCGGCCCGAACACCATAACCCTTAATCCCTTTATTCTTCAAAAAACTATCTATTTTTACCTTAAAAACATTTAATGAAGGAGCCTCAACTGCTTCACTGGGCAAGAAATTCCATACATTCACAACCCTTTGGGTAAAGAAGTTCCTCCTAAACTCAATCCTAATAAGTCAAGGACCCGCGATATCTACCTGAAGGACGAGCCGCAACCGAGACGAATCTGATGACTTCCAGCCACCACAAGTGAGGATTCAGATAAAGGCCTTATCTAACCTGCACAGAGATGGTCACTTAGAAGTTAAGTAGAGATAATTTAAGTTGTTAGGTACAGTTTAATGTGTAGCCGCGTGTAGATTATTATGCATAGAACCAAGCCTGTGTTTAATAATAAACAATAATTGAACTAAGATGCTGGTTGTGTGGTCATTTGTCCAGTACCAAGAACATACTCGCGTCTTGTGGTTCTGGTAAAAGAGCAACAATCTCCAGAGAATTTAAGGAATTTGCTGAATAATATGGGTTCAACATCATTGCCACATTACCCAAGTGGACATGGTTTTATAGAAAGACAGACAGAGAGAATACTCATGAACGGGTAGCGTGGCTGGTGTAGAGTTGGCAGACCGAAGGGCCGGCTCCTGTGCTGTCCTTTTCTTTGTTCTTTGTTTTTTTTTGCAAATGCTGAGAGATTGAAAATCTTACCTTAGCGTCACTCTGAGCTATACCCCTCAAGGCGAACATGAATTGCTTACAGAGCGAATTGAAGAAAGTACAAGCCAGCTTTGCGAAGCAAAATAAGTCCTCCAAATAAACAGGGGGAAGTAAGACAGCAACTCACCGGTGCACAGGAAGAAGGAAGTCAACACTTCAACAAGCATACCAAACTCTTGCCTGTGTTTTTGAGAAGACAAACTGTACATGAGAGTGATGAGAGATGGAGGCACCACATCTTATCACCTAAACAATTCTGTCAAAGAAAAACATCTATGAAAGACTGTTGACTTTAATTATAAAAATTATGGGCAGCGCCGTGGGTTAGCCCTGCAGCCTCACGGCGTCGAGGTCCCAGGTTCGATCCCGGCTCTGGGTCACTGTCCGTGTGGAGATTGCACATTCTCCCCGTGTCTGTGTGGGTTTCGCCCCCACAACCCAAAAGATGTGCAGGTTAGGTGGATTGGCCACGCTAAATTGCCCCTTAATTGGAATAAATGATTGGGTACTCTCAATTTATATATTTTTTTAAATTATAAAAATTATTTGTTAATCTTTATTTTAGTCTCAAAATGTATAAAACAGTTAATGATTGGAACAATTGTACTCAAGCCTAACTTCAGTGGGAGGGAAACTACTGGAAAAAATTCTGAGGGACAGAATTAATCTCCACTTGAAGAGGCAAGGATTAATCAAAGATAGTCAGCATGGTTTTGTCAAAAGGAGATCAAGAGCGAGATTCTCTGTTAGCTGACGCCGAAATTGGGAAAGGCAATTGGGCGGAGAATCGGTTCCAACACCAAAATCGGCACGATTTAACGTCAAATCGCAATGCTCCAACATCTCAACAGCGTCGTCAATGTGTTCCGGAATGCACGGGCAGTAAACACCGTTTCCATATCATTACCTGGCCTGACCCGGTATTCTCCGGGGCCTCCGCGATTCTCCCCTCCAATGGCCCGAGTTCTCGACGGTTCACTTGTGCTTTTATAAATCGTGAAACTGGCATGGCAGCTGCTGAGGGAGAGAGAGTGGGGTACAGCAGGTGTCCAATATAGCCATAGTTTGCTGACAGTTGTGCCGCTGGCCGGGGGGCTTCTGCCAGGGCCGGGCGGAGTAGTGGGGTTGGCAAGGATATGAGCTGTGGGGTCGTGGTGGACAAGCATGGAACGCCATGCAGCTGCGCACACCGCTAACAGCCCACTTTGAACCTGGTGCCATGGGTCGTACAGGTGTCTCCCCAGGGCACCCCCCTGGGTGCCCTCTGGCCCCAGACATGCTAGCCCCTCAGCGGTGCTAGCCCCTCAGCGGTAGTCGAATCAGTCCAGGAGGTGCAGGCTTTTCTGTCGTAAAAGTCCACGGATTCTGCATTGGTGTCAACACTTAGTCTCAGAAACGGAGAATCCCACCCCTCATCTTACTAACTTGATTGAATTTTTTGAGGGGGTGACTAGGTGTGTAGATGAGTGTTTGGTGGTTGATGTAGTCTACATGGACTTTAGGAAGGTCCCACATGGGAGGCTGATAAAGAAGGTAAGAGCCCCTGGGATCCAGGGCAATTCGGCAAACTGGTTCCAAAACTGGCTTAGTGGTAGAAGGCAGAGGGTAATGGATGAAAGTTGTTTTTGTGATTGGAGCCTGTATCCAGTGGTGTTCCGCAGGGATCCATCCTGGGTTCCTTGTTTGTAGTATATACTAATGATCTAGATGTGAATGTAGCAGGTATGATAAGTAAGTTTGCAAATGGCACAAACAATTGGTGGTGTGGTAAATAGTGAGGAGCAAGGCCTTAGATTAAAGGCTGAAATGGATGGGCTGGTTAGATGGGCAATTTAACCATGAAAATTAATGGTTAGACCTTAGGAAGTGCAGAGGATCAAAGAGGCCTTGGTGTGCAGGTTCACAGATCTCAGAAGACAGCAGGGCAAGTAGATAAGTTGGTTACGAAGGACTATGGGATTCTTGTCTTCATTAATGAGGCATTGAATATAAGAGTAGGGAGGTTATTCTGGAGCTTTTTAAAATGTTGTTTAGGCCCCAGTTGAAGTGCAGTACTGGTCACCGTACTATAGAAAGCAAGTGATTGCATTGTAGAGGGTGCAGAAGAGATTTACCAGGATGATGCCTGGGCTGGGTCATTTCAGCTATCAAGAGAGGCTGAATAGTCTGGGTTTGTTCTCCCTGGAGCAGAGAAAGCTGAGGTGTATAAAATTATAAGAGACAATGATAGGGTGGATAGGAAGATACTTTTCCCCTTAGTGGAGGGGTCAATAACAAGGAGGCAATGATTTAAGATAATAGGCAGGAGGTTTAGAGGAGATATGAGGAAAATCTTTTTTACCTCGAGTGTGGGTGGAATCTGCAACTCACTGCTCAAAAGGGTGATCAAGGGGGGAACCTTCAAACTTTAAGATGTATTTAGATGAGCACTTGAATTACAAGGCTATGGACCAAGTGTTGGAAAATGGAATTAGAATTGATGGTCGGCACAAACACGATATGCCAAAGGTCCTCTTTCTGTTCTGTCGGACTCTATTGTTTCGTTGGCCAGTAGGAATGATGCACAGTAGAACATCTAGTCCTTGACTAGGTAAAATATTTTATTACAAAATAACTGCATGGTAAAGATAACTATAAGAAATATATTGCAAATACTAATTCTGATAAATTATCCTAGAGCTACGCAAGTATGACTATCCCGTACCAGCCTCCCCGAACAGGTGCCGGAATGTGGCGACTAGGGGCTTTTAGGGGCTGGTTTAGCACACTGGGCTAGACCAGCATGCACACAGGGATCACCTAGGTGGACGTTGTCAAACGATGCGGAGCACCAGAGCTCATCGCAGAGCGGGTTGTCATCATCCTCTATCACATGGACCATACCTGCTGATACTGCCAACCCAGGGCCTGCACCCCGTAGTGCGGCAGGTCTATATCACGGAGGCAATTACAGGCAGGGGGGGGGAGAGGGAGGGGTGGGGGGGGGGGGGGTAGCAGGGGGGCCATACCTTTGGCCAGATCCCCCCCCCACCAGACGGTGAACCTGGAGGCAATCAGAGCGTCCCAAGCGTGTTGGCCCAGGCGCACACATCATGCGGCCTCCCGTGCCTGCCTGGGCCCCATGTCCTGTCCACCTTTCCCCTCCTGACATCTTCCTCATCGGGTGAGGTCTGGTGTTCATCCTCCTCCTCCAGCATATTGCCCCTCTACTGCGCGATGTTGTGGAGGATGCATCAGGCTGCCACAATGCGGGTGACCCTCTCAGTGTCATACTGTAGGGCCCCTCCATAGCGGTCCAGGCACCTGAACTGCATCCTCAGGAGGCTGATATGCGCATGGCGCAGCTGAACGTCATATATCAGTTTTTGCAGAGAGACCTGTCATCTGCAGGTACTCATAGGGGGACATGCGTCCCGTCAATCACCCCTGGCCCCGGGGCATGTCAACGACGGTGGTGAGCCCCACTGCCCGGGCATCCTGGTGGGCTCAGTCCACATTGAAATGGATGTATTTTGCCACCTGGGCATATAGGGCCTCTGTGATGGTTCGGATGCACCTGTGCACCAAGGTCTATGAGATCCCAGACAAGTTCCCACTCGACACATGAAAGGACCCCGTGACGTTAAAGTTCAGGATGACCATCATCTTGGCAGCCACCGGGAGCGGGTGTCCTCCCCCAATCCACCAAGGTGTCAGGTGTGCCATGATCTTGCAGACATGTTGTACTGTCTCCCTGCTGAGCCGGAGTCTTTGACGATTGTGGAGGGGGTTCCTTTTGGCATGGGGTCCCTGTGGGGGTGTTGCCTGATCACTGAAGTCCTTGGGCTCATGCGGCACCTCCTTGGCCCCGCCTCCTCCTCGGCCTGTTGGGTGGTTGGCTCTCCATCCTGGGTGGCTGCCTTCTGTTCCTCTGGGACATGCTCCACTGCTGCAGCTTCCTTCTCCTCAAGCAGCTCCAGCTCGTACAGCCGCCATTGCTGGTTGAATTCCAATGTACATTGTCTGCAGGGGGTGAAAGACCGACATGTTAGCTTGGTGCGTACCCCTTGTCTAACCAGGTGTACATGGTGGCCCCGGTTGACACTGAGGGCTCTGCCCCCGCATGTTCCTCCCCCATCCACACACCCATGACCCCGTCAGGGTCATCTGGCCGTGGTGCCTGTCCCTCATGCCAGGTGTACCATCGGCCGTCACTGCTCTTGCGAGTGCTATGCTCCGCAACTCCTGCCAGTCACCCTTTGTAAGGGTTGCAGTGGGTGTTGCCCTGGGTGAGCCGCCTGATGCCCCGCCGGTGGTGGGGCCGGGTGGGGCGGTATGATGGCAGAATACGGGATGCGAGGGGATGACAGCTATAAGGCCGGTGTTAATCTGCAGAACCAGGGGCCAAGGTGGGTGGTCAGCGGGTTGCACAGCAAGATGGCTGCCTTGCAGCCAACAGCAATGGTGGCCTGTGCCTGGGCACTGTCCAGTCTAATGGGGGGTCATCCAGGCCAGTCGGCCTGTTCCCCCATTACGCACCCCGCCCGGCCCTGGCAGGGCTCCCCCCCACACCAGCCAGCCTCGCCAGTGTCCTGCGCGGCAGCCCACAGTCACTCCTCTCTGTGTCCTACCTAGTTCCTCATCAGCTACAACACCAGTTTCACGATTTTTACAAAGGCAAGTGAACTGCACCGTCGGGAAGTCGGCTCATCAGAGAGAATCGCAGAGACCCCGGAGAATACCGGGTCAGGCCCACTAATGATATACAAACGGTGTCTCCTGTACGTGCGTTCTGGACCGCATTAAGGCCGCTGTCAAGGTGATGGAGAATTACGATTTGGCATCAATTTGGCTTCCGCCCTCGGTTTCAATGTCAGAACTGATTCTCCGCCCAATCTCGTTTTCTAATTTCGGCTCACTCCAACGGAGAATCCCACCCAGGATATTTCCTCTTGATGGAGAATCAAAAACCTGGGGTCACTGTTTAAAAATAAGGGGGTGCTCATTTAAGATAGAGATGAGTAGAAATTGTTTCTCTCAGAGGGCTGTGAGGCTGTGGAACTCTCTTTCTCAAAAGACAGTGGAAGCAGAGCCTTTGAATATTTTTAAGACTGAGTTTGATTGATTCTTGATTCACAAGGGGGGGTTAAAGGTTATTGGGGGTAGGCAGTGCGGTGATATGCATCACTGTAAATACACAAGGGGTTAATGTAAATACACCTAGACTAGATAGACACTAGAGGGAGCACCAGCGACATGACACACAGACCATCAACCGATACGTCAGTTAGATAGGACTCGACCAATGGGCATTCACGATACACACAGAGGTGACACTGCCACAGGGGGGCATTACACCAACCCATAAAAAGGACACAGCACACATGATGTTCCTCCCCCATCCACACACCCATGGCCCCTTCAGTGTCCGGTCTTTCCAGTGGAGACACTCAGTGAGTACAGACACAGGGTTGATTGAACATCACACCCACCACATGGATTGTAGCAGACTGGTTCGTCAGTCTGAGTAGCTATAGCAGTATTAACGTGAGAGTCGAATCCAAGTAGGAGATTTGTTAACAGTTTAAATAAACGTGTTAAAGCTATCTCCAAGTCTGAACCTTCCTTTATCAGAGTGCACATCAAGGAAACATTTTATGCTACGTCTAGAGCATAACAAAACATGGTACCAGGTGAGGTGATATGCATCACTGTAAATACACAAGGGGTAATGTAAATACACGTAGACTAGATGGACACTAGAGGGAGCACCAGAGATGTGACACACAGACATTCAACTAATAGGTCTGTAAGATAGGACACGACCAATGGGCATTCATGATACACACAGAGGTGGCATTATCACAGGGGGGCACATCAAGGAAGCAGTTTATGCTACGTCGAGAGCATAACAAAACAGGCAGGAATGTGAGGTTGAGGCTGGAATCAGATGAGTCATGATGTAATGAATGGTGGAGCAGGCTCAACGAGCCGAGTGACAAAGTGCGGCTCCTGAATTGTATGTTCACATTAAATAAAGAATAAGAAGTGTGTGTCTATACATTTGTCGCCTTTTGCAGAAGAGAGTGTAGGATGAAGGAGGAGTGGGATTTAAGAAGGAGGATTAGCCACAAGTAAACTTGTGAACTAATTTACTGTTCACAAGAATGTTGCTAAAGGTCTAGTGCATCACTTTCAATTATTTCAGTCTTGCTGGTGACCAATGACCTTAGCAATAGCTGTTCCCATAATCTCCAGCATTGTCTCCTTGATGGACTTAGAACATGCAGACATGCCTTTTCTCCAACAGCTAGATCCTGCTGCTTCCACTTGTGTGTAAGAGGGAAGTGTGTCATGCAATACATTTGGGTTATGTGGCTGTCATGGTTAAATATCTACCTGTTATACCGTCAATTCACTATGAGACTGTGAGAACGAGCGAACATTCGGCTTTAATATCCATGAACTCGCCTGCCAGAGTCGGCTGTGTGCCACCCATAGGTGGCCGGGCTATATATGACCCCGGTGAGGGCGGAGTCAGAGGCGGAGCCCAACGGGGTTCCAGTACAGTACCTGGAAGTAGCCCATATCATTACTTCCAGATCATGGGTCACACCATTATACAGACAGCTCATGCATTAGATGAAATAAATTCACCACACTACCAGTGTGTGCAAACTGTGAAAAATTGGTGTGAGCTTTGCAACCATGCTCAGTGCATGTAGGTCAGGTGAAGCGTGTGAGTATTCAGTATGAGCCCTGATTGATGTGGATTGGTGATAGGTGTCCAATGTGGGATGAATGAATGGAGAATTGTCTGAGGCTAGTGACGCCATTGGTCGGATAGGGCAATTTTTAAAGTGACCTTGGCAACTCATGTGAAAGCATTAAACATGTTTCTCTATGTTGTCATGTCTTTGAGTCTACAATGCTGGCATTTTTAAAAATTTATTTAGATTACCCAATTATTTTTTCCAATTAAGGGGCAATTTAGTGTGGCCAATCCACCTGCTCTGCACATTTTTGGGTTGTGGGGGCGAAACCCACGCAGACACGGGGAGAATGTGCAAACTCCACACAGACAGTGACCCAGAGCCGGAATCGAAACTGGGACCTCAGTGCCGTGAGGCAGCTGTGCTAACCACTAGGCCACCGTGCTGCCCCTACATTGCTGGCATTGACCTCACAGTGGGCACAATTCAGCAGACTTAAAACTAGGTCTGCTGTTGGGCATATTTAGTAGGGTGTGTCTTGGTGGCTGCAACGCTGAGAAATACCCCGCCATTCAAGGGCACTTTGCCATTTTCTTTGGCCATGTGGAGTTTGTCTCCGCAAAAACCCTCATTAATAGAATCATTTGAAATAGCTGTTTGCAGATCGGGACACCATTTTGATCGGCAGCCCCAATACTCATCCTCCCCCTTTTTAGGATCTCCCCTCTTTATCAACACTGCTCTGTTCCTGACCATCCGGGAGTTCCCAATGGTCTGGGAGATTCCCCCCCCCCCCCCCCCACCACCTCTTCCAGTTGCCGTTATGCCTGGTCCACGTTTATGTGGACCAGTATTAAACGGCGCCCTGGTGAGATCTCCCAGGTGCAGCCAATTGAGTCCTGGGCACCCCATGAATCTGGTGTCCATGTATTTAAATGAGCCATCTCACTGGGCGCAACAGTGCCGCAGTGGTCAGTACTGCTGCCTCACTGCACCAAGGACTTGGGTTCAATGCCGGCGTTCGGTCACTGCCTGCGCGGAGTCTGCACATTCTCCCCGTATCTGCGTGGGTTTTCTCCGGGTGCTCCGGTTACCTCACACAGTCCAAAAATGTGCCGGTTAGGTGGATTGGATATGATCAATTATCCCTTAGTGTCCAGAGATGTATAAATTCGCTAAAGGGGTCATTGGGATAGGGTGGGGAAGTGGGCTTGGGTGGAATGGTCTTTCAGAGCATCCGTGCCGACTCGATGGGCTGAATGGCCTCCTTCTGCACTCTATGGGTTCTACAATTTTATGGACGGGTGACTTGCGATCAGCCCGATGCTGGGAGTGGAGCCTGATTTAGGGCACTTGCACGATTTACCTGTTGTGCCTGATTCTGCAAGAGGAGCAATGGGGTCACCGAACATTTCACACTATCTCTTGCCACTGTTTTCTAAACCTGTGTGTGGTGACCATCCAGTCCATGTAATACAGGGAATCTCTCTTTAATTCCAACTCTTCCATGAAGACCCCCAGTACATTACGCAAATACCTTGGTGCATGCACTCTTGCCTGGTCAGCCATTATTGAATCTTCCACAATACAATATTCAAGATTACCTCACCAAACACCTTCCCTTTAAGCTTGAAGTAGTACCTGGCGTTCACAATATTGATCCCTACTGATGTAAGCAACCAATGAACAGTATAGGGAGTGCTGACTGCACACAACAATCAAGGAAATGAGTAGGCAGCACAACATTGACTTTCTGCCAATGAACGGAAGAGGGTTAGCTGTGTAACACAGCCACTGCATTCATTTCCAGGGGTCATCCAATTCAGCACCCATGAAATCTAGAAATAGTGGGCGAAATTCTCCGACCCCCACGACGGGTCGGAGAATAGCGGGAGGGCCTTCCTGACATTTTTCCCGCCCTCCCGCTATTCTCCCCCACCCCCCGCCCAACTCCCGACCCGAATCGCTGCCGCCGTTTTTTTACGGCCGGCAGCGATTCACAGCTGTTCGATGGGCCGAAGTCCCAGCCCTTTACGCCGTTTTTACGAACGGCAAACACACCTGGTCTGGCCGTTCGTAAACACGGCGTCACAAACTCGCTTTTCATAACCATGGCACCGATTGGCACGGCAGTACCACGGCCGTGCCAAGGGTGCCATGGGCCCGCGATCGGTGGGCACCGATCGCGGGCAGCGAGCCCGATGCCCGCGCACTCTTTCTCCTTCCGCCGCCCCGCAGTATCCATTCGCGGGGCGGCTGAGGGGCAACCTGGCCCGCGCATGCGCAGGTTTCGCGCAAATACGCGATGACGTCATCCGCGCATGCGCGGGTTGGAGTCTTCCAAATTGCGCATGCGCTGCTGACGTCATATGACGCGTCAGCCGGCGCTAACTCCGGCAAGCGGGCTTAACGATATTCGTTAAGCCCATCATGCCGGAGCCTACGGCGTCGGGCTGCTAGCCCCGACCGGGGACCAGAATCGGTTCCCGGTCGGGAAGGGGCGCGCTGGCGTCAAACCCGCCTGGGTTTGACGCCAGCTTTACGATTTCTCCCGTTTTGGGAGAATCGCGCCCAGTGTGGTTGAATAAATTTTAAATTAAGCAAAAGTAGGAAAAAATAGATAAGCAACAGAGACATAAGCATACAACTGGTGCTAACATTTCTCGTGACAATGAATTGTTTTCAGAGAAACAGAATCTGATTTTGGCAGCATAGTGGCACAGTGGTTGGCACTGCTGCCCCGCAGCACCAGGGACCTGGGTTCAATTCCGGCCTTGGGTGACTGTCTGTGTGGAGTTTGCACTTTCTCCCTTTGCCTGCCTGGGTTTCCTCCGGGTGCTCCTGTTTCCTCCCACAGTCCAAAGATATAGTTAGCTGGATTGCCCAATCTAAATTGCCCCTTCGTGCCCAGGAATGTGTAGGTTAGGTTAAAGGGTTATGGGGATACGGCGGGGATGTAAAATTGGGTGTCATGCACTTTCAGAGGGTCGGTGCAGACTCAATGGGCCGAAGTGGCCTCCTTCTGCACTGTAGGGATTCTAGGCTTCCAATTGACCAAGGAAAGTTGGAACTTAGTGCAGAGGGAGGAGAGTTATTAATCCTAAGAAATTTGGATGTCAGACTTCGAGAAACAGCAAAGAATGAACAATGTGAAAATAATGACAGATATGATTATAAAAATAATTTCTCCTAAAATAGAACCCAGTTTGATTAGTATGCAACCACACATCTTAAAGGAGTTGCAGAAGAAATTAATTAAATTTGACATTTCCGCAAGCTCACTTAATTTTGAAGAGATTTTTTATTGAAAAATGCCGTATTTAATATCAGTTTAAGGGAAAAAATGATTATACACATTTTAAATTATTTTGTGCATATGAGCATCGCTGATAAGACCAGCACTTCATGATCACACTGAATTGTTCTTGAGAAGGTGATTGTGGGCCGCTTTCTTGAACCACGACAGATCATATCGAAGAGAAGCTGGCAAGGCTCTTCAATGAAAAACTGTTCAAGTCAAAAAGCAAGATTGAGAGTGACCTCTCCGGTCTCTTCAGCAAGCGTAAAATTCCACATCCTGTGACTGCTGAAGACAATCTTGCACGACTGTTTGAAAACCAGCTGTCCCTACCAGCAAAATATACCCATGGTGCTGTTGGCGAGGGAGTTCCAGGGTTTTGACCCAGCAACAGTGAAGGCACAGTGATATAGTTCCAAGTCAGACTGGTGTCTGACTTGGTGACCAGTCTGACTTGGTGGAGAACTGGCAGATGCTGCGAGTTTGGAAGGTGTTGGTAAATAAGACATGGTGAGCTGCTGCAGCGTATGCCGTATATCATCCACCCAACTGCCACTCTGCATTTGAGGTGGAAGGAATAAGCATTTAAGGTGATGGATGGGGTGACAATCAAACAGGCTGTTTTTTTACCTGGATGATTTTGAGCTTCTTGAGTGTTGATGGAGTCGCATACATCCAGGCATATGAGATGTATTCCATCACATTCATGACTTGAGCTTTGTAGATGGCCTAAGGGAGCCAGGAGGTGAGCCATTTGTCACAGAATTCCCTGTCTTGACCTTCTCTTGTTCCTACAGTATTTCTTTGGCTTGCCCAGTTAAGTCGCTGGTCAATGGTAAGCCCCGGGATGTAATCGTGATTAAATATCAAGGAGAAATGGTTAGATGTTCTCTTGTTGGAGATGGTCATTGCCTGGCAGTTGTGTGTCACGACTGTTATTGCCACTTATCATTGTTCGGGTCTTCCTGCAAATGGACGCAAACTACTTTAGTAGCTGGGAGTCCCGAATGGTACTGAACATTGTATAATCGCTAACCTTATTAAAGGGCACTCAATATGATTCAGAAAAGCAAAGTAAAGATATTGGGTGGGATTCTCCATCCTGAGATTCCCTGGAATGCGTTCCCCGATGGGTATGATCGACGCTGGGCTGCAATCTAAACACGATGCTCCGGCCCCGCCGTTGCCAGCGTGAGTGAGATCTATAATGCGTGCCAACAGGGGATGTAAATGAATGCAAATGGGCTATTTAGGCGACCTGTACTCCGGCCTCCCATCATTCTCCGGTCCCCACGGCTGGGAATCATGTGGATGCAGATCACTTGTAGTCTCAGCGATCATGAACCTGGCATGGTGGACCTTGCGGGGGACCAAGGAGGCAACAATTGTGGAGGAGGTTCCTTTAGGCATGGGGTCCCTCTGGAGATGTCCCCCGATTACAGAGGTTCCCAGGGGGGTCTCCCTATTACAGGGGTCCCTGTTGAGGAATACCCCTATTACAGGGGCCCCTGGGGTCGGTCTCCCTATTACAGGACCCCCGGCAGGGGTCCTCCATTTAGCAGGATAACCGGGGCATGGGGGGGCGGGGGGCGAGTCAGGTCACCACCATACTTGGGGGAAGGGTGGCACTCAGGCAATCCAGGGTGAGGGATGCTGTGCCGTGGGGGTACTTTGCCACTGGGGAGGGTCGGGGCTGACTTGCGGGGCGAGGGGTAGGTGACCGGCCTCATTATTGGGCCGCCCGCTCATGATCGTGGCAGCGTTGGACACAGTCCGCAGCTGCCACGCTGGGTTTCCGATGGCTGAGACCACACGTCAACCACGTGGTCAGGAAGTCGCGCCATCGGGGGCGGAGCATCAGGGGAGGGCCTTCAGGTGACGTGTTAACGCCATTCCAACAGCATACGGCGCTCAACGTGATGATGCCATTTCAGAGGGGCAGAGGATAAAACACCGGCGTCAAACCGGTGCCGCCACCAATTTGGGCGTCAGAAGGGATTCTCTACTTGATTGCGATTGCGATATCGGCGTCAGGCAACGATGAATCCTGAGTGTTGACACCAGGACAAAATTGGTAGACTTCTATGACAGCAAAATTGGCACTGGTCCCGGAGCAATTATGGAACTGTTAATGGGCTACCACCAGCGCCATGTGTCACACAAGCGATTCCAATGAAAACTCGCTGGGGTTGGGATTGGCACTCGGGTGGCTGACAAACTGCAGCCGTATATTAGCGCTCCACTCCCCACAGACACTCATTGCAGCCAACAAGGCGGCACTGGTTGCGCTGGAGGGTCGACTGGGGCCAGAAGATAGGGGGTGGCCTGGGGGACAACCATATGACCCATGGCGCTAAGTTCACAGTGTGAAGTCAGCGGCATGCGCAGTGGCATGGTTGCCTTGCAGGCTGCAGCAATGGTGGTGCGTGTCCATCCGCCCTATCCCCACGGCCCAACTCCTGCTGCCTCTCACTACTCCCCGCAATCCTGGCAGACGTTTTTATCTAATTCAAGAGCTGACTATATGGTTAATGGAAGTGTCCTGGGGAAAATTGATGTACAGAGAGATCTGGGAGTTCAGGTTCATTGTACCCTGAAGGTGGCAACGCAGGTCGATAGAGTGGTCAAGAAGGCATACAGCATGCTTGCCTTCATTGGACGGATATTGAGTACAAGAGTTGACAGGTCATGTTACAGTTGTATCGGACTTTGGTTAGGCCACATTTGGAAAACTGCGTGCAGATCTGGTCGCTACATTACCAGAAGGATGTGGATGTTTTCGAGAGGGTGCAGAGGAGGTTCACCAGGATGTTGCCAGGTGTGGAGGGTGCTAGCTATGAAGAAAGATTGAGTAGCTTAGGATTGTTTTCATTGGAAAGACAGAGGTTGAGAGGGGACCTGATTGAGGTCCACAAAATTATGAGAGGTATGGACAGGGTGGATAGCAACAAGCTTTTTCCAAGAGTGGGGGTGTCAATTACAAGGGGTCACGATTTCAGGGTGAGAAGGGGAAAGTTTAAGAGAGATGTGCATGGAAAGTTTTTTACGCCGAGGGTGGTGGGTGCCTGGAACGCTTTGCCAGCAGAGGTGGTAGAGGCGGGCACAATAGCATCATTTAAGATGCATCTGGACAGATATATGAATGGGCGGGGAACAGATAGAAGTAGATCCTTGGAAAATAGGCGACAGGTTTAGATAAAGGATCTGGATCGGCGCAGGCTGGGAGGGCCGAAGGGCCTGTTCCTGTGCTGTAATTTTCTTTGTTCTTTGTTCTTGACGTCCCGCAGCCAACTGTCAGCACACTATAGTAATGTTAAACACTTTTCGTAGCCATGGCACCTGTTTACCAATTTTGAAAACCACAAGTGAAACTTGCTGTTCGCAATTCCTCCTGGTGAAGGTGGAGCATTACAGGAGCCCTGGAGAATATCGCGTCAGACCTGTTAATGATATATCAATATTTACTGTATGTGCAGAGTAGAACGCATTAGCGCCACTGTCGAGGCACCAGAGTGTGCCATTCTGTCGGGTGCCCAATGCTGGCCACAATTTTCACCTCATGCGTGGATCATCGTCCAATTGCGATTCCCGCATCTGGCATCAGCCGACGGAGAAACCCGCCACAGTGTACCAAACGGAGAATCTTACCCATTGTTGATATTGTAGGCTGGTGAAATAAAACTGCTATTAGGAACCTTTCAAAGAGGTTTTGACAAGATTCTAAATTAATATTTGATGATGAAGTTATGAGCTGTGTTCAAGTATAAAGAACAGGACAACTTACAGGGAGTGGCAGAGGATAGTGAGGATAATAATAATAAATAATAATCGCTTATTGTCACGAGTAGGCTTCAATGAAGTTCCTGTGAAAAACCCCTAGTCGCCACATTCCAGCGCCTGTTTGGGGAGGCTGGTACGGGATGCTCACATTGATACAAAGCTGATTTTGGTTTTAATTTGGTGGAGATGTTTGGGTACATTTTCTTGTAATATTTGTATTGTAATTTGTTTTGAGAATTAGCAAATGGTCTGTTTCTAATGCAAGATTAATAACCTCCTGTGGTTGGCTACCAGGCAGTTCTGAGCAACCTCGCAGCATGACTACAATTTTCCCTCTGTCCTGCTCTGATAATGTGGCATGGGAAGTTGGGCCTATCACTGCTCTTAGCAGCAAATGCTAGCACTTCCACAATCTCCCAAAAACACAGATAAAGAACATGGAAGATTCTGCAATTAGATGCTGCATATTGCACAGCAGCAATGAAAACCACTGAAGTAGCCATATGGTTAAAGCAATCTTCAGATCGATGATCTTGTTAAACACTCATTTCTGCATTTTAAGTGCCACTTAGAAGAAATTACATTTTTGACTTTGTAATCATATCCAGAATAAAATGGGCAAACAGTGAAAATGTTCAGTCTGCTTGTCACCGTCAACAATTCACTGCTCTTAAGCGTTCATATTTAACAAGTGTTGTTTTGCATACTGTAGTCCTGTTTATTAATCTCTTAAGGAAATACAACAGCTCTTCTTTATTGATACAACATAATTCAAAACCATGTTCACCAATATTCAAGATAGGAATGAGCTTTTGCTATGCTGTGACCCATTGTCTACACTGAATAGATATGATCAGGATGTGAGCCTGCAACACCATTAAATCCTGGAGCAGCCGGATGGCACAGTGGCGCAGTGGTTAGCAAGGTAGGTGGATTGGCCACGCTAAATTGCCCCTTAATTGGAAAAATGTGAAAAAAATACCTGGAGCAGCATTACTACAATTGCAAGCAGTTAGGCCAAATAAGAAATAAGAAATGAGAAATAGGGCTTGGTTACTTTTACAAATAAACCTTAATTATAGGAAAAGAAAAACAATATTTGAACTTTCAAACTTAGAACCTGACAAGAACAGCTTACATGTATCTCTTAATCCTAACACACAATTTCCCATTAAGCGGCATGTAAAATGAACATACAGCTCTCGACTCCACCTACATGGATTGGCAGAATTGATATTCCTGCTGGTAATGAGACTCTTTCAGACCCTGTCTCAACCCGGTGCTTGACACCAAGGAGACTGGAGTGTTCTCCCAGTTCTTTTGATTTCCCCACTCCTGAAACCGGGGCATCACAAGGAGAGTGGGCAGCACAGGGTGGCATGGCAATGCCTATGACAGTAAGTCAGCCAGGGCTCTCTGGCGCCAGGTCCTCCAAAGGACGTCCGCCAAGGGCATCAAAGGCCATAGGGTGTAGAAAGCAGCAGGCTCCCTCTACGTCTGATGTGCATCCTGGAAACATGCCTAGACATAGAAGTAGACCACAGAAAATCAAGAAGAGTAAGGAGCACTGAGTGGGCACTGATGTGGTTGCTATCCATACCTTGGGCGAATGGAAATCTGTCACATTACAATATTCACCTTTTAAACATTTCACACCTGATAAATGGGAAGCATCTTTCACGTTAATCTTCACTGTGGGCCTGTCTGCACCCCCAGCCCCTGTTCTGAGGGAGCGTGTTGAGCTGGCAGACACAGTCTCATGCAAGGAGAATCTGAAGACAATCAGGGCCTCCCTGGTACTCCTGGCAGGTCAGATCCTCACCGCAACATGTCCCTCATTGTCCACGGGCATGTCCTCAAACCCCTCTTAGTCCTCCTCCTCCTCTTCAGACAGCACCACATGTCTCTCTGCCTTATCCTCCTCCTCCTCTTCCAGAATGTCACCCCACTGCTGTGCCAGATTATGGAGGTCACAGCATGGTACCCCAAAAAGGGAGACCATCTGGGAGGACACCACCAGAGTGGTCCGGGCATCAGAACGGCATTTTGAGGAACCCAACTCTGTGCTCAATGTCAGCACAGGTGGCATATGGACCTCATTATAACGGGTCTCCGCCTTGGTCTCAGACCTCTGCACTTGTGTCCTCGGCTATGTCCTCAGAGGATATTCCTTGTTCCCCATAAGTCAACCCGTCATCCTGGTGTGGTCTGCGAAGACAGCGGGGATTTGCAAGTGCCCCAGGATGCAGCTGGCATGCAAGCTTCTAGGGTAGTGGGCACACACCTGCATGATCCTCAGGTGGTGGTCACATATGATCTGAACAGTCAGGGGATAGAATGTCTTCTTGTTGTTATAGGGCACTCCCTGATGCCCCGGTGCATGCAGGTCAACATGAGTGCCATCGGTCACCCCCTGGACCTGGGGCATCCCGGCGATTGCGACTAATCCTGTAACCCAGGCACCTTGATCGGATGCCTGGGCATATAGAACATCCGTCACCTTGTAGATACACCTGGGGTTGATGAGTGTGAAATGCCACACAGCCCTGGAATGATCCAGTGCAATAGACGTTGAGTGCTGCAGTGACCTTCAGGGCCACCGGGAGCAGGTATCCTCCTCCTCTCAGGGTGCCATGTCCACAGATGCAGCACTAGGTGCCTCCCTCTTCAGATGGAGGTTTCTGTGGCATATACTGTCCTTCAGCTCATGAAAGGACCAATGATACCTGTAGACCTTGGCCCATCGCTGGCCTCTGCTTCATGCCCCTTCCTTAGCTTGCTGGGTGGCCAGGTCTTTAGGTAGTGCGGTGGCCTCCTGCACATGTAGTGTTGCCTCCAATCTGCGCTGGTGTTGTTGACTTCTACCATGTTTGCCCACCTCGGCTGCCATATGCACAGCGAGAGCAGCCTCTGTGGGATCCACATTAGCAAACACTTTTGTATCTGGAGGATTTGGAGAAGGAGGGAGACTGACAATCAGTTACGGCTTCCATCCCGGGGCTCTCAACTCCTCCAGGTCTCCCCCAGCCTTATCATGAATGCCCTGCCTTCTCTCAGAGTACCATCCGGGGAGCCAGTTCTGTGGACAAACCTTTCTCTCACACTCTGCACACTCACCCCCAGCCAGACTAAAACTCTGGACCCCAGACCTCTGCTGACAACATTAGGGAGGCCGTGTTCAGCTGTCCTCCTCTCATCCAGACACTTATTCTTTTGCCGTAAGAGGATCCTCAGTGGTGAAGCCCTGCTCTTCAGTGTTTGATTGTTAGCAGCTATGATGCTGACACTCCCAAAGTACAGGCACACTGTTCAGGCATCAATAGTTGCAGGACATGCAGTGCATTACTCATCATCTCAGACATGGCACCTGTGCCCTCGAGGAGGAGAGTTCAGGAGTGTGAATTGCAATCACAACTAATAAGGCTAAACCCTCATTTGAAATAGCCTTCCGCTGTGAAGCTAGGAAGCTAGTCACAGGCAAAGGAGATCAAATTGATTTTCATGAGATAACCTGCAGCACGGCTCTGTCCTGGGAGTTTGGCAGGACAGATAGCCTGGAGATATGGGCCGGGATTCTCCGAGCCCGCGCCGGGTCGGAGAATCGCCGGGGGTGGGGGGAGAGAATCCTGCCACGCCGCTCCGACGCCAGGCTGCCGATTCTCTGGTCGGTTGCATGCACGGTCGCCTTGGCGCAAGGCGGAAGCGGCTGAAATCGGCCCCCGCGGCGATTCTCTGCGGGCAACAGGCCGAACTCCCGCCGAGTTCCGCCGCCGTTGTTCAAACCAGATACCACCCGGCGGGAGTCCGGACCCACAGCCGATGTGGACATCCTGGTGAGTGGGCGGGGAGGATCTGACTCCGGGGAGACCTCCACAGGGTCCAGGTCCGCTATCGGGGGATTCCGATCGGTGGGCGACTGCGATCTGGATGGGGCCTACCTCCTTCCGCGCGGGCCCGCTGTTCGGTCACCGACATGTTGCTCGGTGCCGGCGCGGAGGCGGCAACCACACGCATGTGTGGATCCACAACGGCCATCGCGCGCATGCACTTCGCCTCCATTCTAGCCACCGAAGAACAGGAGAATTACTGGGCCTGGAGGCCCATTGACGCCGGCGTCGCTCAAGCTGGTGTTGATGCCAGCGTCAACACTTGGCCACCACATCGGAGAATCCCGGCCATGGTGTTTCCCTGTCATGGGTCTCCACAATATTTAAAAATGGTTTGAAGCCCTCACAGACGCAAAGCCCCTCACTCCCCCCTCCCACCCAGCCGAAGAACGACTCCTGACCTAGAACACTCCAGCCCATGAACAACTACATCCCACCCCTCTAAAGAAACTACACAAGGATTCCTGTCAAAACGATCAGGGTTGGGATTCTCCAAAATCCCGGCTAAGTGTTGACGCCGGCGTAAACACCAGAGTGTTTCACGCCGGCGTCAAAGGGCCTCTTGGCCCAGCGATTCAGTGGCCCACAGGGAGCCAGCATGGCGCCGGAGTGCTCAGAGCTGCACCGGCACCGATACGCGGCCCTGTACAGCTGGCGCAGTCCGCGCATGCGCGTGGCGGCCATTTCTGTGCTGACACCGCGCAACATGGTGTAGAGACACAGTGGGCCCATGCGAAGGAGGTAGGCCCCCTCCAGACTGCAGTAGCCCTCCAGATCAATAGCCCCCAATCGAGGGCCTGGCCGTCCTGCAGGCCCCCCCTCAGGAGTCCAATCCCTCCGCCCCCCCCCATCAAGACGGCCACCGTGGCCGCGCCTCTGAACTCCCGTCGGGTGGTACCAGGTTGGAACCACGCCCGCAGAACTCAGCGGAACTCGGTCGGTCGTCCGCAGGGAATCACCGCAGGGGCCATTTTCAACGGCTCACGCCCGGTGCCGGCGCCAGGGGGGAGTAGCAGGGGCTGCAGCTTGTCAGCCTCCTCAGTGTCAATCACGAATCCAGCGAATCCCACATCGGTTTTCATTGGAATTGATTGTGTTCCACGCAGTACCGGTGCTAGCCCCTCAATAATCATTGAATCTGTCCAGGTTCGGCACAAGTTTTACTGTCGTGAAAGCCCATGAATCCAACGTCAACACTTCAGGAACGGAGAATCCAGCCCAGCATCCTTTCCCATAATTTGATTTGATTTGATTTGATTTTTATTTATTGCCACATGTACCGAGTACAGTGAAATGTATTTTCCTGAGACCAATGGGAACGTACACAGTACGTGCATAGTAAACAAAAAAAGAATAATCAACAAGAGTACATTGTCAAATGGTACATCGACAAACAGGGATTGGTTACAATGCGGAACAAGGGGCCAAACAAAACAAATGCATGAACAAGGGCAGCATTGGGCGTCATGAATAGTGTTCTTACAGGGAACAGATCAGTCCGAGGGGGAGTCGTTGAGGAGTCTTGTAGCTGTGGGGAAGAAGCTATTCCTATGTCTGGATGTGCGGATCTTCAGACTTCTGCATCTTCTGCCTGATGGAAGGGTCTGGAAGAAGGCAATGTCTGGGTAGGAGGGGTCACTGATAATGCTGTCTGCCTTCCTGAGGCAGCGGGAGGTGTATCCAGAATCAATGTGGAGGTGGCAAGCTTGTGTGACACGTTGGGCTGGGTTCACCACAGTCTGCAGTTTCTTGTGATCTTGGACTGAGCAGTTGCCATACCAAGCTGTGATGCAGCCGGATAGGATGCTCTCTATCGCACATCTGTAGAGGTTTGTGAGAGTCGATGCAGACATGCCAAATTTATTTAGCTTCCGCAGGAAGTAGAGACATTGTTGGGCTTTCTTGACTTTTGCATCAACGTGAGTGGGCCAGGACAGACTGTTGGTGATGGTGACCCCCAGGAAATTAAAGCTGTCGACCATCTCCACTTCGGAGCCATTGATGCAGACGGGAGTGTGTGTCGTGCTACGCTTCCTGAAGTTGATGATCAGTTCCTTGGTATTTCCAGCATTTAGAGAGAGGTTGTTTTCAGTACACCATGCATCCAAGTGGGCTATCTCCCTTCTGTCGTCTGATTCGTCATTGTTTGAGATACGACCCACCACAGCCGTATCATCCCCAAACTTATAGATTGACTTGGAGTTAAATCTTGCCATACAGTTGTGTGTGTATAGGGAGTACAGTAGAGGATTGAGTACACATTCTTGCCGGGCCCCAGTGTTGAGGACTATTGTGGAGATGGTGCTGTTGCCTATCCTAACAGATTGTGGTCTGTTGGGGGGGAAGTCAAGGATCCTGCTGCACAGGGAGGGGTCAAGTCCAAGATTGCAGAGTTTGGTCATACGTCTTGTCGCGATAATGGCATTGAAGGCGGAGCTGTAGTCTATGAACAGTAGTCTCACGTAGGTGTCCTTGTTATTGAGGTGTTCGAGTGTTGATTGTAGAGCCATGGAGATAGCACCTGCTGTGGACTGGTTGCGGCGACAGGCAAACTACAATGGATCGAGACCGTCTGGGAGGCTGGCGTTGATCCATCTCAGGACGAGCCGCTCAAAGCATTTCATAGTAACAGATGTCAGGGCCACCGGTTGGTAGTCATTGAGGCAGGCTACCTTATTTGGTACTGGTATTATGGTGGTCTTCAGGGACAGCATGGTCGTGCAGTGGTTAGCACTGCTGCCTCATGGCGCTGATGTCCCAGGTTCGATCCCGGCTTTGGGTCACTGTTCGTGTGCATTTTGCACATTTTCCCCTTGTTGGCATAGGTTTGGTTGGCACAACCCAAAGATGTGGATTGACTAAGCTAAATTGCCCCTTAATTGGAAAAAATGAATTGGGTACTCTAAACTTATTTTTAAAAACTTATGGTGGTCTTCTTGAAGGAGGTGGGGATCTCGAAGCAGAAGAGTGAGGTTTGAATTTATCTGTGAATACACTTGCCAGCTGGTCTGCGCAGGATCTGAGTCCACGACCAGGGACTCCGTCGCTTTCCGCGGGTTCACTTTCAAGAAGGCAGCTCTTACCTCTGAGGCTGTAATAGTGGGCATGGGTGTGTCCAGGGCTGTTGGGGCGGGTGGCACTGATGTATTGGCTGTCTGTTCAAAGCGGGCATAGAACTTGTTCAGTTCATCAGGGAGGGATTATCCAGCCCCAGAGATTCCGCCTGGCCTTGCTTTGTAGCCTGTGACCTCGTGTAAGCCCTGCCATAGACGTTATGCTTTTGTGTCATTGGCCTGGGACTCTAGTTTGATGCGGTATTGTCTTTTGGTGTCGCTGATGGCTTTCCGTACGTACCTGGATTTCTTATACAGGTCAGGGTCTTCAGACTTGAATGCCTCTGACCGGAACTTCAGCAGGGAGTGGACCCTTTGGTTGAGCCAGGGTTTCGAACTGGGAAAAAAAACAAGAACATAGGAAATAGGAACAGATGTATAACCCTTCAAACCTGCTTCAATCTTGAATAAGATCCTGGTTGAACTTATACGCCAACTATCACACCACGCAAGGGCCAAGTAATGACCATTTCCAAAAAGAGAGTATCCAACCATCGTTCCAGGGCATTTAATGGTATTACCACTATCAATTATCTGGTAATTAGCCATTGACCAGAAATGATCTGGGCCAGACATATAAATATGGATATGGCAAGAGCAGATCAAAGACTGAGAATTCTGCTGTGGGTAACTCACCTCCTGACTTCCCAAAGTCTGTCTGTCATCTACAAGGAACAAATCAGGAGTGTGACTTACCTGGAAAAGTTCAGTTCCAATAAAACTCAAGAAACTTAACACCATCTGGGACACAGCCTGTTTGATTGGCATCCTATCCAGTACATTCAACATTCACCCCCCACCACCGATGCACAGTGGCAGCATTGTGTGCCATCTACAAAATGCACTGCATCAACTCACCAAGTCTCCTTCAACAGCATTTCTAAACCTGCAGCCTCTAAGGACAAGGCAAAATCCTACCAACTGTCCTGGCTTGAGACAATTCACACCTCTTTAACCATGGGTTACCCCTCTCTCTGGATCTGTAAAGACTTAATTACCTGCAAATGCTCGCATTCAAAGTATCGTCTAGCATCTCTGACCTTGTCTATATATATGTTTCCGGAACCTACCTCTTCATTCACCTGAGGTAGGAGCAGCGCTCCGACAGCTAGTGATTTGAAACAAACCTGTTGGACTTTAACCTGGTGTTGTAAGACTTCGTATGCTCACCCCAGTCCAATGCCGACATCTCCACATTTAAGGACAAGGGCAGCAGATGCACAGGAACAACAAAACAAGCAAGTTCCCCTTCAAGCCACACGCCTGACTTGGAGCTACATCACTGTTCCTTCAATGTCACTGGGTGAAAATCTTGGAACTCCTTTCCTAACAGTACTGCTGCAGTCCACACTATATGGACTGCAGTAGTGAAAGAAGGTGGCTCACATTAACTTCCAAAGGACAGTTAGGGATGGGAAATAAATGTTGGCCTCACCAGTGATGCCCACATTGCACAAATAGAATAACAAAAAAAACTCTACATTCTGCTTCTGTCCACACACCTATACATCTTAATACTTAGAAATTGGGATAACCTTTCCTTCAGTCAGCAGCTGGTAAAGATCCCGGGTCCGGTCTAACCTAATGGGAACACAATCCCATAGCGAGTCCGTTTAGCCACATGTTTCCCGCACTCATAGCGCCGAGGAACACAATGCTATCTAATGTGACTCCAGTTAGATGTGGGACCTCAGCGGGAACACATGGCCCAGGTCGCACTTAGTCCCGTTTCCTACACTGAGGAACCTCGCTCGCCGAAACTCTTCAGTGCAGAGAGAGATGTGGGTGCCATTTTTAAATGCTGCCCCGATCTCTCGACCTCCTCCCCAACGTGATCTAAGATCTCCCCCAAACCCCAACTCACCTATAATGGGTCCTCGGGCCATCCCATCCCATGTTCACATGGCACCCCCGGACCCGATCCCTGTCAGTAAAAATATGCCAGCTCGGCAATGCCAGACTGGCACCCTGGCAGTGCTCCTGCCAGCTATCAGCGCCACCTGAGCACCTTTGCAGTGCTAGGCTCCACCTAGGTGGCATTGCCAGGTTGCCAGGCTGGCAGTCCCAGGGTGCCCAGGTGCCCCGCTATTGGCTTGCAAAGATACCTCTCAAGAGACTGATTTAAAATTTCACCTATAATGCAGACATCATGCAACCTTAAGATTTATTTTCCCTTTTTCATCTTTGAATCTGTATTTTAGTTAATAACTTAATCACTGTTACTTAAGCAACCTTCAGCATAATAAATTTTCATCTTGTATAAGATTAAAGCTTGAATTCTGGGGATATTTTAAATTGTATTATTTGTAAATTTAAAAATGGGACTACTTGCACATACACACAAATTATTAGTTCATGAACCGCTTTGAGCCTTTTATCGTGGTTAGAACTGAAACACATCACCTTGGACTAAAAATAAGGAAAACACTTGCAATTATATACTACCTTTTAGTTTTTCTGGATTCAGCAAAGTACTTCACAGCTAATCAATTAATTTTAAAGGAGCAACACACTTTATCTATTAAGCCATCTGCCAAGGGTATGGCCTTTTTAGCGGTTGTAGAATCATGATACGCCATTACCCCTTGTGGTTGTGGTAATGCAGACATCATGCAAACTTTGTGCTACCATTTCATCTCAGTGATGTGGCATACAGCCTAAGAGAAAATCTATTGTTGACAGGACTGCACGCTCAGCAAGGAGCTGAGCTGCATGCATGGCTAATGCAACTTAAGGCTCTCCTGCACTCCTTAAAGGCAGCCTGCCCCTCTTAAAGGGGATGTGCATTCAGGTTGAAACAGCTAATCAAACTGTTAATTAAAGTCTTATAAGGAGGAAATAAGAGTACCAATGGAGCAACAGACTAGAAAGAAGGATTCTAGGTACTTTGATACTGTGCTGGCCTTAGTCTACTGTGGCTGATGTGAAGGGTCATATTTTTGTCGAGTGCCAAAAGGTCCTTTAAGAATACCCTGCAAAGGAAATAGGAGCAGGTGGCAAGGGAGGTGGATTCCAGGAACATTCAGGTGCTCTACCTCTGTCTCACAAAGGTTTCAAGCTAAACACCCAGATCTCACACCTTCCTTGTCCTTCCATTTATTGACAGACACATCATTGAAATATGAAAGCAAATTATTGTTGATGCTATAAATCTGAAATACAAACATCAAGTGCGAGGAATACTCAGCAGGCCATGGTGGAAGTGGTCAGAAGTGGTACGGCTGCCATTTCGACTTGCTCAACTACTGTGGTGCCAACACCAGTGGGTCAAGAGAACTAAATTTTGTCATAATTGAGTCTTGTCATCTGAAGGAAAGAGAAGTAAGTTGTTGCAATATTCTCTTGTGAAATTGTACAGTCCAGATATTTTTAATTAATCAACACCTCTCGATATTAATTTTAGAACTGAAAAGGAAATGGGAGGACTTGGTATTGCAGTCATCAGAGCAGGTGCTAATATGATCACTATCTGTGATAAGATAATTTTATAGTAACTGGGTCATCAACAAAGTAAATAACATGCTACAAGAAATACCTTCATTTTATGAAGCACAAAAAATTAAGTTGCTCTTCTGCTGTTTGCTATTTTTGATTATAAATATGAACCACAAAATTTTAATATAGTTCTGGTTCACGTGTTCTGATTCATTTTTTGAAATATTTTATTTAAATGTATTCATAATCAGAATAAAATTAAGCCAATCCAAATAAAAAGGAACACTATATATTAACATACCATTGACCTCACATACTTGATTCTCATTATACCAACGTTTCATGCTGTCGTTTTGAAGCGGGGCAAGCCCTTAATACATCCTGTTTATTGAAATGAGTTCTCATATTGCTTGCCCTTAAGTGAAGGCTTGTTCCACTGTGTGATGTGACCATGTAAAATAAGATAATTTACTATCCCAATCTTGTTAAACCAAAACATGGTATAAAATTCATAGACAACATTTTGTAGAGTATGATCTCACACATATGGTCACTCACATTATTTTGAGAAGCTGAATTGAGAAACACTCCAATGAAACAGAGCAATCTGTGAACAAATTAACTGATTTATTTTACAGGGAATATATGAATGAACAACATAGCATTTTCTGAGGAGATATGTCTATGACCTTCTTCTTCTTCTTAGACATGCCTATTGAGCAAGGATGACTTTCTTCCACTCTGTTTAATGGGTTTGGAGATGGCTAATAAGCCCAATGTGCAACCTGCATACTCTGCCGCATGTGGGGCAGGTGGTGCTTGGAGGCTGGGTGAATGAGTTGTTGGGAAGTTTGTGCATTCTCTTTAATGCCTATTACCTACCATTTCTTATACAACAAAAAAGAAAAAAAACCTACTTAGCTCTACCTCAGGATTGAGTTAACCTCATGAACAAATCAACTGCCCAAGCTAAGTGGCATCAAACATCCTCTGTTTATAGTCTGTTCTCATTGATACCTAGACCCGGAGCCTCTCTCATTCGCTGGCTCAATAGAGGTAAGGGCTCCGCTCCCTCTTGTTATCTCTCACAGCCTCAAAGATAGATGTTATAACCTGCCTGCTTACCATTGGCTGGGGACTAATGACAATCTCACAATCCTATGGGAGTATGAGCTTCCCCAATGAGGGGGGCGGAGAAATCATTAGCAGACTCCCTGCATAAATAGAGCTGGCCAGTTTGGAACCAGCAGAGAGAGAGGAGTGAGCAACAAGGGAAGTGGCTGGTGGCTGGTGGCTGGTGGCTGGTGGCTGGTGGCTGGTGGCTGGTGGCTGGTGGCTGGTGGCTGGTGGCTGGTGGCTGGTGGCTGGTGGCTGGTGGCTGGTGATATTATTGTAAATAAATGTTATTTCTTTGCATCCTGAAAACTTGTGCTGGATTCTTCGTGGCCCTCACAAAAATAGACAACTCTGCAAGAGAAGAAATTTAAGTTTACATCTTAAATGGGAGACCCTTATTTTTAAACTGTGTCCCTAGTTCTAGGTTCTCCTGTGTGGGGATATATCCCCATAGTATTTACCTTGTCAAGACCCTTCAGAGTCTTGCATGTTTCAATATGATCACCTCCCATTATTCTAAACTCATGTATGCTTCACCCGATGCCGGTGTTATCTAGTTACATTGTGCACCTTGTTGCTCTATTATGTATTTTCTTTTATTTCCCTTTCTTTTTGTGTACTTAATGATCTGTTGAGCTGCTGGCAGAAAGATACTTTTCACTGTACCTTGGTACACGTGACAGTACGCAAATCCAATCCAACTTCAATTAATATAGGCCCAACTTGCAAACCTTTATAAAGACAATCCCTTCATCCCAGGAATAAACCCAGTTCATGTTCTCTGAACTGCCTCCAATGCAAGCATATTATTCCTTAAATAAGGAGACCAAAACAGTACACAGTACTCCAGGTGTGGTCTTACCAATGCTCTGTACATCTGTTAAAAAAACTTTTATACTCCACCTTCATTGCCAGAAAAGCGAACATTCCATTTGCCAACCTAATTAGTTGCTGTACCTGCATGCCAACCTTTGGTGATTTCCTATTGTTCAAGACTAATGTAACATGTAAAAGTATATAATCCGATAGCTATTCACAACAACAGCTTGTACTTATACAGTAAATCCCTGTTATACGTCATTCTGCTTTAATATATAGGTCGGCACGGTAGCACAGTGGTTAGCATTGTTGTTTCTCGGCACTAGGATCCGGGTTCAAATCCCAGCTTGGGTCACCGTCTGTGCGGAGTCTGCACGTTCTCCCCATGTTAGCATGGTGCTCCGGTTTCCTCCCACAAGTCCCGAAAGATGTGCTTGTTAGGTGAATTGGACATTCTGAATTCTCCCTCTGTGTTCCGAACAAGCGCCGGAATGTGGTGACTAGGGGCTTTTCACAGTAAACCCATTGCAGTGTTAATGTAAACCTACTTGTGACAATAATGTAGATTATTATATTATTATAACAGGGCCGGTGTTCGCGCTTAGCTTCAGAGATTCTGTTTCGGCATCTTTCTGCTATGTGGAATTTCACATGTGGAAACAAACGCTGTGGGCAGGATCTATTGGTCCCACTGTTGGCTCATGGCGAGTCACCTCTGCCACTAGGAAACAGGCCATGAATGGGCTGGAAAATCCCACTCTCTGATGTGTCCAGGGTAAGCATGTAGATGAGAAATAGGAGGGGACCGGGAAAAGACCGTCAGGGTACAACATGGTAACTCTACAGGAATGGGAAGACAAACCATTAGTGGTGATTCTCTGGTTCCAGTTAGATGAATAGGAATGAAACCAGGTAGATTGCAGTCCACCCAATTTGTTGACATTGGTGAGGCATTGGAGAGGGTTGTCATGGTCACTTGTGCCAAACACTATAGGCAGGTCAAGAGGATAAGTAGAGAAAGTCTACCGGTGTTGCTGTCAAGTAGGATGCCATTTATGATTTACCTAAGAGTCATTTTGGTACAGTGGCAGGGATGAAAATCTAATTGATACTTTCAAAGATGCAATTCTAGGAATGATGTGCACAAATTTGGAGAGGAAATAGAGGTTGGAGATGGGATGACAGTTTGCAATAATCATTCAGCCTAGGGTTCCACCGAAGTAGATCAATCAGCAATTTAAATAGCTTGTGTGCCACTGGAAATTTGGCCTAATCTCAATCACATTAATTAAATTATCTTTGGAGCCAAATGTCTCCCAGATTTCTACATTAATGTAGTGCTTGCCTCCCAAACAACCATTCGCTATGTGTTGAATCACTAGCTCCCAAAATGATGGTCTTTAAAGAGCATTAAAAGGCATTTTAAGTGACAATCAGCTGTTTAACAAGTCTCTGGGTGCCTGTTCCTAGTACTGGCTTCAACTCCTTTACCAAGATGTTGTCTTGTGGTAAATATGGGATAAACAGCCAGTTCAGCTTAAGACCATGTCAAGGTACCTCTTTGCCTGCTTGGAACCTAACATTTTTGGTGAAGGTTGCCTCTAATGTTTTGAAAATAATACAGTCACTGTTGAAATGTAAGAAATATAGCACAAATTGTGCACAACCAGGTCCCACAAGCAACAACGACCAGATTATCTGATTTTAGCAATGTTCATTCAGGCATAAATGTTGACCAGGTCACTTGGGAGAACTCTCCTACTCCTTCAGTACCTGTGGTGATTACTCCCTGCACAATCAGCTCTATGAGTGGTGAAAGACGATGTCACCCTCATGAACGGATTCTCTATGAACTGTTTCAACATGCCATTTTTGACTGATTCAACATTCCCAAACATTTCACATGTTGATAAGCATTAAACAGGTGTACCTCTGCACTGTTTCAAGGTTTCCCTGCTCCCCTCACCACAATGATGATCTTATTAAACCAGAAGAAGTTACAGGATTTCCTTAATGAGATTCTTCCTGAATGTCTTGATTATCATCAATTTTGGTAGCATTGACATGCTCTTGACCCCTTATAATAATAAGTTTCTCAAGCATTTCAATACCTTTCTCCTACCTTAATAATGCGTGCTCGCTTGCTCAGATAGGAACACTGAAACATTGGAATTAGGAGCAGAAGTAGGCAATTCAGCCCTTTGAACCTGCTCCTCCATTCAATCAGATCATGCTTGAAATAGTGAACTGACTTTCACTAATTTTCAGTCACTCAGCCCATATATTCCTAAAAAGGTCAAGCTAGCAAACTCAACAATGCCAATTTGACTAAATCCAATCATACCTTATGTACACTCTCTCAGCATGACCATAGCCATAATATGCTGCTGAAAATTAATTAGTGACATTACCATTTCAAGTATTTCAGTCCATACACCATTTCATATCTGCCACCAATGACTGGTGCCTCAACAGGGGCTTCTTACAGAAAGAGAGAAAAGGAAGAAAACCATTTGGTTAAAATGTGAAGGCAAAACAGGATGGAAATGTGTTGAATTAAGTAGTAGGTTTTCAAAAATCTGATGTACTAATGATATTCAACATTTCAACCGTGCACACTCTCATAACCTCTTCCTAACTCTTTATCATTTTGCTATAAATCCTAAACAGGGAGAAATTTAAGTAAACTTTATTTATTTAACAGCTTCAAGTTGGAAATCCAAAATTAAACAATGAACTTGCCTGTTCCATTTTCGAACATGTCAATCCTTTAGCAAACCTCTGTACACTGTCAGTTCCAAGAATTTTGATTTATCTTGCGATAAACACAATGACTTGTAACTTTGAAGTCCCCTGCTGGCATATGCCATGTCCCTCTTTATAAGTGGCTGAAGTGATGTATTTTCCATTTCCCAAAATGTAATTTTAAAATAGAAATGCCAGTCAGCTAAGGCATATTATTCTCTGTCTGGCAAGTTAATTGAGTAGATCTGTCCCATTACTTCTTGTTACTTCCTCAATAGACTAATAGATTTTAAACTACTACTGACACTAAAACCTAAATACCATAAAATTAAAATAAGAATTAATTTGATGCACATGCATTAAAAAATCACAGCTAAAAAATTGGATTAATTAATAGAAGATCAATGTGTTGTTTTGTCACATTGCTGTGTAAGCAATGCTTGGTGATATGAATACTTTTATCTTTCTGCTTATATAACAAGAAAATGTTGGATGTACACAGCAGGTCAGGCAACATTCGGGGAAAGGAGGAGACAGACAAAGTTAATGGGCTGAATTTTACTTGTCTCTGGGTGGTGGGAAGGGAGGCAGGTGATTTGGTATAACAGCAGGGAGCCATGCAAGAACCTGGATGGCTTCCCAGCAGCAGGCAGGAGGCTACAATATGGATTACCTACCCTCTCCACAAATTTTCACAATTTGAAGAATAAAGACCCAATCAAGGATGTTGTACTTTATGCCTCAGAGATCTGCAGAGATGCCATACTTGTTTCTATGTCTAAACAGGTCTTTATTTACAATGCTTTCAAAATGCTTTCAAGTATTGGTGCTTTCTCTAACCGCATCTAAACGCACATAACACACATAAAATCAAAACTGAATAATTAAATGCTACATCATTTCCATCTTAGAAAACTAAAGTATCTCATTTTAAACCATCATAAAAAGCAAAAATATGTACTTTGAGTTATTTCTTAGACTTCAGTGTGTCTGTTTTCTTACATAGAACAGTACAGCACAGAACAGGCCCTTCGGCCCTCGATGTTGTGCCGAACAATGATCACCCTACTTTAAACCCACGTAACCCGTAACCCAACAATCCCCCCATTAACCTTACACTACGGGCAATTTAGCATGGCCAATCCACCTAACCCGCACATCTTTGGACTGTGGGAGGAAACCGGAGCACCCGGAGGAAACCCACGCACACACAGGGAGGATGTGCAGACTCCACACAGACAGTGACCCAGCCGGGAATCGAACCTGGGACCCTGGAGCTGTGAAGCATTGATGCTAACCACCATGCTACCGTGAGGCCCCAGAAGTGCAGAAATAGATTTTGAGATCATACTTGAAAAGGAAAAATGTTCAGGGCTACAGGGAGAAGGTGAAGGAGTGACAAATGGTAAATATTTCTGATGGAGAGCTGGTGCAGATGAGACAGGCCAATGGCCTCCTTCTCTGGTGTAATTCTGTGATTGATAGTGCTAACCTCAGAGAGTTGACGTAAGTGTGTGCGTTTCAGGAAGTGAGAGAGGGTGGTATTACTATGTCCATAGCTGAGTGGAGAAGGAGCAGATCAAAGCTGGAGAACTGGGAGATTAGCTACAGCAGTCCTACAACATGGAGGGATCATGCCTGTACGATATCACTGGTGAGCGATGGACATGTGACTATTTCACTCTTCTTCCTTTTTTGGCTTGTTTTAAGATTGAAGGCTAAGTAGTAAAAAATTACAGTGAAACTAAAGATCAGTAGTAAAATTAAAAACAAATTGAAAATCTAATTAAACAAAATAGGGGTCCAATTCTGACGCCGCATTCACCTTACGTCCGGGAGTCAACGGCCGCACCTGCCAGGTATAAACCAGACACCAATTATTACTAGTTTCCACAAGCGTGGACCAGGCGTGATGGCATATCGGGAGGTGGAAGGGGGGAAATCAGAGAGTGGGGATAAATGGGTCTTTTTCTGGTCGGCAAACTGTAACTAGTAGAGTGCCATAGGGTTTGGTCCTTGGGCCCCAACTATTTACAATCTGTATTCATGATTTGGATGCAGAAATAGAATGTACTGTAGTTAAATTTACTAAGATAAGTGGAAAAGCAAGTTGTAATGAGGAAAGAAATAGGTTAGATGCGTGGGCCAAAGCTCCTCGCCCCCTATTCTCCTACCCCTGGGGGGCTGGGAGTGGTGCCGCGTCATTTACGCGCGCCGGGCCTTGGCGCCGCGTAAAAGCGGCGCCATGTAAATGACGTCACTCATGCATGCGCAGGTTGGCCGGCTCCAACCCGCGCATGCGTGGTTGCCGTCCTCCACGCGGGCGCCCCGCAAGAAATGTCGGAGTGATCTTGCGGGGCGGTGGAGGAAAGGAGTGCGTCCTTCGGAGAGGCCAGCCCGCCGATCGGTGGGCACCGATCGCGGGCCAGACCCCTTTTGAGCGGGGGGCGGTGCTTGATTTCCCCCCCCCCCCTCCCCCCCACAGGCCGCCCCTGTAGCGTTCCTGCACTGTTCACGCCGGCAGCGACCAGGTGTGGTCGGCGCTAGCGTGAACCCGTCGTACTGGGCAGGCCGCTCGGCCCATTCGGGCTGGAGAATCGCCGCTCGCCCGTTACAAACGGCGAGCGGCGATTCTCCAAGCGGCCAGCCGTAAATCTCGACGCACTGGTTTGGGGGGGTGTGGGAGAATCACGTGTGGGTGCCAGGGCGGCGTGGCGGGACTCGCCCGGTGCCCCCGCAATTCTCCCACCCGGCGTGGGGGTGGGGTGGGGGGGGAGAGAATTGCACCCTGGGTGTTTCCTCTTGTTGGACATTCTAGAATGAGAGCCATAGTTTCAGCTAAAGGGTGGCAGATTTAAAACAGAAATGAGGAGGAATTACTTCATTCATAGGGTCATAAATCTGTGGAATTCTCTATACCAGAGTGCAGTGCATGCTGGAACACGAAACAAATTTAAGGAAACGATAGATAGGTTTTTAATTAGCAACCAGATGAAGGATTATGGGAGTGGGCAAGAAGGTGGAGATGAGGCCGAGATTAGATCAGCCATGTTCGTATTGAAAGGCAGAGCAGGCTCGAGGGGCTAAATTGCCTACTCCTACCCCTAGTTCTTACATTCTTATGATTCTGTGATTATGAAGGTAACTGATGTAACTGTTGAGTCTTCGAACCTGAAGTTATTGTTCTATGTGATCAGTCGGGTGAGGAGGTTGACCAATAACACAGTACGGTACTAATCCGTAGTTTCTTCTAAACTTTGTTTTAAGATACTGGCTTACTTTCTGCAGTATGATGTCTGTTTCTGATTCTGCCTTCAACTCCTCTTATTTAAAAATATTCGCAGTCACATGTGAAATCAGCACAATCACATAATCCTCAATACCGCAAGTTGCTTCACTCTCACTATTGCTGTCTAATACTGTATAATAGTACAGCTAAGCATGCCAGCTACTTGGTTACATAAACCAGGGTCCAGAAGAATGGGGGTTGCAGGCAGTACCAAACACCAAGGGCTGGATTCTCCGATCGCTGTGCCGAAACAGGGGGGCAGTTTTTGGCAAGCTGGGTTCGGGTGTAACTGCCGCCATGTTGCACAGGGTATCCGCTGAAGGCCGCCACCGCCGCCGTGCGCATGCGTGACCACGGACCCGGCCGTATCCACAGATAAAGCCGGGGGTTTTATGCTGCGCAGCTGCTAGCCCCTACCGGATGGAGAATCGGTGCGGGGGTGGCACTGACTTTCTGGTTGTAAGACCAGACGGATCCTGCGGACATAGCTGCAGGAATGGAGAATTCAGCCCCAGAAATCAGTGTTTTAAATTAAGTTCTCAAGTTGTCCACACTAGCCAGCCAGAGCATCAACGTGCAAGTCTCTCTTTAAAAAGCTCGGAACCATCAGGCTGGGTTGCTCTAGGTGGTACACTGCTGCTTCTCAATGCTTCCGATAGCTTTTTTTAAGCTCACTAGAAAACCACAAAGCTGCCCAAAGATCAGCAACAATGATTTGGCTTTGTGCAAAGTTAAATCATCGTTCTTCATGAAAAGACATTTCCTTATGTAAGATTTCGATAATTCTACTAATTTTTAGGCTTTGTAAAATATATAGATTTTATTCCTGAACCACTTTGTAAATTGTTTGCTCTGAATTTCTGTTAGTGAAACAATGGACAGTCAGGGTAGTTGGAATTCTTCACAGGAAGGCTGTTGTTGTTTGTGAGAAATATACAATCAATTGTTTCATGACTTAAATTGCCTAAGATCCCGCATTCAGCAGCTCTGTTTGAAGGACTGGCGAAAAGTAATTTGTTATGAGAAACACAACTTATCTTTTATCAGAACCCATGCATTGATTTAATTTGTTAACTCTATTTGCAGGACATTTGTATTGGAGAGAAACGTTCTTGTCTTTTCTGACATTATGCTGACATTATGTTATGAAATGTTAACGACAAGAGGATGTGACTTTGTTTGTTACCTCTCTGTATCTTGAAGAAATGTGTTATTGTTTGCAATAGAATATAGACTCTGAGGGATCCAAGGAAACAAGGGATGGACATTTGCCATTTTTCTATATCGCTCTAGTTACTGAGGTGGAGAGACACATGACTTGCACGCTATAGCCAATTGAAGAGGTGAATTTGGATTATTTCTAAATTAAGGAGTCGGAATAATGAGGGATAAAATTTGGGAAATTGTAGTCTTTGTTGGCACAGTGTTACCATGGCTTCTGGGATATAACTTTTCTGGTCACAGTTCAACATCACTTTAAAGACATAGAAGAGAAAGACACTGACTCTTATGGCAACACTCAAAGATCCAAAGACCTTGAGGATATGTGGAACATTTATGTTGTCTTCATTGGTTTGTGTTAAGCACATATAAAATATTCCTTAATAAGTTCTACCAGATTCATAGTTATTTGTACCTTGTAGTCAAGCATAACTGAGAACACTAGTGTTACAATTAAGGATTTTGACATTTCCTTTTTAATTAGAAGGGTTTTATGTCTCAAAACTGCTCACACATTCACTGGCTTTCTATCCCAAAACAATGTACAAGTATTAACTTCTTGCAGGTTGGTGCTATATCTGGACATCCCATGCCTGTAGTGACCAATAGGCCTTGAACTCTGAAATCCATTGATTCTAGCAATCTCCCAGCAAAGTAAGGAAAGTTGTTGGAGCCAGTAAATTTACACTATTCTCCATCCAGTTGTTATGTGCTGTACCTTGGAGATATGCAGAGATGACACAAGTTTGTATGTCTAACCAGGTGCTTTATTGGCAATGCTTTGAAAATCTTTGCACTCCCATTCTTCCAGCTGGGTTTCACTTTCACTTTAGATTCTCCTTCTCTAGTTTCTCTAAGCCTGACTAATAGCACACAGTGGTCAGTTAACGGAAACACACAGTCAAACACAGAACAATTGAATATCACAAAGGTCATTTAATAGCATTTCATAGAATCCCTACAGTGCAGAAGGAGGCCACTCGGTCCATCGAGTCCGCACCAACCCTCCAAAATAGCACCCTACCTAGGCCCACACAGACACCTATCCCCGTAACCCAGGAATCTTCCTAAACTTTTGGGCTCTAAGGGGCATGGCCAATCCACCTGACCTTGATCGTGAGGTGTCCCCCTGCCATCTATCCACCAAGTTCATGACATCCCTGTGATCCCTTGGAGGGTAGGGGGTGGGCTCCATAGCCCAAGAGAGGGCAAAGTGAATGAAAGACTACCCCAGTGGCCTTTCCACATGAGTTTCCCTGCTGTCCTGTGCTACCTTCCACCTTCAGTCCTCTAAATTTAAATTTTTACTTACCTATCTGAGAGCACTTCGATCTTGAGGTGCTCTTGATAATTCCTAGCTGCCTCAGCAGTACCCACCTCTTTCAATGCTAAGCCTTCAGAGCTGTTGGCCTTCTGATTGGGTCAGCAGCATCAGGAGTCTGCTGGCTGTCTTTAATTGGATGACAAACTCAGAGGCTGCCCCCTCAGGTAAAATCGTTGAGCGAGTCCTGTTGTTGGCCAGTGCGGATACAGAACTACTTTTCTGTCTGATGTTGGGGTACCAATGCCTATAATAAAATTCAGCCAGCTTGAAGTTCATAAAATCCCTGCGGTGCAGAAGGTGGTCATTCCGCCCATCAAGTCTGCATCGATCCTACGAAAGACCTTCCTACCCAGGCCCACTCACAAACTCTATCCTCATAACCCCATCCCATCTGCACATCAATGAACACTAAGAGGCAATTCAGCATGGTCAATCCACCCAACCTGAACATCTTTGGACTGTGGGAGGAAACTGGAGTAATCGGACAAAACTCACGTGGACACAAGGAAAATGTGCAGACTCCACACAGCCAGTCACCCAAGGCCTGAATTGAACCTGGGTCACTGGCACTGTGAGGCAGCAGTGCTAACCACCATGTCTCCGTGTCGCCCCTTTATAATTTGTTTAAATTACACTATTCATATAACAGAAAGAACAAACAATATACAAAAATATAATGGAGAATAATCGAACGCTACCCCTCCACAACCCCTACGCCCAAAGTCTTTATAGAATAAAGACTGAAAATGTACAGAAACGCTTTCACGCACTTGACTCACACTGGGAGTTGGTGAGCTTTTGGCTTTAATTGTTTAATTTACCTCACCTGCAGCCAACCAATTTTTTACATTCACCCTGACCAGGTGCATGAATCTTTGTTGTGATCCAAATGTTAGTTTAATACAAGTTGGGTTTCCTGAAAAAAAAAGCTTCACGAGGTTTTGGCATTATCAGCAAAGGATTTGTTCCAGATGGAATGTAATATTAGAGGTATTACACTGGATTGCATCAGCGTACATGGAATTACATGGAATATATGGTACAGAAACAGGTCATTCCGTTAAACCAGTCCATGCTGGTGTTTATACTCCACTCAAGTCTCTTTCCATCTTTTCTCATCTAAATATGTTTGTCTAGATTTCTTGAAATGCATCTATATAGGGCAGTGTGGTAGCACAGTTGCTTCACAGCTCCAGGGTCCCAGATTCGATTGCCGGCTTGGGTCACTGTCTCTGCGGAGTCTGCGCTTTCTCCCAGTGTCAGCGTGGGTTTCCTCCGGGTGCTCTGGTTTCCTCCCACAGTCCAAAGACGTGCAGGTTAGGTGGATTGGCCATGAAAAATTACCCTTAGTGTCCAAAATGCTGAGGTGTGGTTACGGGGATACGTGGCCGTGTGGACTTGGGTATGGTGCTCTTTCCAAGGGCCAGACAGATTCGATGGGCTGAATGGCCTCCTTCTGCACTGTAGATTCTGCTTAGATATCATTTGCTTTTACCACCACCGGTGGTATAAAATTCCATGGGCGCAATTCTCCGCAACGGCCGACGCCGGAGTGAAACCCGGAGTGTTTCACTCCTGCGTCGGAGGCCGATCCTCGCCCCCTATCCCCCCCCCCCCCTCTCCGGGGGGCTAGGAGTGACGTTGCGAGAAACTCGGCCGCCTAAGTGACGTCAGCCGCGCATGCGCAGGTTGGCCGGCTCTCCAACCCGCGCATGCGCGGTTGCCGTCTTCCCCTCTGCTGCCCCGCAAGACGTGGCAGCTTGATCTTGCGGGGCGGCGGAGGGGAAAGAGTGCGTCTCTTAGAGACACCGGCCTGACGATCGGTGGGCACCGATCGCGGGCCAGTCCCGTCACAAGTACGCCCGTGGTGCTCGATCCCCTCTCCGCCCCCCACAGCCCCCACACTTACCTGTCATGCGATGTTCACGCCGGCAGCGACCAGGTATGGTTGCCACCGGCGTGAACCCGTCGCGGTCGTCAGGCCGCTTGACCCATCCGGGGAGCGGCGATTCTCCATTTAGGGGGGGTGGGAGAATCGCGGGGGGGTGCCAGAGCAGCCCTCCCCCGATTCTCCCACCCAACGTGGGGAGCGGAGAATCGCGCCCCATATTCTTACCAGACTTGGGTGAAGAATTTTCGTCTGAATTCCCTATTGGATTTCTTGGTGACTGTTGTATACTTTGCCTCTAGTTATTGTTATCCCCACAAGAGGAAACATTCTCCCTGTATCCTCCACTCTATCAAAATCTTTCATTATTTTAAAGATGTCTATTAGGTCAACGCTCAGTCTTCTATTCTCAATGCAGAAATGACACACCCTGGTCAATCCTTTCCTGTTATGTCTATCTCTGGTATCACCCTTGTAGATCTCTACATCCTCACCAATGCCTCTGCATCCTTTTTTAATCTGGCAAGCAGAACTGCACACTAACTGATGCTGAACCCTTTTTTAAAACAGGTTCAGCATAATTTCCCTAATTTTCAATTCTATCCTTTTAGAAATAAAATTCAGTCCTTATCATAGAACAGAATCATAAAATCATAGAATTTACAGTGCAGAAGGAGGCCATTCGGCACATTGAGTTTGCACTGGCCCTTGGAAAGAGCAACCTACTTAGTCCCACGCCTCCTCCTTATCCCAGTAATCCCACTTTACCTTTTTGGACACCAAGGGGCAATTTTAGCAAGGCCAATCCACCCAACCTGCACATCCCTGGACCGTGGGAGGAAATCGGAGCACCTTGGTTTGCCTTTCTTCATGGCCTTGCTAACCTGTCACACAATATTTAGCAATGGGGCATTTTCTATTCTACAATCCTATTTTCCCTTACCCTATCTACACTTGCAGCTTCCAAGTAATATTCTCTCTATTCTTCCCACCAAAAAGCACAACCTCATATTTATCTGTGTTGAACTTCATTTGCCAATTATTTGCCCATTCTGCATGTTTGTTAAGACCCTCCGATAACTTGATGCAGTTCTCCTCAGGATTGATTAGTCCCACTGATTTGATTCCAAAGGTCAAACTGTTAATGTACGTTGTGACCAGCAGCTGGTTCAGCACTGATCCCATGGAAAAACCATTTCTCACCCTGAATAATTACCCTTTATTCCCATTCTCTGCTTGCTTTCCATCTTGAAGCCAATTAGCAATCCATCCCATATCAGATTGCCACAGAATCAGAGGAAGAAATGTGTTCCACAACAATTTAGGATGGGTCTGTGGCAATGAATACATGGATGAGACTCATGGAATTTTGGGTAAGTGACCTGACACAATATTATTTATACATCAATTGAAAGGAACGAGAGCGCATTATGTTAAACCTTATCATTCCCAAATTGTATCTCATTGATGAAATGGCTTATTGTTCATCTTATGGTCTGCTCAGAAAATTCAATTCAGTTCATAGGGAATGGGTTTTTGCCTGTTGAAGCAGACCTATGCACTGATGATGAGAAAAAGAATTTGAAGTGCACATTTTAACAATATAGGAAAATTTGCAGACACTGCAGAACCACTTCAATATAGAGTAGTTTAGTGGTATAAAAGAGAATTATCTGTTTCTTTCTTGCTGCTGAAAGACGGCGATTGCAACAAAAGAAAGGCAGTCTCAGCAGCTAACTGACACACAACACATTTTATTTGGGAGTGGAGAATCTTACTTTATGCCCTGACTAGTAATTTATGAAAATTAGCAAATAGACAAATAATGCTACTGGACAGGATCTATAGTGCACTGTTTGAGGATAGTCACTCACCTTCATATATTGTTGCTTCATCATCCCTTCTGCAAGGAGAGCATGTTGACTCAGAGGCAAACACCAAGTGAAGACTGCATTCAGTTAAAAAAGCTCTTTGATGGACTACTTAACAGAGTGCTCCGCCATGGCCCACAAAGAAAGTTTAAGTCTCCTCTTCTCCAAACTGCTCCTATTCATATCTTGAGGGATAAACACTACAACAAGAAAACTGTCCTTCTCTTCCTTAAAATTATGCAGTGGGATCTCTCCTCACCTGAGAGGGTAGATGGCACCCCAGTTTAAAATCTCATCCAAAAGGTGGCCTTGAAATCAGCAATCACTTGATAGAGAAACTGTCAATCTCAATGTTATGTTCCAGTCACCAGACTGTGTGTCACTTGAACCCACAACCACCTGGTAAAGGTGCCAGTATCTGAGACACAGCCAGCATGACTAGTGGTATGGCAAGCCATAAAGAGATATACAGAAAACTACAGTAGACAGGGTAGTGTAGGCAAATAGATACCTGATGCAGAGAAAGGTGGCAAAGTGCACTCTGAGGAACAATAATTGTGAAAGAATATATTCCCTAAACAATGTCATAGAATTTACAGTACAGAAGGAGGCCATTCGGCCCATTGAGTCTGCACCGACCCTTGGAAAGAGCAACCTACTTAAGCCCACACCTCCACCCTATCCCCGTAATCCAGTAACCCCACATTAAGGGCAATTTAGCATAGTCAATCCACCTAACCTGCACATCTTTGGACTGTGGGAGGAAACTGGAGCACCCAGAGGAAACCCACGCAGATACGGGGAGAACGTGCAGACTCTGCACAGACAGTGACCCAAGCCGGAATCGAACCTGGGACCCTGGAGCTGTGAAGCAGCCACACTAACCACTGTGCTACCGTGCCATCATTGCAATAATAGTCTTAACACAATGAACAAACCGAGAGACCTCGAGGTGTAGAGGCCTGGAGTAGATTTTTGTCTTCAGTGCCTGGGTATAAATCACTAGCTGGGTGGATTGCAGGCAAAAGAATTTTATGAGCTGTCCAGGTATATGATCACTAACCCCCACCCTCCACCTAATTTTAATCTTTGCACTTCTGCCAGGCAGTGTATGATTCCCAGATAATAAAGACAAAAATGAACCCTGTAGATCAGGGGTGGGCAAACTTTTCCGTGCAAGGGCCACATTCAAAAATTCACAATTCACAAAGGGCCGCATAGTATATTAAGTAAAATAATTACTTCACCCGGTTATGATTCTGGGCGCCTCATATAGAACATAGAACAGTACAGCACAGAACAGGCCCTTCGGCCCTCGACGTTGTGCCGAGCAATGATCACCCTACTCAAGTCAATGTATCCACCCTATACCAGTAAGTAACCCAACAGCCCGCCTCCATTAACCTTAAAAAAAATTAAAAAAAAAAAAAAAAAAAAAATTTTTTTTTAATTTTTTTTTAATGACTTGGCGGGCCGCAGAAATACCTTTGGCGGGCCGCATGCGGCCCGCGGGCCGTAGTTTGCCCACCCCTGCTGTAGATTTTTAAAGGTTTCAGTATACTTAATAAGATTCTGGATGTTATAAGTTGTGGCTGTAAATATTTTAAAAGCAAAATAGAAAGGACTGGTATTGATATCAAGCTGCTCACATTACTCATAAATACTTTGCAATGAGGGCATCATTTCCAATGGTTAGCATTGCTGCTTACAGTGCCGAGGTCCCAGGTTCGATCCTGGCCCTGGGTCACTGTCCGTGTGGAGTTTGCACATTCTCCCTGTGTCTGTATGGGTTTCACCCCCACAACCCAAAGATGTGCAGAGTACGTGGATTGGCCATGCTAAATTGCCCCTTAATTGGAAAAAATATTGAGTACTCTAAATATATTTAAAAATACTTTGCAATGAGTAACTTTTGAACTATATTCACTTTAATTTTGGAGACTATGGGTGGGTTCTCCGGCCACGCCTGCCCAGCAACCGGACATTCCCCCCCCCCGAAGGTCAATGGACCTTTACGTGATCCGCGTACTGCCCGTGGCCATCTTGCAGTGGGCAGGGTGGAAGAATCCTTCCCAATGCATACTGTCAATTTGCAAAGTGCTTAAGACATTAGACCACAGAATGAATTTATGAATAATTTATGCAGTTCCCAGGACCCCATTACAGGACGATATAGACATGCTGGTCAGTTGAGCAGAACTGTGACAAATGAAATTTAACCCTGAAAAGTATAAGGTGATACATTTTTGGAAGATTACCAAAGCAAGGGAATACACAATTTAATAGTTGGAACCGAGGAAGTACAGTGGACCAGAGGGACCTTGGGGTGCTTGTCCAAAGATCCTTGAAGGCAGCAGGACAGATAGATAAGGTGGGTAAGAAGGATTATGGGATACTTAGCTTTATTAGCCGAGGCATAGAGTACAACAGCCGGCAGGTTACAATGGAGCAGTATAAAATGCTTGTTAGGCCACAGTTAGAGTACTGTGTGCAGTTCTGGTCACCACACTATAGGAAGGATGTGACTGCACTAGAAAGGGTGCACAGGAGATTCACCAGGATGTTGTCTGGGCTGTAGCACTTCAGCTATGAAGTGGGGCTGGTTAGGCTGGGGTTGTTTTCCTCAGAGCACAGAAGACTGAGGCAGGACCTGATTGAGGTGTAGAAAATTATGAGGTACATAGATAGGATAGATAGGAAGAAACTTTTCCCCTTAGTAGAGTGTTCAATAACCAGTCGGCATAGATTTAAGATAAGGGGCAGAAGATTTAGAGGGGGTTTGAGGAAAACGTTTTCACCCAGAGGGTGGTGAGAACCTCAAACTGAAATGGTGGTGAGGCAGGAACCCTCACAACAACAAAGTAGCATTTAGATGAGTACTTGAAATACTATTGGATACAAGGCTATGGACTAAATTCTGGAAAAAGGGATTAGAATTGATAGGGGCGTGATGGCCGGCGCAGACACGATAAGCAGGCCATCAAGCACGATAAGTAAAACAGGGCCCTGGCCTCGGATTACCAGTAACTGAAGAAGGGAGGAGGAAGTATTAAGAATTGGGGAACATTAAGATTAAAAAATGAAACTGGGATAAAAAAGGGGAATTGATGTGTCTGAAGGTGGGTTTTAATATGCAAATTAGCAGACCTGTGCGGAAAACAAGTGTTTACCTATGTGACTAGGGGAGAAAAGTGGAGCATAGAAGAGGTGACTTAAAAGTGGAGAGATAAGGAAATTGGCACTTATAGGTGAAAAGCCTGGTCCACATTGAGCTCCAGAAAACAGTCTGCCCCGAAACCAAGTTATTACTAAAAGGCAACTGGTTAAAATCCGAAACTTGAACAGAGAAGATTACATTTTCACTGAAACTGAAGACAGTTTTCCAAATGTGGGCAAATAACCTGTGTGTGGAAACCAACTTCTGGATTTAGCTCATAGAGTTATATAATATTGGATGTTGTTTGGGAAATGGGGGCATATCAGAGTTCAGGAAACATGGGTAGTTGGGAACAAAGGGGTAATTTCATGTAGTACGTGTTTATAGCAATCAGCATGGTCAAGTGTACTGTTGTAGCGTGTTATAGTCCTTCTTTACATGTGTTTTTCTTTTAAGTTAATAAATATTCTTTATAAATTGATCACAAAATGACTGGATTGTTCCTCCCTGGTTTGCATATCATTCCTCACAGTACACCAAACTGAAATATGCATCACTAAGAATCAAGTTCCAAGTTACCCTTCTGGGTTTTGGGTTACCCTCGCATTTAACCTCAGCGGGGGTCACAACAGAAGTTCGAAAATATTTCTTTCACATGGAGAGGAGAATGTACATGTTTTGCTACAAGTTAAGACAAAGGAAGAAATAATGTGAATCAATATAATGCATTTTACTTCACCAGAATGCCTAAAGCACATTCCTGGTGTTAATGGCAATTGTGGTAGGCAATTTGCTGATACTGCAAACTCACAAGCAACAAAGAAAAAAACGTTACCAGTCAATTGAATTTATGGTGTCAATTTGGACATAAATGTTGTCCATAGCAGGGAAAATCTCAAAATTCTGTTGTGTCCATGGTGTTGCTGAAAGCAAAATAGATAATTATACAAAAAGAAAAATCAAAACAGCAAATAAGGGAAGGACAAGGAAACATTTGTCTATAATTTTAAAGATTACGCCATGATTTTCTCATTAGTACTCCAGTATAATTAAAGCAGTCTTTTTTCCCCCAACAACTATAAGGTCAACATGGTGAGGCATCTGACCTCCTTATAGTTGGCTTCAGCTTCTTCTTCTTGTTACACAGCCTGATTTACAAAAATCTTACAACACAGAAAATGAGTAATATTTGACCACTACCTACACTTGGATGTGGGTGTCACTGACTAGAACAGCATTTATTGCTTTGAACTGAGTGGCATTTCAGAGTCAACCAGATTGGAACTGGACTCACATGTAGGCCAGGCCATGTAATGTTGGCCGATTTCTTTCCCTTCAGGGCATTAGTGAACCAGCTGGGTGCCTTTAACAAAAATTGGCAGGTTGTTGATCATCATTGCACTTTTAATTCCAGATTCTTATTGAAGTCAAGTTTCACTATCTGCTATTGCAGGATTTGAACCTTGGTCTTCGGTTTAGTAGACCAATGATAATACCACTATGCCACCACTATTCCATCACCTCCACTTATGCTCTGCAATTCATTTTCAGAAACAGGTACATCCAACCACAAAATGAATCAAACTTGGGAGTTGGGTAAACATTCTAATTTAATTTTGTTTCAGTTAGTTTGTTGAAGGTTGGCAATCTCTTAGAGACTTAGAGATACTAAACTACAAAAATGACCTGAATTGAAAGATGACACTAACTTTCAAACATAGAGAGGCAGGAATAGCTAATGCACACACAAATGCTTTCAGCTTTAATATTCTTCAGGTGCTGAGTATCACCTTGAGTTGAAACTATACATTTGCTGGAATTGCTAAAATAGCCTATTAAGGTAAAATACATTTTATTTAAGTGGCCACATATAGTGTAAGGGTAAAACATTACTGCGGTTGCAATTTACTTATGTGCTTATTAATATAAGTGCAATGTGTCCAAGTTTGCAGACAACACTAAGATGAGTGGTAAAGTAAAAAGTGCAGAGGATACAGGAAGTCTGCAGAGGGATTTTGATAGGTTAAGTGAATGGACGAGGGTCTGGCAGATGGAATACAATGTTGCCAAATGTGAGGTTATCCATTTTGGTAAGAATAAGAGCAAAAGGGATTATTATTTAAATGATAAAATATTAAAACATGCTGCTGTGCAGAGAGACCTGGGTGTGCTAGTGCATGAGTCACAAAAAGTTGGTTTACAGGTGCAACAGGTGATTAAGAAGGCAAATGGAATTTTGTCCTTCATTGCTAGAGGGATGGAGTTTAAGACTAGGGAGGTTATGCTGCATTTGTATAAGGTGTTAGTGAGGCCACACCTGGAGTATTGTGTTCAGTTTTGGTCTCCTTACCTGAGAAATGACGTACTGGCACTGGAGGGTGTGCAGAGGAGATTCACTAGGTTAATCCCAGAGCTGAAGGGGTTGGATTACGAGGAGAGGTTGAGTAGACTGGGACTGTACTCGTTGGAATTTAGAAGGATGAGGGGGGTTCTTATAGAAACATATAAAATTATGAAGGGAATAGATAGGATAGATGCGGGCAGGTTGTTTCCACTGGCAGGTGAAAGCAGAACTAGGGGGCATCGCCTCAAAATAAGGGGAAGTAGATTTAGGACTGAGTTTAGGAGGAACTTCTTCACCCAAAGGGTTTTGAATCTATGGAATTCCTTGCCCAGTGAAGCAGTTAAATGTTTTTAAGATAGCGATAGATAGTTTTTTGAAGAATAAAGGGATTAAGGGTTATAGTGTTCAGGCCGGAAAGTGGAGCTGAGTCCACAAAAGATCAGCCATGATCTCATTGAATGGCGGAGCAGGCTCGAGGGGCCAGATGGCCTACTCCTGCTCCTCGTTCTTATGTTCTTATAAGAGACTTGTCTCTTACTCTTTCCCCTGACTCTTTCACGTGCGGGAAGTGTGTCCAGCTGCAGATCCTGTTTGACCGCTTGACGGCTCTGGAGCTGCGGATGGACTGACTTTGGAGCACCTGCGATGCTGAGGAGGTCGTGGATAGCACGTTCAGTGAGTTGGTCACACCGCAGATTAGGATTGGTGAGGGAGACAGAGAATGGGTGACCAAAAGGCAGAGAAAGAGCAGGAAGGCAGTGCAGGTGTCCGCTGCAGCCATCTCCCTCCAAAACAGGTTTACCGTTTTGGATACTGTTGGGGGAGATGACTCACCAGGGGAAGGCAGTAGTAGCCAGGCTGGCTCTGCTGCACAGAAGGGAGGGAAAAAGACTGGCAGGGCTATAGTCATAGGGGATTCAATCGTAAGGGGAGTAGACCCCTTGGGTCAAACCGAATGGTTTGTTGCCTCCCGGGTGCACGGGTCAGGGATGTCTCAGATTGGCTGCAGGACATACTGAAGGGGGAGGGTGATCAGCCAGTTGTCGTGGTGCATATAGGCACCAACGATATAGGTAAAAAATGGGGTGAGGTCCTACAATCAGAATTTAGGGAGTTAGGGGATAAATTAAAAAGTAGCACCTCAAAGGTAGTAATCTCAGGATTGCTACCAATGCCACGAGACAGTCAGAGTAGAAATTCAAGAATAGTCAGAGTGCATACGTGGCTTGAGAGATGGTGCAGGAGGGAGGGGTTCAGATTTTTTGGACATTGGAACTGGTTCTGGGGGCGGTGGGACCATTAAAAATCGGATGGTCTACACCTGGGCAGGACTGGAACCAATGTCCTAGGGGGTGTTTTTGCTAACACTGTTGGGGAGGTTTTAAACTAATGTGGCAGGGGGATGAGAACCAGATTAGGAAGTTAGAGGTCAGAAAAGAGGCAGCAACTGAAGCCAGTAAGGTACTAGATAATAAACTCCATGTGACTAAGGGGAAGAGTAGACAGGAAAGAGATGATGAACGCAAAGGGACAGGTGGTCTGAGGTACATTTGTTTTAATGCAGGTAAGGCAGATGAATTTAGGGCTTGGATTAGTACCTGGGAATATGATGTTATTGGTATTACTGAGACTTGGTTGAGGGAAGGGCAAGACTGGCAACTAAATATCCCAGGGTATAGATGCTTCAGGAGGGATAGAGAGGGAGGTAAATGGAGGGAGGGAGGAGTTGTATTACTAGTCAGAGATGATATCACAGCTGTGATTAAGGAGGGCACGATGGAGGATTCGAGCACTGAGGCAATATGGGTAGAGCTAAGAAATAGGAAGGGTGCAGTAACATTGTTGGGACTTTACTACAGGCCTCCCAAAAGCGAGCGTGAAGTAGAGGTACAAATATGTAGACAGATTATAGAAAAATGTAGGAGCAATAGGGTGATTGTGATGGGAGATTTTAACTTCCCCAACATTGAATGGGACTCATATAGTGTTGGAGGCGTAGATGGAGCAGAATTTGTAAGGAGCATCCAGGAGAGTATTTTTAGACCAGTATGTAAATAGTCCAACTCAGGAGGGGGCCATACTGGTATTGGGGAATGATCCCGGCCAGGTGGTTGAAGTTTCAATCGGTGATTACTTTGAGACTAGCGATCACAATTCCGTAAGTTTTAGAATACTCATGGGCAAAGACGAGAGTGGTCCTAAAGGAAGAGTGATAAATTGGGGAAAGGCCAAGTGTAACAAAATTCGGCAGGAGCTAGGGAATGTGGATTGGGAGCAGCTATTTACGGGTAAACCCACATTTGAAATGTGGGAGTCTTATAAGGAAAGGTTGATCAGAGTGCAGGACAGACATGTCCCTGTGAAAATGAGGGATAGAAATGACAAGATTAGGGAACCATGGGTGACGGGTGGAATTGTGAGACTAGCTAAGATGAAAAAAGAAGCATTGATAAGATCGAGGCGACTTAAAACTGATGAAGCTTTGGAGGAATATCGGGAAAGTAGGACAAATCTCAAACGCGCAATAAAGAGGTCTAAAAGGGGTCATGAAATATCTTTGGCTAACAGGGTTACGGAAAATCCCAAAGCCTTTTATTCATATATAAGGAGCAAGAGGGTAACTAGAGAAAGGATTGGCCCACTCAAAGACAAAAGAGATAATTTATGCGTGGAGTCAGAGGAAATGGGCGAGTACTTTGCTTCGGTATTCACCAAGGAGAGGGACATGACGGATGCTGAGGCTAGGGATGGATGTTTAAATACTCTAGGTCAAATCGGCATAAGGAAGGGGGAAGTTTTGGGTATTCTAAAAGGCATTAAGTCCCCAGGACCGGATGGGATTTATCCCAGGTTACTGAGTGAAGCGAGGGTCGAAATAGCTGGGGCCTTAACAGATATCTTTACAGCATCCTTGAGCACGGGGGAGGTCCCGGAGGACTGGAGAATTGCTAATGTTGTCCCTTTGTTTAAGGAGGGTAGTAGGGATAATCCAGGGAATTATAGACCTGTGAGCTTGACGTCAGTGGTAGACAAACTGTTGGAAAAGATACTGAGGGATAGGATCTATTCACATTTGGAAGAAAATAGACTTATCAGCGATAGGCAGCATGGTTTTGTGCAGGGAAGGTCATGTCTTACAAACCTAATAGAATTCTTTGAGGAAGTGACAAAGTTAATTGATGAGGGAAGGGCTGTAGATGTCATATACATGGACTTCAGTAAGGCATTTGATAAAGTGTCCCATGGCAGGTTGATGGAAAAAGTGAAGTCGTATGGGGTTCAGGGTGTACTAGCTAGATGGATAAAAAACTGGCTGGGTAACAGGAGACAGAGAGTAGTGGTGGAAGGGAGTGTCTCAAAATGGAGAAAGGTGACTAGTGGTGTTCCACAGGGATTTGTGCTCGGTCCCCTGTTGTTTGTGATATACATAAATGATCTGGACGAAGGTATAGGTGGCCTGATTAGCAAGTTTGCAGATGATACTAAGATTGGTGGAGTTGCAGATAGCGAGGAGCACTGTCAGAGAATACAGCAAAATATTGTTAGATTGGAGAGTTGGGCAGAGAAATGGCAGATGGAGTTTAATCCAGGCAAATGCGAGGTGATGCATTTTGGAAGATCTAATTCAAGAGCGGAATATACGGTCAATGGAAGAGTCCTGGGGAATATTGATTTACAGAGAGATCTGGGAGTTCAGGTTCATTGTACCCTGAAGGTGGCAACGCAGGTCGATAGAGTGGTCAAGAAGGCTTACAGCATGCTTGCCTTCATCGGACGGGGTATTGAGTACAAGAGTCGGCAGGTCATGTTACAGTTGTATAGGACTTTGGTTAGGCCACATTTGGAATACTGCGTGCAGTTCTGGTGACCAAATTACCAGAAGGATGTGGATGCTTTAGAGAGGGTGCAGAGGAGGTTCACCAGGATGTTGCCTGGTATGGAGGGTGCTAGATATGAAGAAACGTTGTGTAGGTTAGGATTGTTTTTGGGCAGCACGGTGGCGCAGTGGTTAGCATTGCTGCCTCACGGCACTGATGTCCCAGGTTCGATCCCGGCTCTGGGTCACTGTCCGTGTGGAGTTTGCACGTTCTCCCTGTGTTTGCGTGGGTTTCACCCCCACAACCCAAAGATGTGCAGGCTAGGTGGATTGGCCAAACTAAAATTGCCCCTTAATTGGAAAAAATGAATTGGGTACTCTAAATTTATATTAAAAAAAAGATTAGGATTGTTTTTGTTGGAAAGAAGGAGGTTGAGGGGGTACCTGATTGAGTTCTACAAAATTATGAGAGGTATAGACAGGGTGGATAGCAACAAGCTTTTTCCAAGAGTGGGGTGTCAATTACAAGGGGTCACGATTTCAAGGTGAGAGGGGGAAAGTTTAAGGGAGAAGTGCGTGGAAAAAATTTTATGCAGAGTGTGGTGGGTGCCTAGGATGCTTTGCCAGCGGAGGTGTAAGAGGCGGGCACGATAGCATAATTTAAGATGCATCTGGACAGATATATGAACTGGCGGGGAACAGAGGGAAGTAGATTCTTGGAAAATAGGTGACAGTTTTAGATAAAGGATCTGGATCGGCGCAGGCTGGGAGCGCCGAAGGGCCTGTCCTGTGCTGTAATTTTCTTTGTTCTTTGTTCTTTTCTTTCTATCTCAAATTATTCATGGTGAAATTTGGAATTTCCTTAAACACATGAATGAGGTAGGACCAGCACTCCTAATATCAGTATGCTACTACTGCGCATGTCATAACACCTGTCTCAAAACATTGATATAGAGAAGACAGAAAATGATGAAGCAGTTTTAATAAACAAATAGAGTATGCTGAGCAGCAGATCTAAAGCTGTTACAGTGCACTACCAATAGGAATCAGAGTGGGGAGCCACAATTACATTGATTGCATTGCTAAGAAGTGGGGAAAGGCAGAGTTCTGCCACACAAGTGCTCAATGTATGTACAGAACACCTCCAACTCTAAACTGGTAATGCAGCTCTTTTCAGTTAGTCAGGGTAGAAAGTTAAAAGTAGGTAGTTGCTTTGGTTCAAAGTATTTTGTTTTCTGAATTATAAGTGGCAGATTTACCATCGGCTGTGTTTTGTAATGCTTTCAGTGGGAAGCAAAAATTATGCAAGATTTCTGGGAGATATATTTATGTGCACAGGTCCCATGGGCGGGATTCTCCCATTCGGCGGCAGAGTGAACACACCTTCGGAATCGGCATCGCGTTTCGCGACGGCGTGAAACGGGCCGCTGGGAGTACCGATTCTGCCCCCTACAGGGGGCCAGCATGGCACTGGAGCGGTTCACGCCGCTCCAGCCTCCCATCCCGGTGCAAACTGTGCGCCGCGGTATCCGCGCATGCGCAGTTGCGCTGGCGCCAACCCGTGCATGCGCAGTAGCCTCCCCCAACGTGCCGGCCCTGACGTAACATGGCGTGGGAGTTCAGGGGCCGGCGCGGAAGGAATTAGGCCCAGGGAGCGAGAGGCCGGCCTGCCGATTAGTGGGCCCCGACTGTGGGCCAGACCCCATCGGAGCCCCCCCCCCCGGGGTCGGAGCCCCCGTCTCCCGCCTACAGGCCACCCCCGACCCTGTGCGCAGAGTTCCTGCCGGCTGCAATCAGGTATGGCCGGCACCGGCGGGACTCTGCCTTTATAGAGCAGCCGTTCGGCCCATCCCGGGCCGAGAATCGGCGGTCCAGTTGCGTACAGTGGCCCGCGATCGGCGCCGCACCAAACGCGCCGGCGCCATTGGCGCCGATTCTCCACTCCGCACAGAATTACGTGTCGGCGTCGGGGCGGCGTGGCCCGGTTGCGGGGATTCTCCGGCCCGGCACCGGGCTGAGAGAATCCCGCTCCATGTTCCCAGCAGTTTTATAGTTCTCCTTTGACACCAGTGCAGCACAGATATTTTCAGTGTCACACCAAATTGCCACATAAAAAAAGGCAAAAATAAATCTTTTACGGCCAACTTCAATGCTTTTACATTTTTTGACAAACTTTTTCATAGGGACTTATCATGATTTTAATAATTTATTAAGTTATCACAATTCACAGTGCCTGTTTAACTTAGCATTAGTTATTGATCATTATAATTGTATTGTTATATTTCTAAACAGTGTCGGGAAGATTTTATTATCTTTAAAGCCTTAAGGATCAGACATTTTGAGGCAAAAATGGAAACATTAGGAGCTGGATTCTCCGCTGCGCCGGCAGCACACTCATGCCCAGGGATTTCCCGATGGCATGGGGCTGCCAACAATGGGAAATCCCATTAGCCGGCTGGCGGGACAGAGAATCCCGCTCGGTGGGGGTGTGCGGTGGGACGGAGAATCCCGCCCTAGATTTTAGTCTGTAGATGATATTGGTCAATATACGATTTTCAATCAGTAAAGTGACAATTCACTAAGATTTTCCAAGAACAATTTGATGTTTATTTTTATAAATAGGCCCATGCCGTTAAAAGGATTCACTCCCAATTGCATTGTATTTGAGGCATCACGGATTGAGTGTTGTATTGGGGAGAGCAGCTGCACTCATTCACTGGGTATTTAGGTCAATTACAGATCAATGCTCTGCCTTTCTCAGCAGAATACCAAGAATCCTCATGGGCTGTTCTTGAACCTTCCAGATGTGCTGTTTTCTGCACCTTATTAAAGGGGTGGACTGTTAATGGTTTTTAAACATAACTCTGTCCCTTAGGGTGAATCCGAACAGTAATTATTCACAGTTGCGTTTACGAGGCTGTGTGGTCATTGAGAAAGAAACCAAAATATATCCTTGGAATAATTACCTGTGACTGATAATACATTTATCAGAACATCTTGAGCACAATAAGGTCGTCCATTGACTTGATTTGCGCTAACATCCCACACTAGATTGCTGTGGCTAGATCTTCCTCATTGATCTGAGTGGAAAACAAATCGATTGCATTGCAAATGCATGTAATGCTGATCATCAAATATTATGCTTGAACTTTTATCTCACAGAAACAAAAAGATAAAATAAGAATTTGGCAATATTTAAAACACAAGATAAGTTTCAATCATTATCTAAATGCAGCAATTTAAACTTTCTGGCTCTGAAGGATAGCAAAAGGCTACTTCCCAATTGGTGGGATTAGTCCATTGGTTTTGCAACAAACAAAAAGCAGTCGATGCCAGTCCTTGTAAATCCAGCTGGTTTAAAGAGTATGAAAGCTCCCAGCTGTCATTTCTATGGGGTAGAAATTAGTCAGTGTGGGCCTGCAGCAAAGGGCCTGAGGACACTCAGGTGCTATCAGAATAATTGAGGTGAGCTGCTGTCAATGTTTACACCTCCACAGATAGTTAACCCAAATGAAAGTACAGTTTTCGGTCACCTTTTGGACTGGCAGCGGCTGGTAGCACAGTGTTTAGCACTGTTGTTTCACAGAGCCAGGGTCCCAGGTTTGATTCCCGACTTGGGTCAGTCACATCCAGGCATCCCGGTCCAGTTTAGAATTTTATCCTTTCCACCTCTGAAGCTCGTCCATTTTGATTTCCAAGCTACCGCAAGCACCTCGGCCATTCCCACCTGCACCGCACTCCCCACCATGGCGCATCTCTGGGACTTATTGCTCTTTCTGTCCTTGAGCTTCCCTGTGATCCCAGCTCCCAAATATTCTCAGGCTGATTCTAACGATCTTTGCCAGTCAGATGTGCCTACTCTATCATGCTCCCTGAAGTTTTCGTGGGGAAAATAAGTAAGATATTTGTCCTACTATTCGCTGTGATTTTGTGCCCACATTCGCAATGTGGGTGCAAAATCTCACGAGAGACGGAAAACATGAATCTCGCCGGCATTATCTCTTTTCCCACTGTCCGACCTCCTCACCGGTGACATAACAGGGTTCCTGCTTCGAAAGGTTGGGAACCTCATTTCAATAAATTATAAGATAGTTAAATTGCTTCCCCGCCGTATGCTTCCCCTGAAATAGACATTCCCCCCCTCGCCCCGGCATGACGTCACATTGGCGAAGTTTACAATGCCTTTTGTAAAACATGAACCCAGTGAAGGGAATCCGGACTTTAGCTCAAGTCCACTGAATTACGCCCATAATCACAATTAGCAGCTTCAATTAAACAGCCCACACACAATTACCCAAGTACTGTGCCAACCAGCATCGACAAAATATTTTGTCCACAACATGAAGTATATTGCTTAAAATCACGTGAAGAAGCAAACAAGGATGCCCTGGGGTAGTGGTTCCCGGCTTTTCCCTTTATGTAGACCATGAATGAAAGTGAAAGTTTCCATAGTCCCCAAGGCTGTTCTTCCCTCTGAGAAAGAGCTGACTGGTGGTGATTTATCCTGAGGGTCACCACACTTCAGGCAAGGGATGGGGTGAAAAGGCAGGGCCTTCATGAACCTCAGCTGGTGCAAGAATTGAACCCATGCTGTTGGCCTCACTCTGCATCACGAAGCAGCTGGCCAGCCAAATGGGCTGACTAGATCGTCATCAAAAGGTTTTGCGGTCCACAACATACGTAAGCCATTTTAAGCATTATTTATACATAGCCAATGGGTAATAAAAATGCAGCTATTTCTGATAGTTTATGATGCACACTCACAAATACATTACACTCATCATAGCACTCTTAACTGAAGTAGGCCGAACAGTGGAAACCGATAATGCTTAGCTAATGAGAAGGCTGATGTTGTTTCATAGACCTCAAACATGGGGTGTCGGGTTCCAGGGATAAAAGTCTCATTCGGAGATCTGGGGCTGGATTCTCCGCCGGCGGGATGTTCCATTTTGCCGGCAGCCCAGGGGTTTCCCAACAGCGTGGGGCTGTCCCACAATGGGAAACTCCATTGACTAGCTGGCGTAATGGAGCATCCCACTGGCAGGGTAAAACAGAAATGTGGCGTAGCGGGATTTGGAGAATCCAGCCTCTGGTTAAGCTTATTCCGATATTGGTCTTCAATGCAGACAGACCCTGAAAATCTAGTTTCACAAAGATAGGAAAAGGCATCAGAAATTTTACTGCCTTGTGGGACAGTTCTGGGTATTTCGAGGCAATTTCAAGCCAAAAGTCAGGCAGGTAGTTCTGAGAGAAATCCGTTACAGGAAAGTTCCATAAGGCTGCCTTGTTCTCCCATGGTCACTCTTGCGAGAATGTCATCATCAAGGCCTAGAAATGGTACTCATGTAGCTGTGTTGTCAAGAATTGCAGGTGTCCTCTTATGTCATGTTTCGCACTGTTCAGAAGCTATATTTCTGCCTCGGCCAAAAAATCTGAGAGATTCACAAAGAAGTCATAATTTGATGGCTCAAGTCATTTAGCCCACATCTCTATTTTCCTGATCATCACTTCTATTTTGTCCTGCACATGAAAAATTGCCACTGATTTTTCCTGTTGACTCAGATTGAGCCTATTTATGTGATGAAAATATCTGTCAGATATGCCAGTCTGGCAAGCCACTGAAAATCACTGAAGTATTGTGAGAGTTCAAACTTTGAGTCAAGTAAAATAATTCTCACTTACCATGCAGCTCAAAAAGACATGCAAGTAGCTTTCCTCAGGAGAGCAAGAGGACCCCGGTTTGGAAATGTAATTGATGGTAATTGTGGTGTTCTTTGTGTTGCTAAATTCAGAATGGTTGGCGTAGTGTTCACAAAGACCACAAATAGCTTTTAAATTGAACAAAGCTATAAATTTATTAATTCTACTTAATTGGATTCGACACACTCCTATATAATAGACAGTTGATAATTAACATATAATCTACACTCATCTACTACTAATCTCTACATTATTACATTAACTATGATCTGCTCTCACTCACGCTATCTTTCCTTCAGTCTGCACTCTAGCTTTCTCCTCAATCTCTCATCCACATGATTTAGCATCAATGCCTTATATAGTTGTACATCTAGCTCCCTCTAGTGGTTGATTTAGACATTACATTAACACTTGCAGTTCTTTACATTTATGACAATATCACAGCCCCCTTTCTTTGTAAAAGAAACATTTTGTTTGTAACATTTCTTTCTTTGAACATGACATTAGCGAGCCTGAATAATTCATTTGTTTTTACATTCAGTTGCAAAAATAACTGTTAAATCACAGATTCCGAGCATCTGCAGTGTTTTGCTTTTATCAAAAATCTTCCATGCTTGTTTACCCCAGCACCAGATGCTAGCTGATGGGGCAATGGTAAAAGCAGTAATTCTTAAAGAATGGAATTAAATGGAAGCTCAACTGAAGGGCAGTGAATCACAAACAATTCTAGTGAGGAATGGGAGGAAGATGGCAGAGGATCAATAGGATCAATAGTGCAACTGTGAAGAATGTAGCCCACAGTGTGCTGGCTCTGAAGTTGCTGTGTGCCAAATTCATGTCTGAGGAAATGTTTGGAATGCTTGAATTGTGATGGCGACAGATGTGGATGCAAATTCCAACATCTACAGGGATTGGGAGGAAATGAAGACCAAGTTCACAGGTTTGTGGAAGATTGCAAAGTTAAAATGACTGAGAGGGCAGCACGGTGGCCTAGTGGTTAGCACAGCTGCCTCACGGCGCTGAGGTCCCAGGTTCGATCCTGGCTCTGGGTCACTGTCCGTGTGGAGTTTGCACATTCTCCCCGTGTTTGCGTGGGTTTCGCCCCACAACCCAAAGATATGCAGGGTAGGTGGATTGGCCAGGCTAAATTGCCCCTTAATTGGAAAAAATAATTGGGTAATCTAAATTTTTTTTAAAAACAAAAAAAACCAACTGAGAACCTGTTTACTCAAGATAGATGTCATAGTACACAGGCCAGAACAAATTAATCCTCAACCAAGTGAAATCTCATTGAGACAAGGTGCGAAGCACTCAGGCATCCTTTTAGCACTTTCAGCATTCGGGCCCAAGGCAAACTTTAGTCAAACTAAAAATGCTTTGAATGTTGTGCTGAAACCTTCCAAATTCTGTTTCTCCTTCTGCTTGTCAGCATTACAGACTAATTTCCATATTCCGCCAACATTTAAATAGGTAATGCTAACAAAACCAGGCCTGACCTGATGAAATGTCAGTCCTGTTAATGAACACTTTTTCCCAGTATCACCGTGCCAGTTTAGTATGATACGGCAGGTGGGTGGGCTGAACAAATTGGAGTCCACATTGTTACTGAAATTCTATTTAAGTGTGTATTTAAGATCATTAATCACCCAACTGACTGCCATATTATGGTGCGTCAGCAATATTCCGTCGCCAGTCAGATTCACACCATGGCAGCCTGGATGCTGTGCTCATTATTCACCTGCACAATCTGCCAAACCCCGCACCCTCCAACTGGATCAAAGTTTCAAGAGCACGTTGACATTGTCACGTACATCAATGTCCTTGTTGCATCGTTTTCTTCCTGCTCTCGTGACCATGCCCTGTAGCACACTGGCACAGCATTGCACATGCCTACTCACCCTGGCCGCCTTCATGAGGTTATTGAACCATTTTCTGGCATTGAGGCCATGTTCTCCTGATGAGCCCAATGTGACTGTTCTGCTCGGCTACCTCCTGCCACACAGCACATGTTTGGCTCAAAATCCTTCTCTTTCCACTGGTTGGCATCAGCAGCTCACATCGGTTGGACGCTGCGTGTAAGTGGGCACTGAGGGAGTCGTCGCTCAATCAGAGAGTTGGTTTAGCACTTCTCCCCTGCCTCTCCCCTCACTCCAATGGCGCAGACATCTCTGGACGGAAATATGGAACAACTCCATTAAAAGATGTGAAAAACTAATTCAAGGTAAATGAGAATGCCACCTCTGCTCAGTTCCAATGTTTGGCAACAGCAGAACGCAAAATAATGAATATTCACCTTAGCAGTCTGGAAGTAGCTGAAGTCCAAATGATCATGAAAACTGAATGAAGTCAATGTTTTCTGGGTCCCTGACATTGTTTCGTGTCAGGGGGCCCTTTAAATTACTGGTCATGATCTCACTCCGGCTCACAGCCAATGACCCTGGATGCTAGACACACTGCCGTCCATCACTGATAGGGTGGGATAAAGGCATTATCAGGTGCATCTTGAAGGTGGGCCTGGAAGTTGGAACCAGCCCTCAGTAACCCACTGTCAGAGGGCACTAGGTACTTGTTTCTGTCAATTCTCACCAGAGCATCCAATTTTTATAAAACGTGGCTCGTCTATTTCTTTCCTTCCTTTTCCCTAAATCCCATTGCAATATGATAGAGAAATCAAAGTTTCCAACCAAGGATTTTAAAATGTACCAAAACACAAAGTTTGTAACTTCAAAATGAACTACCGACAGTTTGTGCATCTGAAGTATTGGTTTGACTCATATTTATTATATATACGAACATACAAGTTAGGCCCCTCAAGCCTGCTCCACCATTCAATTAGATCATGGCTGATTGAATTGTTACCTCAACCCCACATTCTTGCCTACCCAGTCTGCCCTGACAACAAATTCCAGTTCGAGTGGTTCTCCGCACACAAACTAGAAAAGCAAACTATTGTCTGCAACTGTGCCTTTGTGCACCAAACACAACAAAGAAATCTATAATTACTCTGTTGTTATGATTGTGCCAAATTATGTCAGTAGCATTGCAGTCATGAAACATGCAATTGCTAATTCATAAAACACATGTTCTAAATTCAAATTGTTAGCAATTAAATCTTATTAACTGAGCAGCAAAATAGATCACTCGGTGAAAATTATTTCCAACAGAATGTGCAACTCAGTATTACAAATGGTGGTATCTCAACCGTGGCTACAGACACAATTTATATTGAAAATTCAAGTCATTATTATTGAAAGCTTGAGCAGCACCCCTTCCTATACTGCTAATATGGAGTGTATCTGAAATATGCTTGCTGCACACCCCCCCCTCCCCCAACGCCGATGAACCTCGAGCGGGATTTCAGCCTAATGATTCTTGAGAATGTGATCTTTTTAGCATAAAAAATAACTAACCAATCATTATAAACCTGCATTAATCATCCTCGAGAGCTTCTCAACTACTCAATGAACCCTTAATTAATATTAGTGTGCACATGTTTGTTGTCAACAAAACTTTGTTCAGAATTTAGAATATAACTTTTAGCTTTAGGAATTAAATTCCTAATTACTTTGAAGAAAATGCAATTTAAACAAATTTTGAGTCTATTACACTAAAAAGGTTTGGGCCACGATGATTTAAAAGGTTAACAGTTATAAAAGTAAGATCATAAAACCACAGGTGGCTCTCATTAATTCCAGATTTTTATTTAGTTCAAATTCCACTATGGTTGGGATTCAAATCCAGGATCCCCGGATATTACTCTGCGTCTCTGAATTTCTAGTCCAGCGATAATACCACTATGCCACCGCCTGTACGATTAGAAACAGCCCTTTCATATTTCTGTTCCTGAAGCATTGAATGTAATCTCAACGATGCATGAAGACTCAAAAATATGTAAAGAATATGTGAAGCAATTTGTCTTTAAATGAAGCTTTTTCATTCTGTTGCTGTTCCACCTTCTCCTTGTGTACAAACATCAGAGCCGCTAATGCCAGCTAAATGCTGGGGGCTTCAGGCTCAAGTGCCCAATTTCCCATATTTGCTTTTTTTTTCACAAATGGCACATTAGGACTTAGCATATTAACCACAGCAACAAGTAACACACTGCAGGCATTGTATTATACAAAAATTAACTTCAGCACTTTAATAAAGTTAATTCACATTCACCACAGGGACACATTTATGAATTTGCCCTCTTTGCTTGACATAAAAGGGTCTGGATTCTTCGATTTGAGATTATGTCAGGAGGTAGTGTCTAGTTTTACAATGAAAATTCAGCGCCGCCCCCGCGCCGATGCTCCGACATGGGGGGCTAGCAACGGTGCCGGGTAAAACTACTGGCATGCTTGACATAAACGGCTGGAGAATTGCCGGGTCTGTGGCCGCTCATGCCCATGGCAACGACCTGCAGCAGTCGCTCCGTACAATGGCCAAATAGTGTCCCCCTGCACCCCCCCTCGACACCCACGGACCACCCCCCACCAGTCTCCCCAGCCCTCTCCAAAATCTGGCAGCACTAAAAATCTAAAAGAAGTCGTGGAACATAAGAACTAGGAGCAGGAGTAGGCCATCTGCCCCCTCAAGCTTGCTCTTCCATGCAATACGATCATGACTGATCTTTTTGTGGACTCCGCTCCACGCACTCGCCCGCTCACTATAACCCTTAATTCCTTTACTGTTCAAAAATCTAGCTATCTTTGCCTTAAAAACATTCAATGAGGTAGCCTCAACTGCATGACTGGGCAAGGAATTCCACAGACTAACAACCCTTTGGGTGATGAAGATCCTCCTCAACTCAACTCAGTGGAATAAGTAGAACTACCCGTTTTTGAACTAATCACCAATACAGAGACATGGGGTCAGATTATTGAGGGTGGGTTTCCCACACCCTAGCATAAATATCAGGGGTGAGCTTATCACCAGTTAGCTGACTTGCTCCGCTTTAATTTTCTAGTTAATTGGCCTCTGATTGTTTTTTTTTAATAAACAATTTTATTGAGGTAGTTTTTGGCTTTGTAAACAGTTACAGACATCAACAGAAAGAAAGCAAAAAAGGCAAAAATGTGCAAACATCCACGTACGTTCAATACTTCAATCGTAACATACTGCACAAGTCCGCTCCTCTCCCACTGGTTCTACCCGCCATTTTATCCCTCCTACTCTACTCTACTCCCCCCCCCCCCCCCGTTGACGCTCACTCTCCTGCAAAGAAGTCAATAAATGGTTGCCACCTCCGGGCGAACCCCTGTACAGATCCCCTCAAGGCAAACTTAATTTTTTCCATACCCAGGAAACTCAACATGTCCGCAAGCCACAACTCAGTCTTCGGGGGCTGGCCTCTGATTGTTATGCAGTGGAACTTTCACCTCTCTCTCTCTCGGAGGGAGTCCTACCACATAGAGCTGTCAGCCCATCAGGTGTGACCCCAAATTACTCCATTAACCCACCCTCATGGTTATCTTTGCCTATTTCACTTTGGAGCTCCTGTAGTTTTGGCACAAGCGGTGCGACAGAACCCAATTTCGCACCTCAAAAATATCAGAATATATATGTAAAAGAGCACACAGCTATCATTGGTAGAGGAACATCTTCATATTGTGTATTTTCTCTTATGTATTTTCTTTTATTCCCTTTTCTTTCCATGTACTTAATGATCTGTTGAGCTGCTCGCAGAAAAATACTTTTCACTGTACGATAAACAAATCCAATCCAATCCAATCTTTAAAAAGCTGATTGACATCTTTCACAGAGAAGAAGAATTTCTCATATGCTGAGTAAATCTTTGGGCAGTAACCATCTCATTTCTACACAAGCAGGATTCAGTGAGTCCCTTGAGCAAAATACTAATTATTGCCTACATGTTTCATAGTTGCCTGTTGCTCACATTCCTGGCTTTTGTTTGCAAAGGAATCTGATGCTTCCAAAATTCCCTCGATTTTTGAAAGGTCCCAGCAGATTGGAAAACCACAATTATAACACCTCTGTTCAAGAAACAAATGAAATGTTTTCCCAATGACTGATGTTAGGCCAACAGGCCTCTAGTTTCTTACTTTAATTTTCATTTGTTTCTTGATCACAATGATCAAGAAACAATTGTTCACAATTTACATAGATGATTTGGAGTTGGGGACCAAGGGCAATGTGTCCAAGTTTGCAGATGACACTAAGATGAGTGGTAAAGCGAAAAGTGCAGAGGATACTGGAAGTCTGTAGAGGGATTTGGATAGGTTAAGTGAATGGGCTCGGGTCTGGCAGATGGAATACAATGTTGACAAATGTGAGGTTATCCATTTTGGTAGGAATAACAACAAACGGGATTATTATTTATACGATAAAATATTAAAGCATGCCGCTGTTCAGAGAGACTTGGGTGTGCTAGTGCATGAGTCACAGAAGGTTGGTTTACAAGTGCAACAGGTGATTAAGAAGGCAAATGGAATTTTGTCCTTCATTGCTAGAGGGATGGAGTTTAAGACTAGGGAGGTTATGTTGCAATTGTATAAGGTGTTAGTGCGGCCACACCTGGAGTATTGTGTTCAGTTTTGGTCTCCTTACTTGAGAAAGGACGTACTGGTGCTGGAGGGTGTGCAGAGGAGATTCACTAGGTTAATCCCAGAGCTGAAGGGGTTGGATTATGAGGAGAGGTTGAGTAGACTGGGACTGTACTCGTTGGAATTTAGAAGGATGAGGGGGGATCTTATAGAAACATTTAAAATTATGAAGGGAATAGATAGGATAGATGCGGGCAGGTTGTTTCCACTGGCGGGTGACAGCAGAACTAGGGGGCATAGCCTCAAAATAAGGGGAAGTAGATTTAGGACTGAGTTTAGGAGGAACTTCTTCACCCAAAGGGTTGTGAATCTATGGAATTCCTTGCCCAGTGAAGCAGTTGAGGCTCCTTCATTACATGTTTTTAAGGTAAAGATAGATAGTTTTTTGAGGAATAAAGGGATTAAGGGTTATGGTGTTCGGGCCGGAAAGTGGAGCTGAGTCCACAAAAGATCAGCCATGATCTAATTGAATGGCGGAGCAGGCTCGAGGGGCCAGATGGCCTACTCCTGCTCCTAGTTCTTATGTTCTTATGTTCTTATCTGGCACAAAAGGTGTTTCCAGAACAGCTTTACACCTTTGGGTGTTGATATGTATTAAATCCCCATAAAAATTACAGGAGTTGCTATTGTCTTTTAATTTCAATATCTCCGAAAACTCATTGCTTAACATGTTTTCAACCAGTGATTTGCCTCCTGTGCTTCCTTGTTTCATTGTTGTCAAAGTAATTTAATAATGCTTCATTGTCAATGTGGAACCTCGCCACTCCAGGTGCAGATTGGCAAGAGCACTATAACACGAGATTTCAAAATCAACGTAGGAAACTAGAGGCCTGTTAGCCTAACATTAGTCATTGGGAAAATCCTGGAATTCATTGTTAAGGAAAATAGTAGCAGGACAGTTAGAAGATGATAATGCAATCAAGCAGAATCAATATAGTCTTATGAAAGGAAAATGGCAAATTTATTAGAGTTATTTAAAGATGTAACAAGCAGGGTAGGTAAAGGGGGACCAGTAGATGTGAGCCGCGATTCAGTGGGCCAAAGTTAAAGTCCGGTTTTGGACGTATTTGGCGGGGAGTTTTGTGACGGCTGCATTGGTGAAATCGCGGCCCAAAATGAGCCCTCATGAGATTCTCGACATGCCTGGCTCCTCGTCATCTGATTCGCCCAACTTGCGCCTCAGGTGCTTGCTGCTAACAAGAGGGAGCTGCTTTTACACTCCCTCACCACTCACTCCCACCAACACACAAGCATGGCAGCGTGCAGACCTGCTCCTCGCTTTGGGGATGCGATCTCATGAGGCTTCGCATTGCTGTGGATGAGAGATGGGGCAATCTGTTCCCCCAAGGGAGTTGGAGGACTAGCAGCAGGGTCAGCAATGCTGCCTGGGAGACAGTGGCAGCGGTTGTCAGTGCGGGCAGCATGACAAGGAGGACCACAATTCAATGTCGGAAGAAGGTCAACAACCTCCAAGGAGCTGCAAGCGTAAGTTACCACCTCTCTCCTGGCATCAGTTCCACCTGCCACCGGAAATTCCCAACCCTCTCCCCAATCCATTGGCTGATGCTTCGCTCCTTTTCGACATTCCATCTTCAAGCTTGTTCCTCACAACTCCTTGGCCTCTAGCGGTTACCCATCGATCTGCCTGCACCTTGGGTATCACCACATCACTGAAAGTCCTGCCTATGACACTTTCTGCCACCTTCATGCTCCTAAATGCATGGAGATGGTCGATAGCTTTAAGTTCCTGGGGATCGACATCACCAACAGTCTGTCCTGGTCCACTCACGTTGATGCAATGAAAGCCCAACAACGTCTTTACTTCCCATGGAAGCTAAAGAAATTTGGCATGTCTACATCGAATCTCACAAATTTCTACAGATGTGCGATAGGGAGCATCCTATCCGGCTGCATTACAGCCTGGTATGGCAACTGCTCGGTCCAAGATCGCAAGAAACTGCAGTGTAGTGAACTCAGCCCAACGTGTCACACAAGCTTGCCATCCTCACATTGATTCTGTCTACACCTCCCGCTGCCTCAGGAAGGCAGACAGCATTGTCAGAGACCCCTCCCACCCAGGCATTGCCTTCTTCCAGACCCTTCCATCAGGCAGAAGGTACAGAAGCCTGAAGACCCACACATCCAGACATAGAAACAGCTTCTTCCCCATAGCTACAAGACTCCTCAACGACTCTCCCTTAGACTGATCTGTTCCCTGTAAGAACACTATTCATGATGCCCAATGCTGCTCTTGTTGGCCCTTATTCCGCACTGTAACTAATCACTATTTGTTGATGTAACATTTGTCAATGTACTCTGTTGATTATTCTTTTGACTACTATGTACATACTGTGTATGTTCCCTTGGCCACAGAAAAATACATTTCACTGTACTTCGGTACATGTGACAATAAATATCAATCAATCAATCATCCAATCACCTCAAAGAGGCCAGGAACCGTCGAGTGTGCCAGGATGAAGGCATCATTCACACTGCCTGGGTATCGGACGCAGATGTGCATGATGTGGATCTCATGGTTTGTGAAGACCAACCTGTCATCTGAAGGTGCTCACAGGGCGACATGCTTCCAATCGATTACCCCCTGGACACGGAACAGCTCAGCGATGACCGCGAACCCGCAGCCCGGGCATTCAAGTGGGCTGGGTCCACATTGAATTTGTTGGGTATTGTGCCAACTGGGCATATAGAGCCCCTGTGACGATGCGGAAGCACCTGTGCACCGAGGTGTGTGAGATCTTGGGCAGGTCCCCACTCAGCGCCTGGAAGGACCTCTTGGTGTAAAGGTTCAGGGCGACCGTCACCTCGACGACCACCGGAAGTCGGTGTCCTTCCCCCGTGGTGCCAGGTGCGCCATGACCTCGCTGGTATGTCGCACTGTCTTCCAGCTCAGCCAAAGTCTTCGACGGCATGCCCGTTTTGGCAGTTCCTCGAATGACAGATGCTGCCGCTACACACGAGGCCTCATGCGGACGCTGCTTCCCATCTGCTCGTCGGCCTGTTGGGCATCCAGCTTTCGATCCTCACTGGCTGCCTCCAGTTCCTCTGCGGCAGCCTCCGCTGCTGCATGGTCCTCCTCCTCAAGCAACTCCAGCTTGTACAGTCACAGGGCATCATTTTTTTCATTTCATTTCACCCAGGTCTGCGGCGACTAGGAGGAAGGCCACCATTCCTGATTGAATTCCAATATCCATTGTCTGCAGGGGTGAAAGGCCGACATAGTAGCATGTTACGTAGCCCCCCCGTGCCCAACCAGGTCCAATGGATACATGATGGCCCTGGTTTGCACTGTGGACCCTGCCCCCGTAGGGCCTCTCTCCCCTTCCTACCCTATCTTAGCATCCCTGGCCCTGTCGCTGCCCGGCACCGTGGGGGCCTCTGGCCCTGGCCCCTGTCCCTGCTGCTAGGGCACCATTGGCTGGCGCTATGCCAGTGGTACACTCCACAGGCCCAGTCCGGCTTCCCCCTGTGGGGGCTACTGTGGGCATTGCCCTTGAATGTGCCGCGTGATGCCCTGCCGGCGGGTGGCTGCCAATTGTGGGGATTGGTAAGGCAGAGTGTTGGGTGCGGGGGATGGTGGGGTGGAGGCACCAATATGGCAGGTGGCACTCTTTGTAGAGCCCACGGTAGATGGTCAGTGGAATGCACAGCAAGGTGGCTGCTATGCAGGCCGCAACAATGGCGATTGTGCCTGGGCGCCACATCCCATGGGGAACACCCCGGCCACACGGACTGTCCCTGGTCATTCCCCCACCGCCCAGCCAGCCCGGCCAGTGTCAGGACCGGAAGTCCATGATCGCACCTCTACATCTCCTACCTCCTCTCTGTCCCGCATCTGCCATGGTGCCTGTTTCCTGATTTGGAAAAGTAACAGTGAAACTCACCTTTAGGAATTTCCCCTGGTGGATGCGGAGGATGGGAGATGTCCCGGAGAATACCGGGTCAGGCCAGATAATGATATGCGGACGGTGTTTACTGTACGTGTAGAGTGGACCGCACTGACACCACTGTTGAGGCACCGGAGAATTGCAATTTGGCATGAACCCGGTGCCAGCCAGGATTTTGACATCAGGACTGGCTCTCCGCCCAATCGCCGGGTACACACGATCCGGTCGATGGAAAACCCCACCCCAGGTGTTTTTGTACACAAATCAGTTAAAATGTTAGTGCACAGATACAAGTAATATGGAAGGCAAATTTTGGTCTTTATTGCAAGGGAGATGGAGCATAATGTAGGAAAGACTTGCTAGAACTGTACAGGGCATTGGTGCAACTGCACCGAGAATACAGTTTTGGTTCCCTACTTGGGGAGAGATATACTTCAATTGGAGGCAGTTGAGAGAAAATTCACTATGTTGATTTCTGGGATGAAGGGTGTGGTCAAAGAGGTAACTTTGAGCCTATACTCGCTGCAGTTTCTGAAAGGTGATCATATTGAAACATACAAGAGTCAGAGGATGCTTGACAGAGTTGATATTTCTTCTCAAGGGGCAGTCTGGAACTAGGGATCACAAAAGAGGGTTATTCAATTTAAAATATAGGTAAGTAGGAATTTCTTCTCTCAGAGGGCTCCTATCTTTGGAATTCTCTATCTCAGAGAGAAATGGAGGCTGAGTAATTTAATATAGTCAAGGCTGAGGTCGACAGATGTTTGATCTAAAAGGGAGTCAGAGGTAACGGGGTGCAGGCAGGCAAGTAGAGTTAAGATCACAATAAGTTTAGCCACAATCTTAATGAGCGCAGACTCAAGAGGTTAAGTGACTTCTTCCTGTTTCTATTTCTTTTGTTATGACATCCTTATGTTCACTATAAAGATCTCAGTCTATTTAATTATTATGGCAAACACAAGAAGAGATCTTGTCAATTAATGAATGCCATTTCTGTAAATGAAAATACACTTATTTATTTCTTCTTTGGCAGTCCTTCAGGGTCGAGGATGACTTGCTTCAACTCCAGGGGTGGAAGGGTTCTGCGGTGGTGAATAGACGAATCCTGGAGCCGATAACTCTGCCACAGGTGGGGCAGGTGCTAATCGATGAGGCGGCTGGGTGGGACACTCTGAATTCTATGATTCTATGCGCTCTTTTGCAGCTGACACTTGACCTGCACGTGCTCCACTTGGTGACTCTGAGGTTGTTGATGCCTTCGCAGATACTTAATAATAATAATCTTTATTGTCACAAGTAGGCTTACATTAACACTGTAATGACGTTAATGTGAAAAGCCCCTAGTCACCACATTCCGGTGCCTGTTCGGGTACAGAGAGGGAGAATTCAGATTGTCCAATTCACCTAACAGCACGTCTTTCGTGATTTGTGGGCGGAAACCCATGCAGACACAGGGAGAACGCGCAGACTCCACACAGACAGTGACCCAAGCCAGGAATCGAACCTGGGACCCTGGAGCTGTGAAGCAACAGTGCAAACCACTGTGCTACCATGCTGCTGCCTCTCCAGTTTGTGCGTCCTAGGGAAAGCGATTCCCACATGTCAGTGAGGATGCTGCATTTATTTAGAGGGGCATATAGAGTGTCCTTTTAGCCTATCCTCTGCCCTCCTAGTGATTTCACGTCATTACAGAGTTCAGAGTAGAGCACTTGTTTGGGAGCCTTTTGTTGGGCATGTGAAAAATGTGGCCCACCCATCGAGTGTGACCAGTTCCTCAATACTGGGGATATTGGCCTGGGAAAGGATGCTGACATTGGTACACCTAGCCTGCCTGTGCAGGATTTTGGGAGGCAATGCTGGATTTGAGGTCTCAGTCTTTGCACACTCTGTTCCTCAGGCATCCACAGGAGTTGATGTTGTATTTCATCGTCCATGTTTACTCGCAAACAAAAGTTCGGCGCAACATCGTGGGCCGAAGGGCCTGTTCTGTGCTGTATTTCTCTATATTTCTCTATATCTATATCAGGATGAGGGTCTCAAGGTATGGGAAATGCTTCAATTTGTCCAGGAACTCGGCGAAGGTCTTGATGGTTGGGAGGGGGGGGGGGGGGGGGGGGGGAGAGAAGTTGTGTGACGGGAACAGGTTGGTAGAGAACCCTAGTTTTCTGAATGTTTAATCTGAGGCCCATTCTCCCGTACGCCTCGATCAATGCGTCAACAGTGGTTTGTAGATCGGCCTCTGAGTTTGCACACATGCAGATATCATCTGCATACTGCAGCTCAATTACAGAGGTTGGGGATTTTTGGTTCTGGCCTGGAGGTGTCGGAGGTTGAACAGTTTCCCGCTTGTCCGATAGGTTAGCTCCACTCCAGTGGGAAGCTTCAGGATGACAGGGTGGAGTGTTACTGAGAGAAAAATGGAGAAGACCATCGATGCGATGACACAGTCATGTCTGACCCCAGTATGCACATGTACTGGGTCTGTGGTGGATCCGTTGGTGAGGATCACAGCTTGTATGTCACAGTGGAGCTGGCGGAGAATGGTGACAAATTTCTGCAGGCAGCCAAATTTGAGGAGGACATTCCACAATTCCTCATGATTCACAGAGTCGAAGGCCTTTGCAAGAAGGTCAGGTACAGAGGTTGGTGCTGCTCTCTGCAGTACTTTTTCTGGATCTGTTGTTCACTGAAGAGCATGTCGTTGTACCTCTTGATGGGTGGAAACTGCACTGAGACACAGGGAGGAGCTCTTCAGCCACTGGGTGGAGGTGGTTGAGGAGGATTCTCGCAATGACCTTTCCCGTCGCGGACAGTAAGGAAATCCCTCTGTAATTTCTGCAGTCGGATCTGTCTCCTTTCTTGAAGATGGTCACAATTATGGCATCTCTAAGATCTGACAGCATGCTCTCTTCCTCGCAGACAAGGGTGATGAGGCCGTACATTTGTGACAAGAATGCCTGACCGCCGTATTTTAGTACTTCAGTGGGGATTCCATGTGCACCGGAGGCCTTGCCGTTTTTCAGCTGTCGGATGGCTGTTTCAACCTTATGGCAGACTGGGGTTGTGCTGAGATGGTGGCCGGTGGTGTGTTGGCGGGATGGTGTCAAGAGCTGCGTCTTGGTTGAGGAGGTCCTCGAAGTGCTCTCTCCAGCGGGCATTGGCTACCTTTTGGATTTGGATTTTATTTATTGTCACGTGTACCGAGGTACAGTGAAAAGTATTGTTCTGTGTACAGTCCAGACAGATCGTTCTATATATGAAAAAACATCGGACATTCGATAAATACACAATGTAAATACATAGACACAGACACAGGTGAAGCATACGGAGTGTGGTACTACTCAGTAGAGAAGATGCATGGAGAGATCAGTTCAGTCCATAAGAGGGTCATTCAGAAGTCTGGTAACAGTGGGGAAGAAGTTGTTTTTGAACTTGTTAGTGTGCGTTCTCAGACTTTTGTATCTCCTGCCCAATGGAAGAAGTTGGAAGAGAGAATAACCCGGGTGAGAGGGGTCTTTGATTATGCTGCCCGCTTTCCCCAGGCAGCGGGAGGTGCAGTCAGGGTCAATGAGTGGGAGGCAGATTTATGCGATAGACTGGGCTATGTTCATGACTTTCTGTGGTGCAGTTTCTTACGGTTTTGGGCCAAGCAGTTGCCACACAAGGCTGTGATGCAGCCAAATAGCGTGCTTTCTATGGTGTAAAAGTTGGTAAGAGTCAATGTGGACATACCGAATTTCCATGGTTTTCTGAGGAAGTATAGGCGCTGTTGTGCTTTTTTGGTCATAACAACATTTGTGGACCACGACAGATTGTTGGTGATGTTTGCACCTAGGAATTTGAAGCTATCAACCATCTCCACCTCTGCACCATTGCTTCCTGAAGTCAATGACCAACCAGCTCATTAGTTTTGCTGACATTGAGGGAGAAATTGTTGTCATTACACCATGCCATTAGGTTCTCTATCTCCCTCCTGTACTCTGACTTTGATGAGCACCTCTCTGTTTTTGGTTTTCAGTAAGAAAGGCCGGGGGTACTCGGACGTAGTTGGCTTTAATTGTGCTGAAGAAGCTGTGCACGTCATGGATGTCGGCAAATTGCTAAGTCTCCTGCGCTCGTTCAACCCTCCATCTAGTCTTTAGGTCACCGGTTCCTTGTTGCCCCTCATAACTCAGTTGCTTGTCGGCTTGTCCTGATCATTCTCGTTGAAACAGTCTTGGTGTTTCCTGGTTGAGAACCCAAGCATCTCTTCACAGTTGCTGACTATGGAGGCTTTTAGGGCAGATCAGGTGCTGTGTGCCTTCTGCGGCTCTGGATCATTGGTTAAAGCCAGTTTGGCTGTGAGGCTCAGGGTGAGTAACTCTTTCTTCTCAGTGTCTGAGTCTAGCGACATTGAGTCTCAGGTGGCAGAGATTTCTGCCCGTGCCGGTTTGGGGTCAGGTTGATGGAGCAGAATAGTCGGTTGTCAGTTCAGCAGTGATTGGTGTGATGCGGGTGATGCGGACATCTTTGCTGTTCCTCGCTTGGATGATGATGTAGTCTATTAGGTGCCAGTGCTTGGAGCGGGGTTGTTGTCATGAGGTTTCTGTTCGACTCTCTGACAGAACAAGGTTCGTTCCGACAAGGTCTTGTTCTAGGCATTTCATCAGGAGGAGCACTCCGTTGGGGTTTGTTATCCCTACATCTTTCCACAGGTTTTCATCCTTCCTGACTCTGGCACTGAAGTCACTGAGGAGAATCAGCTTGTCTCCCTTTGGGATGCAGGACAGAGTTTAGTCAAGGCTGGAGTTGAATGCTTCTTTTGTCTCATCCCTTGAGTCTAAGGTCAGGGTATAGGCACTGAGAGATGTGATGTGCTGCTTTTGGGCTAGGATGAGTGGTAGGGTCATGAGGTGCTCACTTCCCCCACAGAGGGATTTGTTGAGATGTCTGACCAATTTATTTTTATGGCAAAGCCAACCCCTTAGAGACAACGTTCTTCTTCTGATTTGCCTTACTAGAGGAAGGTGTATCTACCATCTTGTTCTTTAAGCTGACCTTTTGCAGTTGTGTCTCGCTCAGGGCAGCGATGCCAATGTTGTAGTGCCGGAGTTCCCGGGTTATGATGGCGGTGCGACATTTGTCGGGAGTTTGTCGTGGTAAGATGCCTGTGCATGGATTCTTTTAACGTGGGGTGGTCATTGCACACCGACCACCACACAGACCCAGCAGAATGAGGTCTTGGCCCAATGACGGGCAAATCCGAGATGACTGGAGACCAGTCTCTGCTGTAGGACAGGGAATAACAAACACTCATTGCCCACCAGTCATCCGCCTGCCAGTCACTGATGTCATTATTGAGTGTGATATCACTCTCTGGGCACGGCCAGCATTGGGGATCTACTGTGCTCTCACCTCTCCCGCAGTGCTTCCTCTCCCCTCACTGCTCCTTCTTGGCCTTTTTTCAATAAGTATCTTAAATAAGATTTTACATTTTATAAAATAACATAACAAAGTTACAAAATAATACATTGCCATAAGCAAGGAAGGGGAACAAAAAACAGAAACGGTATAACCGACATGTGTACAGCATGGAACAGGAGAGCAACATCATAATTGGCTTAATACATTAGACTGAATTGGATACCTACATCGCCCCACCAGAGACCAAGGAATTTGATGCAACCAGCATCCAAATGAAGATTACCAAACAGGATAGGATCATGAAAATATGACAACATTGCAAAATGGCGTACACTCTCCCACGCCACACATGAGAAATCAGGATAAACTTCCCGCACCATGATCAGGTGTTACATCCCCCTCAACTCCAGCAGCGCCAACGACATCAATGACCAAACACAGGCTTTTCTTTCTGGGTTTCAAACCATCAGCACCCATGTAGGAACCAAGAACAGATTTGGCATACTCACCCTTGCAGAAACAAAGGAAAGTATATGGAAACCCAGATCTAAGTGAAGTTACATATATACTACACAACACAACTAAACCCCCAAAACAGGTCCAGGACGGATCCAAAATCAATCTATACAATTATGAAATGAAGAGAGGTAGAGAGGCAACAATGACAACATGTTCAGACAATGGTTAAGCCTTCAGGGCCTCCCAAAGTAGAAAAGAAGGAAAAGAAGATCGAAAAAAAGAACCTACCCGAGCTATCCCACCTAATGACAATGCTCATCAATGATGATGAGAACAGGCCATTCAATCAACATACTCTCGTATTTCACACACCCCGACAGGAAAAAAAACAAAATAAAAATTGACAACGTGATCAACAGAGATTATCGCGGAAACATAGAGTAAAATGCAGGATCAAGAGTCTACCATGCCATACAAGAAGGCAAAGGTAAGACAGGATCCACAAACATTTGTCAGGATCTCTCAAGGATTCCACTGATTGAAGCATGAGATGCCATCACTTCCACCATGCTGCTTCTCCGATGCCCTGGCGGTTGACGATCTAGGCCCCGGCTGGGGGGAGTGACCCAACCCTTTCGGTAACCTCCAAACCCTCATGACGAGCATCAATAGGACGATATAAGACCATTGATCGGTGGGCCCTACCAACCACTGGCCTTGAAGACAGGATACATTGTGTTCCATTGAATCTGATGCACCCAGCCTCCAAATCAAGATTACCAAAGCATAGCAGTCAATTATCAAACTCAATCAGGAAGTCCCTTCCTATCTGTCGCCGGGGATTGGGCTGAGGCCCCAATCTCCCGAACCCGTCAGAATACATGACACACCATGCAACAGGATTTCGATGACATGAAGAAACTAAAGAGCTGGTCATCGACTTCAGGAAGCAAAGTACTGTACACACCCCTGTCTGCATCAACGGGGCCGAGGTGGAGATGGTTAGCAGTTTCAAATTCCTAGCGGTGCACATCACTAAAAATCTGTCCTTGTCCACTCACGTCGACGCTATCACCAAGAAAACACAACAGCGCCTATACTTCCTCAGGAAACTAAGGAAATTCGGCATGTCCACATTAACCCTTACCAACTTTTACAGATGCACCATAGAAAGCATCCTATCGGGCTGCATCACAGCCTGGTATGCAACTGCTCGGCCCAGGACAGTAAGGAACTTCAGAGAGTCGTGAATACCGCTCAGTCCATCACACAAACCTGCCTCCCATCCATGGACTCCATCTACACCTCCCGCTGCCTGGGGAAAGTAGGAAGCATAATCAAGGATCCCTCCCACCCGGCTTACTCACTTTTCCAACTTCTTCCATCAGTCAGGAGGTACAGAAGTCTGAGAACACGCACGAACAGACTCAAAAACAGCTTCTTCCCCACTGTCACCAGACTCCTAAATGACCCTCTTATTGTCTGACCTCATTAACACTACACCCTGTATGCTTCATCCGATGCCAATGCTTATGTAGTTTCATTGTATATCTTGTGTTGCCCTATTATGTATTTTCTTGTATTTTCTTGAATTTTGTTTAATTCCCTTTTCTTCCCATTTACTGAATGATCTGTTGAGCTGCTTGCAGAAAAATACTTTTCACTGTACCTCGGTACACGTGACAATAAACAAATCCAATCCAATCCAAGGGCCCATACCAGGGACAATTCTCTTTGAAATGCAAGAACACACTCATGCGATTCCACCACTCTTCTTCAGGTACCCACCATTGCTTCGAAGTGAGCTCTAAAGACCAGCACTTGTAGAACCAAAATTCTCAATCAAGATAACACCTTCGATGGCAGCCATCATCCGATGCACACAGCATTGTCAAGGCGAGAATCCGCTTCGCAGCAACTGTGCCACTATAGGCTGCGCCCACGCCAGTCCAGTCCAACCGCCACAAATAAATGAGAATTTTAGCATTTTATCTCCACTTCTTTGTCGCCAAAATACTAATCAGGAACTTCCAGGGACATAGCGCAAGCCATGTAGCCCAAAAAGAAGCAAGTATGAAATGTACACCAGGATGAAATTAAGGATTAAAAGACGAGCAGAGGCACAGCTCGTGAAAAGGCAAATGCTCTCGTGTTCACATTACGTGACCCCCCTGTGGTGATATGATTTGCATAGCTGTCTGCCATTGGGACAGAACACCGGCTTACCATTGGCCCTGGTTGGTCATGTGCCTCTCGACCGATTGGATGAGACCAGTCATGTGAAAGCTCTCCGATTGGTCGAGAGGCTGAATTAACCACGCCTCCTTACCGAGGTATAAATAGTCGAAACGCCCGGCGGTCGTCCATTTTATTGTAGACAACCGCAGGGCTAAGTTCTAGCTTATTAAAGCCTAACTTTTGTAAAGCAACTCGTCTCTCGTGCAATTGATGGCTCATCACCCCCCTTCAGCAGTAACTTTTTGGTGGGTCCCGCGATGTCAGGCCTCGCCTACGTTGGCTCCTCTCGCTGCTGCCTCTGGTCCTTTTTTAGGCCATGCAGCCTGGATTGGGCCCTCTCCCTCAGCATTCCCTCTTCTCTCACTGCTCCTACTGTGCTTTTTGTAGGCCCTGCACTTTTCTGCCTCGCTTAGATCGGGTTCTCGATGCTCTCGCCATTTCCTCAGCGTTCCCACTCCTCTCACTGCTCCTTCTGGGTCTTTCGTAGGCTCCACGCTGTCTGATCTCATCAGGTCAGGTCCTCAGTACTCTCACTGCTCCCTCGGCACTCCCCACACATGGAGCAGCTGAGAGACCTCTTGTGCCGTACATATAATATATATATATTTCCAGCATATATTTCACACAAAGAACATTTTTTCCAGGGGTTTGTATCTGTGAAGTGGCACAGGGAACATATCTATGTTGATTTAAACTGAGTTGTCGGGAGTGAAAGAAACATACAATCTCATCATCATGCAGTATTTCCAGCAGAATGCATTCATTAACCCACGATTGATGGCAGCTGCTTCTGGGCACATGCAGGCACGACATCGAGGAGACGACATCTGTGATTACTGGATCACATATGCCACTTTGTGTTTTCCCTGGTGGCAACAGTGGAGAATGATTCATTTCAAATACCATTTCCTGCAATAATAGATTGCCAAACTTCCAGGAAGGTCCTCGAGTTTCAGGGAACTGAAGATTAATTTCTGGGGCACTCCTGTGAGCATCCCAGGAAAATGGTCACCGTTGGAGCAAGATAAATTGCATAGTTATTTTCATTTGAAGATTTCTCCTTAGATGTTACAACAATATTGAGAAAAGGATGTTTGACTGACAGTCAAGAATTATTCCATTGGGTAGTAAAGAGTTTGTTCAGCTTCTGATTGGCAAGGGAAGGCTACGTGATGCAAGGATGAACATTTTCTTTGGCCACAGACAGAAGCATAGGGGCTGGAAAAGTGGAAACAAGGGCCAGACTTTTGAAAGGTCAGGAAGACTCTGATGAGATCTGATTTTGGAATTTCCACTCCCATTCCCAGAGCTGGGAGTTTCCTCCGGTGTGGGATACGTGTGTGGGTAGTGAGCCCACATCTTCCACTCCCGACCTAGCTGACTTCATTATGGTTTAACCATCTCCTAACCTCTGCCATTTATGATGCAGTCAGGCCAGCCTCTCCATGACTGGTCCCTCAAAGGAGTCATGAACCATGGTCTGGAATTGAGAACTTACCTTTCAAAGGGTCTTACCTTCTGCACCCTCCAGCCATTTCCCATGGTCCCTAATACACTTTATGCATGCACATGCCCCCTAGCTATGCTCCATGGCCTCTCACAGTTTCTATGCCAACTCAGTGCCATCTCATGCCCCTGTCACTCCCCATGGACCCTCCTACTATTCATTCAACCTAATGTATGCCACTTCCATCCCCATTCACCCAGTATGCGCTATAAGCAATGAACCATGTAATAACAATGGCAAATGTGTAAATACTTGGCAAAGAACATCTATTCACAAAAAAATGCTCTTCCTACATTAAACTATCAACAACGGAAGTTTCAAACACATCACACCTCTTAATCTTGTCCAAATAAACATTGGAACATTGACAAATGAGATCTTAGAAAGAAAAAAATTGTATAACCAGTCACTTGGTCGTCCATCACCAAGAGTGGCTTGGTAATACCACCACAGAACAAGCTTGCAGGGTCCTAAAGGACATAGCTGCTAGACTGGGACTGCACCAGGTGGGGAGGGAACCAACAATAGGGAAAAACATACTTGACCTCATCCTCAACAATCTGCCTGCTGCAGATGCATCTGTCCATGACAGTATTGGTAGAAGTGACCACTGCATAGTCCTTGTGGAGACAAAGTCCTTCTTCACACTGAGGATACTCTCCATTGTGTGGCACTACCACCATGGTAAATGTGATAGACTTCGAACAGACTGCAACTCAAGACTGGGCATCCATGAGGTGCTGTGGGCCATCAACAGCAGCAGAATTGTATTCAACCACAATCTGCAACCTCATGGCCTGGCATATCCCCTACTCTACCATTACCACCAAGCCAGGGGATCAACCCTGGTTCAATGAAGAGTGCAGGAGAGCATTCCAGGAACAACATCAGGCATACTGAAAATGAGGTGATGACCTGGTAAAGCTACAACACAGGACTACTTGTGTGCCAAACAGGATAAGCAGCAAGTAATAGACAGAGCTAAGCGCTTCCACATCAAACGCATCAGGTCGAAGCTCTTTAGCTGTGAATGGTGGTGGACAATTAAACAACTGGAGGAGGAGACTCCACAAATAGTCCCATCCTCAATGTTGGAGGAGCCCAGCACATCAGTGTAAAAGACAAGGCTGAGGCATTCACAACAATCTTCAGCTAGAAGTGCCAAGTGGATGGACCATCTCGGTCTCCTCCGGAGGACCCGAGCATCACAGATGTCAGTCCTCAGCCAATATGAAGATTAGCTTTGGCAAGCTGTAATCTGACATCCTAAACACATGGCCAGTAACAGCAACAGCTGATGGAGTCATGATAAATGCACCATGAGTACAAGAAACTGAGGGCAGAATCTTTTGATAAATTGTCAGAATGTCGGTCTCAGCAAGAAAGTGTAGACCTCCAGAAAGGTTTTCTCACCAGATTCTGCAGCTAGGTTGTCTCACCAGATTCTCTGGAACTCTGTGGTTTCTTCTTTCTTCTGGCAGGATGGGGCCTGATATATATTTAAAAGAGACCCCCCCCCCCCACCCCCCCAAACCCCCATGCTCCCTGTGGACACGTTGGTCCACTCCCACAAAGATCGGGACAACCCCTCCCCCACAAGCACCAGGGCAACCCCACTCACAACCCTCACAAGTATGCTACGTTTGCACAAAGTTTTCTATTAAAGTTAGCAAAGTCAGTTATTTGGCCTCATAATTGTTTTTGTAAAACTTCCTAACCTCAATTAAAAAATAAAGTCTTCCACCTTTAAAGAAAGAATGTAACTCATTACAAACCTTTTTAAGGATTCCAATAGTTTTGTTGTAATTAATTTCTTTATACGGCTTCTTACGTAGGTCGGAATCTTACCATATTTTTTTCAATGTGTCAGGCTCAGACTGGTGTGTAGCTCCCCAGTTGCACAGACCAGTTTTCATTCCAGATGTTGAGCCCCTTTAAAGAATAAAATGAGTGGGTGAGGTTTATGCTGTCATTCTGGCAGAGGGGTGCCTGGTCGAGCCGGCACTCGGCACCATAGAGATCAGGCGCCATCTTTAAAGGGCACCTGATCTGAACTGAAATTGGACGACACCCCACCCTCACCGCAGAGATATTGGGGCCCCAACCCCCAGAAGTATTGCCGGCCTTCCTGCTCCCTTCAGTGCCCGGTTCCCTCCGTACCTGTAAGTTCCCCCCTCAAAGCCCACTCTCTCCTCCCATCACACATTAATGGAAACCACCATTGGGCTCCCACATGGCGCTGCCCCCGAGCACAGGTTGGCACTTCAAGGATGGCGGTGTCAACCTGCTAGTGCAAGAATGCAGTGCCTACCTGCACTGAGAGCTATGCCGGGGGCAGTGCATGTCCCTCTCCCCTGGGGGCTATATTTCCCTTGACAGATTCCTGTATTTAGAAAGCTGTTCTAAACCTCACTGGCTTGATGTCACATCAGCAAGGGGTGAGTATTGAATGAGGGGGGGAATTATGTGGGGAGGGGGGCTCATTAATAATATACATATTTATTATAATGCTTTAAAAGAGGCTCACAGCCTCATGTTGTCGACAAGGGCAGGGGGAAATTGGGAAGCGTGATCTCTCCAGAGAGAATCGATTCCTTCTGGATTTTCCGCACACATCACTGTTTTCTCGAACGCCGATTATGAGCTGAAAACCCCACCATAATTTCCTTGCCTGTTCAATGCCAAATGAAACATTCTCAAAGAAATCCACACAGTGCCAGGATTTAAGAAATTATGATTGCTTATCAACAATTCTGGATAATTGTCTAAGTTCAGATGACCCGACTCTGAAAAAGCTTTTGGAAGTATGGAAGCTTGAATTTTTTTAATAAATGACATTTGTAGACATTGCATTACTACAAGAATGCAGATTTAGTAAAGAATTCATAACCTTAAAAACAAAGGGAGAAATGTAACCACCGCGTTTGTGCCTGGAGCGGATCCAGGCACGCCAATTAAATAGTGGAAATGAAATGAAAATCGTTTATTGTCACGAGTAGGCTTCAATGAAGTTACTGTGAAAAGCCCCTAGTCGCCACATTCCGCCGCCTGTTCGGGGAGGCTGGTGCGGGAATTGAACCCTGCTGCTGGCCTGCTTTGGTCTGCTTTAAGATTCGTACTAGCCGTGAATCAGTTTGCTATCTAACTGGCCCGCCCAATGATGGATTAGGCCCAAATATAGTGAGCATACCATAAACCATCATTTGCATTAAATTCCATCTCATTAGGAGATGGGATGGGGGTGGGGGGAGGGGCGACGGGGGGGGCGGCGGGACGATGGCTCCAGATGGCCTGGCCCCAGAAGACAGAGATCCTGTGAGAGAATAGATATGTGGTCAGTGAGAGGGAAGGATCATTTTGGCTGACATTAATAAATCACTTGAGACATGTCATCTGGATGAAGGGGCAGTGGATCCTTGAATCGCTGGTTCTCGCCCCATCCCATCTTGGCCCTTTGCTACTTATTATGGGCTACCTTCTCCTGCAGGGATAAAGAGAGGGCATCTGAACCATGGGCGGAATTCTCGCCCGGGGCCGGCGTCAATCCCGCCCCCGCCGTGTCCCGAATTCTCCGCGGCCCGAGACTTGGCGGGGCGGGAATCGCGCAGCGCCGGTCGGCGGGCCCCCGCGGCGATTCTCTGGCCCGCGGTGGGCCGAAGTCCCGCCACTGAGAGGCCGCTCCCGCCGGCGGGAATCAAAACACCTCCCTGACCGGCGGGATTGGTGGCGCGGGCAGGCTCCTGGGTCCTGGGGGGGGGGGGCGCGGGCCGATCTGACCCCGGGGAGTGCCCCCACAGTGGCCTGGCCCACGATCAGGGCCCACCGATCGGTGGGCGGGCCTGCGCCGTGGGGGGCACACTTTTTCTTCCGCCCCGCCATTGCCTTCACCAGCATCCGCTGACGCACCGGTGCATGCGTGGACTTCCGCCAGCTGGCGAAGGCCTTTTGGCCCCCGCTTGCGGGGCGCCAAAGGCCGTTCGCGCCAGGCCGGCGGAGCGGGAGCCACACTGGCGTGGGCCTAGCCCTCAATGTGAAGGCTTGGCCCCTAAGGGTGCGGAGAATTCCGCCACTCCGTCCCGCAAGGACCCCCTGCCCCGCTGGGTAGGGGAGAATCCCGGCTCATATGTTTGATGGGTCGGGAGGGTCTATAGCAGGTGAAATGTGTGGGCACCGTACCTGGACATGAAGGGGTTGTGCTGGTTAGTGCCAGTGGGTTCTGAGGAACAAGCATGAAGATTGGACGTGGGGAGGAAGTGAGGTGTCACCCAGTGAGGGGTGGAATTTGAGGGGTGGCAGGTAGAACTGGAGAGAGGTGGTAACTTACCGTTGCACCTCGGTGGAGTTGGTCTTCTTCCTACATTGGATGTTGGTCCTCCTTGTCATGTTGCCCACTGCACTGCCCCCTAGGCTGTATTGGTCCTTCGAACCCCTCGAGGGAACAGGGTGTCCGGTCTTGCATCCAGAGCGTCGAGAAGCCTTGACAGGTCAACGTTCCCAAAGCGAGGAACCAGGCTGCGTGCTGTCATGCTTGTGTGTTGACTGGGAGTGAGTAGTGAGGGAGTGTTTAAAACCAGCTCTCCCTTGTTAGCAGTGAGACGTTGAGGTGCAAGTCTGGTGAATCAGACAGCGAGACAGCCAGTAAAGGCGAAAACTTTATGGGGGCTCATTTCCGCATGAAGTGCCATTAAATACGGGTAATCTCACCAACGCACCCGTCGAGAAACACTCCACCAATTGTGCCCAAAATGGCACTTTGAAATGTTTCCGTTAAATCGCTCCCAATATTTGTCGGGATCAGCACAATTCAAAAATTACTTAATGGACTATAAGGTGTTAGTCTTTCTCTCTTTATTTCAGTCCCTATATGAGTGCCTTCCCAAGCAGGACTATGGGCTGTATCCAGAGCCGAAGACTGAGATTAAACATTAACAGCTTGTTGAGGATCATGAACTTTGTGAAAGATTCTCTTTGGTTTGCCTGAAACCTTCTGGCCTTTCAGTGCAAAGGACTGTCCATGGCCACATATTGAAATAAAGGCTTCAATTGATGAAGATGCTCGATCGCAATCACGATATTTCAGAACCAAAATGATTAGGCTTGAGCAACTACCTCCAAAAAAGATTGAAAAGAATGACGAAGGTGATCCAGGTTTAAGTTTGATATCTAAACAGGAATCTAAACTGAAAGGAGCAATGTGCAAAAGCCCAATCCATAGATCATGATGCACTTCGGGGCAAGCTACATGTGTTACATAACCAACAGATTGTTAGAAATTTCTTTCAATTTGAAGATAGCTCATTGATTCACCATTCGCAAAAGTATTAGTAATTTTATATACATACTACAGGGCTGAATGGAAATTAAACTAATAACATAAAGATTAACAGGGTATACTGATACCAGGCTGAACACAATAACCAAAAAGGAATGGTATTGCACAACTAATGAATGAAGTAGGAATTGAATGGTACTGAACTCCCTTGAGTATCATAAGCATTTATGCATCATTTTACTCGACAAGTGCTTTGAGTTTTATTCAATATTTTATAGATGTAACATTGTGTTCAGCTACTAATTGACACTCAAATTCATTGTGCAATATCTGATTCCCTTCTTCCACGATCAATTCTGCTGAAGAATGATTGATGATTTTTGAAATGTTGCTGTCGACAAGGGTTTTATTTTTTCTGGGGGGGGTTGGAGTGGGGTGATTTTATAAGGCTGCAGAGCTGGTGTGGAACATTGCTGGCTGTGAGCACAGGATGGAGAAACGGGACCAACGGCTCTCCCTCATTCTGACTAATACTCTCTACTTCTGAGGCACCATGGTGTCAGCACAACCTTACAACAATATGTTATGGTAGACCACGAAGGAGATTACACCGAGGTGTTAAAAGGAAATAAAGATTTAGAAACATAGAAAATAGAAGCAGGAGGAGGCCATTCAGCCCTTCGAGCCTGCTCTGCCATTCATTATGATCATGGCTGATCGTCCAACTCGATAGCATACTTACTAACGCAGGGGACTGATTCAGGCACAGAGGTGTAATAATGATATGCTAATTATGGCTGATCATCAAGTTCAATACCCTGATCCTGCCTTTCCTCCCATACCCCTTGATCCTTTTAGCCCTAAGAGCTATATCTAATTCCTCTTGAAATTACACAACGTGAATTCCACAGATTCTACACTCTCTGGGTGAATAAAGTTCTCCTCACCTCAGTCCTAAAAGGTTTACCCCTTATCCTCAAACTATGACCACGAGTTCTGGACTCCCCCACCATCAGGAACATTCTGAATCTAACCTGTCTAATCCTGTTAGAATTTTGTAAGTTTCATTGAGATCCTGTAGTAATATAATCAGGGCCTAGTTTTAAGGCCGATTAAATTGGATATCTTAAATTAAAGAATTGGGCACTTTAAAAACCACAGTCTGCAGAAGCCAGCAGAATCCGAATATACTGAACTCAGACCAGCTGAAGCAGCTCCTGAATAACCCATCAAGTGATTATCGCTCTTACTTAAGATGCATTAGCCTATTGTCCACAGTTCCTGATAACCCATCAAGCAATCATCACTCCTCCCAAGGGGGGCTCAGGTGCCCTGTCAACAGGTCATTAACCAGACCATTGGGCACTGAGACCCTGCCTCCTGAGCCTCCATTGGCCGAAGGCTGGAAGCAAAGACTGGAAGAAAAGACTGGGTGCAAAAGACCCGAAGCAAACACTCAGTGTGAAATGAAATGAAATGAAAATTGCTTATTGTCATGATAGGCTTCAATGAAGTTACTGTGAAAAGCCCCTAGTTGCCACATTCGCCTGTTCGGGGAGGCTGGTAAGGGAATTGAACTGTGCTTCTGGCCTGCTTGGTCTGCTTTAAAAGCCAGTGATTTAGCTCAGTGTGCTAAACCAGCCCCTAAAATGAAAATCACTTATTGTCACAAGTAGGCTTCAAATGAAGTTTCTGTGAAAAGCCCCTAGTCGCCACATTCCGGCACCTGTTTAGGGAGGCTGGTACGGGGACTGAACCCACGCTGCTGGCCTACCTTGGTCTGCTCTCAAAGCCAGCAATTTAGCCTTGTGCTAAATCAGTGTGTGAGGTGACCTTGACCAGACCAGAAGGAAGCAAGCAAGCAACAGCCAGCGAGAATCATCTTTGTAAAGAGGAATCAGAGGGACTCAGGGATTGGACCTGCAGCTTACCAAATCACCTTTGCGGGTAATATAGTCGAATCCTGGGTGTTTCTTGTATGTATAGTGGGTAATTTATGGGTTAACTATATTTGATAAAGTGTGCTGCACTATATCTGTGTCCTACTTTGTTCTACTCACAAATAAAGACACCTGGGTAAACTTTAATTAAAGAGCTGGTTGAAGTATCTGAATTGGACAGATACAACAATCCCCTCTCACTCTAATGAATAAAATCCTAACCAATTTAGTCTTTCCTCATATGAAAGTCCCACCATCCCAGGAATCAGCCTGGCAATCCTTCCTTGGCAAGAACATCCTTCCTGAGACAAGGACACGAAAACTGCACCCAATACTCCAGATGTGACTTCACCAATGACCTATATAATTGCAGCAAAACATTCCAAGCCCTATACTTGAATCCTCTCGCTATGGAGGCCAACTTACCAGTTGCCTTTTTTTACTGCTTGTGGTACCTGCATGTTTACTTTCAGCAACTGATGCACGAGGACACAAGGTCTCCCTGAATATCCTCCTCTCTCAATTTACACCCATTCAAATAATAATCTGCCCTCCTATTTTTGCTACTGAAATGGATAACCTCACATTTATCCACATTACGCTGGATCTGCAATGCATGTGCCCACTCACTCAGTCTGTCCAAATCCCACTGGAGCATCTCTGTATCCACCTCACAGCTAACCCTCTCACCCAACTTTGTATCATCTGCACATTTGGAGATAATGGGCGGGATTCTCCCAACCGGAGACTAAGGGCGAAATTCTCCGACCCCACGCAGGGTCGGAGAATCGGCTGGCGGCGGCGTTATTCCCGCTCCCGCCAGGTTTTTAATTCTCCGAGCGGCCAAAAACCGGCGTTGTGCAAATCCCGCCGGTTGGTGGTTGCGGCGTTTGGGAGGGGTTGCGGCGTTTGGGGGGGGGTTGCGGCGTTTGGGGGGTTTGCGGCATTTGGGGGGGGTTGCGGCGTTTGGGGGAGGGTTGCGGCATTGCGAGAGAGGGGGGCGGCGTTGGAGGGGGTAGGGGTGGTGAGGGGGGTAGGGGCGTTGGAGGGGGGTAGGGGTGGTGAGGGGGGGTTGGGGTAGGGGGCAGCGGCATGCAGAGGGGGGGCGACGGTGCGTTGGCCCCGGGCATCCGTAAATCTCGGCGCGTCGTTTTGGGGGGGGGTGGGAGAATCGCGTGCGGGTGTTGGGGCGGCATGGCGGGACTCGCCCGGCGCCCCCGCGATTCTCCCACCCAGCGTGGGGGGGGGAGAATTGCGCCCAATACATTTAGTTCCCTCATCCAAATCATTAATATATCATGTTGGGGTCGCAGCACACTTCCTGCAGTACTCCACTACTCGCTGCCTGCCAAACAGAAAAAGACCCACTTATTCCGATAACATTTATTACGAAAACTATTATTTACATAGCCTGAAAGATCCCAGCTGCGTCTCTCCTGCTGGCACACAAACTGTCTGCCTTTATACAGAAGATAACTGATGCGACCATCAATTCACTCAAGATATGAGAGGAAGTAAACTGTGGCTTTAATCGACTTACAACTGAGCCTGCCTGCGACCAGAAGAACTGAGGGCAGACTCACAAGGCCGCTGCACTTTATACTTCTGGTAGTGGGAGGGGCCATGGGTGGAGCCATGGGCAGAGCCAAGGGCGGAGCCCTGTACAAGCTCCTCATCTCCCCCTGTGGGCAGAGCCGCGCAATGGCTCACAGACGGAGCCCACAGGGACACAGTGATACACAGTGTGAATTATGCCTTATACATTCACCACATTCACCCCCTGTAAAAAATCAAGTCCGGCGGGGGTGACGGGTCTACAGATTGAGCCGGTCCGGTGGCCGACTCATCCGCTGGGATCGGCAGAGCACTGGGGTTGCAGCCGCTTCAGATGGCTGTGTGCTGACGGGCGGTTTGGCTCTGAGGGTGGTTCGTTCAGAGTTTCGTTCCTGACCGGTACGACGGGCAAAGGGGGGCGCAGGAAACCTGTAGGCGTGGGGGCGCAGGGCATGGGGGGTCGGGTGGGGTGTAGTGTGAGGGGCTGTGGTGGTGGTGGATCCTGCAGGCGCTAGGTCCCGGAGGGAAACGGTGTCCTGACGGCCGTCGGGGTATTCAATAAAGGCGTAGTGGGGGTCCGAGTGTAGCAGTAGTACCCTTTCTATTAGTGGGTCCGTTTTATGTGTCCGGACGTGCTTCCGGAGGAGAATTGGGTCCGGTGTCCACAACCAAGATGGGAGCGAAGCCCCGGTGGTAGTGCCCCTAGAGAAAACAAATAATCGCTCGTGAGGGGTCTGATTAGTGGCCGTGCACAGGAGGAACCTAATTGCATGGAGCGTGTCGGGGAGGACCTCCTGCCAGTGGGAGGTCGGGAGATTCCTGGACCGTAGGGTCAGTAGGACTGTCTTCCAGACCGTCGCGTTCTCCCTCTCCACCTGCCCGTTCCCCCTGGCTTTATAGCTGGTAGTCCTGTTCGAGGCGATGTCCTTGTCGAGCAGGTACTGACGCAGCTCGTCGCTCATGAAGGACGAACCCCTGTCGCTGTGGACGTAGCTGGGGAAGCCAAACAGGGTAAAGACACTGTGCAGGGCTCTGATGACTGTATGGGAGGTCATATCGGGGCACGGGATAGCAAACGGAAAACGGGAGAATTCGTCTACGACGTTGAGGAAGTACACATTACGCTTGGTCGAGGGGAGGGGCCCTTTGAAATCGATGCTCAGTCGTTCAAAGGGCCGAGAAGCCTTTCCCAGGTGGGCCTTGTCTGTTCTATAGAAGTGCAGTTTGCACTCCGCGCAGATCAGGCAATTCCTGGTGACGGCTTTTACCTCCTCGGTAGAGAAAGGCAGATTTCGGGCTTTGATGTAGTGGGCGACCCGGATGACCCCCGGGTGGCAGAGGTCATTGTGGATAGCCTGTAATCGGTCGTCTTGCGCGCTGGCGCATGTGCCGCGGGACAGAGCATCTGGGGGCTCGTTGAGCTTCCCCAGCCGATATATGATGTCATAATTATAGGTGGCGAGTTCAATCCTCCACCTCAAGATTTTATCGTTTTTTGTTTTGCCTGTTGCGAGTTGTCGAACATGAAGGCAACTGATCTTTGGTCGGTGATGAGGGTAAACCTCCTACCTGCAAGGTAGTGCCTCCAGTGCCGGATGGCTTCCACAATGGCTTGAGCTTCTTTTTCGACTGAGGAGTGTCGAAGTTCTGAAGCGGAGAGGGTTCGGGAGAAAAAGGAGACTGGTCTCCCTGCCTGGTTCAGAGTGGCAGCGAGAGCGACCTCTGAGGCGTCGCTCTCCACCTGAAAGGGGACGGATTCATCCACCGCCCGCATGGCGGCTTTGGCGATGTCCTCCTTGATGCAGTTGAAGGCCTGGCAGGCCTCGGCTGACAGTGGGAAGAGTGTGGTCTTAAATAGTGGGCGGGCTTTATCCGCATACTGGGGGACCCACTGGGCGTAATAGGAGAAAAATCCAAGACACCTCGTGAGGGCCCTGGAACAGTGAGGGAGAGGGAGTTGTAAGAGGGGGCGCATACGGTCCGGGTCAGGCCCCAGGACCCCGTTTTCCATGACATAGCCGAGGATGGCTAGTCTGGTTGTGCGGAAAATGCATTTCTCCTTATTGTATGTGAGGTTGAGTTTCTGGGCGGTTTGGAGAAATCAGTGGAGGTTGGCGTCGTGGTCCTGCTGGTCATGGCCGCAGATGGTGACATTATCCAAATACAGAAACGTGGCCCGCAGCCTGTACTGGTCCACCATTCGATCCATTGCTCATTGGAACACCCAAACCCCATTCGTGACGCCAAAGGGGACCCGGAGGAAATGGAAGAGGTGGCCATCTGCCTCGAACGCCGTGTAGTGGTTGGCCTTGAAGCACCAAAGCCAGTGTAGAAAGATTTCCTTCGCTTCTGCGGCCTGCGGCTCGAGTTCCAGTCGATCAGGTTTGAGGGCTGATTCCATGGTGGTTTTTCTTTTTGAGTCAATTAAATTGATGCGACCATCAATTCACTCAAGGCACGAGAGGAAGTAAACTGTGGCTATAATCGACTTACAACTGAGCCTGCCTGTGACCAGAAGAACTGACGGCAGACTCACAAGACCGCAGCCATTCAACCCATCATGTCTACACCAGCCTTCTGAAAGAGCACACTACCTAGGCCCACTCCCCCACTCTATCCCCGTAACACCAACTAACCTGCATATATTTGGACAGTAGAGGACAATTATTTGATGGCCAATCCACCTGACCTGCAGGTCTTTAGACTGTGGGAGGAAACCGGAGCACCTGGAGGAACCCCACGCAGACACTGTGAGAGTGCGCAAACTCCACACAGGCCGGAATCAAACATGGTACCGTGGTGCTGTGAGGCAGGGGGGCTAACCACTGGGCCACTGTGCCGCTCACTTGTCCATTGAATTCTTCACCTTCAGATCGCCAACTCCTTCCTTGGCTAGTGGAGCTGCCGATCACTGAGTGCTGACCCTCCAGTGATGAAGGGCTGCTCATTGTTTCTGATTTACAGTGATCCCACTTTATGGCCTTCAATTGGCTGAAGATTTGAATATCACTGTGGGCATGTCAGGACATCGAACAAACTCTCGCTTCCAGTTATCCTCAATTCATTGGGTGGGCCACACCGCGTCATCAGACAAAGCGAAGGGTGGAGGGTTTTGCCTCCTCATCAACTCCTCCTGGTGCTTGGATGTGGCGACGCTGGCAACCTACTGTTCCCGGACCTGGAAAACCTGACCGTGAAGTGCATCCCACACTATCTTCCACGTGAGCTCACTTCAGCCATTATCACAGCGGTCTACATCCCACCCCAGGCAGAAGTGAAGAAGGCGCTGGATGAACTGTACAGTTATAAACAACTGTGAAACAGAATACCCAGAGGCCTTGTTCATCATGGCCAGGGACTTCAACAAGGCCAACCTCAAAAGTGTACTGCCAAATTCCACCAGCTCATCTCCTGTCCCACTAGAGGCGACAACACTCGACCACTGCTACTCAAAAATCAAGGGCGCCTACCATTCCATCCCCCGACCGCACTTTGGGAAATCAGACCATAAGACGGTGCTCCTTCTCCCGACATACAAGCAGAAACTCAAGCGGGAGAATCCAGCTAAGAAGGTCGTGCAGTGCTGGTCCGAGGAAACAGAGGAGCTCTTACGTGACTGCTTAGAGACAGTGGATTGGTCCATATTTAAGAACTCAGCGACTAACTTAAATGAGTATGCCACCACCGTCACAGACTTCATCAGCAAATGTATGGACGACTGCGTGCCAAAGAAAGCAGTACGTACGTTCTCCAACCGGAAATCATGGCTCAACCGCGAGATTGACTCCCAACTGAAGGACAGGTCTGAGGCATTCAAGTCAGGCGTCCCTGAGGTATACAAGAAATCCAGGTAGGACCTCCGCAAAGCCATCCGAGTTGCCAAAAGAGAATACCAGACCAAGCTAGAGTCACAGACTAGCGTTACAGACTCTTGGCGGTTGTGGCAAGGCCTAAACAACATAACGGGCTACAAAGCGAAGCCAAGCAGTATCTCCAGCAGCAGCACACCCCTCCCCGATGAACTCAATGCATTCTATGCTCGGTTCGAGCAGGAAACCAACGTTCCGCTGTTCAGTGCCCCAGCAGCCCATAACATATCCATACCCACCATCACAGCTTCCGAAGTCAGATCGGCTTTTCTGAAAGTGAACCCTTGGAAGGCGACGGGCCCGGACGGGATCCCTGGTCGTGCACTCAGAGCCTGCGCAGACCAGCTGGCAGAGGTATTCACAGACATCTTTAACCCGTCTCTACTCCGCTCCGAGGTCCCCACCTGCTTCAAGAAGACCGCCATCATACCGGTGCCAAAAAAGAACCAGGCAACGTGCCTCAATGACTACCGTCCGGTGGCCCTGACTTCAGTCGCAATGAAGTGCTTCGAGGGGTTGGTCATGAAGCGCATCATCACCATACTCCTAGAACGCCTTGATTGACTGCAATTCGCATACAGCCGCAACCGGTCTACAGCAGACGCCATCTCTCTGGCCCTACACTCATCCTTAGACCATCTCGACAACAAGGACTCCTACATCAGACTCCTATTTATTGACTACTGCTCCACCTTCAACATCATAATCCCAGCCAAGCTCATATTAAAACTCCAAAACCTAGGATTTGGCTCCTCACTCTGCAACTGGATCCTCGACTTTCTAACCCACAGGCCACGATCAGTAAGAATAAACAACACCTCCTCCACAATAGTGCTCAATACCGCGACCCCGCAAAGCTACGTACTTAGCCCCCTACTATACTCCCCGTACACACATAACTGCAGGGCTAAATTTGGTTCCAACTCCATCTACAAGTTTGCTGACGATATGACTATAGTGGTCCGGATGTCGAATAACGACGAGTCAGAATACAGGAGGGAGATAGAGAACCTAGTGGAGTGGTGCAGTGACAACAATCTATCCCTCAATGCGAGCAAAACTAAAGAGTTGGTTATTGACTTCAGAAAACAAAGTACTGTACACACACCTGTCAGCATTAACGGGGCCGATGTGGAGATGGTGAGCAGTTTCACATTCCTAGGGGTGCACAACTCCGAAAATCTGTCCCGGTCCACCCACGTCGACACTACCACCAAGAAAGCACAACAGTTTCTATATTTCCTGAAGAGACTAAGGAAATTCGGCATGTCCACATTAACTTTTACCAACTTTTACAGGTGCACTATAGAAAGCATCCTATCGGGCTGCATCACAGCCTGGTATGGCAACTGCTCGGCCCAAGAATGCAAGAAACTTCAAAGAGTCGTAAACACAGCCCAGTCCATCACACGAATCTGCCTCCCATCCATTGACTCCATCTACACCTCCCGCTGCCTGGGGAAAGCGGGCAGCATAATCAAAGACCCTTCCCACCCAGCTTACTCACTCTTCTAACTTCTTCCATTGAGCAGGAGATACAGAAGTCTGAGAACACACACGAACAGACTCAGAAACAACTTGTTCTCCGCTGTTACCAGACTCGCAAACGACCGTCTTGTAGGCTGACCTCATTAACACTACACCCCTGTATGCTTCATCCGATGCCGGTGTTATGTACTTACAATGTGTACCTTGTGTTGCCCTATTATGTATTTTCTTTTATTTCCTTTTCTTTTCAAGCGCTGTTGAGCTGCTCGCAGAAAAATACTTTCCACTGTACCTTGGTACACGTGACAATAAACAAATCCAATCCTATCCAATCAAACCCAATTGAAAATCCAACTATATGTTTAATTTGTGTCCATTTGTGCAATTTTATTTTGATCACACATGCATTTCTCTTATTCATTTCTTCAATAACATTTTATTAATACACTATGATTACAAAGATTGAGAAGATTTTATCTGGATTAGATCTATGGAACAAATGTTGGCCAAAATTGAACAGTTGCCGTATTAAATGAAGAACAAACCAGGGAACAGTTAACATCCGAACATAAGAGTACAACTCATTTTAGCAGAGACAAATGGCTACTGTAGTGATTTGAAAGGACTGGCTTAGCAATCAGTAATATTCACCATGGGGACCAGGATCAAGGAGCTGGTTTAGCTCACTCAGCTAAATCGCTGGCTTTTAAAGCAGACCAAGCAGGCCAGCAGCACGGTTCGATTCCAGCACCAGCCTCCCCGGACAGGCGCCGGAATGTGGCGACTAGGGGCTTTTCACAGTAACTTCATTGAAGCCTACTCGCGATAATAAGCGATTTTCATTTCATTTTTCATTTTCATTCTCCGAGCCTCCGCGGCGCAATCGTGCCTTGTGCGTGAGCGGAGAATGGGGCGTCAGAACTGCGGCGCCTTCGCGCGATTCTCCGGCGACTGGAGAACGCCCCAGTCGTGCACGCACGGTCGACGCGCCGCCGGCGGGGGCCGTTGAAAGAGGCTCCGCGGTGATTCTCCGCGGACGACTGGCCAAGTTCCCGCCGGCGTGGTTCACGTTTGGTTCCACCCGGCAGGAGCTCGGAGTCGCAGCTACAGAGGTTGTCCTGGTGGGGGGGAACGGGGAGATCCATCACCGGGGGGGGGCGCCTCCACGACGGCCAGGCCCAGGATCGGGGGCCACCAATTGGCAGGCGTGCGCGATCTGGAGGGGCCTACTTCTTTGGCACTGGCCAGCTGCGTGGGTCCGCCATATTGCACGGGGCCGGCGCAGCAGGCGGTCGCCGTGCGCATGCGCGGACCTGCGGCCGGAAGTGTAGGGCCCTCTATCGCCAGCCGGAGCTGCGTGGATCACTCTGGGGCCCTGCAAGGCCCTTGCAAAACGGAGAATCACCCCAGATTTTCTGGAAAAAAGTCCGGAATGATTCGCGCCCGTTTTCTCGCGGACGTGGGGACCTAGCCCCATTATTGGAGAATCCAGCCCAGGGACTTTACAATGAGCATTTCACCAAGTACAATTAATCGGTGTTCCCAAGAATAGCAAGATATAATGTGCAAATCTGAACAAAAAGAGTGCATTTTTTGGCAACAATATCTGGCCTCAGTGGCGAGCGATTATTTTTCGCTGACATTACAGATTTATACTTTCTCCTACAGACATGGCTCAACATAAAGTTGTGAACTTTGGCTTTGAACAATAAAAATACAGATGTTGTTCAAAAATGCAGATCTTACTGTGTGCTCTGTAAAATTGGGAAGTTTTGATTTTCAAAGTGGTATTAAAATAACTATCATCCAATAACTTTAATAATCAGTAAAATGCAACCAAACATAGGCTAGCGTTTGTAGAAATAGAAATACTCAATTGGAAGTTGTTGCCAAACAAACACACGTCACCAAAACTGAAAATCACACAGTGGGTTTTGCAATGAATGATAAACTGAAACTTTACGACATGGCTGGACTTAAAGTTTGGTAATAGGAACAGGTTGATGGAATCTTAAACATATGGCTATTTGTAATTTTTAGATGAACATGCATCAGAACTTTCAACCATATTGAAATTAGAACGAGAGCCCAAATGAGTGAGACCTTGGTGCTTGAAAGTAAAAATTTAAAGTACCCAATCCTTTTTCCTGTCCAATTAAAATGCAATTCAATGTGGCCAATCCACCTACCCTGCACATCTTTGGGTTGTGGGAGTGAGACGCACGCAGTCATGGAGAGAATGTGCAAAATCCACACGGACAGTGAACAGAGGACGGGATCGAACCCGGGACTTCGGTGCCGTGAGGCAGATGTGCTAAGCATGGTCTGCATGGGTTTCCTTCGGGTGCTCCAGTTTCCTCCAATAAGTTCCGAAAGACGTGCTTGTTAGGTGAATTGGACATTCTGAATTCTCCCTCTGTGTACCCAAACAAGCGTCGAAATGTGGCAACTCGGGGCTTTTCACAGTAAACTCATTGCAATGTTAATGTAAGCCTACTTGTGACAATACAGATTATCACTATTATTATAACCACTGCACCACTGTGCCGCCCTATTTTCTCCTTTAAGCCAGAATCCCAAACTTTCCAGAACTATATGTGTCATTAGCCTTCCATGTTTCCTTGATTTAGAATGCAGCTGTATCGCAATATTAAACATTTGTCATATACAGCTTTTGTATGGAACAAGATGAACCTCTTCAAGGATGGGCCATTCTGTGCAGTGAATTGCCATGTATTATTTTGGTGAGTGATCACTACCTTAATATTGTCAGCTGGTGTCCTAATCTAAAATTAGATCATGCATCACTGCTCATGAGACCAATTTAAAATACAACTGTCACTCTTATGTCAGTTTGTGACCAACTGGGGAACAAAGGTTCAATGAATAAGTTCGGAAAGCTGAGTAGATTTACTCTGGCATGATTTAAATTTGGAATTTTAGAAATATTGCCAGTCACAACGCTTTATCTGTGGTAGTCCTTTGTTTCCCAAGATCCACCCAGCCAAAGACTCGCACAGAGAAATTATTTAACATCTGAGGTGCATGGCACAGAAACAGCAATTCTAGGGAACTCAGTCTTTCCTGCTAATCCTTACAGTGGGTTTGAAGTTCGACAGCATTACAATAGTATGCTGGCCACCGATGGGGGCAGGGGTGCGGGGTACTATGAGTCAGGGTATTACGCATGAAAGATTTCAGAATCCCTTGGCTGCACGCATGATTGGGAGGTTGCAGTAGCATGTGAGAAAGCTGGAACTAAATGGTCTCATGGGCAAACATCTGGGACTGGATTTTTAACCCAGCTACTACATTATCACATCATATTTCATTGATCCAACTCGCATGGGCAGGCATGATAACAACTAGTGCAATGCGATTCCAGCTCCAGTATTTAAAGGAACATGTCAAAGAAGCAATTTGATGGAGTTTTAAGATAGAAGCACAAGAGGAGGAATTGGCAAAATGGAGCGCGGCGGGGGTGGTGGGGGGGGTTTCTCCATTGGCTGATGCCAAAATCGTGAAACGCCATTGGGTGGAGAATCGGTTCCCATGCCAAAATCGTGGCGGGTGCCAATTTGACGCCAAATCACAATACTCCGTCAGCTCGACAGCAACATCAATGCTTTCCGAAACAAACATACAGTAAACAACCTTTGCAGTTAATTAGCGGGCACAACCCGGTCTTCTCCGGGGTCTCCGCGAATTCTCCAATGGGCTGAGTTCCCGATGTCGCGGTTCACTTGTACTTTTAAAAATCATGAATCTGGCGTCGTGGCTGATAAGGGGAGAGAGAAGTTAGGACATGGAGAGGCGCTAGTGTGGCTACAGGGCCGCACAGTGATCGGGCTGGCAGGATAGGGGGACCCCTGCCAGGGCCAGGAGGGGAAGGGCGTGAACAGGGCACGGGCCATGTGGCCGGGGTGACCCCCCATGAGACTGAGGCAGTGTCCAGGCACAGACTGCCGTTGCCGCGGCCTGTAAGGCAGCCATCTTGCTGCGCACCCCACTGAACACCCATCTTGGTCCCTGGTTCCGCAGTGACACCGGGCGTATGGCTGCCCCAACCCCTCCCACCCCAGCACTCCACCCTTAAGTAAACCCCCCACCACCAAACCAGCCGCTACCCACCAGTGGGGCAACAGGTGACCTACCCAAGGGAAACGCCCGCTGTAGCTACTACGGGGGCACCGGGTGAGGATCACAGTGCATACCGCTGTCAAGGGCAGTGCCAACCAACTGTACCCCTGGCTTCAGGGATAGCCACCAGGGCTGGAGGCCCCCACAGTGCTGGCCAACGATGGGCCCAGGGGTGCGGGGATGGCGGGGTGGGGGGGAAATTATGTTGTGGTGGAGACAGAAGTGTGAATTGGGGCCATCATGTAGCTGGGTGGACTTGGTTTGGCATGGGGGGGGTATACACCATGCTAATGTGTTGGCCTTTCACCTGCTGCAGACAACGGATGTTGGAATTCAAACAGCAATGGTGGCCTTCCTCCTAATCACTGCAGCCCTGGGCGATGCCTGCAGCTGTACGAACTGGATCTGCTCGTGGAGGCAGGGCCGGCTCAAGGTACCGGCAACTCGGGCAGTCGCCCGGGGCGTCATGTGTTAGGGGGCGCCATCAACGAGTGCGTGACCGGCGTCAGAGACCTGCCGACAGAGAGACCGGCCCGCCGATCGGTGAGTCCCGATCATATACCAGGTCACTCCGGCCCCCCCCCCGACCCGACCCGACCCCCCCCCCCCCGACCCGCCCGACCCCCCCGACCACGCCCCCCCCCCCCGCCCGACACCCCCCGACCCCGCCCCCCCCCCCGCCCCCACCCCCCCCCCGCGACCCGACCCGACCCCCCACCCGACCCCCCCGACCCGACCCGCACCCGACCCCCGCCCCCACACCCGACCCGACCCACCCCCCCCCGCCCAAACCCCCACCGACTCCGACCACCCACGACACGACCCGACCCCCCCGCCCCCTACCCGACCCCCCCGCACCCGTCCGCCTACCCCCCGCGCCCGACCCCCCCCCGCACTCCACCCCGACCCCTCCCGCCCCCGACCCGACCCCCCCCCCGACCCGACCCCCCCGACCCGACCCCTCCGACCCGACCAGACCCCCCCCGAACCCCCCCCCCCCCCCAACCCGACCCCCCCGACACGACCCCCCCGACCCGACCCCACCGACCCGACCACGCCCCGACCCGACCCGACCCGACCCCCCCAACCCCGACCCGACCCGACCCCCCCCCGACCCGACCCGACCCAACCCCCCCGAACCCCGACCCCCCCGACCCGACCCCCCCCGACCCCACCCGACCCGACCCCCCCCCGACACCAACCCGACCCCCCCGCCCAACCCGACCCCCCCCGACCCGACGCGACCCCCCCGACCCGACCCCCCCCCGACCCGACCCGACCCGACCCCCCCGGACCCTACCCCCCCGACAGAACCCGACCCCCCCCCGACCCGACCCCCCCCGACCCGACCCCGACCCGACCCCCCCCGACCCGACCCCCCCCGACCCGACCCCCCCCGATCCGACCCCCCTCCGACCCGACCCCCCCGACCCGACCCGAACCCCCCCGATCCGACCCCCCCCCGACCCGACGCGACCCGACCCCCCCCGAAGGGCGCCGAAGTTCAGCTTGCCCGGGGCGCCAGCAACCCTAGAGCCGGCGCTGCGTGGAGGAAGCTGCATCAGCGGAGCGTGCCCCAGAGGAACAGGAGGTAGGATGGAGAGCTGGCTGCCCATTAAGCCGAGGATGAGGAGGTGCGAAGGAAACACCGCATGAGAACTCATGCGTACCGGCACCGCATGTCATTTGAGGACCTGCCGGACCGGGCATGCCATCGGAGACTTCGGCTGAGCATGGGAACAGTGCGATATATCTGCCAGATCATATAACACCTGGAAGCACGGGAGTATGGGGGAGGACACCCGCTCCCAGTGGCCGTCAACGCGAAGGTCGCCCTGAACATTTACTCGACGGGGTCCTTCCAGGCGCCAAGTTGGGGCCTGTCCGGGATTTCACAGACCTCGGTGCACAGTTGCATCCGTGCCGACGTGGAAGCCCAACATGTCCAGGCGGCTCAATACACCCACGTCAATGGAACCCAGCCCAACAGGATACCCAGGGCAACAGGGTTCACCGCCATTTCCGAATTACCCTGGTCGAGGGGGTGATCGACGGGATACATATCGCCCTACGATGCAGATGACAAGCTGCTCCACACCAACCAAAACGGGTGTCATTAGATGTACGTGCAGCTGATATGTGACCATCAGCTGCGCATCATGCACCTCTGCGCCCGACAGCCGGGCAGTGTGCCCCTGGCACACTCGACATTTCCCAGCCTCTTCGATGTGCACCCCAGCTGCGGGATTGGTCCTTAGGCGACAGGGGCTATCCACTGCAGTCGTGGCTGATGAAGCCTATCCGAAGGCCACAGACTGACTTGGAGACCTGCTACAAGAACACCCACACAGATACCAGGAGCGTGATTGAGCTGTGTTTCAGCACTCTGAAGATGCGGCATGGTGGCACAGTTGTTAGCACTGCTGCCACACAGCTCCAGGGGCCCAAATGCAATTCTGGCCTTGGGTAACTGTCTGTGTGGAGTTTGCGCACTCTCACAGTGTCTGCGTGGGATTCCTCATGGGCAGCATGGTCGCACAGTGGTTAGCACTGTGACTTCACAGCGCCAGGGTCCCAGGTTCGATTCCCCGCTGGGTCACTGACTGTGCGGAGTCTGCATGTCTCTTCGTGTCTGCGTGGGTTTCCTCCGGATGCTCTGGTTTCCTCCCACAGCCCAAAGACGTGCAGGTTAGGTGGATTGGCCATGCTATGTTGTCCTTAGTGTCCAAAAAGGTTAGGAGGCATTATTGGGTTACGGGGATAGGGTGGAAGTGAGGGCTTAAGTGGGTCGGTGCAGACTCATTGGGCCGAATGGCCTCCTTCTGCACTGTATGTTCTATGTTCTATGTTCTAGTCCAAAGATGTGTAGGCCAGGTGGATTGGCCATGAAATAATTGTCCCCTAGTGTCCAAATATATGCAGGTTAGTTGGTGTTACGGGGATAGAGGGGGGAGTGGGTGTCGGTCGTGTGTTCTTTCAGAAGGTGGGTGTAGACTCGATGGGCTGAATGGCCTCCTTTTGCACTGTAGTGATTCTATAAATTCTCCATGAAGATAGTTTGTTCTGATGCCTTATAAAGGCCATTACCTGGCTATAATCCTGGTGGGACAATCCTTCCAAGGGGCAGCCAATGGCGGTGCTGTTGCCAGGCTGCCATTTTAGATTGACTTGGGGTCTCCTTCTGTGATCCATCGGGCTCCACCCCAACTCCCAAATTGCCAACTGGTAAATTTAATTGTTTAATTGGCCTTGTAATTAACTACATTGGCCTTAATGTGCTGCCCTCTGGGTGCTCCTACTGTCCATAGATGTGCAGGTCAGGTGATTGGCCATGCTAAATTGTCCTTAGTGTCCAAAAAGGTTAGGTGAGGTTACTGGGTTACGGTGATAGGGTGGAGATGTGGGTTTTAGTAGGGTGTTCTTTCCAAGGTCCAGTGTAGATTCGATGGGCTGAATGGCCTCCTTCTGCACTGGAAATTCTATGATTCTAGGTGCCTGGACTTCTCTGGAGGGGCTCTCCAGCGCGGCACTGGGAGGGTCGCCTGCATCGCAGAGGCCTGCTGCATCCTCCACAACATCGCGCAGCAGAGGAGCGACGTTGTGAAAGAGGAAGCTAGATGTCATGCCTCCAGATGTGGGGAGGGTGAGGATGGGCAGGACATGGAGTGCAAGCAGGCACAGGAGGCCGCACAGCATGTGTGCCAGGGCTAATGCGCTCGGGACTCACTGAACACCTCAAGGTTCACTGATTAGACGGGGGGCTAGCCAGGGGTACGGATCCCACCCCTCAGCCCCACACAAGCCACCTTGCACCTGTTCCAACTTAACTGGTGTTCCCCATATGCTACATCAGGAGTGGTGATGGCCTGCTGTGATTCCCGTCCTGCAACCTGTGTCTCCGTTGGCGGCGTCTTCTGGCGTGTCCCTGGCTGCTGCTCGGGCATCCAGGGTGGCGTGGTGTTGCCCCTGTTCTGTCTGCTGCCCACCAGATGCACCAGGAACAGGAGGGGCGGTGTCCGAGGTGCTGTGGTGTTCCGGCACTTCCCCTGCGGGAGTCACCGGCACGAGCCCCATTACCTCCTCCTCCCTCGGGTTGCCCGATGGCCACCGGGCTACTCCATGGGATGAGGGTGTGTGCAAAGCCTGAGGCTCCCCCGCCACCTGGCACTGCCAGAGCTCCCCCGCTCTGGTTTCGACCAGGGTCCGTACGCTCGCGGCTATGCAGCACAGGGAATGGACCATCTCCATCTGGGACTGTGCCACATCATGCTGTGACTGTGCCACCACCTTCTGGCTCTGTGCCACATCATCCAGTGACTGCACCATCACCCTCTGGGACTGGGGCATCTCCCTCTAGAAATGGGCCATCTCTCTTGTGTCTGTGCCACATTGGCCAGCGCCTGGGCAATGCCATTGGCGGTCTCAGCCATGGTCTGCTGTGACTAGGTCACGTTCAGGAGCACCGCTACATTGTCCAGGTGGCTCAGGCACATGGCTGCCTGTTAGACCATCCATCCCCTCGGGAGTTCCTATCTCCACCTGCTGTACCAGAGCACTTCAGGTCACCCTAAGAAGGAGCCGTGCTCCGAAAGCTCGTGTTTGAAACAAACCTGTTGGACTTTAACCTGGTGTTGTAAGACTTCTTACTGCACTGAAGGATAGGCAAGGGAATCTATGTGTGGAGACAGAGGAAATGGGCGAGGTACTAAATGAATACTTTGCATCAGTATTCACCAAAGAGAAGGAATTGGTGGATGTTGAGTCTGGAGAAGGGTGTGTAGATAGCCTGGGTCACATTGAGATCCAAAAAGACGAGGTGTTGGACGTCTTGAAGAATATTAATATAGATAAGTCCCCAGGGCCTGATGGAATCTACCCCAGAATACTGAAGGAGGCTAGAGAGGAAATTGCTCAGGCCTTGACAGAAACCTTTGGATCCTCACTGTCTTCAGGTGATGTCCCGGAGGACTGGAGAATAGCCAACGTTGTTCCTTTGTTTAAGAAGGGTCGCAAGGATAATCCAGGGAACTACAGGCTGAAGTGTTGGATAGTGTAGGCTTGCGAGGTGAACACATATCACCAACACTGAGGAAGGTTCAACTCTATTTTATTAACTAACTATTAACTAATCTACATACGTGAACTGCGGGTTTAAACAATGGTAGTTTAAACTAGAGACTTAAGCCTGTCCGAACCAGTTGATTCTCTCAGCACGTGGTGTGAGTCTGTGCTAGACTTGATGAGTTCTTGTTCTACTGAGAGGCAGCACCCAGAATGAGCGGGAACCATGGTGCCCTCTGCCTTTATAGTGTGTATTCTAACTGGTGATTGGCTGCGGTGTTTGTGCATGTTGATTGGTCCCTGTGTATGTCCATCAGTATGTGTCTGCACCATGATATACTGGTGTATATTATGACACAGGCCAGTGAGCCTTACTTCAGTGGTAGGGAAATTACTGGAGAGAATTCTTCGAGACAGAACCTACTCCCATTTGGAAGTAAATGGACGTATTAGTGAGAGGCAGCATGTTTTCTGAAGGGGAGGTCGTGTCCCACTAACTTGATAGAGTTTTTTGAAGAGGTCACAAAGGTGATTGATGCAGGTAGGGCAGTGGATGTTGTCTATATGGACTTCAGTAAGGCCTTTGACGAGGTCCCTCATGGTAGACTGGTACAAAAGGTGAAGTCACACGAGACCAAGGTTGAGCTGGCAAGGTGGATACAGAACTGGCTAGGTCATAGAAGGCAGAGAGTAGCAATGGAAGGGTGCTTTTCTAATTGGAGGGCTGTGGCTAGTGGTGTTCCGCAGGGATCAGTGCTGGCACCTTTGCTGTTCATAGAATATATAAATGATTTGGAGGAAAATGTAACTGGTCTGATTAGTAAGTTTGCAGACAACACAAAGGTTGGTGGAATTGCGGATAGCGATGAGGACTGTCAGAGGATATAGCAGGATTTGGATCGTTTGGGCGGAGAGATGGCAGATGGAGTTTAGAATTTTCATAGAATTTCATAGAATTTAGAATTTACAGTGCAGAAGGAGGCCATTCGGCCCATCGAGTCTGCACCGGCTCCTGGAAAGAGCACCCTACCCAAGGTTAACACCTCCACCCTATCCCCATAACCCAGTCCCCACCCAACACTAAGGGCAATTTTGGACACTAAGGGCAATTTATCATGTCCAATCCACCTAACTTGCACATCTTTGGACTGTGGGAGGAAACCGGAGCACCCGGAGGAAACCCACACACACACGGAGAGGATGCCAGACTCTGCACAGACAGTGACCCAAGCCGGAATCGAACCTGGGACCCTGGAGCTGTGAAGCGATTGTGCTAGCCACAATGCTACCGTGCTGCCCACTGCTACCGTGCTGCCCACAGTTTAATCCGGAACAAATGTGAGGAAATGCATTTTGGAAGGTCTAATGTAGGTAGGAAATACACAGTGAATGGTAGAACCCTCAAGAGTCTTGAAAGTCAGACAGATCTAGGTGTACAGGTCCACAGGTCACTGAAAGGGGCAACACAGGTGGAGGTAGTCAAGAAGGCATACGGCATGCTTGCCTTCATTGGCCGGGGCATTGAGTACAAGAATTGGGAAGTCATGTTGCAGCTATATAGAACCTTAGTTAAGCCACACTTGGAGTATAGTGTTCAATTCTGGTCGCCGCACTACCAGAAGGATGTGGCGGCTTTAGAGAGGGTGCAGAAGAAATTTACCAGGATGGTATGGAGGGCATTAGTTATGAGGAGCGGTTGAATAAACTCAGTTTGTTCTCACTGGAACGACGGAGGTTGAGGGGTGACCTGATAGAGGTTTACAAAATTATGAGGGGCATAGACAGAGTGGATAGGCAGGGTTTTCTCCAGGGTAGAGGGGCCTATTACTAGGGGGCATAGGTTTAAGGTGCGAGGGGAACGTTTAGAGGAGATGTACGAGGCAAGTATTTTGCACAGAGGGTAGTGGGTGCCTGGAACTCGCTGCCGGAGGAGGTGGTGAAAGCAGGAACGATAGTGACATGATATGGACCCATGAAGCGTAGAAGATTTTAGTTTAGATGGGCAGCATGGTCGGCACGGGCATGGAGGGCCGAAGGGCCTGTTCCTGTGCTGTACTTTTCTTTGTTCTTTGTTCTTTGTTCAATCCTGTGACCACTGCAGGGC